>NC_088284.1:75164227-75764997 GCF_036013445.1 Caloenas nicobarica | reverse complement strand
ATTTTTAGAGGTATGAAACCATTACAGAAAAAAGCAAACCAAAACAAATAAAAAATAGTTAAATTTATTAGGTTGCTTCAACCTGGAAGAGAAATGACTGAAGCAATAAATGTTAGAACTCCATGACATTTATAAAAATAATAGAGAAATTGTATAAACTATGTGTTTCCTTGTAAAGAGAAATAAAATAACATCAAATTGCTATTAGGCAGCAGAAAAACAAAACAAAACAAAACAAACAATTGCACATATTGTGTAGTTCAGCTCTGAAATGGACTGCCACAGTGAATTGCTGATGTCAAGACTTGGCAGAGGTTTAAAAGGCAAATAGACAAATTTCTGAGGGAATGATTCAGTATGACTGTTCATGGTAATTACTTCATGTAAATTCCAGGTCAGGATGTCAATGGACTGCAAGAATACTGTGCATATGTTATGCAAAGTGCCATCAGAAAACCCTTTTCTAGTGTCAATACTGTCCAGTTTTGTGGTCAGGTAGGTGAAGAATCTCCAATTTGGGCACCAAAAAGGGCAAATTCTTTCATTATCTGAGACAATGAGTAATCTAAAAGAAAGTATAAAACTCGGAGATAAGTTATATGTATACATATGTTCTAAAATGCTGAAGTTTCACTTTATTTGCTTCCATTCATTTACCTGTCATGAAACAGTTGGAGCTTAGCTATGAAGGAGGCATACACAGAGACGTTATTTCAAAGTGACTTGTTAAATATTTAACAACATGGGAGCCCTGTGGGGTTTCACTCAGGATGCATATGGAGAAATTAATCTGGGGTGGAAATACCACCTGTCTCAGCATAGATTTATCAATAAAGAGATATTCAATTGGTTTTCTGAAGGGTATGAACCCACCTTAGCTAGAGGTATAACATTTAAGGGAAAAAAGGTGGGAAGTTTCCAGGACAGTGTAACTGTTTCTCTGAATTATATTGCCTACTATAATGAGAAATAATGAGATCACCCAGTCCAACGCCCCTGCCATGGGCAGGGACATCTTCCACTAGTTCAGGTTGCTCAAAGCCCCATCCAGCCTGGACCTGAACACTGCCAGGGATGGGGCACCCACTTCTCTGGGCAACCTATTCCAGAGTCTCACCGCACTCATCATAAACAATTTCTTCCTTATATCTGATGCAAATCTACCTCTTTCAATTTAAAGACATTGCCCCTTCTCTTATCACTACAGGACCTGTCTCTCTTTATATTTCTTTTAGCATTCTTTATATATTGGAAGGCCACAGCAGGAAAAAAAAATCCTGAATTTCCTCCCTCTTCCTCTGTGAATGATTTCAACTTCTTTTATGTCAAATATTTTCTTTTTCCTCAGAACATATGTGGTTTAGGAAATTTCTGATCTGTGTCAGAGGTGCACTGAAATCTGTTTGAAATAACCCTTCCCATTGAAAAACAGGTTCTAACAAACTGATTATAAAACTTTTAAATTAAAAATTCTCCAAACCATCTCTGAACTAATAACTTTTTAGGACCTTATTGTTTCTTATAAATTTATAAAGCTACAGGGTACTTGGAATTTTTTCCTATGCTTATATTTTGTGATATTCTTTCTACAAAAGGAAACTATGTTTGTACCAAATTATTTTATTTAAAAAGAACATCTATATAATCAATTGGTACCTTGTATTCTGATAAGATGTAGTTGAGTAGCTGCTGACATTCGAAGGAAGGGATCACTTGTTACACAAATATTGTTAGGAAATCAATGAGCTCTGATATGGACAAGGTTGTTTTGCTTTGTTTTATTTTGTTTGTCTAAAAGCAAATAATTGTTGAGACATTCTGACAGAGAAAGTTTGTTAAAAGTGCTCATTACTTATGGATAAGACGGGGAAATGTGGGAGAATGAATGAGAGCATTTATCTGTCTGGTGAAGTTCCCTGATTAGCTTAATTGCACAACAGATTAAGATGGTTACTGATTAGAGATTATGCACTGATGCATTTGCCCTGGACTTCAGCCAGGCCGTACAGCAAACAGCGCAGTATTCCACTTAAAAGATATTGCAAGGATTGATATATAGTAATTAATCAGAGGAAGGCGATTAGTTTTTTTAAGAGTGTGCATGGAGGCTGTGAGATAAGGGAAAATGGCAGTCTAAGTCCTTGAAGTAAACTAGTCATTTTGATTCTTGTCTGGTTTGAAGTCATTTGGACACAACAAAATCCCCCAGTCTGAATGTTAATAGTGTCACAGAGATTGGTTGGAGTGAACTCATAGGGACATGTGGAAAATCATCCCTTCCAGCAGTGTACATCATGCTTAGTAACCTGTAAGAAAATATTCTAGTTCAATGTGCTATTAGAGAGTTTAAAAGGATTTGTGTAAGTCAGAGAATTCTGAGGCAATACATTTGTACAGTTACTGCAGGAATATTCAAAATAAGTGTTTTTAGTGCTCTGCTGAAGATCAACAAAGGTTCTCTGCATATCGCTGAGGCCCCGTAATCTGTACCCTGTAATTAAAAGCGGTTTATTGTCTAAATTGGTGTGACGGCTGCGCTCCGCCCCCTTGGCCAGGCTGGTGGTGGTTTGGTACAGGCTCCAAAGGAGGCAAAGGCCTGAGCCGCAGCTGGGCCAAGAACTCCTCCAACTAACCCACAAAAGAGCAGAGTGACACAGTGAGAACCAACACGTGTGAGCTTGGAACATCAACCGTGTGATAGATGAATGAATACTGGGTGGCTTTTCCAAGACTCGTTTTCAAGGAAGAAAGGAAGTTGTGGGTACAAGTAGTTTCATGCATACCTTTCCAGCCACGTGTGATTTGACTGCGAGCCAGCCACTTCATTCCGTAAATGTAACAGCCTGGGTGAGCCTTCTTTGAGCTCTCCCTGCAAGGTGGTGATCTCCCCTTGGCCTGGGAGACCTCTCAAGGTTGATCCTTGAGACAAACAGACTTTTTACCAATGTCAGACCGATATCATGCATAGCCTTGTAGTATGGTATTTTTTATTTTGCCTTGGTAACTTTGATTGCATGCTGAATTGATACTAATGAAATGTTATTAATGCATGTAGCCACTCATAATTAATTATTTTAACCTTTGTCTTCCTAACCCTTTGCACCTCTGGTCTCTGCGAGACATTCTAACTCAAGGCTAATTCAATTTTCCCCTGTGTATTTCCTCCATGCAGTAATTAATAAGGTGAACCTCGACATTGAACTTACTGACCCTTGCCAAGCCACAGTTAACTTTGTTAAATTCTATCAAATTTATAGAACTCTGTCAAATATTTATTTTACCTCAACAAAACACATAGCTGCTTCTCTCTTTTGGGTGAGGTGCATTCTACTCATCTGCAACACTCAGAGAGGAAACCCCACAGCAACAATCTTGGTAATTCAATTGTTTCAAAGGTGTTTCCTCAGTCTCCTGACAATTTCAGAGTCAATGTGTTCTCTCTAAATAGCTTCTTCCAATAAGGAGGAAGTACAACTGCAGCTGATTCTGCTTCCAGACAGAAGGAATACATTTTCTCAGTATCTTTTAAAATACCTGCAGTGTAAGCTTTTGCTTGTGAGTGAAGGCTCCACACTGGAGTGATTTGGACACTATATATTTAAGTCAAACACAGCAATGTAGTTCTCACCACTTATACTACATTTGGAGACTTCAGTATCAAAACATAGACCTGCAAACTGTTGTTCGGTGCATAATTTATTAATATTTAACTGGAGGCTCAGAAGTCTCTGAGTTTGGAGAGATCACAGGGATCTGTGAAAGGCAGGTTACAAAGGCCCTAGTGCTGTGCTCAGAAATTAAATTATTCTGTTATATTCCCTGCCTCTAAATTTAATATGTTTTAAGGTCTCTGTTTGCTCCAAAATGTCTATATTGACTAGCTCCATCATTTTTTAAGCAAGACACAAAATACCAGATGTAAGTTTACGAGATGGCAAGCCTGGAATTACTAAGCTTCAGCAAAAGCACGGAACTGTTGTCTGTTTGGTATTTCATTGTTAGTGAAGCCATAAATCTGATGCTAGAAAACAGACTGTTCAGGCTGAGTTTTGCCTTTAAAAGTTCTTACTATATTTTGTAGCACATCGAGTTTTTTAACTCTTTCAGAAAGCCCTGGGTGAAATCATATAGTTGGCACTTTGTCTAATTATGTCTAGCCAAGTATCAAGGAACCAGAAGGGCCCTGTATGCTGTTTACAAACTCACTATTACGTACCAGTAACCATGAGGTAACAGAATGGCAACTTCTTTAATCAGTAAAAATGTAAATGGGAAACTCTAAGCTCCTCACGAATCAGCAGGACTTATACCCCTGAACAGTGATTCTTTAAATTTAGTACTTAGCAATTAATTTGGGCTTCCTACCTCCCAGACCAGTGATAATCTAAATAGGAAAAGAAAGAAGAAAAGGAAAGCCATCTCCAAAGGATTTGAGGAATGTAATTTTAGCAACCAGAAATAAAGATGTTACTCGTTGAAAATTCATGTCATTTAATAAACAGATTGAGTTTGCTTGCAAAAATATAAAGTCTTAGGGATAATAACTTAAAAGATTTTACTGCATGGATGAATATTACAAACTTACTTAAGCAAAGAGTAAGAAACTTTGCAGTCTTCTATCACTTGAGGTCCAGAGCCAGAAAAAAAATACTGTATGTCTTACAATAAAGCAGCAAGAAAGACATTCAATCACACACTATCAAGAAGATTTAAAGCCAGATAATGCTTAGCAATTTGGAACAGATCCATCTTTCACATAAATGTCATACCTTTACTTCTTTTAGTCCAAATATGAGAATTTTCTTCAGACCAACATTTTCACTGCAGACAATCACCACTGTAAAGCTTAATAAAACTTTTTCACTTCATTGTGTGGGTGAAAAGAAAAACCTTTTTTTCATGTTCTTCTGCTTTGACCACTAACTCAAAATTGGCTTGAATTAAAATTTTGGGGGGATTTTCCATTCTCTTCTTCCTGTTGGCTCAAGAAAGGCAGACTTTGCTCAGTTATTTCTTTTTATCTAGGAAAATCCAGTTCAGTGATACCGTGAAATTCAACAAATTTTCAGTATTCCCTTGGTACTTTACCACAGATAGCTCCAGCTGAACACAGTAAACTCATATTCTATGGTAGCATCAAATGTAATTTGTAACATTATATGAAAGCATGATATTTTATGGTAATTGCATCAACAGTATAAGCAGTAATGTGGGGGAAAGTCTGTTGAACCTACATGTCTATTAATCCATAAGATTTTACACCACCATGATATTGATTTTAGCAGACATGCATTGTTTGGACAAAATGCTAGATTACCTACTATTTAGTCAAAACATTCCGAATAAACATAGATAAAATTATAAACAGATAAGTAATCTGTTCATGTGTACAAATACACTGAAGTGTAACCTGTTAAAAATACCTGTGCTGACTTTTTTCTCTTCAAGATGCCAAGATTTTCTGTTTTGACCCTAAACCAGCATTTAATGAAATTGCTACCTTCCTTCCACAGTTTGTACTCTTGATCATTTCAGGCAACACTTCCATCACCAGATTCCTCCCTGGTATCAATTAACTCCTGGTTAATGACTTAGACTCAGGACTTGAGGAATTGCTTAGCAAGTTTGCTGATGACAGAAAATTGGGGGCAGCTGTCAACACTCTCAAGAGCAGAGGCCCTGCAGAGGGATCTGAACAAATTGGAGAACTGGGCAATCACCAACTTCATGAAGTTCACCAAGAGCAAGTGCCGCATTTTGCACCTGGGACACAGCAACCCCAGCTGTACAGACAGACTGGGGGACGAGATGCTGGAAAGCAGCCTCGCAGAGAGGGATCTGGGGATTCTGGTCAATGGCAAGTTGAACACTGGCCAACAGTGTCCCTGGCAGCCAAGAGGGACCCATGTTCTGGGTGCACCCAGCACAGCATGGCCAGCCAGGCAGGGAGGGGATTGTCCCACTCTGCTCTGCACTGGGGCGGCCTCACCTGGAGCACTGTGTGCAGGGCTGGGGACACAGGGTAAAAAAGATATAAAACTACTGGAGAGTGTCCAGAAGAGGCTACAAAGTTGGTGAAGGGTCTAGAGGAGAAGCTGTTTGAGGATTGGCTAAAGTAACTTGGTTTGTTCAGCCTGGAGAAGAGGAAAGTAAGAGGAGACCTCATGGTGGCTACAGCTTCCTCACAACGGGAGGAGGAGGGGCAGGAACTGATCTCTCCTCTTTAGTGACCAGTGACAGACCCCAAGGGAATGGCAGGAAGATGTGCCAGGGGAGGTTCAGGTCGGACATTAGGAAAAGGTTCTTCGCCCGGAAGGTGCTGGAGCGCTGGAACAGGCTCCCCAGGAGGTGTCACGGCCCCAAGCCTGACAGTGTTCAAGAAGAGACTGGACAACACCCTCACAGAATCACAGAATCACAGAATGTTAGGGATTGGAAGGGACCTCAAAAGATCATCTAGTCCAATCCCCCTGCCAGAGCAGGAAAACTTAGGTGAGGTTACACAGGAAGGCGTCCAGGCGGGTTTTGAATGTCAGACACATGGTGTGCACTGTGGGGTTGTCGTATGCAAGGACAGGAATTGGACTTGATGATCCTTGTGGGTCCCTTCCAACCCAGGACATTCTATGACTGTATGGTTTGAAGCTCTCCTTGAGCTTCACTTCCTCTGTTCACACCACAGAAATCACCAATAATGAAAGCATAACAACACTACTTTCTACGTATTTCTTTTTAGTATGCAAAATTGTCTTTATCTGGCAATCCTGGAACATTGTATTCCTATATTACAAACAAGAAATTTACAGAGAGTGACCAGCTCCCAGCTGATCAGCTGCCCTGGCTTTGCTTTGTATTTCCCAAAACTGACTGCTAATGGTGGTTTCAATAATGGCATTTCTTCAGGACTTCTGTGTTGTGTGGGACTGGGGCAGGTCTTCCAGGAGAACAGGGAAGATAACACCTCATTTGGTTTAAAAGTCAAAAGCTGGGATGATTGTCTACGCCTATCATTTTTAAAAACAGTTTCAAAATTTCTAAAATCTTTATTTATTGCCTCAAAAACAAGTAGCTTGTGACTGCCTTTCTTAAATGAATGTAAAAAATAGAGCTCTCTTCTCATGTAATCCTTCAGTCACACAACAGATGAAAGCAATAGAAGAAAAAACAGAAGAGGCTAGTACATCTAGATCACCTCGAACTTAACAGCTACACTCAGAGGAGTGCCTCCTTCTCCAGAGCTCCTAGCAAAACAAAACAAAAAAAACCCAAAACAAACAAGAAACCCCAAAACAACAGCAACAAAAACTTTTTTGTGCACAGAAAAGGAGGCACTGATGGGCACAGTGGACAGACAAAGCTCTGATAGAAGGACTCCTGAGCTGCTGAGATTTAGTGCATTACTATTGCCGGTTGCCTTACCTATAGTTTATAGGCAGTTCTGGGTGTGCTTCTTATAGGGTAGGATAGATGTCTCAGTCTCAGCCTCAGCCACAGCCACAGCAGCTCAATGTCAACAGGGGGAGCAGAAAGAAAACAATGCAAAACCCAAAACCCTGCTCCAAAAGGAAAAAAAGTAACACAAAGAAAAACAAACAATCAAAACCCCAAAACAAACCAAACAAACAACCAAAGAAACAAAAAACCACACCACCAACTTTTTTTTCATAATTTAGACTAATTTCCTAAGTCTGAACTCTTTCCAGAGTTTGGCAGAAAATAATGTCTCCTGCACAGTGCCGAGCCAAAGTTTTGCTGCCAAATCACCAATCAAATTGCACCTGGCTCATGATTCCGTTCATTGAGCAGCTACAAATCCTCTGCAGGTGTTTCTCTAGTTCCAAAAGAGCTGCTTGATGCTGCTGTTTTTGTAGTTTTTCACCAACTCCAGGCAAGCAGTTGGGCTCTTCTGCAGAGCTGGACAGATGTTGGACCTTAGGGTCCAGGGACACCCAGTTCCTGCACCTCGAAAAAGCTTTGGAAACTGCGTTTAGGGAGAAATGCTTTCTTTGGGGAATCCACACTCCTTGAAATACACGTTTGCTTCAGCTTTTGGGGACTACTGGGGACTATTACTTGATTTATGGGTAGTGCCTAAATGCTCTTTTCATCACTGGCAGTTTCACATCTTCTTGAATTGTCCACGTGTTAGGCTAACAGGCTTAGGATATTTTTAGGATGCTGCAGTTTTAAGCGTGTTTATTTTACCAGGCATCCTTCATATCTGCTTACCAAATTTAAGTCATAATTCAATAAATGATAGACAATTTAATATAATGCTCATCCTTGCTTAAGAGGCACATGTCTGTTGGCATAATATTTACAAGACAAATGTATGCACATCATCCTTTCTCAAAATTCATAATTTCTTAACTGGGATTAGATTTTTGGGTTACTATATGTTTGTGTATGTGTGAATTTGCGTCTGCAGGGGGTACATGGGAGGAAGTGTCAGAATTAAGAGCAAGATGTTATAAAGAGGCAAGGTCAGAAATCTATTAAAAAAACCCCCAAACTAACAAACTTTAATAGCTAATGTTTTTCCAGTCATGATCTAAAATTACCTGTTTCAGAGTAAAATACTGTGACTTAAAAGCTGAATAATATCAGTATTTCTGAGTTATAGGACTAGTTTAAAAGGCAAAGAAAATCGAAATTTTGGATTTTGAGGATATGCCTAACACAGATTTAAAATAAGAAACCAAGAATATATTTTCCCCTCAAGCATAATGTTAAATGCTGCTAAAGAAAAAAGGTAAAGAATAAAAAGAGCATCAAAGTCCAACAAAAAAGATCCCATCACAGCCTTTAGTGGAGTGCAGATCCTTTCTTGGTTTCATAAAGGGGAGTTTTTACCAGTAGTCTGGTGCACACTCTGTGTTGAACCATTCAGCATTTACCTGGGATTGCACATGATTCTCTTACCAAAAATTCTTGCTCAAACATTTTGCTCCACTGGTGTGGTGGTTGGTTGATTGGTTTGGTTTGTTGGTTGTTTTATGTTGGGTTTGTTTGTTTTGGTTTGTTTGTTTGTTTTGTTTTTGTTTGGTTTGGTTGGTTGGTTGATTGTTTTATGTTGGTTTTGGTTGGTTGGTTGGTTGGTTTGGGTTGGTTGGTTGGTTTTGTTTGGTTTTGGTTTTGCTTTTGCTTTTGCTTTTTTCTCTCCCTATTTCCAATATCCAGGAATTGACTCAGTGTAGAATAGCGATGGGGTAAGGGGTGGTTACAAGGTGACTCTGGCCTTGTAGTAAACAGCATCTGCTCCTGTCCTGTGGTTAATTGGCTGGAAATGAGTGGATGCATCAACTGATGAAAGCTCCTATATGAAAAAAAAATATTGTCAGACTTACAGGTCAAAATGAAATCTGAGAGGTGTATAATACCATTAAGCAATTGCATTACTAGCAGGAAGATCTGTCAAAAGTTTACAGGGAAGTTTATTACTGTCATAATCCCACATACGTACATAAACCGAGATATGCCCTGTATTTGCAAAAGCTGGAGAGCTTACAGGACTATACTATGTATAGTGGAGGCAAGAATAAAAAGTGCAATCCAGGGAGCAAAAACAGTTGCAAAGCTATCTTCTTGATGGACTAGACATGGAAGACATCTATTCAGACTCCCACGGTCTGCATTTTTGGGAACTGACTCCTGGATGCTTAGAATATTATTAAAATCAAACAAAACAAAGCACAGAAACCAAGAACATAAACACCTTTTGAAGATATGGTGATGATTAACCTAGAAATTCCTCTTTTGATCATATATCTATAATGCTCCATCCTGAACTTACAGAATTTATTACTCATTTTTATAACAATTTCACACCTTTACTCACACTCTTGACTTCATGTTTTATTTCTGAAAATTAACTAATTTTAAGTGAAGAGTGTAGCACCTTTCTTTAACTCAGCTGGAACTTTGCCAGGATGGGATTTGTTTCGTATCTGATTTCGTTTGAATAGAAATCAAATACTAAGGCAGATATTGCTATGATAGAGCTGCTCCTGTGTCTCATAGTAAATAAACAAAAATACATCTGTTTCATGAGGCCAGGTTGTATTAAGAGGGAATTGAGGGAAATGCTGAGATGGTTAAAACTCAAATATTTTTGAAGCTGTAAGGCTGAAGTCTATCTCCTCTAATACGGGAAGAAATTGAAGGGAAGGCAAGCCAGATGGCGTGTAGAGCGTCTGCCTTACCTCTGGCTTGATCTACCAGCTCAGCCGCCCATTGCATGTAATCCATGCATCAGCTGCTGAGGCATGAATTTCTTTAACTCCTCAAATGAAGCTAAAATCACTTTGAGAACGTGGTGAACCTGTATATATTTGTGGTGTCGAACATGCTTTATATTTGTGTCTATTGATAGAAGTTGTGCTGGCTAGTTAGGCACCAAGTCCTTGGGTAAAGGTGATTCAGCTTCCGGTTTGACAATATTATTTATGGGAGTATAATTTTTTTTTGTTTCTCACATGCTGTGGAATTTCTGCCTTTCCAAGAAATGCTGCCACTTTTATTTTATTTTTGTTGTTGTTATTTCTATCTGGTGAAACATGGGAAAAATAAGGGATAGCAAACAGCCTAGGCATAAACTGTGGCAAAATTTCATTCATTGATAGTAATACCAAAATTTTGAGTGAGTCCACAGTACTATGGCATGGATAAACACCAATGCTCCTGGTGACTGAGGAAGGGCTCTAGCTAGGTGCACAGTTTTGCACACAGGTTCTTAACTATTCATATACACCTTCAGTTCTGGCTTTTGGATAGAGTCAGTTCTTTCCTCCCTTAAAGACAAACTTTTTGGCATTTGAATAAAAGCAGGTTTCCTCAACTTTTTCTGGAAGGAAGGAAGTAATGAGTTGTCAGGTGATTCTCTGACGTGCCAGTTTTTGTGAGGTATGGAGGCAGTACAGTTTATTATCCACTCTTATCTACTCATAATGTTCATAGCTAATGTACGTAAGCTCTTCTATGATGTATCTGCTTTCCAGATTATACAGACTAACTCATGTCTAGGAACCTACAGCTGAGATAGAACTGTAACTTGAGTTTCATGGAGATTAAGCAAGTGGAATTTGAAGGAAGCACCATGCTCAACCTACAGATTCTACTCTAAAGCCACTCAGCAGGTTGTCATCTTAAAGATTGTTCATGACTCTGATTCAGTAAAATATGTACTGTCTCAGGACAGCACTTAAGCACTTTCCCAGAACACAAGACTTTAGCAACTTAGCTGTTAGGATGCTCTTGACTTCTCATTTCTGACAAATGAAAACGATAGGAACCTTGAGAAAATTAATCCTTACGTCAGAAAATTAACCCTTACAAAAACCACAAATGGGAAGTCTGAGGACTGTTGAGATTGGGTTTAAATCATCAAGAATGTTTTAAAAATCACTTTCCACTGATATCTCCATTTATGGCCTACAGCTTAAACAAGCTAAATCTATTGGTTACACTATTCAGTGTTGTCTGACTCTGCACCCTGTCTCCCTCTCTGCCTTCCTCCCTTCCATTTTATTTATTCAAAACTACCATCCTTCAATTACAAACAGTAGTGGAACTGTAATAAAATGAGTCTTTTTTATAATCCAGGAAATGAAGAAGAGAGAAACTTCATTGGGCTATATTAATTACAAATTTTTAGTGTATCTTTCATTTCTATCAGAATATTATCTACCAAATGCACTGTATAGAACAAAATTATTTGAAAACAACATAAAATAATAATAAAAACATGCGAAAAAAAATTTGAAAACAAAATTAGGTCATGTCACAAACTGAAAATAATAATTCTTTTTTATTTTACACTTTACAGAAATCCCCACTGCCAGCAACTATTTATTGATTTGCTTTAGGAAATTATAGCAGAAAGACAGTCCAACAACTAGGGTGCTTGCCTAAAATCTTCATTCTCTGCATGTAGAATAGAAAAAAAGAATTTGACTCATGAGAGACTTTATGGCAGTAAACACAAAAATAAAATGCTCAAGTATCATGGTGTTTGTGGCAAATAGAGAATCATTTAATAAGAAAAAGCAAAGCTAGTCAGGACATTTTCAGCTAAATGCAGTTTACACAAAAGGGTGATAAATCAAAATAAAAATCACAGTCTTTCTGGTTTTTTTTTTTCTACATTCCATGGGAAAATTTTCTTAGATAATGAATTCAGAATAACTCAGGCTAGTTCCTGTGGTCAGGGGACTCCTTTCAAGAGCTGACCACTCGTGTTCAAGTCTCTGCTCTAATCTTTACCACTGTTAAGAAAAAATTCTGTCTCCCTCTGGTATAAGAAATAAAAACAATACTGAAAACCCACAAGGTAAAATGACTGTATTTTTTCCCAAAACCTCTGCAAAGCACAGACAAACTGGCTCACCCCAAAAGTGGTTTTCAACTCAGTTAATCATAAGTATCTGAAGCGTAGGTGTTTGTATGTGAGCTACTCAGTTTCATATAGTAAGTGGGGATCTGGTCATTACAGTCAATGGGGTGTGTAAGACGATTCGTAAGAGCAGGTGAAGGTGGATTCTTTGGGATGAGATGAACTGTTCTTGCGACATCATTGACTGTGTTGGCCAGATTATGGCTGACTCAAATGCAGGCTTTGGGCAAATCGGTTGGTCTTTGTCTCCCTAGGAAGAGTCCCAGGTCCTGATGAGCTTCCGTAAGATCCTTTGCACAGGACAAGGGCTTTCTGAGGAAAGGCTTACCATGAAATGCAGTCTAAATGCATTATCCAGCAGAAGCAAGGCAGAAGATGATATGTATCACTAGAAGTTAATTGACCAGCGTCACTTTCTAGTACTTATTGCCCTAATCCTTTAATTCAGGACCTTCCTCCTATAAGAGAGACAAGAAACTCCCTAATCAGCAATGTCTTGCCACTGTGAGAAGCTGGGCTTCTCATGGCCCTTATGGGACATCACCAGGAGCACAGGCTGGACCTTCACAGCCTACAAGGAACCTTTCCCCTCCAAAATTTAAAAATATATTAAAATAAAAAAGAAAGTAACTAGAAATCACCTCTACCAGGCACTGTGGGGTTTCTATCAAACCTATTTTCATGTTTTCATTTAAATAGCATAGAGCAAATGACTCCTCACACTTTGAAACTTTATGTTCATCTAAGTGCCTTGTGTTGCCTGCACTGATACAGAAACAAAGAACTTCAGTTGCATGGTGGAGTAAAACTAAACTATTATCTTTTCATCATGTTATAGTGGAGGAGCTGAGACACAGAATGCCTCAGTCATATTCTTATCTCCTACAGGAGCCTGTAACAGAGCAGGAATCTCAACCCACTTTCCAGTCTTCAAAGCCAGTGACCCCATTTGCTCAGCTGCTTTCACCCTGAATACTCCATGAACGCCAGCACTGATCCTGCAAGCTCTGCTTGGGCACGTGGGCATCCACAGGTCTCCCTTGGCACACGTGGCCACTGAGCTCCGGACAATCTGGAGCTTAATGCAGCAGTTGTACAAGACTTATCACCCTGTTATGGAGAAAAGACAGAACAAGAACCTCAGAGGGAAAAACAAGATATACAAAGACTTCTGTGA
Source organism: Caloenas nicobarica (assembly GCF_036013445.1). Taxonomy (NCBI): domain Eukaryota; kingdom Metazoa; phylum Chordata; class Aves; order Columbiformes; family Columbidae; genus Caloenas; species Caloenas nicobarica. Next base: position 75,751,429 of record NC_088284.1, on the reverse strand, counting down.
GGTCTCTGCTGTCCATTTCCACAGAGAAGACCCTACAAATTTTTAAGCTTTCTGCAAATGTTCTTCTCTTCTATTCTTCCCTAACTGTAAAAAACTAAGCATACTTAATTTGTTCTAAAAATGCAAAGATAACAAGTTGATTTAAAACTAATTATTGCAGTATAGCATTAATCAAGTTGTCTTGAAAAGCTTTAACTAGGAGAAGTCTAATAGATTTTGTTATAGTTTTTAAATTAAATAATTTATATCAAATCCCTTTAATATATTACAATAATGCACACAGTAGAATTACATCCTGAGCCATCTTTAACTCTGGAGGTTTGCCTCAAGTCACAGCACATGAATATTAATTTACTTCATTGAATATCCATGAAGTTGGTGCTTCAAGTAAAACTCAGAATTTTTAATGAGAATTATAAAAGTATCTTGTGCTAAATATATCTACCTGAAGCTCCTAAATCATTATGAGATGTACATAAACACAGTCTTTATGATATTATTGTGTTTCATTCCTTGAAAAAGTAGAAAAGCACAGGAGAACAGGTCAACCTGCAGCTCCTGAAAATCAAGTCTCTTTCAGAGATGCCAAATTATATATCTGGGAGCTTGTTAAAAATTAAAAAAGACTAAAACATAGAGAATGTTTTTGCTGTTAACATAAGAGGCCTACTGTGTACATATACATATATATGCGTAGTTGGATGAGTTCTTTGTCATGGAGACACAGGCTGGTAAATGTATTTCAGTGTGTGTGTTTCTGAGCCTGTAAATTTGCATTATGATTCCTAACTACAAATTCATTTTTTTTAATTGGGCCTACTTTGTCTGCAAGAACATGAAAGAACAGTTTGAAAGGTTTGTCTATGACAAATACATCACTGACTCTGTGGCCTCTGTTCTAACTCGTTGTGACATGCTAACCAGGAGATACACTTGTGCGGAGGAAAGAAAGCATGACACCCAGATTCATGAAACTGCAAATTCACCTCTTCCAAGATCTCAGCAGAAGTAGAAGGGAAAAAAAGCTGTGGCCATGAATATTATAAATGGTGTGCTGAATTCCACAGAAAACATCACTCTACCGTAGCCTCTTTCCTCATCTCTGCAGACGGTGATTTGCTATGTACTTGGCTCTCACAGTCATAGCTTCATGCAGTACTGTGTGTCATCTCACAGGCACTCAAAGCCAAGCTCCGGAAAACTCCAGTTTTCCCTTTTTTATCTTTCATAACAGCTTTTCATTCTGAAGCAAACTAGTAAGCATACAGAAGGCAAAGCTTCATAGGATGCTGCTGTGGTCCTTTCAACAGCACCTGGAGAGTTGAGTGAACCTCTTTTCTGCACTTGGAGACTATAAGAAGTCAATATTGGTGGTCAGCAGTTGCTTAGTGAGCATTTGCTACTGCGTGTCTTGACAGTCTCAATATATACTGAGCCATGGTTGGCACAAAATCTTCCCCAGTCACTGCCTGGAAAGCTGAGACACAATGGTCCATGTCACACCTTAGAGAGGCTTTAAATTCAGATGTCTCTGCAGATGTGGTCACTAAATAACATTTTAATGGAGAAGGATGAGTCTTCCAACTGAGACCATTAATAATGATCCAGTGAGACTGAAGTAGGAAAAATAAAATTGCTTCTTTCCTGTTGTTGGTATGTGTTGTTTTATTTTAAATGTACTTCTCTATATCTAAGAAATGTGGCATTAATTTCTCTAGGTGAACATGCAAAGCTATCTCGCTCCCAGTTATCTCACTTATCAATGACTGTGAGTCTCTTATAAGCAAGTCGTGCTTACCTGTGCTATTATGACCCTGACAAACCACACTAGAATCATCATGAAAAGGGCAATATAGCCTTGATTTAATTATAAGTTGGGGAGTACATTTTTTCTATTAAGTTGCTGATTGCGACCATTTACTTCACTTGTACCGACAAACAGCAAAATTCAGAGAAAATTTGAGATACTGTGGTTCCCTCAACAGCTGGAAGCTCATCCTTACCTTATTGTCACATGTATTTCTGGCAACCTCTTACTTTTTTCATTAAAAAAAAAAAAGTCTTTTGAAATGCAAATACACAGATGTCCTGTACCCTTGCAGTAAATTACCAGCAGCTAAACGTTGTAGTTATGAATAATTCCAGCTTGTGTTTGCCCTGATATTTTTCACTTCAAGGCAGGGCAGCCTTGAAAGCTTAGCAATGAGTTTGTAAATGCCAATATCATTAAAAGAATTCAGACTTCACAGAATCACAACTGCTGCTAAGGCATGAGAAGTGCTGATTCCCTTTTAACTATATTCTAATCTTAACAATTAAGGAATTTGTTGTTGTTTTCTCTATCACCACAAATCAGCCAAAATAATTTCAAAATAAATTTCAGTGGGAGCAACAGCAGACCTAGAGGAGACAGGCTGTGTGCCATCTAACCACTGTTCTTCTTCACTGTAAAAGTTTACTTTTTTCAGCTCTTTTACTCACAGTGAAGACAGATCAACCCATAGTACTATTTCATCACTATTAGAACTGTTAAAGCTAATTCTAGTTTTGTAAATAATGCAAAACTAAAAAAGGACAAAGTATATAAAGTGTAACGGAATACTATTTCATGCTGGGCATTATTTTGGTAGTATTTTCCTCCACATTTTGTTGTTGTTTAACCAAAAATATAGAAGAATTTTTTTTAGGAATTTTGTCAGATTAAGAATATTTTGTAAAACTATTTAGTCTGTATATTGCCTGGAAGTTTGCTGAAGACATTAAGTTCATTTGTGTAATGACTTCATGATCAAACAATTTTGTATTTATTGACCTTCTTTAAATGCTTTCTGTTTAAAGAAGATGTAATTTAAGTCATTATCACAGAATATAAAAATAAGTAGCACTAAATGCTATTAAAAATTATCACAAGCAAGAGTAGTAACTGATTTAACAAATCACAGATAAGAGTCCAAACAGAATGATGCTGCTGTTTATTGAATAAGCTATGGAGTGCTTTCATCTTGTTTTGTTACTAAAGTTGGACGAGTGGTCATTAGAAGCCTCCACAACTGCATTGCTTAGAGAAATGCTTGTAATACGTTTCCTAAAGCAGCGTGTGTGCAACCCACCACTGGAAATACACATCTTTTTACGTGATGAAAACATGAGACCTATTGTTCAACTTAACTCCATTGTTTTCAGTGAAGCTTCGCAACGTTCCAGGACCTGTTTTGTCATGTCTAACGTAATAGCAATCATAAAACCAATCTCCTTTGATTTGTGCAACCTGGGCCTGATATTTAAATTTTCATTTAAGCTGTCTTTACATGTCTTTTTTGGCACCACAAGCCCTGCCCATAATTTGATTAATTAAATTGATTAATTCAGCACATTCTGTAGTTTAGCCTTAACAATCTGCCCCCTAAACCCTTGAAATGGACAATGAATCTTCTGCTCCCCCAGGAGTGATCTGTGCCTCATTGCACAAACTTCTTAAACATATTACTCCTGACTGGGTGCTTCAGAAACATTTACTTTATTTCCTGTGGCACAGAATGCACATCTGCCTCTGTCATTGCTGGTGACACTGCTTTTTAACTTCTACTGCAAATAACCTTACAGAAATCCTTCAATGGGAGATAAAATTAAGTCAGACTTCCTCCATATGGAACAAATGTTCCTTTACAAATTAATTCGTGTTTATTGATGAAGATCTGTCCTCTTTGAAAGGGACATCTTAAGCATTGCATTCTGTTTTGCTTTTTTTTAACCGCATATGTCTGAGGCTTTCTAATGAAAGCTTATGGCTCAGAAGGAGTGGGATGGAGAAGGAAGTGTGAGCTCAGGAGGGTAATTTTTGCCAAAGATCAGACATATTTTCTTAGTGTTCTGGATTGATGGGTAAAAGCATCAGTTGGTGAAGTGAGCCACAATAGCGTGGTAAATTAAAGAGATTCTCACCACCTGTGATTTCTCATTAATATATTCAAATGTTAAAGTGCAATTCATTGAAAAGAACGTGTTTCAACACTTGCCATATGCTAACTCACTGGGGAAGGGGTGGTGTCCAAACTTTCTTGCAAGAAGATAAAAGCATTGCAGCTAAGTGGAATCCAGATTTAAATACTGACATTTTATTAAAAAAATATTTAAACCCTAGGTAAAATCTCGCAAATATTTCTTAGTCGACTTTTATGGATGGAAAATAAATATTCTTTTGGAGCCATTAGAATGGATCTTTCTAAAATCTGCCATAGCTGGGTTCCTACATTATGCTGGTAAAATGCACAGTGTAAGCACCACCTCTCAGAGAGAGACAAGTGTGGGAACAGGGAAAACAGATGACTGACAACAGTGGAAAAGGACTGGATACTGCTATGTGGAACTTTTGTACTAAGTGCACTTATTCACAGCATGGAAGTTACTCAGCAAAAACATTGAATCCTTCTCTAAATAATAAATCTTTTCTTACTCCTCTATATTTTCCTATCAATAGTGACCTATGTCCAGATGAAACAACTGGAGGATGTATGTTACTGATGTCAGGGAGCTCAGACTCTGGCTGCAGGTGAAGATGGTTTGGTACCCAGTAATGTTTACAGTGGAACATTTTTTGTTAGACTATATGCTCCCTATAGGAAAACTCACCGATGTGCAGAAATCAAAGGAGCTCTCCTGCAGAGTCTTCCCATCACTCTCTCTTCCAGAAGAGTACAGACATTAAGTTACATCCTCTCCTTGTGAGTCTAACCTGGCTCTGGAGTTTTGTCAGCGACATGACTCATAGCATTTAGATGGCAAACTGATTCTGTGCTTTTGGCATCTCCTTGCGTCATCCCAAGCAGTGGAGCATGCTAAAACAAAGGCATACAATGTCTGGAGAATCACATTCCTCTCTAGGTCTGAGCATTTTTCCCTACCCAACTGGTTTTCTCAGAGACATTCAAACATCCTCCTGAATCCATATATCTCCATCATCTGCGTCACTGTTTTCCATTTTGTTTTCTCTACTGAGAACAACAAGAACAACAACAAAAACAGCTTGACAGGCTGGGAGCAGTTACTGATCTTGTTCAGTGTGTCTGCTGTTAAACACTATGGAGTGTAATATTTTCCAAGGGAATGGTCACAGATTTTTAAATATGGAGTGAATGTTTCTCATGAAGTCAATGTCAAGGTGGAAGTTTCAGCATGCATCATACTATTGTGTGTATGTGTTCATTGCCTTTTGGAGACTTTCCTTTTCTTCAAGGTTATTAGAGAACATTAGTACATTAGCCTTCCAAAATCTGTAAATTCAAACAGCATGAATACTCCATCTTCATTTTTTATATCTGTTGTGTCTTTGCACCTGTAAATTCCCTGTCTGGGACTGTATGTGAGAAGAAAAAGAATATGCTTTCTCTTTTATTTATATCACATTGGATATATGGGATATTAGTGCATGAACAAGGTTCATAAATACTGTAATTTTATATGAGGTTAATAATTTAAAAATGCAATGCCATGGGAGTGTCTCAAAACCCATATTGTGGAAAGAAAATAGGAAGAGATTATCTTGGATCATTTCAGCAAATGTTTGACAGCACTGGTCAGGAATTTAAAACTGGAATTATGATTTAGTAATAGTTAAGGCTGATAGTGGAATTATTGCTGGATATACAGCTATAATGAATCATGTCAGCTCTTTATGTGTGTGGTGAAGCAGCAATGACCCAATGGAAGGTCGTAAAACTTAGATGGATTGATTGTATGTCTAGATACTTCACACTGAGATTTTTGAAGACCATTTCGCTTCCAGAGATTTTTGGTTATTATCAATTGATATGAGTTATTATCAAATGATATTGGACATAACACTTAAATATCTTCATTAATAAACAATGGGATCAAGTGCACCCTCAGCAAGTTTGTAGATGACAGCAAGCTGACTGGTGCCATTCATAAAGCAGTGGGAAGGGACACTATCCAGAGGGTCCTTGACAGACCCATATGAACCTCCTCAAGCTCAACAAGGCCAAGTGCAAGGTACTGCACCTGGATCAGGTGAGTCCCCGATTTCAGTACAGACTGCGAGGTGAACAAATTGAAAGCAGCCCTGTAGAGAGGAATTGGGAATGCTGGTGGACAGACAATTGGGCATGAGCTGGCAATGTGCACTTGCAGCTCAGAAAGTCAACTGTATCCTGGACTGCATCAAAAGGAGCATGGCCAGCAGGTCAAGGAATGTGACTCTGCCCCTCTGCTCCGCTCTGGTGACACCCCACCTGGAGTCCTGCATCCCGTTCTGGAGCCCTCAGCACAGACCTCAGAGGGGCCAGAGAAGGGCCATGAAGAGGATCAAAGGGCTGGAATACCCCTCCCATGAAGAAAGGCAGAGAGAGTTGGGGTTGTTTATCCTGGAGAAGAGAAAGCTCCAGGAAGACCTTATTGCAGCCTTTCAATATACAAAGCATTCTGACAAGAAGCATAGAGAGAAACTGTTTGCCAGGTCCTGTAGTGACAGAATAAGGGTCAATGGTTTTAAACTGAAGGGGGGTAGACCTAAGGTAGACATAAGGAAGAATTTTTTTATTATGAGGGCAGTGAGATACCGGAACATGTTGCCCCGGGAAGTTGTGGATGCTCCATAATTCAAGGTGTTCACAGTCAGGTTGGATGAGGCTTTGAGCAACCTGATCTAGTTGAAGATGTCCCTGCCAGTGGCAAGGGTATTGGACTGGATGATCTTAAACGTCTCTTCCAACCCAAACCATTCTATGATTCTGTGATTCTATGAACTCAAAATATTCACAGAATCTGGAAAGAACAATTCCTAACTCAGCAAAACACAAGTCTCTCTTCATGCTCCTAGTCTTTCTTCCCATCTTTCCACCTTTTTTTTTGCTTCCTCATTTCTCCATTCTCTCCACATAAAAAACCGCCAAACAAAAAAACCAAACAAACAGCTACAAAACAAAAAAAAATCCAAACCAAACCAAACCAAACCAAACCAAACCAAACCAAACCAAGCTACTGTAAACGGATCATAGAGGAAACACGATGAAGATTTAAAGCCTGCACATTATGGACAAGAGTTTTCAGTTTATAACTAGGAAAGAAGATATGCACAATAGTATAGAAATATGTATTTTAAGATCAAATAAGACACATACTAATATGTAGATTTCGCATGTTAAGTTGTGGCAGATGCACTCGATGCGCCACCCCCCCAGCCAAACCTTCAGCAGTTTGGTGCAGGCTCCAGAGGAGGGAAGGGCCTGAGCCGCAGCCAGGCCAAGAACTCCTTCCAGGAGACCCACAGGGAAGCAGAATGGCAATTGAACACCGGTAACTTGTGGGCGCAAGGAGTCTCGTGCAGACTTTTCCTACTCTATGCAATTTGACTATGGGCCACCCACTTCATTCTATAAATACAACAGCCTCGATGAGCCCACATTGAGCTCTCCCTGCTAAATAAGTGAGCTGTATGGTTTTACTAGTCAGACGTCAATGGATGAGCCCAATTCAAGTTCAGTATTAATCATTTAGCTTGAGTAGATGCACACTAAATGTGGTGGATTATTTAAAGATATAAGGTTGCAGGATTTTTAATATACTCTTTGATTCATGTTACTTGGTAGACTAGATTTGCTAAAATTTTAAGCTGTAAAGTCCTGCTCCTATTTACCAAGGGCAAATGCAGGCTACACTGAACACTTGCAATATAAAGTCTAGCTTGCATTTTGCTGGGAAAAATGGAACTGACTGGGAAAACAATGATCCAAGGCTAACGCAGAGACATTACAGACATCTGCAAAGCGGGGCCTGTTTTGCACTTTGCTGAGAATAAAGGATTTATCCACACAGAACGGCACCTGCAAGGATATGGACCATAAACAATGTATACAACTGAACAACAAAAGGCCTATGTGGAGTCACAGAAAAGAGGTCCAATGGGGAGCAAAAGGACCTGGTGATGAAATTTTGCTATTGGATGGAATCATGGTGTGAATGATCTGTAAAGATATAAAAGTTTGTAATTTTCTATGCTTGGCAGACCTCTGTGCAGATATCCAGCTTGAGCCAGTCCTTCTGCTATTCTACTCCATTAAATTTTTTATTTTCTGAGAATTTTATCTCCTGGAATTCTGCTCTGCATATGCTTATCAGGCCTCATCTGAAAGTTTGCTGCTGGAGTTCTAAGGTACAGATTCCGGAGTGAATGGTTATCAGGGAAAGAGGAATCCTGACAGTTTGCACCACGATGGATACAGGCCTCACCTGAAAGTTTGTCTTTGGAGCTCCAGGACACAGACTCTAGAGTGAATGGTTATCAGGTGGGGGAAGACGCCTGAAAGTTTGCTTCGTGAACGGATACAGGCACCTGGAGAGAAGGTCAGCAGCATTCGGCTTGGCATATTTCCCCCATACAGTAAATAACAGAGTGAACCCACCACCAAACTCTTTTTAAGTTGCACTTCTCTTTAAGAAATCTAAATATTGTTCTGCAGTAAGCAGAACCATAAATTACTCCCCCGTGGCATAAGTGCATACCAGTGTATGGAACGATGGGAACCTTGCGTGCTCTTTGTCCTGGAGATACTTAAAGATGTAAGAGTTCTTATAGAAGGCATATTCTAATTGTGTCATTGCATTGATGTACTCACCTGCCAATGCTACAGATTTTGCAACTCTTTCACTAATTATCAAAGCATGCTTTTTCATAGGAATTAACAGACATAAATATAGCAAGTAAATATGCAGAAAAGACTAAAAAGAAAAACAAAATTGAAAAAGCAGTTCAGAAATGTTATCTTGGTGAAAATTTGAATTGTCAGTCTGCTTAGCAGACCAGTTTAAAATGCAAATGCCTTTGATAACCTACCCCAGACATCCTAATTTATCTGAGACAAACCACTTATTATTTACTTGCTGCCTATTTCTCCACCATAACGAGTGCCAACAAAGATTAAGTAAGTGTATTGAGTTCAGCCATCATCTGCCTCAACAACCTTCTCTTTGTTTCCCTTATCCTTGAGAAAAAGGTTCTTAATCCAGGAAAAAAATATTGGATCTTGAAACAACAGTTTGATCCAGATGTCTTTTCAGGTTTATTGTGCCGAGGCTGCAAGATAAGTATGTGTTTATGCAAGGTATTATCACATAGCTTTACTGAAATTCTTTTTATTAATCATACTACTTGAAAGAAATGAAAATTTGTCCATACAAATGTATCTTCTGTTCCATTCCCTCCTATTCTTTCAACATTTTGTAAAAATGTTTTCATAGTTACGTAGGATGGTAGATTTGATACAATACAGCTGCAAAATAACAAGAAGCATATGAAGTCACGCTGTTCTAATGAGGATGGTGCTGCAAAGGTTACAATAGAATAGCTTGTGAAGTAATAAAACTAGTCATCAATGTAGCCCAAAATGTATTGTTGAAGTTTTGTTCTAATAGGTTGTATTCATACCAAATTCACTGCAAGGAAAATATTTATCCTACTTATCCTTTCTAGTGGCTAATTTTGAAATGCATAACTTAGCAGGCTCTGCCTCAAATTATAGACTAAACTAAGTCTCCGACTGAGGAAAACAAATTTGCATATCTTTAATAAAATGGAAAAGAGAAAATGGTTTAGTCTTGTGGGCCCAATCAAGTGGAAGGAGTTGAAAGAAGCAATTACTTCTTAGTTGAAGTTCTTTAATTTACAATCTTTTAAACTTCTGGTTTAGAAACTCCTGAGGATGAAAAAAGTTCAGGACTTTTTTGTGTTCAAACCATAACAGTCTGCTCAACTTTTAAACAGAACAAACATAAATTCTGTATGTTATTCCTTCCCCATTATTTAGCAATTTTTAGAAGAGTTTTCATTTACACTCAATTTTAATAGTGTCCTTTGAGTCCGTATTATTAAATGCCATTAAGTTTGCAAAATCACATAACTGACATTGGTATAACATTCCAGGCCATCACGATAACAGATGCTGTAATTGCATACATGTGTTATAATGGGAGACTGAGGGAGAGAAGAAACTGAGATTATCTAGTTACACTCCTTTATATCGCTTCTTTTTGTTGAAATGTTGTATTTTTTCCTCTTCTAATAACTTGAATTGCTTTTCTCTCCACTATCATAGGTCTCGTGGGCAATACGGCATTAAGATGAAGTTTGATAGTGGCTGAGCAGAGAAACTGAAGTGCCATTCTGGTGAAAGACATGAGAAAGAAAAGCAACTTAGAAAAACATAGTCTTATTATCATTGTTCGGGGGTGAAATTTATGCTAAAGGCTTTTTACAAAACCTCTGCTGAGGCAAAGGAGTCACTAAGGACTATTAGCAAAGCAAGTCAGAGGGAAAATGAATTGCAGAAATATTGGAGGAGTGAAATAAAGACTATGGTATTTAAAAACATGGAAATCTCTGTCATCAGCAGCTAAGCAAACTTAGGGTATCTAGAAGTTTAACATGACTATGTGGAAGAAGAGTCCAACCCATGTTCCCACATTACTGGCTTCCAAGTTTCTTGCCTGTATTTGCTTCCCATTCTTTTACATCATTTTTTCTACACTGATTTTTAACAGCTGAAGTGCACCTGTGCATTTGCACGGAGACACATGCGACCTGATCGCACATTCTCAGTGGAGAAGGAGAAGTTCTCTCTCCGGCTGTGCTGCCCAAAAGCTCTTTGGGATGGATTTCCATGCCAGGGACTGGTAGCAGTTACTGCCAGGAGCACCTCAGAGTTTGTCACATCAGCTTGGACTGCACAGAGGGCTGGAGAAAATGATGTTTGCTACCCAGCTACTTAGTAGAAGAAATGAGTGGTAGAGGACACCTCTTTATTCTCTGAATGCTCAGTCTAAGAGGCAAAGTGGCCACATGCATGTATGAGAAAGAAAATCATAGTCTGGCTGTTCTACTCCCAAAAGGGCTTCATCACCTGAAGAAAAATCTGTTCCAAAGAAGCATAAGCCCTCACTGCAGAGTTTATTTTCTATGTTTATCTGAAAAATAGATTATCAAGACAGAAATAGGTACTTCTCAGTAATTATTGATGTGAAATAAATAAGAGGGACAACACACCAGGATGAGCTTTAAAGAATGGCAGTTTCTTGACCACTGAGCGTGAAAACCAGTTAATAGAGAATAATGGCGTAACAACAAAAAGACAAAGAACTGTGAAGCAGTGAGAGGATAATCTAAACTAGAAACAACAAGAAAAAGGAGGCTGTGTTGGGGTCAGTGCTGAGTAGTAGGAGTGGTTTAGTGTTGATGGTGGCAGCTGGTGTGTGCTGTGAGTTTCTTTCTCAGCAGCATCAGTGGTACCACTGCTTTATTCTATGCATTAACAAAAAGGCACTGGGTTGTAATTCTCACTGCCATCCTGGAGTCAAAAGCCATTAACGAAACTGCCACTAGGAGTGGAATACTAGAATGAATTTTATCTCCTTGTATTCGTACCTCAGTAAAGCTTTTGCACGACCGTGACAGAGCAAAAGCATCTGCTGGTTTTCCTAGGAAGAAAGAGTTAGAAGCACATTTTAAAAATATGTCTGGAAAAGTAGGTATAAACCACATTAAATCTTATGCTGAAACAGATCTGTGGTATAGAACAAGACTGAGAACTGTGTGCCCAGTCAAGGTTGCTCAACACAGCTGTAGGTGTTGGGTATTCGTAGATACCCTCCTGACTGTGCAATAAGAATGAAGTGCAGCAGTTACTCAGTGAATACTGCCATTCAGGACACAGATGTATGTAAAACATATATTTGTTATAGATCATTCCCTGGGAGAGGCAAAATAATTTCATGGACTTAGTTATTATATGCAGATTATTCTTTTCAGGGTTGGTAGGAGTTAGTGATGGAACAGCAAAGGAAACTTGTAATTCCTTTATGAATCCCAGGAGCCATATTGCTCCTCAGGCTTTTCACTTCCTCTTAAAGACAGTGCAGCTAACTGGAACACTGAAATTTCTTAAGCTGAGTGTCAGAGGGTAACATGAAAGTCATTTTTCCCTAAGGTTTACTCTAAACTCTTGAATACCATGATACAGAATATCACCAGTACCAGGAAACTTGTCCTCTTGTGACTTACACAACTACTGAAAGGTTTGGTCTCTCACAAAGGAAAAACCTCCATCTTTTGCATCAACATCAAGCCTACCCAGAACAATATAAATTCTGATTTTTTTGAGGTTTATTCTGTCACCACCAACATTAATTGTAATTTATTGGAAGGTCTGGCTATGCTGCCAGATGAAACAGGGAGAGCAAATCAGTGAACTACAGCCTGATAGCCAGATCTCTCAGGGTGTCACACAAAGTCTATTTGAGTTTCTCTGCAGAAAACAAATTCAAGTATATCACATATCTACGAAATCTTACCTATAACAAGCCCAGGAGCCTTCCTTCTCAGGAAAGATCTTGGAGGCACAAATGAGGAGGCCACAGTTTAGTTTTGCCCTGTTACTATCTGATAGCAGTAACACTGTGGATTTCATAGATCTCACTTCTCATATTGGACGCCTTTCCTAGCAGCAGATGGAAGGCAAATTTTGATATAGAAATTGATTGACTGAAAAGCTCAGTCTGATTCATAAGTCACTGATATTTTAGGTTTCCCTTGACAGAGGTGGCAATCCATTCCTAAACCCACCGCAGCACTGCATTTCCTTATTTTACTGTTATTAAAGTGTTGGTGCTGTGCTTGGACAGCAGGTATGCTTCAAATAACCTTCGGGGTTGGTGGGCCAAAGAATGCCCTCTAGTGACACCAAACCCCTCTATTGCATCTCCTTAGGACGGGAAACTGGTATTTGAAACCAAACTGCGGGTGCCAGCAGGTGTCAGAGATGATCACACTTCTCTGTGAGAGATGAAGGTAAAGGAGAAAGATACAAGAGCAGGACAAGCTGGCAGAGGAACCAAAAGTACAGACAACCTCTGTGTCTGGAAAGGCCTGACTTCAACTGTCATTTAGACAGCATCATTTTATTGTGAGTACAGTTCTACTTATAGTACTCAGTACTTTTTTATCAAGTTAATTGCATCACCTGTTGGACAAGATGACAAAAGGAGTGGAAAATTGGTGTCTCTTTTCTGATATTTTGGTTCTTTACCAGTTTTAAACATGACTTATTTTCCCACTAGTTACATTACACTTGTGCCTTCGTCAATACAGAGACAGTGTTAGTCTTAGTCTGCAGCTTCAATATATTTTATTGCCCATTATGTCTTTAAACTAAACATTAATCCCTACTTTATGAAACTTACTACAAGTAATTACCCCAAAGAGCCTTTAATCTTTATTTGAAGGCTGTTATTTCAAAGCTCAGTTTGATCATCGGGAATCAATCCCTTGCTTTCTTTTCATTTTGAGAAAATCTTACAAAAGTAGCAACTTCGTTGAAGCCAACAAGAAAAATGAGCATGTTTTCCAGGCTGCCATGCAGATTTTCCTTTAGAAATAACATGAGTAGTAATATCCAGGAGTCTTCTGAAGTGTTCCTTTTGATACTTAAGTCTTTCAGATTTTGCCTTTTGAAAAGGTACAGTCTCCCACATCTCCATAAAGATAAAATTCCCTTAGGCTGCCTCTAGAGCACTCAGGTTAGTGACTGTGATATATTTAATAGCCACAAGAAATGCAGAAACAGACTATTCATATATAATAAGGCTTTTTCTGTAAAGATTTCCTTGCCTACTACTTTGACCATTTCTCCCCTTTCTTCTCTCTCTCTCCACTGATTCTATCTTTGTTATCTCATGAAACATCTAAATGTTGGAGCTTTCAGAGACCAGACATGCCACATCCCCACCTGGTCCATTGCCTGGTACTATGAGCAGACGCTGTTACTGTCAGGCTATGGCTGTAGCCTCCTTTGCCTCCTGAGAAGCTCGTCCATTTCTTGATGCCTACCTGACAGAAAAAATCTATGTCATTATTTTATTCAATGCCTCCTTAAAACTCTTTATTGTGATGCCAAAAACATATAAATATTTTCAAAACTTTTTTTTTTTTTTTTAATTTTAAGACGGTATTTTAACAAGCCACATCAGTTTGTTGTTCTGTCACTTCGTGGGTACGTGTTTGCCACCCATCAGCTCCTCACTTAGTTCTTATCCAAGCATCAACACTTATGTCCTTTTTTTCCTTAAAATATCTGATGCACTGAACCCTTTTACAGGACACAATAATGGTAATAATCTATCACATACATACATAGCTTTTTCAGAGGCTTTTAGGTAATATTTTCATATGCAAATCAAAAGGCAGATCTCAAATCTGGCCACTCTCAGCTATTTTTTAATTTGTGGGTACAGAAATCTTTCCAATGTTTTTTTGGTGGTGGTGGCGCTTTTTTTGTTTGGTTGGTTTTGGGGTGGTTTGTTTAGTTTTGGTTTTGAAGTTTCATTTTGTTTGTTCGGTTTGGTTTTGTTTTTACTATATTGGAAGCACATGAAGATTGGAGAAGCCTTTCATTTCAGATTTAATCTGTAACTATTTTTGCATAATATCACACAAATGCATGTAAGTTCACAATGACGGAAACAACATATGAGAGTGAAAAACAACATCTTGTTTATGTTTGTAAAGCCTATATACACAGGTTATAGTGAAGGTTGCTAAGCAGTATTGCTTTAAGCATAATTACCAACCTTAACCATCAGATGGAAATCTAAATGTGTCCTGATTTTTTCAGAAATGTTCACCCTATTTGGAAACCTGGCATTTCTGAAAATCACCCTGTTTAACTATGACCCTAAACAGAGATTTGACAGCTTGAGAATAGCAGTTTATATTTTTTAACTTTCCAAAGCTATAGAAATAATTTCATAGAATCATAGAAAGGTTTGGGTTGGAGCAAAAAATTCCAGCTTCCCTGCCATGGGCAGGAACATCTTTCACTAAATCAGGTTGCTCAGAGCCTCATCCAACCTGACTTTGAGCGCTGCCAGTGAGGGGCATCCACAACTTCTCCGGGCAGCCTGTTCCGGTGTGTTGTCATACTCATCATAAACAACTTCTTTCTTATGTCTAATCTAAATCTACTTTCTTTTAGTTATAAACCATTACCCTTGTCCTGTCATTACGGGACTGGTAAAAAGTCTCATTTTTTCTTGTAAGCGCACTTTAAGTACAGACTGCAATAAGGTCTCCATATAATTTCTATAATGATATCGTTAAATTTCAGAAGTCTTTGATATTTCCTTTAAGATCTTTTTTTCTTCCCTCATGTCACTTATTAGCACAACTCACTCTACAATTTTTCTAGCTATGGCACTCAGGAAGCAGTAGAACAGTAATATATGAGGTCTGCTACCTAAGCCTCATAAGGATTAGAATTATGTTTGCACAGTCCATCATACCAGAGACGAGAGGTGTTAACAAAGCACTACTCATGTGCATGCTTTTGGAAACTTCTCTTTCTTTTTCCTGAAATCCAAGTTTACGATTTATCTGCTCATGTGGCTACCTGAGATGTTTTTCTTACACTTTTTAATTCTTGCAATATTTCTTGGTTAAAAAAGGGGTTTTACACTGCAATTAGTGTGTGTGTGTGTGTGCATCTGTCTCTCTGTGGATTTTATTTTCTGGTGGAATATTGTTCTGCTAGGACTTTCTTTTTTTGTCTTTCTGAACAATATGCTTTTCCCAGGACACGATATGAACCTATAGAGTACACACAGAGGAGTCTTGTGCTTCAGTTTTAAGTGGAAAGTACATTATACATGTGTGAAATGAAACCTAGGTTTTAACTTAGTTGCACTTTTTCAAGGATATGTGAGACATTCTCCCTTCTCTCCCACTGCCTTTATGCCTGTCATATATTACCAGGTAGCAGCAGTAGGAAGAATCAGAGCAGGATTTCATCCCAGTGCAACACTTACACAACATCATTCTGCTCACGTGCTTTATGGCAAAGAACACTGAGTCTTTGGGCTTGTCACCTCTGTGTAACCCACCCTTAAGCACTTGGCCTTTAGAGGAACCTTAATATATCCTGCTTGTATCATACCCACAGACAGCCTCTGAAAAACGAAGGTCCACCACTCTAGGAAGTTTTTTGTGCCAAAGGAGTTCTTTCTTTCTGGATGTCCCAAAGCAGGCATCTAAAGCCTTGTGACATCCACAAGACTTGACACATATGAATACATATGGGTGACCCACATATCTCTGGAGAACCAGAATCATAGAATAGTTTGAGTTAGAAGTGATTTTCAAAGGTCATCCAGTCAAACCCCCCTGCAAAGAGCAGGGACATCTTCAACTAGATCAGGTTGCTCAGAGGTCCGTCCAGCCTGACCTTGAGTGTCTCCAGGTATGGGGCATCCACCACCTCTCTGGGTAACCCGACCAGGTGCAGTACATTGCATTTGGCCTTGTTGAACCTCATGAGGTTCGCATGGGCCCACTTCTCAAGCTTGTCCAGGTCCTTCTGTATGTCATTGTGGCAGCAGCACCAGGCACAGACAAATTGGGTCCGTTTGTTTCTTCTAATGTTGCTGCCCACAACTGACAGAGGAGAAAATAACCTGTGCTCCCAATTCTCCTATCAACCATCCCAAGGTCCTGAAGTCTCTTTTGATTGTCCTTGGACTACATGTCACAGCTTCATCACCACCCACATAGAAGACTAGTTAGTGGTAGTACTCCAAGGGTCAAACCAGGCTAGGAGGTTTCCTAGTGGTGTTTTTAACCCAGGCCCCAGGGAGGCAGCAGACTTTCCTAAGAGAAAGGTTTTTCCAGCATATTGGACCCTCTCTTCCCCTCAGAAGGGAGTCACCCACAACTATAACTCACCTTTTTTTCCTTTTGGAGGTGATTGTAACATGAAGGATATGCCTTTCTGACCCCGTCAACACCTCCAGTGTAGATGGACCTTCATCCTCTTCATATATTGACTGGCCTCCCACATCCAGAACCTCATACCTGTTGTACAGAGCACCTAGAAAGGTGAGGTGGGCAAGATGGGGTACAGCCTGCCACCTCAAGTGTGAACTCACCTCCATTCACCGCTTTCCCTTGAGCTACTCTCTTCGGTCTAGCAGGAAGAAGATACAGGACCTCCTTGATATTTTCTTTTTTTTTTTTTTTTTCTGATGGCCTTTCCTGTTTCCATCTCAGGGAGGCTGGAGAACGATCCCACCAGTCGATCCCCTTCTCAGACTCCCTGAACTCTACCTACACGCTCACCAGATCATTCACCTGATCACACCTCACACAGCTATTATCTTTTCTGCCATCCCACACCAGTGAAAGGCTTTGGCACTCCCTACAGCCTTAGACCTGGATGGCTGCATGTTTTCGTGGGAGCTCATCTGGCTTGCTACAGCCTTCTTGGTGAGTGCAAGTAGATGCCAAGCAAGATACGCTAACTCAAACAACACTAGGCATCTCTATTTTGGTGACCTAAACCACAGTTTCCTCTCAAGGACATACTCATCCAATATTTCTAGATCTTTGCCAGCAATGCCAAAGACAGCTTCACCTGTCTGCCTGTCAACCAAGAGATGTTTCAGGTCACTTCTGCTAACATCTCAGCTCCAGTCATGTTTTAATATATAAAATGAGACTAACATAACACATTTTATACAGAAACCAAAGAGTAATGTCCTTGGTGGTGTGACTGAGTCTTCTGGCTTGTGCTGCTAAAGTACTTTTTGGAAAATACTGGCGTTTAAAAAAGAAAACAGCTTTTAATAAACAAAACCAGTAAGGATTTTGGGGAAAATAGACGTAAAGATATACAGATGTTCCTCCTAACATGCAGTCTTGAACACGAAGCTATAAATGAAAGGCAGTATCCAAATTAGAAAATTCAATATACTTGGAAACATCTTTCCACTTTGACATGAACTCGCACACAACAGACCACGACAGATCATTATGAGCTCTCTTTGTATCCCAAACAAGGTGTCTGAATGCAAGTTGTCAATTATTAATGAACCTTGGAGATTCCTTGCTGTCGTATCATGCCCAGGAATTACGGAGGAACCTGGTGTTTAGCAGAAGCCAAAGCTGTGCCAGTGAATGACCTAAAAAATCACTGGTATAGCCAGCTATTTTTCTGTCCTAGACAGCAATTAATGTACAAATGAGGACATAAACTTAGTTTTTAAAAATATGATCACCACAATAAGAGCCTTAGATGTACTTTATGATAACTTTTCTAACTTATAATCATAGATGATATGCAGGGATATATCTCTTTTTTTTTTTTCCCACCGAAAACATTAAAAATACAATACAAATGACATTTATTCAGGTTTAACTGAAACTTTTCAGTGTAATATCCATGGAAAAGTTTAATAAGAAAGGTGACAGTGTCTCCCTCCTTTCCCAAACTTGAAGGGCTGGGTTTCTGCTTTAGATTAATTTGAGATTATTGAAAAGGTATGTTTCATGTTACTTCCCATTTATGACAGCAATTCCTTTAATTGTTTTAGGACTCACTTTGCATAAACAATTATTGACCTAGTCTCTCTAGAAAATGAAATTGAATTTCTTTAGATCCTGGATTTTGGCATCTTTGGAAAGGCTTATAGAAGATAAGAGCATTACAGACCATGTCTATGCCATGGGAGAGAGGTTTGGTTCACCTCGTAGACCTTGTGTCTGGATGTACACTGGGCTGCATGTTATCCCAAGTACCAGGTATCTGCCTCACATATGCTGATTTCTGGGTTTTACACAGGGAAATCTATTGTTGGGGGACACTAGGAAATCTTCTGTTACAGAGAAGATGATCAGAATGAAAGGGCTGACTTTGGAGTGCACCAGTTCTGCAGTGTACCTTGACTGCAAACGTTCTTCAGATAAATAATCTTAATGTAACAATACATAGCCATAATTTTGCATTTTCTCGGTTTCAGTCTCATGATTTTCTACTAAATGTTTGAATTCTCTAATGAAAAAAAGTGTATAGCATTTAGCAGTTGTGGGACAACTCGTCCACTTTATGAATGTACTTGAGTTTTATAGATATTACTCTATAATACTGAAATATTCAGTACTGTTTCTATCTCTTCTGATTTTCCTTGAGCAGCTTTTCAGAATTCTCTAAGAGGACCATGGTGAAATTTTCTGTTGGGTGGTTCAGGAAATCTGCAGAAAGGCATTGGGTTTTTTTCATATTAAATTTATCGTAGTATTTCACAAGGATGTACAAGAGTGTTAACATATTGTGCACATTCAAAGGGCTCTCTGAGAAGTTAACAGCTGTGTAGCCTCCTGTCCTCACCTTCTCTAACCCGTGTTGCAGATCCATCAGTCTTCATTGTAGACTGAGGTGTTCAAACCCTGTCTGAAGTTCACTGAAGCAACTGTGGATAATTTCACAGTTCCCGTAACTTCTGAATGAACTCTTCAACCTGAAACCTCTGATAGACTGTTTTTTGCTAACCTAAACTTCACTATGTAATAATTTCTGTATGCTGCTCTGCTTGAACATTGCTGCTGAACGACATCCTAACAGAGTATATTTTAACATGCATATTTAGTCATCTGTGTGCCTATATCTACTGAATAACTAGGCAGACGTGTGTGGTCTGTGCACTGCCCTGTGAATGCAGGTTTAGATGCAATAAGACATATTGAGCTGACAGAGGAGCTGTTTCTCAGTTCACATAATTGCAGTTACAAGTGACAGAATTGTACTAAATGGTCTTACAACCACACCAGATCTTCTGTAATGCTCAGAAATATTAGAGAAAAAATGTCAATAGGTTTTAAAGAGCTTAGCATTCTGAAATTATATTTCAATTAATCAAATTTGTATGTATGTATGTAAACATGCACACATATATACAGATATTCACCTATATGGTGAATATGTATATGCACACACATATACGAATGTATATCCACAATATTATTTGAAGTAGTTTTCTGTGTATCCTCTCCTTCTATTAGAAAGTAAAAATATAAAGACCCAGGGCTCTCCCCTACTGCTGACTCTATGTATGTTAATAGGTGAGAGATACATAAGCTAGATATTGCCTTCAAGATTATGATGAACTACCCTGTGCTGATTTCTCTTCAACCTGTTAAAGAGCCCCAGTGAAAATTAGCCGACTCTGTAAACACTGGCAGGATTCTCAAAGAATATACAAACATCATAGCAACTTCATAGTTAATAGCAAAAAGAATACAAATTATGTTTTCCTGGAGATAATGACATAATGTCTCAGTTTAGTTTATAGCAAAAGTTACAGCTCCTCATGTTGGAAAGGAATCATTCTGAGAAAATTTAGTCTGTCCTTCAAATTTTCAACCTTACCTCTCCTGATTTTTTCTATTTAGGTAGCTTAGATACCTTACAAAGAAAAGATAAACACTGAGAGGTAGCTACAGCTACTTTTAAAACCAGCTCAAGCATGTCCTTCCTTATGGTACCCTAGAAATAATAGGACCAATATTGCTGTGAGTTGTCTGATATCACCTTTGCCTTTTCAATCTCAGAATGACCCAATTATTATTATTTTAGATTAAATGCAACAGATATTATAGGTCTTACACTGAGAAGCAGAAAGCCTGAAGCCTTTACTTGGTGCATTAAGTGTCTGGAATAACGTAAATAAATCTGAATCTATTGCAAAGCTCTGCAAGCATTTGGTTGGAAAAGTCTTTTGGAAAAAATAGGGCATTTGCAGAAAATAGCATAAAATGGAGAAGAATTTTGAACACAAAATAAAATAACCCTAGAAGAAAAAGATAAGAATAAAAATGATTAGGGTTTTCCCAAGTGTACATAACCTTAACTTTTTGAGTACATACTAAATTAATTTCTATTAACACCATTACTATCTTCCAGAGTGCTTTAGGAAGAGGAATATTTTTCAGCTGTAGTTGAAATTTAAATATACATTCTTAAATATTCTGAGAAATTTCCTTTCTAAAGAGTGGTGAAAATGGCATTAACATGACACTGACATTCTGCTGGGGTTGTTCCTGTATTATGAGCAGAAAGGAATGAATGAATCAACAGGAAAAATGTGATGAAGTGATGGGAGAACTGAGCTATTTGCCCATGTACTTTTCCCATACTTACATTTCTCATAAAATTCTTATATTTTGTATCTCCTCTGGATTTTACCCAGAGTCTTTCAGTCCACAGTGACTCAGTAGACCACAGTTCATTTATTTATTTTGCTTAATCTGATTTATGGAACCTGGCCTTGTTTGTCTCCTAAATTGGGGAAGGAAAGGCAGAGATCTGTATGTGGATTTGTGGGAGTAGAGAGAAAGACAAGGCACAGTGCTTTCATTTACAGTAACTGTGGTAAGGCAAACAGCATTTCACTTTTTCCCCACTCACTGTCTGCTGTTAATACCTATGAATAAATAAAACACCTTTTCAGAAGGCATATCAATAGTGAAAACATCACCAAACACATGTGTCTGAAATGTTTGTTCATCCTTCTATTTGTTACTACCTGCAAGTGCATTATCTCTCCAATGAAGTGCAAGGGAATCTCTCCTATAAATTGCATTTCTCCTGGTCCAGGAACAGCTTCACAAAAGTGGCACTTTTGGGAGTCGCTTGAGAATTGAGCAAATGAGAACAAGCGGTGGGGTGGAGGGGAAACTCATTTGCCTAATTCAGGACTCTAAGACATGATGGATTATCCTACCCTCCTGTTATCAAAATATAACACATTTTGCACAAGTCTATTACTAAAATGAGACTACACTTATTGTGCCTCTTGACAGGTTTCACAACAACTTTTTCTGAATGTCAAGTTAATTTTGGCTCATGTCATATCTATATAATTCTAATCTTATCTCTCCTGAGAGAAGCTCTCTCTTCTGGAATAAGCAAGATGACATATTTGTAAAAACAACAATGTGTTTATCAGGAAACCAGGTATGAAATACCTAAGGGTTTTCCCAGGCATACTGTAAAACAAATCAAACCCCAGTATTAATTTAAATATACAAGTGTAAAAGAAGGAATCAGTAGGTTTGCCCAGTGATGGATTCCAGCATAAATAACTGCTCAGAGCAACAACCCAAGTGTGTCCACCCCAGTTCTTTTGCTTTCTGTCTTTTTCTGCATAAACTGTGTCCCCATTCTGGAGGATCAGTTCAGTTTTAGAGGTCTAGATGAGAAGCATTGATGTACTTCCGCTCCTGCTATAGAGTTATGATTTATGATATCTCCGTTCTCATAACATAAATGATGTTCTACCTGACCCATTCAAAACATGAGCAGAAATATCTCGAAATTATTAATCAGGTGATCATAACGTAGCACTTTTGCTAACCTTTTTGTCCTATAACACTGTTGGGGGTTGGTTAAACTCAATCATATGTGACTTTGCTGTGGGTGACTAAACGCTTTGCAGAGTTAGAAAACACATTTTCTGCAAAGCGTGAGGGATAGGAGACAGATGCAGGTCTGTGACTGTTCCTTGGTGTATCACATGAAAGTTCAGATGCAGCGTGCTTGAGCACATACGGTGTGGCAGTGGAAATAAGCTCATAAAGAAAGATGTGGTTCAAAAATACTCTTCAGAAACCCTGACAAAAGCGCGTATGTGGTTACATTTCCATGTAAACCTGAGTTGGGGGAACAAGACACAAGTAAATATGAAGTCAGAAGCAGTTCCAGAGCAATGAAACAGGTTTCCATTGTAATCTCAATACTTCTACTACAGTAATTACATATTAAAGCAAGATAGAAATTCTAAATTTAAACCAAGTGTATTTTTAAAAGTTGATTTCATTCAGCTAAGATATGCAGTTCTTATGGAATGATCCTGACAGTGGATTATCTGCATATAAACTGTTGACTTTTTCTTTATTTTATTCATTGAAATAATTTTTTAAGTAAGTTCGTTCTAATGACAGCAAGCTTATTTGCAATGTCATATCTCTGGCTGTGATTTTATCTGCAGTTTGATTAGTGAAAAGGAGAACAGGCAGGTGGTGGGTAAGTCATCATCTTACAGTATCATGGGAGGGCTTCAGGAGCTGCCTCTTTCGAACTGAATTTGCCCATTGCGACAGCCTTTCCACATATAAATGCGTGACGAGAAGACAGGATGCAAACATACCAAGAAAAGGTTTTAAGTTCTCCTTTCTTCATTTATTCTTCTTTTTTCCTTATGAAAATGAAAACTAAAAATCAGTTTTAATAATGCTAATTTGAAATTTTTTAGGAGTTTTACTATTTGAAAGATCCTACCGTCTGCTCGGAAGACCTGCTAAGAGCTCTGTCTTATAAGAATCAACTTAGATGCCTCACTCAATGCCATTGTTAAATAAGACATAATATGCCTGTGCTCTTTTGGACTTCAGTAATTAAGCAGGCTTGGTCAGCTCACCTTTCTTGCAGTATTTCAGATCATCATATTTGCAGAGAAATTCATAGAAATTTTTTAGACTATGAGGCTGGAACATAAATGATTCCTTTTCTACAGCTTTACAAACTGTGATATAAAGCCAAACTTAATAATTTGCATTGTTTTTTTATCTTTTTTTTTTTTCTTCTGATTACCTAACATCCAATAGTCTATGGTCTGCAAACACGTTATAGCCATTGCTGCATTGCACTGTAGCAGTGCTCCAAAGAGACAACTGGCCCAATCATGTTGGTTCACACCAGTGTATTATCACAAGGAGACAGTGAAGCTCCAGGGATTGACACAGATGAGCTGTCCTGATTTGGTTCTCCTTTCTGTTTGTCAAAAAATTCTGATAAAGAAGTCAAAAGGTCTGAAAGTTTAACATTGAAGTGCAGTAGGTCATGGATTCAGAGAGTTCTGGGTTTATGCATTTTTTAATTTTGCAAACCAAAAAGACCCAAAGATGAAATTTTGCTGCAACAAAACTAGAAGAGTCACAGTTCTGCAAACTAGTTGTGAAGACCACATTCTATAGGTCAGTTTATCTTGTTTTTCAAGTGTAAAAAATCTTACATCTACATAAATGACTGAATTACCAAAAAGAAAAAAAGAAGTTAAGAAGAAAGAAGCATAGATTCTGGTCAGTTAATTAAAAATCATTTGTCCCTTACAACAACTAGAGTATGATATATTTTTCAGCATTGTCCATTTTTCTTGCATTAGCTCTAGAATAATGAGTTAATTAAAATGCCAGGGATGTTTGATTTAGTACAGTATACTGGGTCCAAACCTATGAGCTCAATCAAAGGGGACTCTCTCCATCAGATATGATAAAGTTTTTATGGGACACATGAGGCCATTCTGTCTGATCATTTGCATTTTGTTGGTTTGTTTTTGGTTTGTTTGTGCATATATGGGAGATTTTTTGTTTGGTTTGGGGTTTTTTTTATTGTTCTGTTTGTTGGTTTGGTTTTGGTGGGTTTTTTTAGTTTTTGATTTTGGTTGGTTTGGTTTTTTTCTTTTGTTTGTTTGTTCTGTTTTGTTTTTTAACTATTGTGGAATACAGCGATAGAGAATAAATGAAACTCGGTAAAAGGTCCGAAGAAACACTGTACAAATGCTTGTCACAAGCAATTACAATGGTTCGCTTCACCTTGTTTACCAATGAAATGGCCTTGGACATAGTCCTACCTAGTGTCACCATTTTCTTGTCTCTACTTCTTTATATCACATGGCTATAACATGCTAAGAGACATGCAAAAATTTTGAAAAAAATGTAGCCCTTTTTCTTAGTAGCTTACAGCTGAAGTAAACCAGCAAAAGTAAACCAGCAACTGAATGGCTTTCCAATGCAACTCAATGAAAGATATGGAAATGCAGTTCATGTCCAGTCTGGTACCTTAATCTTTCAAGTATGAAACACTTGAGCTTGCCTCAGGATTGTTAGAAAGTTAAAAATTAACATGGCCTGACAGATCAATGGATGGAAAATCCAGGAAGGAATACTAGTTACAAAGATACCGCCTTTGTCTCTGTGTCCTTGAATCAATTATTGTCAGGTGGAAGGTAATTTAGCAGAGATAGAACTGCATCCTACCTTGTTCTTGTACTCTTCCCAGGGCATGTGCCATTGGCTGTTGTTGGAGACAACAACTGACCACCACAGCTGTAAATATCTGAAGTTCATTCATACCGTGCAGACAACAAAATCAGAGAACAATTCAGGTCAGAAGGGAGATCTAGAAGTTATGTGCTCCAACTGCTGCAGGGTCATCTTTCCAGTTAGTTTACACTTGAAAGTCAGATCTCGCTGCTCAGAGTCACACCATCTATGTTTTGAAAATCAAGGATGGAGATATATCATGGTGTCTGTTGCCCCTGGTCAAGGTAGTTGGTCACTCTCATTGTGAAAATCTCTTTTCCTGGTCTCTGATCAGAGCTTGTCCTGTTGTTACTCATGTTCTTTGTCTTCTATTGTACCACAGTGCAATTCCCACCATGTTTCTCCATGTTCTTCCTGTAGGTAGCTGTTGACACCAAAAAGATCTCTCCTTTACCTTCCATTTCCCCACATTAAACAAAGCAGTTCTCCCCATCTCCCCCTGAAGACCATGTCCTCAAATCACGTGACCACTTGGTGGCCTCTGCTGGACGTTCTGGTCCTGATGAGCCCAAAACCTGGCACAGGACGCTGAAGGCAAGCTCACCAACAGCAGGCAGAAGGGAAGTGCTCCTTCATGGATAACAGGTACTTATAACAATAAAAATAAAACAAAAACAAACCCACAAACAAACAAAAGCACACAAAAAAGCCAAAACAAACCAAGAAAAAACTATGACAAAAGAGAATATATGAAGTTTCATATAACTTTCATACAGACCTTCTATTTCTGGGGGGTTTGCTTTTTTTTGCTTTTTTTTTTTGTTGTTCCTTGTGGGAAACAAATTCAAAAAAAGCAAGTAAAAAAAAGTGTTTTTTTAAAAAAAACCCCTTAAAATATCTTAGAATCATGGAACCATTTTAGTTGAGAAAGACCCTCAAGATCATTGAGCCCAACCATTAACCTAACTCTGGCACTAAACTATGTCCCTAAGAACCTCATCTGCACATCATTTAAACACCTCCAGGGATCGTGACTCCACCACTGCCCTGGGCAGCCTGTTCCAATGCCTGACAACCCTTTCCGTGAAGAAAAGTTTCCTAATACCCAACCTGAACCTTCCCTAGAGCAATTTGAGGCCATTTCCCCTCATCCTATCACTTGCACCTTGAGAGAAGAGACCAACACCCTCCATGCTACAATCTCCTTTCAGGTAGTTGCAGACAGCGATCAGGTCTCCCCTCAGCCTCCTTTTCTCCAGGCTAAACAGCCCCAGCTCCCTCAACCGCTTCTCATAAGACTTGTGCTACAGGCCCCTCACCACCTTTGCTGCCTCCTCTGCACTCTCTCTAGTACTTCAATGTCCTTATGATGAAGGGCCCAAAACTGAATACAGGATTCGATATGCAGCCTCACCAGCACCAAGTACAGGGGGGTGATCACTAGTCCTCCTGGTCACACTGTTCTTGATGCATGCAAGGATGCTGTTGGCCTATTAGGCCACCTGGGCACACTGCCACTGTTGACCAACACCCACAGGCACTTTTCTGCCAGGCAGCTTTCCAGCTATGTCAGCCTATAGCACTGGCTGAGGTTGTTGTGACCCAAGTGCATGACCCAGCACTTGGTCTTGTTGGACCTCAGACAGTTGGCCTCAGCCCAATGATCCAGCCAATCCAGATTCCTCTGTATGGCCATCCTACCCTTCGGCAGATCAACACTCCCACCCAATTTTGTGTCATCTACAAACTTATTAAGGGTGCACTCAATCTCCTCGTCCAGATCATTGATAAAGAGATTAAACAGAACTGGCCCCTGTACTGAGCCCTGGGGAACACCACTTGAGACTGGCCTCCAACTGGTGAACACATTCATTTTGAGCAGTGTGCCTTTCTCTTTTTTTGGTAAGAACATGTCTGCCCAAAACACTTCTGCAGATTCTGCAGACACAAAATCATTTAATCAAACTTAGATCACTATTTCCACTTTATAGGTGAGGAAATAGTTATATTCAGATTCAATATCTTCTTGACAGTCTCTGAAATGTTCTGTCTAAGAAGTATAAAGCTGAATCTTATCTATTAGTTATAATATTTTCTATGAATGAATCCTTCCTCTTTACTGCATCCATCAAAAGGTTTAATTCTTTGGAGGGCTTTTGTCACTGGACATCCCTTTAGAATCAAGAAACCTGGTTACCAAGGTGCCTTTAGTTGAAAAGCAGCTGGCATTTAGTTCATCCAATGTCTGTTACCACTTCTTGCTGAACAGCAGACCATTTCCAAACAAGGATGCATTTTTCTCTTGTCACCTGCAACACACAACAGTATGAACTGACATCCCTGGAAGGGATTTGCTAGTTGTCCTTAGAAGAAAACAAATAGTCCTTGTGAGAATGCATTTAACCTGGTCTTATCTCCTTGACAGGAATCTTGGTTGGGCCACCCGAAAGGCTGTTCTTGGTGAGGTGGCTCCAGGAGAAGAGGAGGGGAGAGGGGTCTCTTTATTTCGCCCTTCCTTTTGTTTCTGTTCTAACTCATGAGGAGCGAGTCTCACATTTGGCCTTTGTCCTGTCATGGGCACTTGGGGATGCCATTGTCACCTTGGTCTTCATGGTTTGTTGGCTGCTTTTTGCAAATGTGAATGGTCACACTGAAACTGCAGAGTAAGGACAGAGAAGGAACATGAACTAACACAGTAGTGTATGTCCTACAGATAGAAACACCTGGGAGATGAGGTGGCTAAATTTACTCCTTACTCCTGGCTACAGGTATGGAATAAACCTTGGAGTATCCAGTTGGTGCTGATTTCACAGTGCCAAGCACTGTACAAATTTCACACCAAAACTTATCTCACAGAGTTTTTAGCATGAAGAAAAATTAAGACAGAAGACAGTGAAGCCAGGGATGGTGCCCAATCCCCGGCACTCAATATGAGTCTGCAGCTCAAAGTCACCATAAAAGCTACAGCTTTCTACTCACATTCTTCATTTTTGCATTGCTTAAGAAGATCCTTCAACATGTGCATTTGAAAAACTCTGCCATGTGGCACAAGCCCATATTTTGCTCTAGGAGGAAGAATGAACCTCACATGATACCAATGAGCTACAACATTTGATTTATGGATGCTGGAAAATGTTTTGACACTACAGAGCTGAATTTGTACAGCATAGACCAAATCTCTTACAGGCTGGTGATGCACTTAGCCTAAGTAGAAACGGAGATGCACAGTGCTGTCTACAGGCATGTCCACATTTAAAAATACTCCCTTCCAGCCTGAACTGCTCCTTTCTTAATGTCTCCATCCTATTATACCAAGCTGTCTTGAATAACATGGACAGATGAACAGCCTAAAGCAGTTAAATTTGATTTCACTACATCGACTGCCTGTTTTAATTATTTACAGTTGATTAACAGTCATTGTAATTTGTTGAGGCTGTGACTTGAACAGTCACCTTAAAGACAATGGAATAAATGTATTTGAAGAACTAGTTGTTTCAGTCAGCCACAAGAAACAGAACAGCTGTGAGAATAAATCATTAACTTTGTCCCTTTTTTTATTTTTTTCATTCTTTGAGAAATGATAGCTATACTGTTTTCATAGCATTTTTTTACATCTGCTCAATGAAGCCCTATTTTTTTTTCTTTTTTTTTTTCCCATGGAACACGAGAATTTGTTGGCTGCCTTCCTTCAACACATTGCAAGAAAGTTTATCTGACTTGCAAAAATATGTCACTTCATTACCGTGAAAGATGGTTTGTGTTCTTCATAAGAGAAAGTTTTGTACCTCATTCTTATTTGCTTTGCTCTTTCAACCAGAAATTACAGAAAATTGTTTTCTATGACACCTCTTACTGTGCTTTGTGAATAAAGACTGAATTTCCTAGTGCAAATTCAGAGCCATGAAGTTCAATGGCAACCATACTGCTAAGGAGTTTTGTTTCTATGTTTTCTTATATTAAATTTGCATCAACAATCTGGAATTAATGCTTCCCTATTGTGTTATATAATATCACCAAGCAACTGAAATATTTCAACTGCTTGTGTATCATCAATCCATAAAACCGTGAACAAACTGTATCAAAACCCTGTGTTTCTTCTTCTGTCATTACATTTGGATCTAAGGAATAGGTCCTTGCTTTCTTCAGGTTGCTGCAGCTCCTCAGATACATATGTGATACCTACTAAATCAATACTACAGTTTGAAAAGGTGAGAATCCCTTTTCTTTGACATTATGTGATAATGGGATAATCTAAAAACTTCCTCTGACAGTTGATTGGAGTTTTTTTCAGGACACATCCACTGTTAAAGTTTGGTGATATAACTGGTGGTTTAAAATTGATTCACAAGTCAGTGAGTTTATGCAAGCTTATCCATTCCTCTGTACAATTGTTTGGTTAAATGTTGTAGAAAGTGAAAAAATGATGTTTTTACTACATAAGAGGACTAATGAGGTTAGTGGATCTTGGCTCCTTGCAATGAATTTATGTAATTTGTGACAGAAAGCTCAGGGAATTTGTCTCTGTCTTCCACAGGAAAAACAATATGTTCAAACATGGGACCAAAGTGCTGCCTGGCTGGTACCACTGAAAACGCTGATATGTGTTTATGAGCTTATTATTTATTAAACACTTGGACCTGAAAGTCTGTGATAGAAACTCCTGAATGATGCTTTCTCAATGTATTTTTTCTCCCTTATAAGTCTTATGGAGCACATTTTGTCAGAGTGAACTATCTGCTCACTATTTTAGGTACTTTAAGAGATATACATTATGAACTAGTGTGTGAATCTAAAACTAGTCCTTGGATTATAAAATGTGTCTCCCAGGAATGTCTCATGGGGAGGAAACGTACAAGCTGCCAACTTTCACCTGACCTCAGGCCATCTCTGTGGGGGAACCAGCCCGGGTGGCTGCAGGGAACAGGGAGATGACAGACAGACCTGTAGGGAACGCTCCCTTCCTCCACCGATGATGCTCCTGCCAGAAATCACAAAGTCCCCAGAACAGACTTTCAAAAGCTGGGATGTTGTCTTCCGTTCTGTAAAAGTTTCTTTCATTGCATTGCTACTAGAATAAAAGGACACTTTAATAGAAATAGCAAGTGCATTGTTGGTTTAGTAATGACAACGTGGGTGAATTGCATGGCAAAATAATTGCATAATCGGGTTCTAAGACTTCTGGCATTTACTAGCACACTAAAAGAATCTCAGGGGATTTCTTTGCAGGGACTAGAAAATCATTTTTATAAGCATAGCAGTTCTAAACCTCAGAATCACTCCTTACAAGTGCAAATGAGATGTAGCTAATGCTATCATTTCCCTTTTTCCTCCTCTGTTGAGAATTCAACACATAAAATCACATTGCCAAACATTTTATAGTACCCTAGGACCAGTTTTACTAGATAGCAAAAAAACTGGCATGCAAGGAAGGTAAACAGTGAATAACTGGGCCTTCTGCTTTCAGGTTGGTCAAAATAATTTGTTTCAAGAATTAAAATGACATGTCACTATATTGATTGTAGTTCATGTATTGACTTTTTTGAGAACAAAAAGAGAAAATAGGGGCTGAAGAGAGGGACTATGTGACCTAAAGTCTTTTTCTCCTTTAGTATTATCACCCTCAAGGAAAACTGGAGGTCTTCTATATACCAAAATATCCCCTCCAAAAAGTAAGATGAAAGACTGTATAATCTAGCTGAAATTTGTGGCAATTAGCATGCCACTGGAAAATTGTAGAAAACTGTATTTTAAAAATGTATTTATTATTGTTATCACTATGGTACATAGAGCTGTAGTCACTCCTCAGAATCACTTTGTGCTAGGCACTGTAAAGAGATGTTTATTGTTGGTCTAGAAATAGACCAAGAGATAAGAAATGCAGAAGGATGAGGTCATACCGGGTTGTCTTAACCTACAGGAAGACATAATTCATAATATTTCAAGTATGTGCCAGTAAGAATATGGAATCTAAAGATGTAAATGAAGTTATCATTTATTTTTTTCCAATTTATAAATGGTGATCTAAGACAGCCAATGACAATAAGTGCGACAGGCAGAGAGATCAAGGAATTAGACTCCTCTCTCCTGGGTTCCATTTCAGTTTCACCCACATAAATGATTTTATTCTACCTGCCTTACATGATGTTATCTGCAGAGACATGTAGTTCCATAAACATGAGTAATACTTTTTTACCTTGTACATATGGTGTTGGTTACCCTTTGTGTAACCTGTGCATTACATACACACACTGAAGAACACAAGGCACTGAAATTCTCATCACATCTACATCATAGGAGGTGTCGGAGCCTGGTTTATGTGGCGCTGGCCAATGGGCTGACATTTGCACAGTCACTTCTCTGGTGTAACTCATGACCCAGGTTCTCTCACTGGCAGGTTAGAGCGTGATGTTTGCTAAATTATGCACATAGCCTCACAACATACCCAGTACAATTTAGGCTATTATCATTTGTTGCATCTTAATTTTGTTTTTCAAGATGTGTTAAAAGGATTAGGACTGGAATATGCAGTTTCTCAAGCAACTCATATTGCAGTAACTAAATAAAGAATGCACAATTTTTAAAGTATGTAAGGATCTTTATCATTCTTATAGTTTAGGAACATCACACAAGAGAGACTTGCAGGTGAACAAAAAAATTTCTATGAGTTATAAGAATATGACCTCAACAGCAAAGGGAGATGTAAGTAGGAATGAATGCAAGTTTCCACTGCATGACGTTTGAGTTCTCTTCTCTTGGAATGCTCAGTCTTATTTCTCAAGTTAATAAATATGCATTTAAGGTTAATAAAATGCCAAAAGATTTTGCTGGGTTGCATCACAAAACTAGTAGCCAGCCTGAGGCACATTTCCTTATTTCAAGCTGCATAAGCAGATGATTTCTGCTCAGTTTGCCAAGGGCAACGCAGCATTTCCAGCCTTGCCATTTGACCCCTTACAGAAGCTGTTCATCTTAGTAAAACACAAATGCAGGAAAAGTTTCAAGGAAGTTTGCATTATGTATGTGTGTGTTTTATGCTTTATTTATTAAAACAAGCATCACTTCCAAATTAGAAAAAATATCATACCCAGGCTAAGAACACGAAATTTACTTATTGATTATGGGAAGTCTTTATGGGAAACTTCTTTAAGATTCCCAAAAGCACCAATGTGATGTAAAGATTTCATTATAACTGTTATTGCCCATTTTAAGTGAACTCATATTTCACTCATGGAATATTTCTTCTGAAAGAAAGACAGAGGTCAGATGATAACAAAGTAGTCTGGAGGAAATATGTGAAAGCAATTTAGTGGAAAAAGTAGAGATAAAATGCTTTAAGCTGAAAATGCAAGAATCAAACTAACAGCGGGATGTTGAGTGAAATGGAAGTTAAACTGCTTTTATGCAGTTCTGGAAATATAACAACTTGTGGTTTTTTGCTGTTGTATTTATTTATTGATGCTACAGTAATCTATTCAAATGGGTGAGAGCTGAGGACACTCGCAGCTGGCAGGGAGCATTCATCAAGTGGTGGAGAAGTGCTGCCTGGTAGCGTCAGGGAGAGGGTTTTCTCTGAAAAGAGATTTACCTTCTGTTTCCAGCTATGAATCTTCACTCTGAGGAAAGAGGCTGGGTCTCACTAAGCCTGGAAGATTACTTACCACAACTTTTTCAAAGATGCTCTGATCTTCTGTTGTCCTGACTCAAATTGGAGCTTCTAAAGTCTCAGCGCGGGGCTCTGCTTTTGCTGCCATAACGTACCGGATCAGTTCATCCCACTTCTCCACCCAGTCCCAGAGGAGGACCAGGGGACATTGTTGTCACACCTGTCTCTCTCCGCTCTCCTCCTGCTCTCCCCTGACTGGTTTGCGGTGCAGATATAGAGCTGCCACCCAGCACACAGCATGCACTGACACATGGGGTGGCAGCACCTGGACCTGGGGGATGCTGATCCCGAATATACAGCGGTCGGTGTCTTTAGAGACTCTCTGCTGGGTTCCCACAGCCAGAGGGTAAAAGGCGATCAATCTCTTCCAGTACCAGAGCGAATGGTGTCTCCATCACCAGGATCAGAACTGGCATCATGACAGGAGACTGTTAATTTTTATAACAGAGATTCAGGTGCTCCAGGTGCAGTCAATTATAGTCTTGGGAATTCCTCATCTTCTTCTTATGCCTGAGCCTTATACCACTTATGCCTCAGTGATCAAGTCTTCTAAAAGAAAAGGACTGTATTCTACCATTGAGGTTAAGAGAGAAATTACTTCTGCTGTTTTTTCATAGATTTTCATTTCCATTTTGGAACTTCTTCATCAATAGATATTTTCATTGTGCATCACTGGAATTTAGAGGGCAAAAGAAAGATATAAACATTAGGAAATGATTTGTCACTGATATCGAATATTCTCTACCTTGACAGAAAGTATTCTTACAATCACTTCTAACTTGAGATCCCTTTACTTGGAGGGGTGAATATTTAAGCAGTTATTTCATAGTATCTGTCATCTGAACAGTGAATATTTTAATTAACAATAATAACACTTCTTCTATTAAGACTCCAGTTTTGAAATCCTCCCACAGAGTAGGATAAGTTACTCTGATAGCTCACAATGTGTATCTACTATTTTGGCAGACACAAAAGATATCATCTGTCCCACCATAAGTCCATAAGTCAAACCCTTTAATTCTATACTAATTCCACCTGTGTGTTCAAGTGAATGAGAGTGTATTTATTTGTTGAATCTAGTGAAGAGATGCCCATTGGCTTCTGTAATTCTTACCTAGTGTTATAATCAATCCTCCCCTTTCTCTGAGCTAGTCTTACATCAAAAAATGCAGGAAATGTCCATGCAGTTGCCAGAGGTTTTCATACCATCAGTTATTAACAAATAGAAGACCTCAGAAAGAAGCGGTGTGAAAAATAACCTTTACACAGTGCATAACTTTGAACTGAAACTGGTTGTTGCGGAGGGTATGTGACAACCTTGAAGCGCATCCCCCATCTGTAGCAGAACAAAGGGCCTTGTTACGCCTTAAACATCTGTTTTTTGTTACTTTGGGAGGAAAAGATAGATGACACCTTGTCTTATCTTTCCCAAAGTTTTATGGCCATGGAGGCAGACACCTTGTAAGATAAGGGCAACTAACAGTGTTGCTGTGAAAGGCCTCATGGTCTAATTGGGATGATAGAGATGAACTATCTGGTGGACAAACAACTAACAGAAGAAACCACAAATCAACAGCTACCCCTGACGGGCAAGACAACACACTTCGGGTCAGTACTGTGAACTTTCCCCTAGTTTGAAGACCCCAGACCCATTTCCAGAAGAGTCTTCCTAATTAGCATGAAGAGCGAGCAGAGGGACGAGATGAACTGCGCTCTCCTATCTCGCATGTAAATGAGCTGGGTTATAAAGCAACCTCAGGTATGATACGGGTGGGCGACGTGTAAATCATCAACGCGTCCCCCCCTCTAGAGGTCGTCGCGGGACCGATGTACCTGTGGAGTGGTGATATCTTTCTCTTTCTCTCTCTCTCTCTTTCTCTTTCTGATATCTTAGTTTTCCTTCTCTCTCTTTTTCTTTTTCTTGAACATATAAAAGTAATATCATTATAAGTTCTGCTGCTAAAGTCTTGTTAAGTTTTGCATTACAGTTCCAATCCACCGTTTTTAGAAGTACTTTTGGTGTCAATGTATTGATAAGGTTTGTGATAGTATAACATACTTTTGCCAAGTCACTAATTGCTGTAATTTGTATTCCACCACGTACTTTTAGTAAATTCATAACTGGACCCCCGGAGTGATTGTCTGTCATTCACTTCGCATTGCCGCACAGAATTACTCGGAGTTAACTAACACCTGATCTCATCTGTTGAGTCAGGGCGCGTGTCGCATTCAGAGTTAACTCATCCCTCATCCCATCTGTTGGGACGGGACAGGGTAGCAGGGGTTTTCAATTTGACTTCCACAGACGAGCACAAAGCAGAAAAGAAAATAATCTATTTACAGTATACACAGGGGAAAAAAAAGCTATCATCAGTAAGTAGGCTGCAATCAATAAGTGAACAGCAATCTCTGTTACTTCAAGCCTTACAGATTTAAAAGTGCCTTTATGGCCACCAGTGACATATAATAAATGAACCAGATATCTGACAAAATCTTATAAATAATCTTCTTGATGTTCAAAAGAAGAGATGTGTGTCTACTCTGTAGTTTAGTTCCTGGCATTCAATCATCAAAAGATCAGCCTTACAGAAGTACCTAACAGGCTCATAATTAATTATGACTGCCTATGTGACTTCTGCTTTGTGACTGGCCTCAGGCAAATGCTGCCCATCCCACACAGCTGCTGTGAGGTGTTCACATGCTCACGTCTGGATGGAGTGAGAACAAGGGCTTCTCACCCAGGAGGATTGTTTGGCTCATTGCAATAAACCATTACAGTATAGGCTGTATTTGATAACCTACACATCCAGCACAGATGTGAAATCCAGTGAAACTGCTGGAGACTTCTGATTTGTGTCAATAGTCTTTGGATCACAGTGATGGATCACACCATTGCACTCCCAGCCTCCAATGCTCCTGTACACAAGGAAAATGAAGCCAAAATCAAACAACTTCTCAGTTTCTCGTCATTGTCTTTAAGTATCCATTTCTAATTTGCAAAACAAGATGGTTTTTTCTCCATTGTTCATTAGCTCCTGTTGAAGATTTGGCTATTATTGCTAGCTTTTAAATTAGGAAAACAGATGATATTGCTTTCCTTAGTGCCTCTAAACATTGCTGTTAGTTATATAAAGCTCACAAATCCGTTGACATTCATGTTCTAAGATATTGCACTTCTAATAAACCCGTTCAAATGGATATAGGAGGGAAGACTGGCATCTGTTTGTGTTGGACAGAGAATTTTACATTTGCAATAATTGCTTGTAAAAATCAATCTTGTTTTTAAAAATCAATCTGCTGTTGATTATTGTTTTTGGAGATTGTAATAGGAATTTAGATGCAAGGTGCTACAATATAATGCAAACTTTTAAAGCTGTTTCTTTTGATGTTTCAAAGGAAAAAATAAAACAATTAATTAACACTTCAGGCCCATCCTATCTAATTAAGAACTCAGGCTCGGTCCAGGAAGTTCACCCAAAGCGGAGAGTCTCTGGAGAGTTCAGAGAGGCAACTGCATGAGAAACAGACTCTACAGACACTTTCATTCCAGGGGGAATCACTTGCACATGGTTATCTAGATGAGATTAATTCCTCATCTGTGGCACAACCTGTGTGCATCCTCAGCATGCCCAATTCTTTGGAAATGTTCAGGCAGCCTGTTCTCACAGTTTTCAGGAGACCCATGGTCTCTATCTGCCTTCCCTGACAGAAAGGTATGAAAAGGCTCACTCATCTGCATAAATGTCAGGCTTAAGCTCCAAAATGTCTCCAGTCTTGCTTGTGCCATTAAAAAAAGTAAATTTAATGTTGTTTGTGGGATTTCAGAATAGGAGACTGTAACAGCAACACAAAGCTCATTGCAAAGTCCAGCCCACGTTTCAGAAAAATGCAAACAAAGTTCAAGGCAGAAAAAAAGGCTTTATTTCAAGGATCACTGAACTGTTCAATTGACCCAGAGGTAATTTTTATTTTTTTGAAGCTTGGTACTGGTTGTAACTTACATGACAACCACTGTTTCCTCACAAAGAGCTGGATTTCCTGAAGTTCCTTCTTCTGAAATTAGACTGCTGCACGTGCCTTTTTAGAGCTCTGCTGAACTGTCACTTGCATGTTCCCTTTCTCTTTCCATTATGAAAGTCACAGAGGTTAGTTGTACTGGTTTGCTGATCACCAGCTTTCATTTTTTCCCCCTAGATTCCTGAAGTATGAAAAAGATCAATATTTCTAACGAAAATGAACACTGTAAATCAGTATACTACAGGACTAGTAAATAGTAAATATATAAGAATACCTCAACAGAGAGTAGATAACACATAGGATGAGACATCCTGACTCACTAGAACATGTTGCCTTATTTGATGAACTTACTGTGTGCAGTTGAAGAGTAATTTGAAGTCACTGACTGACTCTAGGCAATAAAAAAAGAAGGGACAAAATTGTCTTAAAGAGGATTTGACATCTGTTTCTTTTTCTGCATGTGAATTGGAGACTGATGTTAATACCAACATAGGCTGTATTTCTGAGTAAGAGCTATTTGGTATCTTCCACTTCGGGAAAGCAGGAGGCTACAGCTGGTGTGTGCAGTTTCACAGCCTTTTGGACAGTCATGTGGCAGCAAAATCATTAATATGACTCATTTCTTATTAACCAGAGCAGAAAAAACAAAGAAAAAAAAAAAGTGGATCTACATGGAGATTTTTAGGATTATCCCAGTAAAATTCTTAATACTGTCATCCATTTTAAGTAGTGCATACAGAATCCTGAAGTGCATAATATTGTTTTCTGAGGCTTTGATGTGGAAATGTGTTTGTTTATTTGTT
Organism: Caloenas nicobarica; assembly: GCF_036013445.1. NCBI lineage: Eukaryota > Metazoa > Chordata > Aves > Columbiformes > Columbidae > Caloenas > Caloenas nicobarica. The sequence goes on along the minus strand of NC_088284.1, from coordinate 75,714,018 downwards.
TGTTTCTTTTTGGTGGTTTTGCTTGTTTTTTGTTGTTTGTGGTGGTTTTTTGTTTGTTTGGTTGGCTGGTTTTTGGTGGGGTTTTTATTTTTTTGTTTGTTTGTTTGTTTTTTCACTACAGCATTTAAATAATGTTCATGTGTACAGTGCATCAAGCACCTGCTTTAGAATTATCAAGGGTGGCAGATATATGTGCAGGATACCGAAGGTGACACTATTGGTCAAGCGAAGCACGCTGTCTCTGCCTCAGGTGATATTGGCTCCAGGTAAAAGGTGTTATGCAAAAAGGCAGCATGCAAGTCTTCCCAAGACTTCCAGACATTCATACAACTGTGCAAAAAGGATCAATGACATGAGGATCAAAGCTGGGAGTGCTCAGCTCCTCTGGGCCTGAGCAAGCCACCAGGTATGGCCACATTGAGGAACGAGTCCCATTGGAGGCTGTCGGGAAAATAAGTGGAAGGAGTGGGCAGGGTGTTTAAAATAAACAAAAGGCAATTGGGGTTTTTTTTGTGTAATATGTAGTAACACAGTACAAAGACTTGCTGCTGGCTGTTGTGCAGGTTGGGTATTTTTATGGGTTATATATGTAGAAAACACAGGTTTATGGAAGAAAAATCCGTTGAGGGCTGTGGAAATGCACAAGCCATAATTTAAAGGAGGCTGAAAGCTTATTCTTCACTATTCCAATTACAGCTTCCCCCTCTCTCATGCTGTCCTTAGGTACACAGCATGGCCATGGCTGGAGAGAAGAGAGTTTTCTAGACAATGCCTTAGTCTGTCATAGGTCTTACAAGGCAGTCGAGTGATCTTCTATATCTGAGCAATGCTACTCGGTGCTGTTACTGACAACCTGTGCTGCTGAGAGATCATCTGTCACGACCTGTCTGCCCTTTGGGGTGCACAGGCACCTGTGGCAGCTTCTCAGAGCTTGATCAGCCAGCCAATGCTTGAGTTATTTTGTCTACTTCTTTTGCAGGCATGAGAGGACATCCTGTTTCTCAATTAGACTCATTCATCTACTACAAAACACTGCTGGACCAAGACCTCTGCTTCGTCCTTTTCTGACACTTCTATTACCAGTTGCATAGTTGAGTGGGTTTAAGAGCACAGGGAAGAGATCATGCCGGTCATAAAGCAGCAAACTCAGAGGGACCAATTAACTCCTAAAAATTGTATGATACTTTTGGATTTCTTCCTCAAATGCTGTAGGTCAAAGCACTTCCAATTTTAATGGCTGTAATAATTTTCAACTCTGAAATGTAAAGAGTGGAAAAGCAATAAAGATCAACAATTAATATCAGTTTGTATATTGTTGCTGCTTAGAAGAAACTGTTTTCTCTCTGAGAAAACTCGAAAGAAGCTTGTAGCTGCAGGGGATTACAGACTGGTAAAAAAATGAGAGATCAAGACTTCAAGAGAAGCCGTTGCTGAATTTGAAAATGCTGGTTTTTATAGTGTTTGAGTTGGTATAATCGAGTCTAGGGGCAACACAGGACCATCAAGGAGACAAACCACAATATTGAGCTGAATTGTGGGCTCCTGAGATGCTTCACAATGACAAAAGATCAACAAGGTTCTTTCAGGACCATAAGCTTGATAAAAGAGCACACAGGACCAGTTCCAAGTGCTGCTGAGGTTGAGTGCAGAAAGGCCATGGAAGCCACCAGGTGCTTTGAATCTATGGAGTGAATCCTAATTAGGGAGGTAAATTCTAGGCACATCTTTCCAAGTTGAAACTCGGATAAGCAGAAAATAATGAGTGGATTAGGGCATTATCCAAATTGGCATGTGGTTGAAAGAGCTGAAATTAATTTATCAAGATATACTGTATTGCCTAGTGGTTTTCAAGCTCCATAGCAACTCTATTTCCTCCTGATTTTAGCTCCATATCACATCTACCCTTCCGTGTTAAGGCCGTAGCAACCAGTGGGAAACTGAAATAATGGAGCATTAGCTTCTGAAGTGATGTACTGGGACTTCATTGAATTTGTGTAGGGTGTGAAACAAGTAGCAGTCACAGCTTTTCTGTAAGACTTTTTCTACTGACTAGTCAATTTAGGCTGAAAACTCTAAAAAAACAAGATCTGGTAAACAAAAAGGAATTTGTTTGGGTTTTGTGGTTTTTTGGTTGGTTGTTTTTTTGTTGTTGGTTTGTTGTAGGTTTGTTTTGTTTTGGTTTGTTTGTTATTTTGTTTGTTTGTTTGTTTTTTAATAGGACTTCAAAGCTGTACCTCCATTTCTTCATTTTAAAACTTGTGCTAATTGATTGTCTGCTTTGCAGTGAAGAAACTCCCCGTAATGGCTTTCCACTGTTCACAGGAACAAAACTGTGTGTGGCCCAGAAATTCTGAACTGATTCTGCTGCACCAGAGTCTCTCATGATGGAGAATGAGATAGTGATGTTGAAATTAAGCTTTGGCAAATTTGAAAATTAACACATAAAAATTCCTTTATCTCAATAATGCACTGCCACCAGAATCCCACTTACTAAATGGGGCTATTTTTGGACTGTTTTCTCAGGCACAGTTAACAGTATGAGCAAATCTGTGCAGTTTGTAATAACAACTCATAATCCACCTCACTACGTTTGAATGTGTGATATTTACAAGTCTTACGAGGTACTTTTGGGGTGCTCAAATTTCTGATTTAACTTTGATATTTAACTTAAAAAAACTGACTAAACAAAAAAATTATTAATTTGAATGCATCTATCAAGGAGAATTTTTCATAAGTTAAGCAGGAGACTACTAGTGAGGTAAGCCTGGCTATGATGAGTAGCGTATTCAGTGGAAAAGAAAGAACAATAAGGAAATTCTGTTAGAACTGTAATTTCGTTGTTCCATGTACATTAAATTTATAGTGATATGAGCATTTTCCACTCCACAAGGACAATTGCCGAACAAAGCAATGAAGAAACAGAAGTACCACCAAGATTTAGAAAATATCTACTTGCACTCTTCTAAACTGCTTACACTTGCTCCTAAACTCATATACAGTTTTATGACCCTGTGTGGTGAATCTTAGCATGCATATGAGGAAGATAGCAGTTGCAAAAATAGTAGTAAAATCTGGACTCCTGATAGTCTGGAGTGGTTGAGTTTGGAAGGGATCTCTGGATGTCATCTAGTCCAATCCTCCTGTTCAAGCAGGGACACCTAGAGCCAGTTGCCCAGGACCATATCTGGATGGCTTTCGAAGACCTCCAAGGAAAGGAACTCCACAACTTTTCTGAACAACCTATTCCACTGCTTGATCACATTCACAGTGAAAAAGTGTTTCCAGATGTTGAGGGAATCTCCCGTGTTTCAGCTTGTGCCCATTACCTCTTGTCCTGTCACTGGGCACCACTGAAAACAGCCAGGTGCCACCTTCTTTGCATCTTTCCTTCAGTAATTCAATTCCAGACTATCAAGGACTTCTTCCCACGTCCCAGGCTTTTCCTGACAGAGCTGCTCTGTGGAGCATCATAGAGGCAAGGAAACTGCAGAGTGCTCCACATGTCCCTGGTCTGGACAACATTCATTTTTAACTAATTTCCCAGCTAGCTGAGAGAAATCATGATTTCTAGTAAGATAATTAGAGAAAATATGCACCACCTGCCTGAATACTCCATTAGAACACTCCATACCCAGCATTGCCCTTCAAATTTACTCCAGTCTTACAGCTAGTTGACAAATGTACCTTAAAATATTGATGGATAAAACATTATTTTAGCTATTCCTGTGTACACATAAAAGGATAAATCTCAACATTTGAACACTGTCTACCTTTATTTTTGGTAAGTAATTTCTTAAGATGTAAAGACTGTTGATTATGTTTGGTTAACTGTTGATAGGACAAGGGAGAATCGAATCAATTGAATTTTTTATTCTGTCCCTGTCTATTCTCATGTTCCTGTGCAGTAACTGTGAAATTTGTTCCACCTTTTGGTGTCTTGATTGGAAGGAGTAATAGCACAATAATCTAACAATTTACCTCACAACATTTGCAGCTTCCCAGCTGTGTGCAACATCCCGAGTGAGTAAAAGTCTTGAGAAGGTATAAACCAATCAGTGCACACTGAACTGTGGAATTTGCTTTTATAGTCAATCTCTTTACGTTCTTGTAATGTAAGTAAAAAAGTTGTTATCACAATATAAAGCATGAAAGAAACATAGGTTACATTCTTGGTTTTTTGTGGGTTTTGTTTGCTTGTTTGGCTGGTTTTGTTGGTTTTGTTTGTTGTGTTTTTTTTGTTTTGATTTGGTTTTTTTTTTTAGCAAGCAAGTTTTTTGAAGCAGGTTAAGAGAGTTTTCGATTTTTTCTAGCCCCTTCTTTTATTAAAATGAAAGAATTTGCCACAATGTATTCCTTGACAGCAATGATGTCTATAATTTCCTGTCTTACTTGATCTGTACCTCAGTGATGAAAGTTACATTTACAGCAGAATGATTTCTGCTGTGACCTAGGATTACAGAAAAGGGAGCAAGATTTTGTACACTGAAGGACATTTAAGAAGAAGAAGAAAAATAAAATGCACAGAATAGAGCAGAATAAATCTATTAACAGCAAAATATACTAAGAAAGCTAGAAACTTGAAAAAAACAAAAAAAACACAGAAGAAGCAAGTGATAGTGAGGAGGGAAGAGTAGCTTGGCAGGCATCTCTGGCAGAAAATGAGTGGTCTGCTAGCAAGATTGGATTTGTAAAAACATTTCGTTTATTGTCTAGTTGTTGATCTTGTGTTCTTACACTATGTGGGGTAGCTGTGATAGCGTGCTTCCTCTCAGAGCATTGGCAGCTTCTTCTCTTACATGGTTATTCAGTCTCTTGAGCTATCAGGCAATTACAGTGCAGACAGATCTGAACAACAACAAAATAAGTGTGAATCAGGATACTCTTATATACTCAAAAGTTTCAAGCCATGTGTAAACCAACAAATGGATGCAACAACTAAAGAGAGCCTTTCTCACACCTTTTTTTCAAGAGTAAACTCTATTTCCATTGTTCATCTTTGGATTTTGGGCCTTGCTTAATTTGGGGGCATAACAAAATCTTGCACTGAGTGCAGGATTACCGTGGGTTCTCAGTGGAGCGGATGGGCGTACACTCATCTGCACAAATTTTTTTTAGACTAATGAGCAAACAACAGTGGCACTTATGATCTCAGATGAAGGTCCTGGGAAATAATTTTTAACATCAAGAAGAAGTATTTCCTCTTCAAATAACGTAGTGGAGGCAATTAAAAAAAAAAACCAAACAAACAAGTTTAAAAAAATAGATGGCCTGTCTAAAAAAATTGGTTTTGTAGTTCCTTGTTTACTCCATGAAAATAATCTAAAAGGCAAAATTGCTGGGAAGTTGGGCCACACTTTAAAAAACTGACGATTCATATAGGTAGAAATTGAAACAGAGAAATGAAAGCACTGATTTTAAAATATCACTTTAAATAATGTACTGCACAGAACTGAATGTGTTGAAGATGAATTTGTTTCATATACATGACCATAAAACTGGCAGTGTTCTATGTGCATTTTGAGACATTCTAAGCATATTTTTATAGCTTCCTTTTGTCTTGCATTCTATAAATTATCTTTCCTTTTAAGCAAGAAGATGATGGCACACCCCTTGATTTTCTGAAGAAATCTATCATTCAGGGATATTTGCCTAAGAAGGATAATTAAAAATATTAATAAGTTTTACATTTTCCATGTCATGCTTCTTGGGAGTTCTATAGCATTGAGGACTATGTATTATGTATTATTATAGACATCTCTCAGTGGAAAACAATATCCTAGAGCTAGCTGCAAATTCTTTAGAAATTGCTGGTTTGCTTTTCCTTTTCTTCACATGAACAGATGATGCATCTCTAAACTCCTCTAATTTATGCCAAAATTAGGCAACACAACCTATAACTGTACAATTAGTCCATTAGCAGAAGTAGTGTGTACAGGATTATATGATATTTGAATATAGGACTCTGTATTGTGTTGAATTAATGCTAACAATATTTTGCTTCAATTTTTTGACTGTTGTTGAGTGGTGCCAAGAAGAAGAGAAAGTTCACAGAGATGGACTGAAGAAAAGTAGTATCATGCACCAATGGCAGGTTAGGCTAAGTGCTTACTAGCATGGAAAATCCTCATTTCTGTTAATATTGTTTCATCCTTTTCAGTGAGCCTAAGAAGTAATTTGAAGTTGTTTCCTCAAAGGAAGTGAGTTTATCTTGAAATGAATAAACACCATATTTAAAGGATCTTCAGCTCAGGCATTGGTTACTATTATGTCAAATGAAAGCCTCTTCTAGTCATGAAGTAAAATGTTCTATTTATTATAGGAATATTAATTTAAAGATAATAAATTTCACAGAAAATTTATCTGGAAATAGGGTTTAGTGTACGATGGCAAACAATTACTTTCAGTAACCAGTCTTCAGGCACTCCTCCAATTCCTCCAGCTCTTTTGTTTCCAGTCCTGGAGAAGAAAAACATCCACCAAGTGCTTATGTATTTGAGTCAAGTCTCTGTCTATGCTGTGGTTTAATGCTGGACAGAATTACACTTCTTATTCCCCTCCCTTCCCATCATTCCAAATCTTGCTCTCTTCAAGCACTTTGCTGTGTATCCAGGAGTATTTTGTGTACTGCAAGGTTCTTGAGGCAATGACAGTCTCACACATCATTGAACTTGAGCATCATATCCCTATAGCATTGGCAAAGTAATAGAAAACCTTTCCTTCTAGGTACTGGTTAGTTTCAATGGACCCAGCATCGGTTAAGAGGGCAAAATAGCAATGAAAGTGAAGTCTTTATCTGTAGAAAATCATTCCCTAAGTGCTTTCGCTCTTTTGCATTTTGATTCTCAATGCTTTCTTTTATTCCTTTCTTCCCTCACCTGTGTTAACACTTCCCATATACAGACTTCTACTTTGATAGCAATGTAAAATTTTATTAAATAAGCAGGAGACCTGAGCTGCTGTTGTCAAATAGCTTAATGATGTAATTGGTAGACTCTTGCAGAGTAGCAGTAGAAAAGCAGATCGAGTGAAATCTACTTTATGTCACCAGCGTATTCAACAGTGTTGCTTTAATTCACCGACTTGTTCTTGGCTTCAGAGCATAGTTGGACCAGTAATTATGAGTATAATAGATCAAATCAGGGGAGACCAAATTAATAAAATTTCTTCTTTCCCATGAGCTTCACAGGAGTAGGTTCTTGCCAGCTTGAGCAGAATTAGTTCTTCAGGTGTCCACTATCTTCTCTCTAGTATTGACTTTAATATTTATCCTTATCAGGAAACAGAGCTGTGTTTTGTCCAAAGTGTTCTGCAGCACAAAAACTATCAAGTCTTATATATTTCTCCCCAAATGCCAGTTGCTTACTCTTAGAAAAAAGAAACTGGAAAGCTTCGGGATCAGTTAAATCAGTGACAATATGAGCTGCTCTACACAGACTGTTCATCTACAAATGGAATGGACATGCTACATAAAAGCCTTCGGGTTTTGCTGATATTGTGAAGAAAATCAAGACAAAAAGTGAGTTGTAGTCAGGAAAGAAATAAAATATTCAAGAATGGAGATAAATTCTTATGATCTGGCTTTTGTTTCTTTTACTGTCATTAGATTTACACCATCTAAATTGTGGTTCTGTTTTTCTTTAGATGATGATATTAATAAGGTTGTTCACATAAAATCATTAGTAAAAGAGATTTGTTGTGCAAAAGTAATAATTTAGCTGCCAATTACATTTGTGTTTGTTGTTGTTGTTTTGGTTTGGGTTTTTTGTTTGTGGTTTTGTTGGGTTTGGTTTTTTTCATGCAAGTGATTTATTTTTCTTATTTTAACACCAGGGTGTCATAAATTACCTTACTTGAAGTGGTGGTGTATATGATCAGATGTCTCTACAAATGCAGTATTTGTTCCTGTGAGAATTTTTATGCCCTATGTTTAGGAAATTTTGGACAAATATTTCACAGAGCTGTCACTTGAAATCTTAACAGCTACAATATAAACCAACAGGTGCATAACAACTCACTAAGGTATGCATGAGATTGCAAAGCAATACCTTTAAGACAAATCTCAGAAAACGCCACAGATGCAAAATAGTTGCAGCAGGTGGCAAATTGCTGCAGCATCACCACCCCAGGGTGCAGTGAAGAGCAATGGAGCCCTCCGTGTTTTTGCAGGAGTTCACAATTACAGAGTCACCCAAGTAAGACATTTGCATACAAAATCAACACTGTCAAGAGTATCTCTAAAACTCTTTGTAGGAGTTACCTAACAGTTAATAATGAACTTTTAAATACTTTTATTCCTCTATGACACATAGCTGTGCATACAGAAAAACATCTTAATTCTAGACTGGATATCCTGTGTTTGCTGCTGTTCAGTCCCTCAAGAAACCCATTGTTGTGGATTCTTCCCCAAAAGCAAGAAAGGGCTCACCTGTTCCCTCAAACTGACTTTCTGAATAACAGAAGTCATAAAGTTTTATGAAGTAGTTCCTGTGTCACAACATAGAATTAGGCTGCAGAGGACCAGGTAGTCAAATTAGGTTTAATTTAGAAAAAAATATTCAGCTATGTGGCATAGAACTGCTGCTCTGAGTGGACCCATCCAAATCATTGATATGTTGTTCAAGTACTGAATTATCTTTAATGTTTATGTTACACGTATCACATTTATTCCGAAGATGTCAAGCTTCAGTTTCTAGCTCTGTTAGAAGGAACCTGATAAATTCTCAGTTCCCTATTTCGTTATGGATTGTGATCAACTCCTTAGGTATTTCATTTTCAATATATCAAGATCTTGCAGACTTTTTCTAATCTTTTAACTGCTCTTGCAGTTTTTAACTACTCCTATATTTTAGCCGTCTCTTCTTTCTATTTTCAGCCTTGGAATAGATGCCTTCTAGAAACGGCTACATTAGCGTCCAGGATACATGCAGAATTATTTTGCTATTCCTACTCATTTTTGTGCTTGCGCCATGCATTCATGTTTTCCTTCTCACCACAAAGTCATCTTCGGACAATATGTCCGAACTCACCAATCACCAGGGAATCCCAGCTCTTCTCAGAGTTACTAGTTCTCCAGACAGATTCCTCCTTGCTCAAGGCATGACCCAAATTCCTCCATTCTGCACAGGATTTTTTTGATGTTGTTTTTCTCTTTGCTCTCTTTCCAAAGTGATTTGGGTCACTTCTTGCTGCTCTCTTCTTCAACATCTCCTCAGTCTTGGTATCACCGCTACACCACAATTTCACATTTAACTCCCGTGTTATATGAAATGTGGCCAAGTGCCAGTTCCTGCAGGACCCAGTTCGATATCTACCTGTTCATGCATTCGCAATACAGGTGCAGTACATGAGCCGACCAATCTGCAAGCCCTAGATCAAGTGTATCAAACTCTCAGAAAGAAAAAATCACAGATGACCAACCACATTTAAGCTAAATGTCTGATGAATGACAAAGATTGTCTGACTGGTAATGAAGACTACTTGGCTACCAGTAAAGAATCAAAAAAGATTATACATTAGATGGCTATTTTTTTTTTTTTTTAAGTCTGAAATCTTCTGCCCCCATCCTCTTCCTATCCCTTTTTTCCAACAAGATGCAGGGCTGAAGTCTCATTTAATTCAACAGAGCTGGTTAGGCCAGAGGACAGCCAAACATAAATACTGAGATAGTTCAACCATTTTGACACTAAGTGGACTTAAATTTAGTATTCTGACTCAAAGCTGTTTTTTTCCTCTCCCTTTTTTCAGTTGCTTTTGGTTGCATTAGACCCTGGCAAGGGATACCTTTTTCTGTAAGACTAGGACATGTGGTGAAGTGAAGACGAAGAAGTGTTTCACACATTGTATACTTGGTATATTGTGTTGGTGAGACAATGTGTGGAAGGGACAGTATGTCAATGTGTCAACCTCAGTAGAACTGTAAGAAGGGTTTTGAAACTACAAGCTTAAAATAATAAATTAATTTATATTTTTAAGCCTTGAGTAAATCTAAAGGTGTAGTACTTTGTCAATTTTCTTAAATTTAAAATTTAAATAAGGAATATTCTGTGGAGTTTGTTTTGTTCTGTTAAGTACTACATCTGCATGACAAAAGAACAGAGAGAAAAGGTCCTTTTGAAAGATCAGGAAGATGATATCCAGTTATTTTACAATAAATGTAACCAACAAAAATATATATGTCAGTTCAGGCATTGCTCAACCAGAGTTTTACTTCTTCACAGTGTATCATAGTCACTTATAGTCAAAACATTGGTGACTCATCTATATACAGATCCCTGGGGGATTGCTACAACATATCTTACTTTTGTGAGATAAGAACTGTTGCTGCAGTGGGAAAGGTTTTAGGAGTCTATTATTTGGCCATAATGATAGTGGTAATGATGATGATGATGACAAAGAGGATTTTCATTCTATAGTCCAAATTTAGGTTGAAAAATACCTTTAAGGTTATTGAGTCGAACCATTAACTGAATCCTGCCAAGTCCAGCTCTAAACCATGTCCCTAAGCAACACATCAACACATCTTTTAGATACCTTCAGGGATGGTGACTCAACCACTTGCCAGGGCAGTCTGTTCCAGTAGTTGACAACCTTTTCAGTGAATAATTTTTTTCCTAATATCCAAGACAAACCTCCCCTGGCACAATCTGAGGCCATTTCCTCTCCTCCTATCGCTTGCTACTTGGGAGAAGAGACTGACACCCACTGTGGTACAATCTCCTTTCAGGTAGTTGTAGACAGCAATAAGGTCGCCCCTCAGCCTCCTTTTGTCCAGGCTAAAGAGATCCAGTTCCCTCAGCCTCTACTCATAAGACTTGTGCCCTAGACTCCTCACCAGCTTTGTCGCCCTTCTCTGAACTCTCTTCTGCACCTCAGTATCTTTCTTGTAGTGAGGGGCCCAAAATAGAACACAGACCTCACCAGAGCCCAGTACAGGGGGGAACAGTCACTGCACCTCGTCCTGTTGACCACACAATTCTTGATGAACACCAGGATACTGTTGGCCTTTTTGGCCACCTGGGCACACTGCTGGTTCATATTCAGCCAGCTGTCGATCAAAAGCCCCAGGTCCTTTTCAGCCAGGCAGCTTTCCAGCCACTCTTCCCCGAGCCTGTAGCACTGCCTGGGGTTGTTTTGACCCAAGTGCATGGCCCAGCACTTGACTTTGTTGAACCTCATACAATTGGCCTCAGCCCAATGATCCAGCCAGTCCAGATCCCTCTGTACAGCCTTCCTACCCTCCAGCAAATCAACACTTTCACCCAACTTGGTGTCATCTGCAAACTTACTGAGGGTGTACTCAATCCCTTCATCCAGTTCATTGATAAACAGATTAAACAGAACTGGCCCCAATACTGAGCCCTGGGGTACACGACTTGTGACCAGCTGCCAACTGGATTTGTCTCCATTCACCACAACTCTTTGGGCCTGACTACCCAGTCAGCTTTTACCCGGCGAAGAGTATGACTGTCCAAGCCATGACCTGCCAGTTTCTCCAGGAGAATTCTGTGGGAAACTGTGTCAAAGGCTTTACTGAGGTCTAAGCACACAACATGCACAGCCTTTCCCTCATCCACTAAGAGGGTCACCTTGTGACAGAAGTAGATCTGTTTGGTCAAGCAGGACGTGCTTTTCATAAACCCATGCTGACTGGGCCTGATTGCGTGGTTGTTCTGTATGTGCTGCATGATGGTACTCAGGATGATCTGTTCCATGACCTTCCGTCACACTAAGGTAAGACTGACAGGCTTGTAATTGCCCGGATCCTCCTTCTGGCCCTTCCTGTAGATAGATGGCACATTTGCCAACTTCCAGTCAACAGGGACCTCCCTGCTTAGCCTGGACTGCTGATAAAGAGTTGAAAGTGGCTTAGTGATCACCTCCACCAGCTCCCTCAGTATTTTTGGGTGGATCCTGAATGAAATATAATGAGGGAAATATAACAATGAGGGAAATATAACAAGGGAAAATGTAGAGTCTTGCATCTGGGCAGGAACAACCCCAGGTTCCAGTACAGGTTGGGGAATGACCTATTAGAGAGCAGTGTAGGGGAAAGGGACCTGGGGGTCCTGGTGGACAGCAGGATGACCATGAGCCAGCACTGTGCCCTTGTGGCCAGGAAGGCCAATGGTACCTGGGGTGTATTAGAAGGGGAGTGGTTAGTAGGTCGAGAGAGGTTCTCCTGCCCCTCTACTCTGCCCTGGTGAGACCGCATCTGGAATATTGTGTCCAGTTCTGGGCCCCTCAGTTCAAGAAGGACAGGGAACTGCTGGAGAGAGTCCAGCGCAGGGCCACAAAGTTGATTAAGGGAGTGGAGCATCTCCCTTATGAGGAAAGGCTGAGGGAGCTGGGGCTCTTTAGCTTGGAGAAGAGGAGACTGAGGGGTGACCTCATCAATGTTTATAAATATATGAAGGGTGGGTGTCACGAGGATGGAGCCAGGCTCTTCTCGGTGGCAACCAACAGTAAGACAAGGGGTAATGGGTTCAAGCTGGAACACAAGAGGTTCCACTTAGATTTGAGAAGAAACTTCTTCACAATGAGGGTGACAGACACTGGAACAGGCTGCCCAGGGAGGTTGTGGATTCTCTTTCTCTGGAGACATTCAAAACCCACCTGGACGCCTTCCTGTGTAACCTCATCTGGGTGTTCCTGCTCTGGCAGGGGGATTGGACTGGATGATCTTTTGAGGTCCCTTCCAATCCCTAACATTCTGTGACTCTGTGATCCCATCTGGCCCCATAGACTTGTGTGTGTTTAAGTGAGGTAGCAGGTCACTAATCACTCCCCTTTGGATTATTTAGGCTTCATTCTGCTCCCAGTCCCTGTCCTCCAACTCAGGGGGCTACGTACCTGGTGCACAACTGCTCTTACTATTAAAAACTGAGGCAAAGAAGGCATTTAGTACCTCATCCTTTTCCTCATCCTCTGTCGCTATGTTTCGCCCCACATCCACTGAAAGATGGAAATTCTCCTTAGCGCTCCTTTTGTTGTTGATGTATTTTTAGAGGCATTTCTTCTTCTCTTTTACAGCAGTAGCCAGGCTCCAGTTGGGATTTGGTCCTTCTAATTTTCTCCCTGCATAACTTCACAGCATTCTTGTAGCCCTCTTGAGTACCCTGCCCCTTCTTCCAAAGGTCATAAATTCTCTTATTCCCAAGTTCCAGCCAGAGCTCTCTGTTTAGCCAGGCCCATCTTCTCTGCCAACCTCTTTTAGAAGGACCTAAACTGAAAAGAAATATTTCCCTCAGTGCCTCTTCTGGACAGCATGAACCCACTGTGTCAGGGCAAGCAGAGCGAGAAGTCACACCAAGAGTGATGGCAGCCGCACTCCCAGTAACACAGCCCAAACCCACCGGGGACAGAGGCCCCTTCTCTGACCCAGAGCACCCAGAGCTGAGATCTGCAGCTCGAGGAGCAGACAAAGCACTTCAGAAAGCGAGTGTGAGACAAAGAACAAGTCAAGTGCTGCTTTGGGGCAGCTCAGTGAGAGCTAGACCTGAAAAAAACTTTAGTGAGCAGCTGATAGCTCAGTATGCTTTGGAAAGATAAGCCTTCATGAAAGTGTTAGTTACAACCAGGGCCATCAGCTTCATTTATGTCTCCCAGAACACACTGAGTGCAGTTCACAGATTAGTTTTTGGTGAGCTGGTTATGCTGCCTTCAAATATTATCTTTCTTACCTATTTTTAAAGACTTTACAGATATATATCATAAACGCGCTTTTTTTTTTTTTTTTTTTTTTAAATTAGTCCATGCTGCAGACTCCCATCCTGTTTGGGACACATTAATCATCATCAGAAAAAATGTCTCTGTCACCTGTACTCAAGGATTAACCTCTTTTACATAGCATTATCATTAACCTTAGCCCCTCAAATGGAATGCAGCTTGCACATTGCAGACATTTTCCACTTGTTGCTAGATAACTGCTGTTTTTCTGAATATGCCAAAAGCAAAATCTCATTCACAAACACAGGTGTCATCAACCTCAGCAAAAGCTTTGTCATTGTACCTGATGTCAGAAGTTAACCCTTCAAGAAGAATAAACCGCTAACCCATTGCCTGAGAAGCACGAGAAAAATGGGATATTTTTTCTTTCCATAAGAAACCAGAAATTCTTCATTGGTTGTTATCAGTAGGAAAAGTGAAGGAGTTATATTCTTCAATCATTTAAGCTCTCTGTAAACACATTGACCTCTGTGACACTACACTCAGTGGAAAAGCAGGATGCATGATTTTAACTCAAATTAGGGTAACACAGCAGGAACCCACCTCCAGCTTGCACTAATGTCCCTGTCCTACCTCTAAGCTGATTAGCAATTCACCTCTATAATTTGCACCTTGAGACAAAAAAAAAAAGTGTTTGCTTAATGATGTATAGAAGCACACATATGGAAGAATAACTAAAAAATAAATGATCTGAGTAAGATTTAAAACCTTGGAAAGAGTCAAAACATGATGAGCATTGGAAGCTATAAATGTGATCACAGCATGGTACCAGCTTTGTGCAATGAACATAGAGCACACACAATGCATGATTAGGAATACAAGTCGATGGATACAGGATTATTTTCCTATTTGCATTGGACCTAACGCAGCTGTAGAAACTGATTAAGTTGTAAAGACAGAGCTCGTTAGGATTTTACCTTTTTTTTTTCTGTCATCAAGTTCATTGCTGCTTTGCGGAGGATCCATCAAGGTTTCACCTTATGTGCAATAGCCACAGCGCACTCAGCATTTTTAGACTTGGTCTGTCAGCTGTATGTTGTACTTAAAGGTGTTTCATCTGTGTTCCTTTATCATAGTATTTGATTTTGTCAGTGAATAAGATAAGGAACCGGAGAAACAGCAAACCAAAGGTGGTAATAGTATGAGAATCTGATGATACTTCTGATAAAATAGCATGTCCTTGTGGCTGAGTGTAGCAAAGAGCACAATTTTAGAGAGTCGGCTGTGTAAATAACTAAATAGCAAAAAGATTGTGTCCTGGTGTCATTGCAGCTTTAAGAGTCAGTGACTGGAAAAGGACTGTGAATTCCCTGCACAAAGCTGAACATGGATTTCCCAACTATAACAGCTACAGGTCATGAAAATAAGGATGCATCTCTTAAGCATCACTATAAATTAAATTCTAGATATCAGAATCAGAAGGTCTGTCTTGCCTCCTTGTAAGTGACTTAAGAGGAAATAATTTATATTCTTGTTTATTTCCTCTTCTATTCCCTGTTCAGTTGGATCACATATTATAAGCATCACAGCAAGTACCAGAAGTATCGTGGCAAGTAGCAAGGATTGTTTTAATGGTATAAAGGTATTTAATTGCTATAATCTATAATTCTTTGTATACATAGGTGATCTCCTGCAGTCCCTTCCAAACTGAACTAATGTATGATTCTACAATAAACTATCATTTTGTTATTTCCTAGTTATAATACATACTTATAACTTGGCTGTGACTTTTTATGTTAGCAGGAATAGTTGCTCCAGAAATACAATAAAATGTACAGAATACTTGAACTTTATACTTGCCCAAGCTGTTTCTTAGCTTATGTTTGAAAATCCAGCATGACTATCAACATGCAGCATGCATTTAAACAGTCATAGACATAAAGAGTACTATTTAGAAGGATGTGAGATTTCTAGAACACTATGAAATGTGAATATTCAATCACTGTTACACAGACTATACATCAATGCTCTCATGATGCATTCTGAATATATTTGCATATGATATTTAAAGTTCTATGATAAATTTGTTCTTTATTCGTTGTCTTTTGATGCTGAAATTCTAAGTGAAAGGAAACCTGTGGATAACTAGATCTGTATCATCTTCGTCTCCTCATATCTGGCTTGTAAAAGTTGGTGTTTTACAGGATAATCCTGTTAGATATTCAGCTGTGTTCTGCAGTGGAAAATCAAATATACATCTCCCATATGGAAAGAAATGCCCCTGGCCTTAAATACTTTTCAAGACATTCCTCTCATGCTTTTTTGCAGGGGCAGTGCCTGAGCACGTACAAGTGACACTTCTGAGGGCGCAGCTGCACGGTAGCGGGATGCAATCTGGTTGTTATGGCGGGTGACAACAGTGTCCCATATGGGATCCCTTACTCCAGTGAGTTCCAGTGGTGCTGAACCAACCGATGTGACAGAGTTAAATTCTTACAGACACACACAAGCAAAAGCCCCCTCTTCTGTGGCTGATTCTCCAGAGCTAAAGTAGTTCATAAAAATACCCAGAATCTTTGAAGATATGTTTGCACATGGGGAGAAGAGGTGCTCAGGTGATAAACAGATGTTTGGACTAAACTTTTATGGTGTTTCTGTGTGTGTGTGTTGGAGTACTTACCGTGCTGTGGGAGTGCTGGTGTATGAGACAGATACACATCCGTACGGGGTTTGCTCAGGGATCACAGCAGCCAGGTTGGCCTGTGGGCCTGGAGTGTCTGTGCTTGTGTGTGGGTTTGCAATCCTACAAATTCACTTTGCCAGACAAAATAAGACTTCGACTGATCTTTGTCTTGTTTAACACCTGGGCAATGCTGAGATCCATTTATATCCATGTTATCCATGTGTTTCTATTCATGAAATCCTTTGGAATAAATCCTATTGCAAAAAGGATGTTGTCCTCTTTCATAAGATTATGAATATTTATTTCAGAGATATGTAGGGTAGGTATGTACTTTTCTATCAATTTTATCTGCCTTACTGTTATCATTACTAATTACACAAATGCAGTATATTTCTTTTCCCAAATTCTGGATAAAATTTCTTTTTTTTTTTTTCCCAGAGATGAAGATTTTAAATGCTCATTTGTTAAGCACTTCTAATCTATCCATTAATGTGAAGAATGAACCACCAGTACTTGCCTTTCAAAAAACCCTTTTTTTAGACAACCTTTGCATTTTGGTTTATCAAATTTTATCCTGGTGCTCTGAAGCCTTGACAAGCTTCAAGAATATTTGGTCCAGGTTACTAGTAAGTGCTGGAGTTCAGGTTCTCAAAGGGAACAGACCTTCAAACACTTGGGTTAGGGCCATAGAGTATGCAGGTGGGTGATGTATTAATCAAACACCTCAAGATAAAGGTTTATTGTCCTGGTCAATTTCATGTAAAAGCATCACCCAGATGTCTGAAACATTTCTCATTTCTGTGACAGTGGTGTGACCGATATCCCTTGGGAGCTGCAGCCTGCAGTCAGTGACATGTTCTGCAAACATCAGTGCTGTAGGTGCACAACATTTCTTTAGAGAGAGAGGACATCTTGCTTGCTCCTTAGGAGGCTTTCTTCTACAGAAGGACCCTTGAAGAAAAAATAGTTGCATTAGTGGCTTTTCTGTATTTTCTGATCTCAAACGTGCTGTTCTGTGTTGCTATAAACCATCCGTGCATTCTTTTTCTGGGCAGTTTGTAACTGTGGAAACAGCTTTAAGCATCTGCATGGCAATAGTGTGATTTGAACCCTTACCCAGGCATGAAGGTAAGCAGCAAAAAAAAAAAAGGAATAGTACTGCACAATAAAATGGTACTTTGGAAAAGGGAAGCAGAGCTAAAATCTGGCTGGCTTTTTCTTCTTATTTCAAAATAAGTAAATATTCAGTGTAAGGTAACACTCAGCAGGACCATGCTGGCTCTTGGGGAAAGCTTTCATACACTTCGTAAGTGCTGGTAGAAATCTACTATTTGTACAGGTGTGAGCCACAAGCCAAGTGATAATATGAACTGTTACTGTATTGTGATTTAGGACTCCATTATACAGTCAAAATAGAATATACAGAAAAACTTAGGAGAACTGCCAGCATAAAATGAAAGAGTATGCTAGTATTGTAGAATGCATCCAGTAAATCTTAAGAAAAGCTTCCTTTATAATGCAAAGATAATCCAACATTAAATGGAATTTACGCTTTTAGACAAGTTATATTTTAGACTATTAAGCTCCAACTGAAGTTCAGATGACATTTTGTTACCAAGCTGAATATATTGTGTTGCCATAAGCATGTGAAGAACTCATGTATTTGAGGCTTCTGAAGTACCTTCTGTCACCAATAACTATATATCATAGGTATTTTCACCTGGCATCTTGCCTGAGATTCTTTCATATTAGGTAACTGACAAAATAATAAAGTTTTATGCTGAGCTATTTTACATACATTTTTTTCTTTACTTATGACACTGTGGGTTGACTAATCTTTTATGCATGGAATGAGTAGCCTGGAGCTTTTGTGAGCAGGTCTATTGAAAGGAAAAAAACCGAAAGTTCTATGACGTGAATTTATTTATCATTAATATTAATTAGTCATCCACTTCTTTTCGTAAAGATTGTCTTCATCATTCCTACTCCTTATTTTCCTTATTGAAAGCAGTATAAGGTTTTCTGAGGTCACTTGAAAGATTAAAGTTGATCAGCTGCTCTCTGTAATACTCAGATTAGCTTCACATCAGTCTCTCAGTTTAGTTAAGGAGCGTTTTTCTGTCATGAATTGGCAAGTTACTACCACTCTGAAAGTCGCATCCTTGTCATAAATTGAAAGTAAGGTTAAGCTAACTGTAATTTGTCTCTAGGTTGCTCGTCTGCTTAGAAATACAACCTGTAGATTCTCTGGTCTGGCAGAAAAACACCCTGAATTTAAAATAAGGGCATGCAGTACTAAGAACATAATTTAAAGAAAAAGCATCAGTTAAGCTCTAAAGGCAAATATTTCTTGGAAACCAGAGTGCTCAATAGGTCTGAAAATGAAGCAAAAACTATCAAAAACATTTTCTAGATGGGGAAAAATATAATGTTGAATAACTGCACAGAGATTGTTTTGTCAGTGAGTTACCTCTTATATTCTGGTCTTGGCACTTCACCTCTAGAGGACAAAGCCCAAAAAGCCTTCAAAGAGTCCGAACTCTGCTCAGAGGAAATCCAACATGTCCTCCCATTACAATATTCAGAAAGATATCTCAGGAGAAAGCAAGCAAATAATTTACTTTCAAGATAGAAACCACCACCCACTGACCAGGGACAGAGACCTGCCCATCCTGATGGACAAGTAAGAAAAGAAAGAGGGAAGAGAGAGAGAATTTTTCTATTAAGGTATGAAAAAAAAGGTAAAGTAAAACTGGGAAATGAGAATCATAATCTTCAACGTTTTCAGAAATTTCTCTTCAAAATTTCTGTCTGGAACCAGGATTAAGGTTTAAACAACCCCTTCCTTTTTTTTTTTTTTTTTTTTTTTTTTTAATTCAAAGGTTAAGTCTGGAAAAATAAAAATGTTTCTTATGCACTTTTAGGTGTGTGGGTGGTGTTTAAGTATTCATTCTTGGGTTTTTTTCTTTGTTTTGTTATTGTTTTCTTAAGCATTAAAATGGCAACATTTTAAAGAAGAAAATGAATATCTTTCATTTTAAAATCTCTGAAATAAACAACCAGAGATCGAGGGCTTTCTTATGGTGCTGAATGAAAAGAAATTCACCTTAAAACCACCTTTAAAAAAATACCGTTTCTTGATGAAAACCTCTTCAACTGAGTAATTGCCACTTTTCTGTATTCATTTTCAGGGCAGGACTGCACTTTAATTAAAGTTCAGCAGTCCATAAACACTCTAAACATTTCCTTTCATTAATGCATGTAAGTTTTAAGGGCAAGACACT
Source organism: Caloenas nicobarica (assembly GCF_036013445.1). Lineage (NCBI taxonomy): Eukaryota > Metazoa > Chordata > Aves > Columbiformes > Columbidae > Caloenas > Caloenas nicobarica. The sequence continues at coordinate 75,694,386 of NC_088284.1, read as the reverse complement.
GCAGTCCATACTCATTTGATGAGTGCTTACCCATATGACTGATTATATACTATTCAGGGGATGGTCTTAGAAAGACCTGTGGAAACAGGAGATGCACAGGCACTCCACGCTGGTGCAGAGATCATGTTGCATTGTTTTCTTCTTGCTTGGTCAGTAAGGATGCAAACTTTTGCCTGATTCTCAGTGACAGGGACAGAATCATGCAGAAATTCTGTGATGAATGAAAATCACAGCAGTTTTCTCCCATCTCAGGTCTTCAAAGGTTCCGAAAATTTCCATAAATGTTTATCTTGAAACATGATGGGACTAATTTTCTGTCTAGGTTTTGATTCTCAATTATGTCAGCCAGTGTGTGTAACAGACCAGAAGAAGGTTGTACCTGGTCAAAGTTGTTGAAGCTTCCACCCCAGCATGCGTGTCCTCCTGATCTGGTGTGCGCTGCCAGCTGGGGCTCCGCTGGCCACGGGGATAGAGGGCATAGATTAAGAGACAGACATCACAGTTGCTGCTGCCGAAACCCTGACCGGGGCCGTGTCTGTGCACAGGGCTTGTGAGGATCAGTCCTCGGTGCAGAGGAGAGACTGGGACTCGACAGCTCCAGCTTCTTCTCGTGTTTTCACCACCATTTGCCTTATGACTGACAAGTCTCACTTAGGTTTTATGTCCTTCTGCTGCCTGGTCCCATGGATGAAGTCATTTGTCCCAAGTGCTTCTTCTACACCAGCCTCTGATAACCCATAGGCTCATTCTGTCTCTAGATGTAATCATTCAAAGATCAGGACTTGTTAATGTATAGTTTATGCAGTAGAACTATGGAAGAATATGCAGTTCACAAGGACATCATGTTTCTCTCAGAAAGCCGATTTTAGTCAGTTGGTTTTTTTTTCTTTTTTCCTTGTTTATTTCTATAAAGTGGTGGTTTTGATGCTTGGAAACACAAAAGAGCAGAAAACAAAGCCACTTCAATGAGTTCAGGTGCTGCAATATAGGTAGTTGATTACTTGTTTATTTAACTTTAAAAAACAAAAAAGAAGAAAACAAACAAACAAAGAAAAATACCAAACAAACAAACAAACAAACACTTATTCTGTCAGCTTATACTGTGGCAACTCAGTGCCAAGCTCTAGTCACGCAGTAACAGAGAGTGCAACAGAAATTCTGACTTTCCTTTCAAGCAGAGGGTATATCCTGCCCAATGAGCAGGTAAAACTTCCAAAATATGTCCTGACATGCTTCTGACAGAAAGCAGAGGACATTAGAACTTAAGTCCTGAAACCCTCTGACTGGCAGGAAATGTGAACACAAAGTGTAATGCACTTTTTCCACTGCTGCACAGTCAAATACCTTATGTCAGAAATGTCTGTTCTCTGAATTTACTCAGCTAAAACTGACACGCTGCAGCAAGAGAGAATCACAGAACCACAGAATGTCCTGAGTTGGAGGGATCCACAAGGATCATCGAGTCCCACTCCTGTTTCTGCATAACACAACCCCACAGTTCACACCGTGTGTCTGAGGACGTTGTCCAGTCTCTTCTTGAACACTGTCAGGCTTGGGGCCGTGACACCTCCCTGGGGAGCCTGTTCCAGTGTCCAGCACCCTCTGGATGAAGAACCTTTTCCTAATGTCCAACCTGAACCTCCCCTTGCACATCTTCCTGCCATTCCCTCAGGTTCTGTCGTTGGTTGCCAAAGAGAAGAGTTTGGTACTTGCCCCTCCTCCTCCCCTTGTGAGGAAGCTGCAGCCGCCATGAGGTCTCCCCTCAGTCTCCTCTTCTCCAGGCTGAACAAAACCTGTGACTTTAGCTACTACTCACACGTCTTCTCTTGTGGCCCTTTTCTGGACACTCTCCAGTAGCTTTATATCCTTTTTATACATGAGAGGCAACACTTTCGCTTTGGCATGTAAAAATATTATTTTGTTAAACTTATTAACTTTATACTGTGATGGGTTTAGCCTAAATAGTCTGTTTGCAGATATTACAAATACTTGTTTTATACCTACTGCTCTCATTTTTAATCAAGCTTGGACAGAAAACCTCATTGTTCTTCCATGTAATTACTCAGCTTTAGGCTATTCCATAAAAGCAGACCAGATGGGGAAGAAAGGAATAAACAGCTTCCAAAGGTAGTGCCTATTAAGAGTGCTGCTGAAATAAAGGTCGATTGTTTGAATGTATTAGCATTGTCATTACTATTACCCATGGCTATTTATAAGTGCTGAGCTGGAGGGAGCTGAGACTGCTCCAAGCAGCAGAGCTGCGGGTGAGCGCTTCCCTTTGCAATGGGCTTTGGTGGCACCAACACTGAGCTATGAAAGACCCTTTCTGGTTCCAGGCAGGAAAAAAGGTCTACATCAAGATTAAAGTAATTCTTTTTGTAAGAAAAGTGCTTATTAATGAAGAGGGAAGAGTTTGGCTGGGTTTTGGTTGTTTGGTTGGTTTTGCTTGTTTTGTTTTTGATATACTTCAGTGAAATAAAGTCATCCGTCCTTGCCCTAAGGATGTGCATCTTATTTATTGTTTTGGACTCTTTAAAGGAAATTATTTCAGTAGAGAGTTGGGCTTTGTGTCTCATATGCCTGAAAGGAAACATCAGCCACAGTGCTCACAACAGTCTTTCCAAAGCCAGCAAGAAGAATGGTCATTGCAGCACAGCTCCCCACAGCTCTCGTTTCTATCATCTCTTTGGAAGAATAAGTCTCTGGAGGAAATTGCTGAATTTTAACTCTGTCACAGAGTGCTATGACTCAAAATAATACTACTGACTCCAGCAAAATTCTACAGTATCGTAAGTAATGGCACAGGAAAAAGCAAGTTATTTAAACAAGTGGCAAAGGGAAGAAAGGTTTACCATTATGGCACGTCAGTATCCACCCCTGCCCTGCACGGGGCGGGTGTCTGCAGAAGAATAGCACAGCGGCTTGCACTCTGCAGATCCAAAATAGTCCTTTCTATTTCAATCACAAGCCTCTGCAATCCATTCAGCCAAATTTCTTCCATTTAATTTATTTTTCCTGTTTGCTTTAGACTAGTATCACCTTTTACTTTCATTTTCCATTGTCTTTTACATTTTGAGTGGAGTGAAACCAAAGCAGAATACCATATTCAAACTGCGGATACCTCATGGACTAAAACAGTGTAAAACTTATATTCTTTGTAGTGTATTATTATTCTAAGAGTTGCTAATATTTATTTTTTAACTCCACAGGAGCACTGAACTGTGTTTTCTTTGGCCTAGCTGTTATAGTGATCATCTCAGTGCCCATAGCTGTGTATGTAAAGTTGTATGTGTGTCTCCTTTCCCACATGCATCCCTGTTTCTTCTACATTGAAGTTCCTTGCCTGATCCTTCAAACATGACTCTTAGGAGGTCCTTCCACAATTATTCACATCTGCAAATTTTGCCCCCTCTTCCCAATGACTAAGAAAAGGTTGTATGCTGTATCCAACATGCAGACTGAGCCTATCACAATTCACCTCTTTTTCCAAAAAGCTTCGTGCAAAATTTGAGCAGTAGAATTGCAGCTGTGATTTGGAGCTAACCACCTGAGCTGGTTTACATATTCCTACCTGTATCTTTGAAGCAGGAGATTGTGGAGGAGGAGATAAATCCGTTCTACTAGAATTAACCAAGGAAATATTGGTACACTGTAAAACATCTCACTTGTTCTCCCCGCCAGTTTTCACAAGAACATCTTTGTGATGGCTTGACCCTGGCTAGATGCCAGGTGCCCACCAGATCACTCTATCATTCCCTTTCTCAGCTGGACAGGTGGGGAAAAAATATGATGGAAGCCTCGTGGGATTTCAAGTTACCTTGTCTAGCAATAGACAGTAGATCCAGTAAGGTGAGGCATGATATCAATGAGAGTTTTAGTAAGTGTAAAGCATTTGCATACTGCTTCACTCTGAGGGAGCAATTTTCTTTCAACTTCAGAAATTAATAGAGAAAACAAACATGCTACCGATGTAAACAAATTGTCATGAAAGCTTGAGAATGTAATAGCAAAGAGAATGCTCCTAGATATTTCCGTTGTATTTCACATTGCAACAGACTTTGGAATAACCTAGAGCACTCCATGAAGTCTGGTCATCAATATAAAGCCACGTATGTTAGAGAAATACTTTACTGCTGAGTGTATAATACTGTTCTATAGAGAATTGAATGGAGTACAGTAATTAGCCTTATGCTTTTCAGAAGTTTTTGTCATACTTAATGTCTTTCAGACTTACTCTTACAAATTCTGACAGCCTTACACACTAAGTACTTTGCAAGAGTGGCATAGATCCACTAGTATGGATTCATTTGCTCTGTCACAGCTTGGACAATGTTTAAAAAACCCCTAACAACATCATGATTATGAAAGATTTCCCTCTTGCTGTCTACTACCTACCTTGGAGTCAAGAACAGTGGAAAAAATTGTCTGCTTTTAAAAGGATGCATTGAATCAAGGCTTCTTTATTTTCACCCCTGCACACCGTGCTCTTCTGAAGTGCAGAAGGGCAAGGTCCAGGCACCTCAGAGTGAGTTTTAATGAGTCACACCTTCACAGCTCTCTGCTGTTGGGAGAATATGGACAGGAACAACAACATACCTTAAGATTTATAAGTTTTCAAAAGAGAGGAATATCTATTCTCTTGGGTTTACCTAAAGTTAGGGATAGAAAGGAAAGCTTGTGGGCTTGGGAGTTGCTTGGTTTTCCTGAGCTAGTTGGTCCTGACCCATTTCTCAATGGTAATGTTTATCTTGATGTTATGCAAAGTGAACAGCTCACATCTACTCAGAACATTTGAGGTTTTTAGAGAAAACAAACCCCAAAACAACAACAAAACCCCTAGTAACTAGGCAACTCCCCCTCTCCTCTGCCAAATGCCAAAATGTTCAGTGACAGAGATTGTCTTGCATCCCTGGAAAAGGGATCATCTCCAGAGCCAGAACAGAAGCTCAGAGAACTGAAAAGCTCCAAGTGCTGTATGCTCAAGAAGAAAGGTTGGAATAAAAAAATGCTTTAAAGACTCTGTGTCTAGAATTCAATGCAGATTTTTTTCTATCAGAAAGACTATCTTGCGTGCTTTAATAATTGGGCTACTCTTGTCACTGGCATTAACTCCAGGACGAATCTCTGTTCCCAAAAGAGGTAGACCTGTCCTCCTTTCATTCCTCCTGGCTGTTTGTGCTCATGTTGCCGTTGCAGAGGAAACAGACCCAGGGAACTGACTCAGCCAAAGACCACTCGCTTTTCTGGCTGGGACAGTTTTCAGCTGGGGCATCTTCCTGATGTAGTTTTTGTGTCACCTGCCACACAAAGTGCAATGCTGCATGACAAGAGGCATGGAAAAGATGGAAATGTGGTATGGAAAGACTGCATCACTTTTTTTCTTTATGAACAGGTAAAATAGCCTTTGGGACTGCATTGTAAACCCCACCCATCTTAATATAACAAACAGATTTGTACTGAAATCACAGCTACATCTGTAAAGATACTATCTTCCATTTCTTGAAAAAATGATATGATTTTTTTCCTTCACCGAAAAATAGCTGTGAAGTGAGAGATCGCCGTAGAACCTAAGTTGACTTAGTCTCTGTCCTTCAAATATTTCCCCCCAGGAGAGAATGTTCCTGAAGGAGCTCAATTATCACCTCAAAAAAACCAAACCAAACCAAACCAACCAAGCAAACAAACCCCCCCAAAAAACAAAGAAAAACAAACAAACAAAACAAATAAACAAACAAAAAATCAAAACCCACAAACAACCAAACCAACCAACCAAACAAATAAAAAAGAGCCAACCCTAAAAAATAAGTTCAGGAGGACTGCAGACATGATAGGAAAATCCACAGAATATATTCGGTACATTTAAATGTTCATGCAAGTTGCCAAGTTGCAGCCTGTGAGGGTGAGACATGGGTTCTTTGATGCATCCTGGACTTCAATAACCCATGGCAGAGATTTCGTTTGTGTCAAGGGACCAATTTCTCCAACTGCCTGAAATAGAAGAGAAAAATAAAGCAGATGTTTCCTTAGTAAAAGTAAGACCAGGAGATACACAAGCGAAGATCTAAATAATTTCAATCTCATTTTTTTATGACACATTTGTGAATTATTTGCATCATGCAGTTGTAATTAGAGAGCAGAACAGATGGTAGAAGTTTAGTGTAAAAAATAAAGAAAATATTTCTTTTCAGAAAGGTTGATACCAAGGATTTATTTACCACAGCTGAAAGGTGTTTCTCTTCTCTCTATAACTGAAGTGTGTTCCACTGACATTAAATGGGAATGCAGTGAGACCTGAGGGCACGCCTGCACTTGAAACTGTGCATTTTGTGTAACCCTTCTTAGTGATTCACAGCACACTGCACATACCCACCACTTTCTTATTTTCTGATGAAAACGTGGTCAGAATGACAAATACATTTGTGATGAGAGCTGTAGGAATTACACACCAATGTCATGTTCTGAAAGGAGCAGACAAGATTCTCATCAGAAATCCCACAGTTCATTGATTCAGAGTTCTGCTGTAGTCACTTTGGGGTTTCTCACATTGCACGTTGCAAGGTGAAGGAAATCCAGGTGATTGTGAGAAAAAGGCTGACCATCGAAAATCATACTATGTGACCTGTACAAGCTCTTTGCTTTTGTTAGTAAGTGCTATGTTGAAAATGTTAATGCACAGAAAAAAACTCACATTGGTAATTGCTAGAAGGTTGCAGAGATGGAGATTACTACAGACCAGACTACGATCATTTTACAGTGCCATGTTTATGTCATTAAGTGCATATGAGAAAGGAGGAGAAGGACTTAACAAAATAAAAACTGTCAAAGTAATGATATAATTCCGCAAGCATCAGAAGTAGCCTTACAGTCAGGAATACATCCTATTCTGAGAGCTATGCTGTAGTGAAATAAATGCCATTAAGTGCAACAAATGAATAAAATGCAAGACCTTGTCATGTCCATGAAATTGTGTTAATTCCATATTGGTCACAGACTCTGAGTATGTAACCAAGTTTCCAGAGTCGTAAGGTTGATCCTAGTGCCCTTGACTGGCACAGTAGCAATACAGTGTGAGGTCACAAAAATAACATATGCCTTCAAAAATACATATGAAGCATACAGATTGACTTTTGATATTACATATTAATGCCTACACTAGAAATATCATCATAATAGGAATCCTTTGTAATATTCTTGATTTTGTATTCACATTTAAGAAATTAAATACACTTAGAGTTAACTTCCAAAAGTGACCAGAATTGCTTTCCAAGATCCCAGCAGTATAGTCACAAAGTAGATTAAAACATTCAGGGAAAAGCAACACTAGTTTTAAAGCATATCCTTAGTTTGGGTGACATTGTTTGTTTGTTTGTTTCCAAACCTTTCACCTCTTACTGTGATGACACCTAAGAAAAGTGCAAGTAGATTTTTAATGGCATTTAAGAGTTGAGGTATGGTTTCTCCTCCCTCTTCTGTTCGCTTTATTGCAAGAGTATATTTTACAGAAGAATGGCCCTGGAATATAGCTCTAGGTCATGTTAAATAAGTAGGTAGAGGGGCATAGCTTATCATAATTTATCATAAAGTTTTGCTTGTAAAGGAAGATATACAGTTGTTGAACAAAGGCGTTTGGCTGTGAAATGGGCTGTAAATTCACTAAACTATCATTTGCCAGATATGAAATTAAAAGGCATTGATTTTTTATTTCACTGCAGTAGCCAAGAACTACGCAATGTGCAAATCCAGAGTCTACAAAAATAAATTTCTGACACTGGTCCAAAACATGTTTCAATTTTGGGTGTGAAAATTGAGTACTGTAAAGTGTGAGAGGTATCTATATCTACTATAAAGAAATAAATCATTTCTCTTACTTCTCAAATTTGGAAGGAAATAAAAAAATATAAATAGTACCTTGTAATCTTTGGAATTTTATATAATTATAGTAGCACCTCTCCCCAGCCTCAACATAGATACACAAATACACACACTTGAGTTTGAGGCCATGTCTATACTGTGCCGCTTGTACTGATGTGGCGATTGTAAATACACAAAATGTTCTTTGACCACACAGGAACATTTAGTTCTGAATCTCAGTGGAGCAGGTGACTGGCTTAATGTCTCCACCACCAATTTCTACCAACATCTGGGAAGCACCTTCCCATAATTGCATTGACACAATGTGTTCTGGAAACTCTTCCTGACCTGCTTTGGCAAAATCAGCCCAGCCAAAGTCAATCTGCCTTGCTGTGGGTTTGGAGCCAGCCTGACTGGCCATGCCCATGCGAAGAGTTCATGCGAACCTTCCAGCTGGAAAAGTGGTGGGGACAGCAAACTGCACCAGAATGGCAACAACAAGCAGTTTGGAGGCAGAGAAATATACAGTCACACCATCTGTTTCCTAAGTAAACATCTGTCACTACCTGTACTGACACAATTTGGTATAATAAGAAAACGCTTCACAAAAAAAGTATGTTCTTCAGACAAAAGCACTCCTGCACATTTACACTAAAGCACCTTTGCTGGCACAGCCAGTTGAGTCATGTGTTAGGTATTCACAAGATTTACGAAGAGATGTAACTAACTTTATTGGTATGGTGATTGCCTTTGCATTTTCCCCAATGTGGTTGGGATATGTCTTGATATTGACACCACAGTGGTGGCACAATCCTTACATTAAGTATGGTCAGACTGGTGCAGAGTATACAGACTTTAACACTATGGAACAAAGTCCTCCTTTTTAATCACTTGAAAACTTCATTAGTCCTGTGCACCCTAGACCTATGTACATACAACAGTTCAGGCAATGTGTGAAATCGTAAAGACCACCCTTCGAAATTCAACAAAACATTTAACTTGGAGAAGTCTCTACTCTGTCCTTTTTGGAGATCTGCATATTTTGTGATGCATTTTGTACTTCATGTATGTCATATGACAGGGCTTTGCATAATGTGGAATGCTTACGTCCAACAGACAGTTAGTATACTTACATTAATTGAATATTTGATGTCATTTGGTATTTAAAGAGTAACTTACATGTGTATATGTAAATAAATTGTACTGCTGTTAATGTAGCATAAATTATCTTACCAGTGGTTGTGGTGTTGGATAAGGTGCATGTTACAGTTTGAATTACATTCCTTTCTAATCTTTCTAATAAACTTTCTCCTATATCAAAAAGGGGTATCTTACCAACTTTCTCCCCATCAGGCAGTAAAGGAACAGAAATGTGGAGACCTCTTCCTTTGCGAACAGCTTAGCAGGTGTCTAATTTTTAACTCTCCCTTGTCTGGCAACCGTTCATGAATGTACTGTTACCTGTAACTGCAAGGAGGTAACGGATATTTTCCAGCAGCCTCTGGTGATGAAAGGAAGCAATCTGTTGCAATGAAAAAAGTAAAAAACATCCAAAAGACCAAGCTAGACAGCCATCGCTCACTATAAGGTAAAAACAGGAATTCATAGAACAGCTTACAAGTTAGTGATATGATGTAATGAGAGAAGAAATTAACTGCAAGACAAACTGAAAACTGATTGTGCAGCAATACACTGAGCAGCAGAGTTTGCCTAAAGAGTTTTAATTAACCAACACGGCAGAAACTGAGACATGTGACCTAGAGTTCACCAGTTTGAATTTTAGCTGAATCAAAAAATGGTTACACCTCTGCAAAAATGGGGAATGAAGTTTCTGCAGTCCCAAAGCTGTTCTTGCCCCTATGGAAATTAACAACTGAATGAAAAAGCATGCAAAAAAACCCAAACCAAACCATATGTTAATCCCAGCCCTGAAAATACAGATATGGATGGACACTTTAGATTTACTAGGGACATATCAATAAAACAGACACAGGACAGAGTAGACATCAATCCAAAGCCTAATTTAGAAAATTAACAGCAAGAAAAACTGTCTGATAAAATTCATTCTTAATGCACCCTGTTGACTTAACTATATGATGATATGATGATAAATATATTCCATTGTAGTTTTTCGAATTACTGTCAGTCATAATATCTTCAATGACTCTCAGTGACAGTTTTGCTATTCCATAAGTGTGTTACCCAGCAAGTGACAGACAATTTTTTGTCACAAAGTATAATTTCCATTATACAGTGTACACTAAGCTTTAATTCCATTACATTTCATTTCTTTGTGTTTTTATTTCACCAAGCAGAGCAGTACAACTCACATAAACTTGAACTCCGTTTTTCCTCTCTCAGTCAGGAAGAATGAGTGTAGAGTGTAGAGATCCCTCAAGATATTTCTGGTCATATAAAGAGGCAAAAGAAAGCATAAGTGTAAATAAAAATACATTAGGAGTTTGTGTGTTGGTTTGCAAACGTCATATTTACGATGGTGTCAATTTTGATTTCTGCATGGACACTGCTGAGGAAAAAATTGTTCAAGTAAATGGAACACAAACACTAAAATATTTTTATTTGTGTATTATGCTTTCAATATTCACATAGTACATTATAGTTAATGATCTCTTTTTTCTCCCTGAGCATCTGTTCTGTCTCCCCACATTCTTCCCCTTCTTCCCCAGCATCCTCAGTAATGTTACAGTGCATTTACTGGCAGTTCCAAATTCCCTTCTAGTACTTATAATTAGTGGTGTGCTAGAATAGGTTTTTTGTGCAAAACACTTTTTAATGTATCTGTCTCTACACAGTCTTTATCCATCTATTTACACACATATGTCATATATGCACTTTCCCATGCATCATCAGGGCAAAGATTATACCTTTTACCATTTTCCACAGCCGAAAAGTGATCCAGCTCAGTATTATACCATAATCTTGATTGCAGTAGCTTTTGGTCATGTTGTACGAATGGCTCCCATCTGCAACAGCCAGATGGAGATCAAGGGTGGAGCAGTTTTTGCATTTCTCGTTCCCGCTGGAGCGGTTCTATTTTATATAGGTATTGTCAGAACATATGTTCTACATCTCAAGTGCCAGCCCTAAACACAGGACTTCTTGAGACAGAAAGTATTTTCTGCTCTCATTTTGACCACGAATCTTACCCTGGACTCCCCAAAAATCCACAAAACTTTAATTAAAACTGATGTATTTTTATGTCAATTTTCCCACTTTTATGTTTCACTGAATGAATCTTCACATTTTCTAAGGTTATGTCTAAGTGTTTACTCTGACTAGATAAAGTTAAAAAGCAGACATCTTTTCTCCTGCTACTTTCTGCTTTTAAATAATTTAAATATATTACTAAAAATTTTTGAGAACATTTAGAACACCAGATGTAAAAATCCTGCAAACAGATCCTTGGAAGACTCCACACTTAAAATCAGAAAAGACTACAAAGAACAGTATATTTAATATAAAAAAAAAAACCTTGAAAATCAAAATTAAATTTAAAATAATGAGAAATTCCAACATTTGGAAAAAACAGGAATGTGTAATTTAAAACCTTGAAATACATTCTGTCTAATAAGACCTGAAAATCATTAGAAATACTAAAATTATTAAATCATTATCAAATTACCTATTTGTCAGCATACAGCCTGCTGCAAACTTTTTTAAAACCTAAGCATTTTGTATAAACAGTAACTGCAGCAAAGTTTAATTTCTGCCTGAGTAAAATAGGCCTACAGAAAAAGACTCTTGGCAAATAAATTTGAATTTTAAAAAGAACAGACTGTCTATAACCACACCTTATTGATTAAAAAATTCATATGCACAGCCAGACCCATTTTACAGGTATAAACTGGTGGTCAAATTGGTTTAAATTATACATGAAATTCTGCACTTTTGGAGCAAAATCATGCTAGCTGTGATAGACAAGTAAGTGTAAAATCAGAGTTAAGTGTATATTTGATATTTCACTCAAAATCTGCACAATGTGTTTCTTTTACAAGGGTGCTTTTCACATTAAAGTTTACAGGGTATGTGAAAAAGGTATGAAGTCAGCTGTAACTGACTCCTCAGCTCAATGCGTTCCTGTTCTCCACCCCCTCCAGCAGAAATGTCTGCAATTACAGGCAGCAGGGTCAGTCACAGGAACAGGGAAAGAAGTAAATCCTTCACTCAAGCTTAAACTGTACAATGATTGTGTGCAGCCAAGCAAATGCGTTGTGTGCTGTTCTGTATCTTACACAGACACCTTTCTGGGAATGGGGTGAAGGGAACAGATGGTTGCAGCAGATGTAGGGTTGTCTCCATGACTCTCTTTAATACTTTTCTCCCTTTGTCTTTGACCTATTTTCTTTTCTTTTTCTTTTTTTTTTAATTTAGAATTCCTAGTGTTTAAAATTTTCAATGAAATTAAATTGCTTTCCGTTTTGCACACAGAGACAAAGGCTCAGTAATTATTAAAGACACAAATAAAGCAAGTTGATATGTATCTGTAGGGATTTAATTCCTGTTCATGCAGCATCTAATGGATGAGGTTTTCTTCCTCAATAATCTTGGATTTCTCTCTGTTTTATCTTGAAGCTAAAACTCACTGGTAAATACCTTGAAAAGTAACTGTTCTGTAAACTGATAGTAAAGGGATCAATGGTTTTCATTTCGTGGGGCACACGAAGACACAAAACAGTGGATGTGAATGACTATCTTTGCCTTTGATTTTTCCCCAATGCTGAGAAACCTGGTGCAACCTGAATCACAGCTAAAAGATGGTGCTTCGTTTTCCTGCTTACACAGGACAAACTTTCATTAAATTTACCTGGGAAAGGAAATAAAGAGAATATGCATCTGGGGAAACTTCAAGAAATCAGGAAAACATCTCTAGACTGCCTTCAAACCCCAAAGATGTGGACCTAGTGTCTTATGTCTTTATGGGGAGAGGGATTTCAGCTCAGTTTCATAGAAGTATGTCCATGTTGTTTCCTATCAAAGTATCTGGGAGGAGAACTTTAAAAAGCATAAATGTGAATTCGGGACACATTTATTCCTGAGTTTCACTGAAGTACAGGATACCTTTTGCAATTCCAGAGATGATGCTGGAGAGGATGCAGTTTAACCTTGGGAGTTCAGTTTAGATTTCAGTATTGGTATTTAAGGAGGAAAAACCTAATCAGGATTCTTAGTTGTGCTTGAATATTTATCCTTCATCACATCTCAGAAACAGACTAAGCTGGAAATCCACAATAGCATATTTCCAGACTACATTTTCAAAGCAAAACTGAGCATTTGCCACTATATAAATACCAAAAATTAGCAGAAATCATTATCAATGCTAGATTTGCTTCCTATGTTGCATCCTGCTAGTGAGCTCCTGCGTTAATAGGTGCCAAGACAATTACATGTGACTTCATATATATATATATGTATTTTATTATGGAGATACTTTAATGAAAGCATTGAGTTTCTTGATGTTTTGATTATGTCTCAGTTAAATTTGTATTTTCATTGATACTTAAAACATATCTACTTCCGTTCTGTCCTTTGTTTTGTTAATTCAGATGTTCTGTCTGCATTTCATTGAGTGTTCTCTGTGAAAGTGTTGATTTAATCAAGTATATGAAACTCAGTTCAATTTGTCATTAATTCCACAACATCCATGATACAGGATTGTACTGAAATGCTTTTTCAGAGGGGGTGTATTCTGAGCAGTAGTTTAACTGGTCAAGACAAATAAAATATTTTGTTGACCTTCATTACTTCATTCAGTTTGGATTTTGTTTAATAGCAAGAGTACGTACTAAGTTATTCCCTGTCTTCTACAGGTATAAAGTTGCTTCAATGCAAATTAATAAACTATTTGTACAATTGAAACAAAAATTAATTTTGCATAAAATATCCTGGAAGGGATTACTTTACAAAGTTACCTTGCACATATTTGTGTTGGAAACTTTAGTGATATTAGAACTTTTCTTTATTTGTTTCCTTTGTTTGTTTCCTTAATTTGTTTAATACGCAACCAAGGTAGGAACGAGAATGGAAAGGATATTTTTGTGTGTGTATGCATGTATTTATATATATATGAAGGTTGAGGTGTTCTTAACAGCATTTCAGAATTAATGAAAACGTAGCCGTGGTTTATTTCGTTATCTGGATGGATGCATGTTTATCACTAGACACTGCGGATTGTCTTCTCAGGTACAGCTTCATTTTTTTATCATACAGAAATATTGTACAAAAAGAGGTAGAGTAATGACAGTTGTCTGGGGGCATTCTCAGCCGCTTTCTCAAATTCTCTTTTAATAAGGAAAGGCTTAGAAAGTATAAATCTAGTTCTGTGAGCTGTACCAAAAGCCATTGTACTTACTACTTACAAATGTGAAATTCAAGTTTATTCCTCAGTTATTACTGCCATGTGGCAGGATAGCTGGGCTGTGTCTGTGTGCAGAAAGAGAGCACTCAAATTATTAGTACCTTGGGTTGCCCAGAGGTGAATGGGCAGTCATCTGCAAGGGTATGACAGTAGACTGGCTGGAGACAGGGGACCAGCTTGGAAAGAAGTGCTGAACTTCCAGTCACCTTCTCAATTAAATATTGGACTGACTGTTGCAGGCGTTCTCCAGGTGGGAACATTGGTCTGTTCCAGACAGTGTCCCAGGCAGCTCCTGATGTACCCAGTCCTCCCACTTGTATGTGTAAACACTCTGATTAACACCTGGGTGGATTCACCTGGAGACACCCAGGCAGATCCTGCTGCAGAATTGATCAAATGTTCATTGATCAGATGTTTAAATCTAGACAACAGAAGCTTTCTGCCAGCACAGAAAAAATCCTGCAGGGCAGCCTCTTGTATTCCGGAAAATAGGAGACATTCTGCAGGTAAAAACAACAATACTGAGGGATCATGCATGTGCTTGGGTAGTCGCATAAAACCAAAGATATCTGAGTTATAAGAATAAAGCAAAACTGTTTGAGGAGGTTGTCCATTAAGAAGACTCTTGCAACGATGACTCCCATCATCATTCGGACAGCAACTAATCATCCTCTCTGAGCCATTTAATTCCCCACACAACACTTCGCCATGCCAAAACCTCTGTAATTAATGTCTTCTTTTAAAAACCACTATCCATGGATGGTTGTGCAAGACAGCCTGTGAGCAGGATTGGGTCAGGTTTTTCAGTCAGTGTGAAAATATTCGTGAAATGTCTGCCATAAAGGCAGTTCTTTTTTCAGGCAACATTGAGCTGTGTTTTTTGTTCTTCTTGGACTGCTCAGGATGAAAACACATTTGTCTTCTTAGACAGCTAGTCTAAAAGTCCTAAAAGAGTACATTAACAGTAACACCAGAGATTTATTATCCAAGAGAAAACATGCCATCAAGCTATCTTTGCATCTCTTTCTGCTCTGTCCAGTGTGTGGAAGCTTCCTCTTATTTTCATTTCAGCTAGGTTGCAAATAAAATCCTTGGGACAGGGACTCATTACAGCAAGGCAGGTTTGCTGTTCAGTTCGTTGGGGTTTTTAATTTGTTAGTGCCAATTTGCTATTACGTTACACACTGGAGATCCAGATAACAGTCAGGGAAAAGGGGAAGACAGGTAAAACCGAACTTAAATTGTTGATGCCCAGCAAAGCTTTGGTTTATTTTACTTTTTTTTTTTTTTTTTTTTTTTAAGTTAACCAGCAAATGCAAGCATGACTTTCACTTTTTGTTGTTGTGTTTGGTTGGTTGGTTTGTTGGTTTGGGATTTTTTTGTGTTTGTTTGTTTGGGGTTTTTTAAAAAAACCTTTTTGGTAGATCTTTGAATGAGGATGATGCTGCAGAACAACCTTCTGAAGTCTAAGCACACCCAGCATTCGAAATGTTGAATGCAGAAAGTTGGATTCATGCATTTTGTAGATTGTGCCAAAATGTCCCTATTGTGAAATGTACTCGGAGTCCTCACAGCCTGGGTTGCTTCAATCCAGAAAAGATATAGAAAAGACTACAGCAAGGGTCTATACAACACTGAATGACTGGGACAGAGTGAACAGTGATTTATTGTTCAACTGTCCCTTCCAGTAGAGAAACTAAGAGAGATCAGTTGATTATAAGAGGTGACAGATACAAAACAACTTCCCAAAGAGCTTTTTCAGAATTTTCTGATTGATCTGTGACACATCTTGCATGACAGATTGTGAATGAACTTTTCTCTAGGAAATGACTACGCAAATTCATGAGATGAAAATCCGTTGACTGTCGTTACCTGCAATAATGTCGCTGTCAGCTCAGGGAGTTCACTCGGAGCCCAGGAGGGCTGTCAGGGAGAGATCATTGCCTGCTTCCCTTGCCTCCCTTGCTCTGGGATTTCTGCCATAGGCTTTCACTTTTGGGGGGTGGAGACTGAAAATGGGACTCGGCATCCAATGTTTGTGTTTTTACTTCTTTCCCTGCTTGCCAGTTTCAGGAATGTTTATATGATTTTCCTTCAGAGCAATATCTGTTGTGAGCTACCTAAATTTTACAATAGTGATATAATGGAATTCTTGGCAAAAAAAGCCCCGTGAAGTATATAGGCCTCACCAGTCTATTTCTGGAAAGCATTGGTGTGGTAGAAATGTCTTTGAGGAAAGCCTTTCATCTTCCTAACATGCTGCAAAACTCATTCTAGTTTGTAGGTGTTATGTACAAAGTAATTGATGACAGCAGTAAATGCCAGCTACTGTTTTCCTTTAGGCCAAATAAAGACAAAGCGTTTTCTTTTGCAAACAACAAACAGGCTAATATTGTAGGAAAGCCAAGTACTTTTCATGTTTATTTTAAAGACACTTAGCAACACCTTGACAGAGTTACTTAACATAAAAATGGAAACCAAAAAGTCGTGTTATTGAATGCTATTTTCCTAATTTTTAAGTGTCTACTGCTCAGATGGAATTCAAAGCATGATGTCAGGTGATCACATAATTAAAAGATGTCAATATCTCAGAAAAAGCTTCACAAAAATCATCAGACCTAATAAGGCAATCATTCCAAATCTTCAGTGGTGACATACTCTTTAAAAAAATGAATCGAACAGACTAATTTATTTGGAAAAAATGGCTAGAGATTAGGGCTCTCATTTTGGGCAGTATTTGAGTCTGAATAATTTCATAATGTTGTTAATAATGATTCATGGTTAGTCCATTAGACTAGAAACAAGCAGATGAAGATGTTTCTGAAGTTATGAAAAAGTTCTTGGCATTTGGGAGGCATAATAAGCAAGATCATGAGTAAAACAGACAAATTTTAGAATAAACTACTCTCCCATGGGAGATTCCTAGACCTGGCAAAATATATAAATTCCCATGTGGACTGCACCTTTCTGAAAGTGGGCACAGAAGCAGGGACTGTGTGTCTCTTCTTTTGATTAACAACATTTTTGCTTTAAGACCTTTCACAATGCATAGATTCTGAATGTTTAGTAGTAATAACGTATGCAGCAAGTGCATTAAGGCTCTGTGTTGTGCTGTTTTTTAACAGATTGGTTTTGAATGTTTTGAGTTCATCCACCATGAAGAAGGTAAGGGACACAAGTGGCTCAGAGGAGCCACAGGAAAAAGAAACAGAGAAGGGCCACAGAAAGTCCAGGCTTCCCTCAGGCCGCCTGGGTTACTTCAACAGGATTCATACCCTTTTACAGCTTTTTATTCTTCTAGCACTTCTTTCTATTCAGAGGAAAAATAAGTAGATTTATTACATGCAATGCTATAAAAATATTTAATGGAATTTTGAATGAACCTATTTACATGGTGGCTTTTTATAGCACTGCTAGGTATGGACGTGTTGGTTCAACAAGGGAGATAAGCCAAAAATGTATGTTATTGCAAATTAACTAGTGTTATATAATAAATGTCAGAGCCTTCTCAGTGCAAATATTTGTGCTGGACAGCTGAAAAAGTGACTTGGTGGAGCTGATTCTGAACGTAAAAAAAACTTCTCAAGTCAAGAAAATTTCGGCTGGAAAAAGGAAGAGCTGTTGATCCATGTGGGGCTAACACAGCCCCTGGGAGACCCTAGAGGTGGCTAAGTGCTCTTCCTCACACTCCTCAAAACCAGCTGAGATTTTGTCGCTCTGCATGATTCTGAACTGTGAGCATTTTCCCTGCATGTTGTGACAGGACTCCACATCTCTTGACACCCCAGAGAAAATCCTGGGCAGAAAATATGTGGGAGAGAGCAAGGAGGAAAAAGACCCATCTGTTCATCTCCTGATTCTTCAGGCAACAGAGCCGATTGGGTGGAAACGGAGAACAGGCAGGTAAAATTGAAAGAAACAACTGAGTTATACTGCCTTCCCCAAAAAGATGCAGAGTGCTGAGAAGGAGATGCCATTGTTACAACTAGAGCTATGATGATTAATGTTTTGCTGAAAATGATAGATTGCAATAAGAGCAACTTGTTCTAAATGAAAAATAAATATGGAAATATTTCCACTGTCCTTTGCTCCCCTTGACCATAAAACTCAAACTTTCTGAGCTATCAGTGAAGAGACCTGTTCCCATTACACTGATTGTGGATGTTCCTTTGGGGGTTACAGTACAATTTCTATAGCTGTTGAATATTTGTTGACATTGCTGCAAATTGTGTCTATTATGTGCATTTGGCTTTAGCAGTGCCAACAAATCCATCTGCATAGCCTGGAAAAAGCAGGTTTTGCTACCAAGTGAATATACAAAGTTTCCTGGGCTTTGACTCAATGTCTGTCCCATGAAACTATGTGAGGAAGGAAGGAGCTGCTAATAAGACCTCCTGAACTCACCATTATTTCAATGAAAAAATTGAAAATATATTGTATAAATATCACTATAAAACTTATTCTGTATAATAAACTTTTTTTCCTGTACAGGTATAAACATCTACATATAATTTGAATAAGTGTACTGATGTTAAATTATCTGTTGAGCCAAGAATTGTAATCAGTCCATTATCCTCAAAACCAATAAATGGTAAATGAACTTTTTGGCTTACCTGCAGTTTTTCCTTGTACAGCTGATAGTGAAACAGCTTTTTTCAGTGGCAGATAATAAAGTCTAATTTTGAAAAATACAGCTCCTCAGAGACAAATAATGTCCCAGATTTTTTAGAAGTCTTTGCTCCATGTACATCTTGGGAAATTATCGCTACTTTCCTAACAACTTTTCATTATTTTTTTTCATTTTTTTCTTTCAAAATGGAAGAATTTCTGTCAAAAGGAGTAACATGATAAATATACTTACTTTTAAAATAGAAAACTATGTCTTCTGTTTGGCTATCTCATTCTTCTTTTTGGTTTTGGAACTTTTTTCAAAAAATGGTGCTAATTTGATTATGAATATACAAAATGTTGAATTTTGAGAAAGACAAGTGTGTCGTTTAAGTTATCTTGCTTTCTTTTCTTTGGGTTTTTGATACAAATCCTCGTACTTAAGACTCAAGTACAGACATGCCATGAATGTGCTTGGGTCAGACTGCTGTAAGGCAAGAGTCATACAATTTACTTTTCTGCAAGTGCAGCTTCTGACATGCTTCACTTCATGTTCCTTTGTTTAACGATGTTCATGTATTACAGACACAAACATGCTGCTTGACTAGGAGCCAGATTTTGCTGTTCCAGAAATGCAAATGTCATTCACCACTGTTCTGGTGAAATATCAGTTTTTAAACACACATACCCTGGGAAAATTCCCCGCTTTACTCAGTCTTTCTGACCATTACCTTGATCAGAGGTCACTGTTTAGAATTGATACAAGGACAAATTATTTAGCAATCAAATAAATATTCTAAGGACAGATCTTACCTGTGTAACCGGTTTTGCCTTCAAATCGGAATGGTCAAATTACAAATAAACACAGCTTCTGTATTCCTTTAGCTACTTCATACATATTCATGTGCACACAAAAAACTTGTTATAAAAAGATGTGCTATGCCTTTAGATTTCTTTGTTCCTCTCTTTTTCTCTGTGTGCTTTCATGAGTAAATGATGCTAGCCCACTGTGTGGAGCAATTCACAGACTGACTTTTTTCAGGCTCTTTGCAAACTAGAGCAGCTACAGTCATGTCAGTTAACAGAATTAATGGGTTTGGATTTTTTTTTCCCTGTTGCTGTCATAATTACACAATATGTCTTTTATTCTTTTTGCAATGAAATATTTAGGCAGCTAATGAGAAAAATAATTTTAATTACTTTGTATGTCTTCTACAAAAATGCTTAAGGCTGATTTTAGACACTCTATATCTTAAATTTAAAAACCGAAAACCAACAACAACAAAAAGTAAACACAAACACATTCCTATTATCACTTAAAGGTGGCTGCAGTAAGCTTCACATCTGTTCCAGTAATCAAAGCAAAATGAGTAATTAACATCCTTCCTTAGTCCACTAACAACATTTTTGTCAACCTGCATTTCTTGCCCTAGTCTTCGCAAAGCACTGTCCTCCATTTCAAGGAATTTTAGCATTTTAAAGCACCTCAACATGCCTTACCAACACTGTTCTATTCCAGTCGGATAAACTTTAGTGAAAGCATAACCAACCTATTGCTCATTAAAAGCAAACCATAAAACCTCAGCAAATGATTAAGTGAAAAGTCATTAATTTGGTTTGCATCATCTGTTAACTTGCATTAAAAACACATTAACATGTATACATAAGTGTGGTGGGTAGAGAAAAGCAATATGTATTTTCAATGGGAATATTTAATAATTTGACTGCATGATGTCTTTCAGACTATAAAAATACGAAATTGTGACAGAAAATGTGGTCTGCATTTTAACTCATCAAATTTCAAGAAATTCCAGTTCAGTAACAACTGATCAACATTTCGAATGTACACCGGGTTTGCCAAGTGAATCCTGTTTCCTTGCTGCAAAGCATCATGGAAAACCCTGCTGAGAATAGTCCCATAACAGACTTCATTAGCATAAATCTTACTCGCTTGGTTAGCACCTGATCATCTCTTTTCCTTCCTTTTCCCATGAAACCATTCAGAGGTGAATCAAGACCGTATTATAGACAAGTACTACCTTATCATGAGAAGTCCTGAGCATCTAGAGATGGAAAACCAGGCTTTTTCAGGAGGCTGGAAGCCAGCAGACAAACATGAATCTTGCAACATTACTGGTCACATTTTTGAATGGAAGGCAAAATTTTAAAATTTTCAGTGGTAAAGTGCATAAATTAGCCCTGTTAGGAGGGTTACACATGGCATCAGGTGGCTGACAAATGAAGCAGCAACAGAATTATTCTAGGAACACTCTTAAACATAAACATACTGATGAAGATCATTGCAGGACTTCAGAACTTATTATTCAGAACCTGTCAGTCAACTGAGATTTAATTTACTTTCTTCAGCACAGACAATCCAAATTTATCAGCATTAAAGCCGACAGCCCAAGTGCCATGTCATGGAAGAGATTCCTTTTGACTTCTTAATTTCATATTTACCTAACAGCAAATGACAGGGCAAATGTTGATTTCAGACTGTGAGTTTAACATTGCAAAAGAGGCTGTCAGTTTCACAGAGACTTTAACGAACCAATGCTTTTGTTAGTTGTATTTTTGGTGATACAGGATCAGTAAAGAGTACCTTTGAGTCTTAAAATCCATGCAGTTTTCTTTGTTTCTTTCTTTAAATCCAAAGTTAGTCACATTAATTAGCATAAAATCAAATCAAAGTCAATTTTAGAAGAGAACTAGTGTTATTTCATCGTAAAGCAAAGAACAACACTGTTTTCAGAAGCCCTTGACCTTGAAAGCCTCTGGAGTACAGATCATAACAACCTCCATCTGCTTCTGGTGCTGGTTTCACTATTAGCATCTCCTGTGTCTCTATAAACCAGTCTGTGTGTGCTTGATTGGACCATCTCTGTGACAGCTTTTGTGTTAACATTAATCTTCCCTGTGCTCTCATTTTGTTTCTGACAGTTCCCTATCTCCATCGTAGCTGCACTCTCCTGTCATGACAAGCCAAACATTTGCTCCCTTTTTCAACATCTGAGACCCCACCAAAAGCAGTTATCATTTTGTCTGAAGCCATGACACACTCCATGCTGACTTACTGATCATATAATTCATGCTGTTATTTGGTTTTCATCTTTGATAATCACACACAGAGACTAAATACACTTTTTTTTTTTTTTTAACGAAGCCAGTATGCTAAGATATTTTTATGGTGGAAAATGTGATCTAGCCTCAAACACATCTGTCCAGAGATGAAAGTAAACTTAGCACATCTCAGCTAGACAGGTCAGGTACATCTTGTAAGCCAGGTCTGTGTAAGCCTACTGCTGAAAGAAGAGCGAAAAACATTCCTCAACATGCTTATCTTGGTGAGAAAGGAAGGGTTTAGTTTTCACACAGAGCACTGACAATGGTGAGTGATTGAATTCTTGACTGCGTAACTTGATGGTAAAATGAGTTAGTACTTTTTTTTTTCTATTTTATCTCTCGCTATACATCACTTACTCTAACCTTGTAAAATATAAATTGAAAGCTACTGCTTTCTGTTATTTTATCTCAGTCCCAAATCCTCTGAAGAAAGTGTACAACTTTAGAGATTGGAAATGCTGCTGTCAAATATTGTTTCTAGGACAGAGCTACTAGCTTTGTCCTTTTCTAAGTAACACCCCAAGTTACTTACAGTAGAGAAAAAAAAATATATTGTGAGTGAAGATGTCCACTTTCAAGACAGCATAAAAATTAACAAAGCAGAAAATTTTCTTTGCGTTCAAAATAATCTCTTAAATACGGAACAAGAAGGGCTTTACGTTTACTACTGTTGTTGGCCACTGTGTAATTGTCATTATTGTTATTTAGCAATATAAATGCTAGTTTAAATTTAAGTGAGGTGAGACAGAGAAACAATAATCCTTTATAAGTGATAGCTATAGTATAGTTATCAGCCATTATGTTATATATTAGCATAGTATGCATATATATTAGCATAGTTATTTTATATAAATATACTGCTTTTGTATATTATATGTAAGTATAGGGTGGTAACTACTCATTCATCTGGGCAACTTTTTTTCTCATGAAGAAATGAGATAAATGTCTATCACAGGAACCAACAAAAGATTTTATTTTAAAGGTATGACCCGTCTCACATTTATGAAGAACTCTGTATACACACAGCTTGTCCTGACTTGTCCCCAGCACCCACGCACCCACAAATGCCTCTTCTTTTTTTACAATGTCCTTGTTTTTTCAAGACACATTCTGTTGTTCCTTGGCTGAAAGCAGTCAGTCTGTTCCACCACCACCCTGTGCTCACCTAAGCGCACAGCATGCACAGGAAGGCCTGCATGATACAAATAATTTGCTGTTTCAGCGTCTAGAACTGAGAAATGAAGTATCACAGGAATTAACTGATGCTTTTAACTGAAAGTACACTTCTGCAAGCTACCAAATTAACCAATAAAATGTTTATCAGTGGATTTGCATACTGAAAACCACTGACTTTAAAAGACTTGAACAATCATTAAAGATATTTTATGAAAGACCTCTTTCTCCAAAAGCATTTCATTTCGTAAGACTTCTGTAGGTATCTTCCTTATTATGCTTAATTTATTTTCTTTTATTTTTACAAACACTGAAACATTTCCTTGATTTTTCAAGAGTTAGTCACTCAGTTGATATTACATATACTTAGGACTCTTGCCTTCAAGAGCAAGTTGATCTACCTCACTGGTAACGTAGCCCTAAAAATTACCGGTATGCCTTACATATTGCTTTGTGGCCTTCTCTTGACTGCAAAAAGCACTAACACAGGAAGAAAAACAGTATTAACAGAAAAAACACCACCAAGAACCCCAACTGCTGAACAATTTAGCTGCAACTGCTGTGTTTAGAAACTGACAGATCAGGTTATATTCCTGATGTCCTGTACCTGTGTTGCACTGCAAGTTACAGGAGTTACTTTATCACAATCGTATAAATATCACCAAGATCTATACCCAGAACTTAGCTGCCCTTCATAACTCTTCATAATTCGAATTACTTGTAAAACGTTATGTTGCTAACTTGCTAACATTTTACCAGGGGAACAGACAAAGGAAATAGGGAATCAGGATTTCAAGAGTAAATCGACAAAGTAAAAAAAAAAAAAAAGAAAGAAAGAAAGAAAGTCATAGTATATAGAATACCCCAACGTCTGTATGCCAAAACCCCGTTGTGATCAAAACCTTTCAGTATTCACAGTGGAAAATTTTGCTGTCTATCTATTAGAACACAAACTGCTATTTTCACTCAGTTTTTCTTCCTGTGTTAGTGCTTTTTGCCGTCAAGACAAGGCCACAAAGCAATATGTAAGGCATACCGGTAATTTTTAGGGCTACGTTACCAGTGAGGTAGATCAACTTGCTCTTGAAGGCAAGAGTCCTAAGTATATGTAATATCAACTGAGTGACTAACTCTTGAAAAATCAAGGAAATGTTTCAGAGTTTGTAAAAATAAAAGAAAATAAATTAAGCATAATAGGGAAGATACCTACAGAAGTCTTACAAACTGAAATGCTTTTGGAGAAAGAGGTCTTTCATAAAATATCTTTAATGATTGTTCAAGTCTTTTAAAGTCAGTGGTTTTCAGTATGCAAATCCACTGATAAACATTTTATTGGTTAATTTGGTAGCTTGCAGAAGTGTACTTTCAGTTAAAAGCATCAGATGACCATTTTGTCATCCTGCAAAAATCCACCATCAGATTGTAAAAGTTATCCACTTTCTGGTAACTGACGGACTCAAATATGTTGTTTACAGAGAAGCAAAGCAGGCATTCAAGTCAGGGCAAAAGGACCAAGTGATAAAGATATAAAGGTAAAGCGTGACATCTGACATAAGATGTTCTGTAGTTCCCCTTTGTTATCACTTAATTATTAATATACCTATTATTTTCTGATCCATATCAGCATATTTATTATCCTGGTTTTATATTTTGTAATGCATAAATTAGAAAGGAATTAACTTAGAAAGTTTGAAAAAAAGAAACACAGTTTGGAAATGAAACACTTTCAAAGCCATGCACCCAGTCCTGTCTTTTCTTGTAATGCTCACTATTATTGCTATTAAATAGTGCTATATAATAACTTGCAACGTGCAGGCCAAACTTTAACAAATATTACAGAATTATTCAACTCGTGGGTAACACAGGTTTCCTCTTAAAATCTTCAACTGTATATTCTTGCCTAAAAAGCACAATTTCTTATCTGAACTCTTTCGCTCTTCATATCTCACTCAACTTCTCACATTCACTCTCTATACCCATAAACTGTAATTCTATAGGAGCTTCCTAATGCAAGAAAAATAATCTTTTTTTTTTTTTTTAATAAGCTCCCTACTGCTATCATTTTTAGGAAATCGTTTTTGGAGTATACTATAATATACAAAGGCTTCGTATATTGTGTTGACCCCACAAAAAATTGAGCAATATATGCAACAAACAAATGGCAGTAAGGATTTTGGAAAATTTTACTGGTAAAAGATGAAGACTTTATCTTAGCTGATGACTCATCTGACCAAAATACTTGAAAATGTTGCTTATCCAGAGGAAAATGGGAATATTCAGAGAAAGGAGAAAACAAGAAAGACAGAACAGAGCATAAGTAAATTTAATTAAACTGATTGCCTGAGGAGTATTACAATGATACTCATTCAAGTACAGTTCTCAGTGTGTATGGTTTCTTTGACTTGAAGTACCTTAGAAGTTCTAAATTTCTGAAGAAGTAGAGGTCTCAGTCTAATTAGATGAAGAGAAATAAATTCTGAAAGCACACATGACTGCAACATGTGATGCTGAATTGTCCTCCCCAGAAAACTCTCAGCTGGTATTCCTTACCTAGTCAAGTTATCATGCTTAGCATTAGGGGAGTATGTGAACTCAAACTTTTTGTTTGTTTGTTTTAGGAAGTATGACTTTCATAAAATGCACAGGCACTATATTTTAAATTGCATTTCTACATCTTGATGTGCTGGGAAAAAAATAATAAACTTTTTTACTCTCTCTTTCAAGCTCTCTTTGTGTCACAAAGCAATATTTTTATGATATTTTGGGCTGGCATGAAGAAACAGCTGGTTACCCTTTCATGAGAAAAAGAGATCAAGATTCATCCATCTTCTCAGGTTATAAAACCCATAATTTTAAATATTTCCATTTTACCCAGGTACATTATCCCCAAAACTTCAGGAAACACTGTAAAATACTGATTGAGACTACCTGACTGTGTAGAAGCAAACTTGATCTGTCAGACCATATGGAAGGAATGCCTTCAGGACACTGAATAAAGTGAGATGCATTTAACTCAAATTCAACCTGGCCTAGAAGAGATTTATGTGACAGACATGAAACTAATTGGATTTAGTCTTCTCAGCATCTGCTTAACACATATTTATATTTTTGCCCATATTTTTTGCTCACATTGGCAGTGTTCTTGGCCTTATATCTTTCTTAGTTTCTTTAGAAACTATCTGCAAACAACATTGCTTGTGAAGATTTAGAAGCTTGAATTTTTGATCTCAGGGACAGAATTATAAAGAATGTAAAAGTTGAAAATATTCTGTGTTTAGTTTTCACTTAAGTTTTAGTCCAACAAAGACATAACTTTTCCCTCACAATCTGAGCTTGCTAACTATAAATGTGGGGAATAATTTTATGCTGGTGCCATTCCCCCGGACATCTTAAATTCTGAAATATCTGTAAACATTTACATCAGAAAAAAGAAGATTGACTCTCTGCCTTCTAACACAGCGCTAGAGAAGACTCAGGAACCTTAAAGGACTTACACTCACCCAGAGGTGGAAAAAAACACCCAGAGGCATGGAAAAAACAACACAAATGAAGTGCAAGCACAAAAGCGAAGTACGTTGAACACATATACAGCAGAGCAGGTTGACAATGTTGTTTCTGGAGGTCTCTCTCCAGTTGATAACTCTCAAACTGATTTCCTGTGGAGGTTTTGATGCTTATCTGGAGTACTGAATCTGTTCTACTTGCAAGACAGACATACCAGGTGCCTAAAGCTATTAATTTATACTACTTCAGTGGAGTATCTCCCTATACTTACTACAGTGGGGTATCTACAGAGGTTTCGTAAGTCAGGCAATATTTTATTATGTTTCATAATATTCTGAGAAAGCACATTGATGGTTTTGGAAACAGAACCAAAATGGCTTATTCTAAGGAATGTGCTTGTCCTTTAGATCGAGTACTAATGACTACTTATCCTAACAGGGAACAAAAATACCTGACCAAGAAACAAGCATAAAGGGGACAGTGTTGCTTCATTTTCTGTTCTGCTAGAAGTTACAGCAAGGTCGTATCCCACACAGTGAGTTGCAAGGCAGCAGAGTAGAAAAAAATGTGGTCCTAGTCCTGGAGGAACCATGTCTATGTCCGGTGGCAGCAACAATAAAGGCATGGAACATGAGAAGTGCATAAATGGGAGTGATGAGAGTGAATACAAGCATCTATTGTCTTCCTTGACCTCCCCCTTGTTCAGTAGTGTTGGCATCTTCTGCTTCATTAGACCAGCAGCAAAATTCTGCTTTTGTGCTGAGTGTTTCTCAGTAAAACCTTCCCATGGTCTTGTGATTCATGGTGTAAGTATAGAGTGCCTTAAGAAAGCTCTGGTTTTGATTTAGAATGACACAAAATTAAAGGCAGGAAATCCTAAGGAATAAAAAGAAGAGGGGGGAAAGAATATTAATAAGAAAAAAAGAAAGTAGAAATTCCATAAGAAGCTTGTAAAGATTAGTTGCTTCCTAGTGTTATTTCAGGTATTATATGATTATTCAAGGGACTGAAGAAAAGTGACTCTGCACATACACATATATGCTGCACTCCTCCATAGCCTTCTGAAGAGGGAATTCAGCCATGTGATAGTAAAGAAGAATCACTTGCCTTCAGCAAGATCAATAGTCAATACAGATAAGCCACGTTAAACAGATCCTGTTTTTGTCTTCCTGCTGTTGTGGACCAGACCTGAACACTGAGCACAAACAGTTTCACTTCTCCCTTCCTTTCCACTGTGGTCAGCATCATGGGGTGTTATTCTCTGTTGCCCAAATACTATAATGTGTAGCTGAGAGGCTACACAGCACTTTTTTTGCGATGAATACTTGTTATTGTTTCCAAAGACAACAGTATCTGACCAGATCTTTTTCACAGTTCCTGCTACATTCACAGCTACTGTGACTAAATAGGGAAACTCATAAATGCCTATGGGGTTTAGACAAGGATGTGGTATCTATGGCAGTGAAAATGAGTAGAAAACTGGCAGGAACTTCTTGGGTCAGGCAATCAAATCCCATAAACCCAAACATAAATTACATCATATTCTGTCCTACGGCCACTAAGTTTTCTGTCCTCACCTCTATTAGGAAAGCTATTCCATGACCTTCTTACTCTGACAATTAGAAGCCATCTTCTAAGTTGTAGCCTAAGCTTTGTAATAGCCAGTTGACACCCATTTGTTCTTGTGCCAACACTATTCTTCAGTTTGAATCATTCTCCTGCCCTCTCTCCCTGTTGGAGCAGGTAACTAATTAACATATTGAAAGAAAGTGTTGAGGATGTGCAGAGAACGTAAAATCAATTCATGCTGAACCCAAGATTCCTTCTTTTTCTTTTAATTTTCCCTTCAGACTCTATGTGTCCTGGAATCCTCCATTTGGTTGTATACTGTTAGTTTATCGTCATTAACACTCTCTTCGGTCTTCATCTGTATAGAGATGTGATCAGATAGGGCTAGAGTTTCAATAAGAGTTGGAAGGTAGGTGAGCTCTGGCTTCTTCAAAAATGCATAAGGACTCTAAAAATACAGTTATGGCAGCTTCATTTCAAAATGGGGACAGAGAAAGAGTAGCATTTCTCTTCTGAGTTGGTCTTCCTTTTCCACTTTTCTAAAATATCACAGTGACATCTGTAATCATCCAGAGTCTTGAGTCTTACACTTGACAGTCTTCAGGATTTTCAAAATCTGTCTTCCCTGGACTTTCCCTGATTGAAATCTTCCTGGCTTCTGAAAGAGGGGTAGGGTAGTTGTGGTGGGTTAAACTTCATTTGCTCAAGTTTTGAACTATGGTATTTTATGCAAAGGACAGGCAAGCTGTCATTTACAGGAGTGTTGACATCTTTCCATTTGCACCAAGTCCAAGTTAGATGAAATTTGTGTTGATACACAAGACTGTAAGAGAAAGAAAACAGCATGTGACCTGTTCATTTAGACAAAATAGTGTCCATGCATGCAAATCTATGCCAATTTAGGTATGTTTACGTCCAAATAAATTATTATTTCCTAATATGGGCATCACTTCATTGTGTACAACAAAAGTATGCATTGTGCTAGTATCTGTGTGTGCTGGATGGAAGCATCTACCTCTCTTCTCTGGTACATTACAAAGGAAGCCAAGGAGCCTGCCATAGGATTGGGTGTACCATTGAAAATCTTCATCTTTGCTACAACACATTGGATAATAAAACTTCACAATTCCTGTGCTACGGCTCAAAGCAGAAGTCACAGTGTCCTACCAGCCCTTGGCCTGTTAGTCCTTGGTACCTGCAGCGTCTCTTATTCAACGTTGAGTGTTTGGTGTGGTCAAGTGGGCAATGGTTTATTTTTATTTCTTTTTGTTTCTTATTTAGGTATATTTCAAGATAGATCTTTGAACAGAGCTAGCTGAACATATCCACAGGAGCACTTGACATCAGTTCAAGCAAAGCAGCCTGGAACTGGAAAGAAGGATGGAAGGGGATGTGTTTGGGTAATACTCCAGTTTTAAGCCAAATTATGAGTACTGTGAGACCATGCTCTTGTGTTCTGAATTCACTTTAGACATGTCCCTTCCTTTCTCTGTGCTTCATTTCTTCATCTATAGAAAAAGTGACAAGCTCTTTCCATCTTCAAAGGAATATTGTGAGAAGCCAGGGACTATTAGTTGCTTGGATATGATGAGGATGGCGGTTAAATGTCTGCATGAAGAGGAGAACACAGAGATTTTATGTCTATGTGAAGCAAGAGCTGCTTTAACCCATCACAAGGAATTCAGAGAGACAGAGTAGGGAGGAAGAAGAGGGAAGGTGAAAAGTCTTCCAAAAACATACTTAAAACCTTACCCCATTTCAGATGTGTTTGCAGCAGGATGCAGCCTCACCCCAGAACAGCAGGTTGCTGAATCATGCTTACAGAACAGCTTTCTCAGTTCATCTTCAGAAGAACTCGTGTGTTTTGATTAGCAGTAGTGTATTAAGAATACAGAAAATTATGTCAGTTCTTGCTCACAAAACACTGAGTTAACGTTACAGGGGAAAAAAAAAAAGCTCCAAGTTTTTCTCCTGATGTGAGTAATTTCAAAACAGTGGCCTTGACTTTTGTATTACTGCCAGTTACATTTTAAAGTTTCCTATTTGCTCTAGATTGAAAGTAACAGTACTCATGAATCATTCAAATCACAAAAAGTACACAGATGTGATAGGCCATAAATACAGAAAATTGTTTGAAATGTAAAAAAAAAAAAAATCCCTAAACAGAAAGAAACATTTTCATGTGAATAATACAGCATAGAATTTAGCATGTACACAACAAAAAGGCTTTGTATATTTAGCACCATTACAATATAATGTAGCAACAGACTGGTGTTGACACTCATCAAGTGCTCTGACTTTAATCAGTAATGATTTTACACAAGGAGTGAACAGCTGATCACGGAGATCTGAGGCTAACAAGGGAGCTGGTTCAGCAACAACCTGTGTACTATGACTTGTCCTTCTTTCCATACTACTTGTACAGCAATAACCAGGGAGCTGCACTGGTTCCCAACCATGACATCCCTTAAAAACAATCACTGCCCTGGAAGAAACATACATTTCCAGACATAAAGCAGATAATGTATAGGTCCTCTTTGTATCAGGCAAATAAAAACTATGTAAGCTGGCAACTGAAAGCATCCTTGGGTGCATCCTGAGGATCCGTTCTTCAGCAACATCACCTAGCTGTTGCACATCCTCTTCCCTCTGTAGAAAGTTCTTTATAGAGCAAGCAAATACCATTTGAATCATTTTGTCACTGAGGAAATGGAAATCCAGAAAAATCACTTCACTAGTGTTGTGGTTTAACCCATCAGGCAGCCATTCGACCATCTTCCTACACCCCAGTGGTAAGGGGAAGAGAACTGGAAAAAAGGTAGACCTTGTGAGTTAAGAAATACAGTTCAATAGGACAGAAGGGGAAAATAATGATAATAATTATGATGATGGTAATAGTGATCATGATGATTATAGTAATTATTATATATATATGTATATGTATATATATAAAACAACTGATGCACAACGTAATAGCTCACCACCTGTCAGGTGACACTCATCCAGTTCCCGAGCAGCGGTTACTCTGGCCAGCTTCTTCCAAAGTATATACTGAGTATGACATCATATGGTATCAAATACCCCTTTGTCCACTTTGGGTCAGTTGTCCTGACTGTGCCTCCTCCCAGCTTCTTGTACACCTGGTGTGGTCTGAGAAGCTGAAAAGTCCTTGACTGCTTTACAACAACCAAAACATCAGCATATTATCAACATTATTCTCTTTCTAAAATCTAAAGCAGAGCACTATACGAGGTACCAGGAAGAAAACCAAATCTAACCCAGTTAAAACCAGGAAAAGCTAATGCAAGAAATCCTTTAGCCTACAGGTTTCACTCTGGTTTTTTAACTCGGCGGCCTTACTGCTTTGTCATTGCCAGTGTACCATTGCTTACAGCTTTCAGCTACTCTGTTACTGTACTAAAACCAGCTACATAGCTTTCTTATTTTCAGAGAACAGGGTGTTAGTGATATAAAAAGGACCTACCAGCCCACCTTATATAAGCTTGGCTCATCATGAGAGTCATGTACAACTTTATGTTGACAAGTTGAACAAATAGATGACATCTGTTGCCCTAAGCTCAATACATAAAGTAATAGAGAAAAAGACAGAGAAAGAGGTGCAAAAGAACTGAGAACATGCTGGGAAAATTTGGTGGGTTTGAAATATATTTTTAGTTATGTTGAGAAAACAACTGAAAAAAATTTAAAAGCATAGTTTCATACACACTTGTGGGTGCTTAAACAGTTTTGTCATGGGCTGCATCAAGACAGGGCAAGGCTGTCCATATCACTTGGGCATCCCAGAAATGTTTTCCTCACCAATTTGCTTGTGTGCAACCTGTATTGCCTCTTTAGGCCAGGCTGCAGTTTCTCAATAACCTTCTTATGCTTTTTATATTAATGATCACTCTCGTGAAAGTAGACCACACTGAACAATGCTCAGTCTATGTTTTTCAAGGTATGCTTCCTTACAGCAACAAAACCTACAATTTGATATATTTTCATAGGCATTTCAAGAACTTAACTGAGAAGCTGGAGTGCAAAATAGAAAAGGGTTAGCTAATAAGCAGGAGAATATTCAAGGTCTTTCTTTTCCATTAACCAGAAAAGAGAAAAATGAGTCAGAGAGAGGGACTAATTCAATACAGATTTATATACTGTGAGATTGCCTTGCATGAAGCAAGTTTTACAGGGTATTAGTAAGTTCAGTGTGAGCAATTCCCAAGAACTGTAAAAATTAATGTTAAAATAGAAACATGTCATGAGGAGATACAGGCCCAGATTTATTTGCTGTAGCAAGTACACATACAGATGCTTCTGGCAAAGACTTATCCAGCAAAGTTTTCATAGTGCTTGACTGTTCATGAAAATATCTATTAGAAGGAACTCAGACTTTTCATAGAAATTATATTTGTGAAAAAAATAACACAACTGAGGAAGATAACATTTGCTCACATTCAGTGAATTTGGGGAGAGGAAAACTACAAAAATATCAGTACTTTCTTGCATTTCCCCGCAAAAGGTTAAAAAAAAAAAAATTCTGTCTTCATTTTGAAACTGTATTATCAGCTGGCAACTTAAACTCCTTTTAAGAGAGAAGAAAAGACAATGTTAAAACAATCTTGTTAAATACAAGACTGTTATGTTTGCTTCACATAGATTCAGTCCAAAATTATGCTCCTTTATCCCTTTCCTTTGCAATCAGCAGAAAATAAAAATTTCTTTTTTTTTTTTCTGTTGACATTTTCTGGTTTAGAAAATATTTTTAATGTATTTTTTTTAATTCCCCATTCATACAATTCCCAACACAAGATCTTATAGCCCAACAGTGAGACTGCATAAAGCAATCATAGTGAGAAAAAAAAAAATACATATATATATGTATACACACAACCTTCCTTGATCTTTATGCTTAGTTTTGTTCTTATAAGGGAGGAGGAAAAAAAAGAAGGGGGAAGGGAAGGTGGTATTTGATCAAGAGAGCCAACTTAAGTACAAACAACTGTAAGAGACCTGAAAAAAAGAGAACAGCCCAGTCCCTGTTGGAAAATGTCAAGCTGTACTAATCTGGATATTGTGCCAAGGAAAATAAAATTTGTTGTCGCTTTCTCCATAAAACACAATAAAACACTTATAGAAAAAATCTAAAAGCACATTAGGGTACTAATAACACTAAGGGCATGGTTGTATTGGCACCAGTGCTACATTCCAGGTGCACCATCATGTCACCAGTAGCTCCTGGGATGCAGCAGCTGTTTGGAGTGTGGACACTGAGACAGGTACAAGAAAGGCACTGAACAGGCTATGGGGCTGAAAGGTTTCAACACGGTTCTTCTCTTATCTAGCAAATTCTTGGGACTGGTTTTGCAGACAGCAAGTGTTCATAACATTTTGTTCATGTGAATTCTCTCTTGTGTAGCTAGAGACATGAGACATGACACAGCTTAGACTATCTGTTCTTTATTGAAGGGTAAATGTCTCTCTCTTTTCTCCTAAATTTGTTGTTTTAAGAAAATATGTGGAATATTTAGAGTCTTCCCACACATAAAACATGGTTGAAAATTCAATCCGTAAGTTCAGAAAATTAGTGGCAGTGAGATGGGGACAAACACAAACTGTTTATTTTGCACTTCATCAGAGAATGAGGTTAAAAAGTGGTTTATCAGAGGGGAAGGTTAAAATTCTGTAATAACCTCCTCATCCTGATTCTTTTTTCTTGTCATTGAATTCTAGCCAGCAATTCTAAATTAATAGGTTGCTATACAAGGAACCAGGTTGCATGCTACCGTTTCATTTTTTCCCTCTAATTAGGCTGATGTTACAGGTCATGCCTTCCCACACAGGAAGAAGGGACTTGTAAAAAATGACACCTGCAGCACAGCAGGGCAGTGCAGAGGTGTGCAGGATGCACAGCAGTCTTATTAAGGGTGCGGCTACAGTCAAACTCATTATTTTACCTGTCATCAGGGAGACTTAATAAGAACAAATCAGTGTAGCGCTAAGTTTCCCTTTGTTTAGGCTGCTCTAATTGCATCCAGTTTGACCTCCCATTTCAGATGATTTTCATTTTCAAATTAGGGTAGCATCACTATGCTTGTCATCCAGTCAGTTTCATTTACATAGTTCTCCATGTGCGCACATGTCGACAGGGAGAAGAGTTAATTTAGAAAACTCTAGCAAAAACTGTTTTTCTCCATTCACCTTTTCTCTCAGGTTATAAATTTCTGTGATTCTCAGCTGCCTCTTCTGTTAAAATGGCCATCAAATTACATCTCCCTCTCCCAGCTACAATTAAAACAGATTAAGTAAAATCTACATAACTCTGCCCTAGGGCCACTTTTGGAGAATGATCAAAACATAAAGGTCTTCATATCAGTGTCTGGCATCTCTGTGTGTATGAAAATGAAAAAGGCATCAGGGGAATGGAAAGTGGCTGTGGTTTAAGGTTGAGATCTAAGTTTGAATTTAAAAGGTACATACATCCTCCGGGATGCTAGTTTTCCTTGTGACATGTATGTCTGGTGAACAGTCTCATGAAAAGAAATGTCTTTTTGGCTCCTTAGAACAGGAGAATCTGGCAAACTTTTTCAACAGCTTCACGAAAGGGGCGTTAGTATTATTCTTTTGTTGCATATAGTCCTTGCACAATATTTAATCTTAATTATATCAAGTGCAGATCTGCTCACCTTGTTAAATTCCCACAACATTAATGGGAAGTTTTGTACCTCATGATGATGTATGATGTTATTTCAGTGTTTCTGTAGTGAGTGGGATGGAGGCACCCATGTAGTTTTCTAAATCTGCGGCAAAATAAGGTGCTTTAATTGACTCTCAGTTGTTTCAAACCAGGCTTTTTAAAATATTTCAGTTATATTGAGATTTTTTTGTTTGAATACTTTCAGGTTCAGAGATGAAGGCAGAGCTAAGAAATATCTCAAATGAACCACCTTGCCTGCCTGTAGGAGGCAGCTGGCAGCAAAAGCTAAGTGATGTATCAAAATATTAGTATATGCAAATAAGCAACTAGATTTACCAAATTTTACTAGGCAGGCAGCTGTGATCAGCACAGATCCAGTGTAACGATATCAACAGCAAAAACATTATTTCAGTTATTTAAAGCTAATGTTATGCACATTAATTGCAAAACAAATCTACTGCACTTTCTGTTTTTCTCCTGCTAGAGAGAAAACAGTGTAATGAAAAATAAATGGTAGAGTGAGATGTATTATAAGCAAGTTAGTTATTAAATAATTCTGATTAACTCTTAGTGCCTGAAAAATATTTATATATAGAATGACACACTGATTACATTTTTTCTACAAGAAGGTATAAAGGGTTCTTTTTGAAATTGTACTGTTTTTGTTGTGGGGTTTTTTGAGGCAAAAAACATTTCCAATGAAACGTATACAAAATCACATTTTTCCAGACTGGTGGAACCATTTACAGCTACTCATAGTGTACACATCTCTATTAAGTCAGGTGAATGCCATGCGATTTAGTCAAAAAAAAAAAAAAAGAAAAAAAGAAATTGTGTCTTATATCAAAATAAATAGGTTAAATGATACTGCCTACCTAGCCATCAATAAGCAGCAGTAATACAAAGCTAATGTATGGGCTTTCAGTACTGTTTCTAATTTTTTTTTTTCCCATTTGAATGCTTCAGGTCTTAGTAACTAAGGGAAATCCTCAGGTAGTGAAGGGAACTGTTTAACCCAGGGGAGGGGGATTCCACAGGAGATGCCTCTTCCCTTCCTCCAAGGCCCATCCTCAGGAGTCTCCAGGGCAGGGTGGTTCTACCCCATTGTTCAGCATCCTCTGGACCCTGTACCCTGCAGACGGCAGATTTGGGTCTTTGGGAGGTAGTGCTCAAGAAAGGGGACATGGAATTAAACTGATCCCTTCTTTGGAGTACTGTCCTGGTGAACACAGAATCACATAGAATGGTTAGGGTTGGAGGCGACCTCCGGAGATCATCTAGTCCCACCCACCTGCCACAGCAGGTTCACCAGAGCTGATCACAAGAATGTGTCCAGATGGGCTTTGAATGTCTCCAGAGAAGGAGACTCCTCAGCCTCTCTGGGCAGCCTGTTCCAGGGCTCTGGTACCTTCAAAGCAAAGAAGTTTCTTCTCATGCTAAGGTGGAACCTCCTTTGCTTCAGTCTCTGCCCGTTGCCCCTCATTCTGTCGTTGGGCACCACTGAAAGTAGTCTAGTCCCACCCTCTTGACACCCACCCTTGAGATATTTATAAACATTGATGAGATCCCCTCTCAGCCTTCTTTTCTTCAGGCTGAACAGATCCAGCTCTCTCAGCCTTTCCTCA
The DNA here is from genome assembly GCF_036013445.1 of Caloenas nicobarica. Taxonomy (NCBI): domain Eukaryota; kingdom Metazoa; phylum Chordata; class Aves; order Columbiformes; family Columbidae; genus Caloenas; species Caloenas nicobarica. The sequence goes on along the minus strand of NC_088284.1, from coordinate 75,657,860 downwards.
TAAGAAAGGTGCTCCAGACTCCGAATCATCTTTGTAGTACTCGCTGGACTCTCTCCAGAAAAAGAAGAGCTGTAAAATTGAAGACTGTGATATTTGGAGAAGGATATGATTTAGAGGCCAGAATAAACATGGTTGGTTATGAGCTGTTGCTAGAGTAGGGAGATCAAGACAGCATTTATATAATCCATAATGTCTATGGGCTTGGAAGTTTTGTAATCTTATAAAAATTAAAAATGAACAAAAAAAAGTAAACTTCTGCATCTACTAATTCATGAACATTGAGATTTCTGCATCTCTAATAAACTAAAGAATGAGGCAATTTCCAAACCACAGCTTTCACGACTGTCATTGAAAGCTTGAATCTGATGCCACATTTTCCAAAAATTATTAATGAACTGGAGCGTATCATCAGTATTAAGCATAGCAATCCATAAATGTGTAGACAAATGACTTCCGATGGCAACAACTTCAATCATCATTTTGAGTAATTTCAAAGTAATTGGAATGAACATGGTCCCTAGAGGTATATCTATTTCTTCCCAGTAAATATACATATAAAACTAAAATGAGTTTTCCATTATCTCCGATGAGATTTTCAGCATGACCTAAGGGACTTAGCAGTGTCTTATTAATAGTTTCTAGGAAATTAGTATCAAATAAAGACCTTCTGGGAAATACTAGCCAAAAACACTGAGAGGAAATATAATGTCATTAAAAAACAAATTCCCTGTGCAAAATTGTTACTTTCACTAAATAGAGAAGCATTTTTATTGGTCAGATTGACCTGAAATGAAACATTTTGTTGGGAGTTTTGTTTGTTTGTTTGTTTTGCCTATACCTGAGGCATTTTCTTTCAATATTTTTAATAGTGCCTCTCCCTTTTAAAGCACCATGAACAACTATGGAGGTTGTACATGTGTCCCCTCCTTTTTCAAGTGGTAATGACTGTCCAGTTTTATCTCCACTTCTGATGAATCTCAAGCACCTCTTGACAGAGATATGCAATACACCATCGGAGTCACCTGCTGACCATGTGTCATGGGAGAAGTAAGGTAATCAGGGAGATCAGCCCACAGGACGGAAGGTAGAAACACAGTACCTGATTTCTCATTCCTGTATCTCTGCAAAACATTTACAGAGGTGCAATCTAAGGTGTACATGCTACAAAATTAGAGTACAGGTCTCAGAGTTGGTGATGTGATTGTACTTTTTGCTTAATAAAAAAGTAGTTATTTGGATTTTCATCTGAGCTTGTCAATGTGCTGAAATTTCTGTCTCACAGAAATGCATTATGTTTGCTCTCATGCTGGGGCCCTTGAAAAGCTGAAACAATGCACCTTGTGCTGTACACTTCCCCACACTCTCTTACTTTAGTTTTTCTTGAACAGATGCCAAAGTTTCCTTCTTTTTCTGAAGCCTGAAGTCCTCTGCTGCTCTCTAATCCTCACTCTCCCCAAGATCTTGACCATCACTACTTCATGGTCACTGTAGCCAAGGTTGCCTCTGATTACCATCTCCTCCAGCAGCTCCTCCTTCCTACTGACCAGCAGGTCCAGCTCTGCCTCGTCCCTACTCAGCCCTCCCAGGACCTGTACCATGAAGTTTTCCCTGACATCTTCCAGAAATCCCCCTGACATCTTGTGCCCCACTGCATTTCCCTCACAAACCATGTCAGAGTCATTGAAGTCCCACAGGAGAAACATGGTTGCTGCCCAGAGACCACGTGGTCAGTAGCAGGTCCCCATGATGTCATATCTCCCTGCTCTCTTCTCCAGCCCTGACCCTCTCACTTTCAGCCACCCATTGCCCACCTCATGGGGAGTCCCACACACCCCAGCTGCTCCCTCAGGTAGAGGGCCACCCTTCCTCATTGTCCCTGCCGACCTCTGCTGAAGAGCTTGTACCCCTCTGTCACAGCATGTTGGTAACACGAGTTGTCCCACCATGTCTCTGTTATTTCAGCAACACCACATATTATCTGTATGTCTGGTCGCCAGTTATCACATCTCTTTTGCTACGTTTCTGCCTCAACCTTGTACCTCAAAAATACTCACAAAAGCAACTGTCATGCAGCAAACTTTCCATGTGTAGCGAAAAATAATTATTCTGCTTACACGCTTTTTGTGCTCTTGTGCAGACTGATGCTGTTTCCTTAAAAGCCTTTTTATAGCTGCAGAGTGCTGCCCATTCTCGTAACTCATCACAGACCGAAACACTCATACAGAAAAATTGCCAGATTTGATGGAGAACACACCTTTGCCTCCCTCTGATCCATCACATGTCACACCCCCATCCAGGATACAGGAGGACAAAATTTAATTCTCATCTGACAAGAGGATTTTGGATCTTCCCAGAGCCACACTCCATTGGGTTCATCAGTTCTAACATAATTATGAGATATTTTGGGACCCTTCCTGGTGAAAGACGCAGGTGATTCATGCCATTTCTGATGACTAGAAACAAGGATCACTACCAGTTCTTTTCAAATAGTTACCTCAAAGACACTCCCCAGGCTGAATTGCCCTTTGAAGAACAGTTTATAATGCCTTGGTTGATGAGGACTGGGTTAGGGAGCAATTAAGCAATCTGGACATCCATAAATCCATGGGTCCAGATGGGATGCACCTGCGGGTGCTGAGGGAGCTGGCTGAAGTCATTGCTGGACCACTCTCCATCATCTTTGCCAAGTCTTGGGAAATGGGAGAGATGCCTGAGGACTGGAGGAAAGCAAATGTCACTCCGGTCTTCAAAAAGGGCAAGAAGGAGGACCCGGGCAACTATAGACCGGTCAGCCTCACCTCCATCCCTGGGAAAGTGATGGAACAACTTATCCTTGGTGCTATCTCAAGGCATATCAAGTATAAGAGGGTCATTAGGGGCAGTCAACATGGCTTCACCAAGGGGAAGTCGTGCTTGACCAACCTCATAGCCTTTTATGAAGACATAACAAGGTGGATAGATGATGGCAGAGTGGTGGATGTGGTCTACTGTGACTTCAGTAGAGCATTTGAAACAGTCTCCCACAACATCCTCACAGATAAAATGAGGAACTGTGGTCTGGACGATCGGGTAGTGAGGTGGACTGCAAACTGGCTGAAGAAAAGAAGCGAGAGAGTTGTGTTCAATTGGGCAGAGTCTAGTTGGAGGCCTGTATCTAGTGGAGTGCCTCAAGGGTCAGTACTGGGACCAGTATTATTCACTATATTCATCAATGACTTGGATGAGGGAATAGAGTGCACTGTCAGCAAGTTTGCTGATGACACCAAGCTGGGAGGAGTGGCCGACACATCAGAAGGCTGTGCTGCCATCCAGTGAGACCTGGACAGGCTAGAGAGTTGGGCAGGGAAAAATTTAATGAAATATAACAAGGGCAAGTGTAGAGTCTTGCATCTGGGCAGGAACAACCCCAGGTTCCAGTATAAGTTGGGGAATGACCTATTAGAGAGCAGTGTAGGGGAAAGGGACCTGGGGGTCCTGGTGGGCAGCAGGATGACCATGAGCCAGCACTGGGCCCTTGTGGCCAGGAAGGCCAATGGCATCCTGGAGTGTATTAGAAGGGGGGTGGTTAGTAGGTCGAGAGAGGTTCTCCTTCCCCTCTACTCTGTCCTGATGAGATCGCATCTAGAATATTGTGTCCAGTTCTGGGCCCCCCAGTTCAAGAAGGACAGGGAACTGCTAGAGAGAGTCCAGCGCAGGGCAACAAAGATGATTATGGGAGTGGTGCACCTCCCGTGTGAGGAAAGGCTGAGGGAGCTGGGGCTCTTTAGTTTGGAGGAGACTGAGGAGTGACCTTATTAATGTTTATAAATATATGAAGGGTGGGTGTCACGAGGATGGAGCCAGGCTCTTCTTGCTGACAACCAATGGTAGGACAAGGGGTAATGAATTCAAGCTGGAACACAAGAGGTTCCACTTAAATATGAGAAGAAACTTCTTCTCAGTGAGGGTGACAGAACACTGGAACAGGCTGCCCAGGGGGGTTGTGGAGTCTCCTTCTCTGGAGATATTCAAAACCCGCCTGGACACATTCCTGTGTAACCTCATCTGGGTGTTCCTGCTCCGGCAGTGGGATTGGACTGGATGATCTTTTGAGGTCCCTTCCAGTCCCTAAAATTCTGTGATTCTGTGAATTATCAAAACAGAACTAGAAACAGAGAAAATGGATTAGTTAAATGCCAGTGTTTCCCACGAATAATTCAACAAAGAAAAAGTTAATGAACTAACTGAAGTGTCTGAAATTATTATTATCAGACACTATTGGTAGTAATTCTCATTCAGATTTTTAAAATTACCATTTAAAAATGCTGTTGTTGCAAGCACACTTTATAGATGATGAAAGCAAAGCACAGAGCATTTATGTTGTGTGTCTTCCCTATATGTGAACCTGTGCTATTCATTTTATTGGGTGGCCTGACTGACCTAACGAAAGCATATTTGTGAAATCTGAATAGGAGCTTTGTAAATGGAATGGATGGACTGTTTCTTCTTAGAAATACAAAGCAGGAATGAAAGAACACAATGTAAAGCTACAGTTACTCTTCTGCTGACATTTCCCTTCCTCATTCAGACTCTTCCCTCAGCCCAGGTACTACTTCCTTTTAGCAAAAATCCATAGCTTCAAATGGATTGCCTGGAACTTCACTTCATAATGGCTTTGTTTGCCTTCCTGCTGTAACCTTGCTTTACACCTTGTCTTGGATGTTGGCGTGCATTGCTCCTTGACCCTGTGACACTTGTGCTTCAGTGCCTAAGGATGACACAGTTTCTCTTCTCTATGTAGGGCCCCATTTGGTTGGACAGTTAAGTGGTAACTCATAAAATCTGTTGTTCTGTGGCTCACAGTGGCATAGAGTCATAAAGTTATTTGTGCCAGAAAGAACCTTTGCAGGTCACTTAGTAAAGCAGCCATATCACAGCCAGGCCAACAGGAGCAGACTCTTGCCCACAATGGAGATCCCACCGCCTCTTTGAGCAACCTTCCCAGGTCACACCCTGTCTTGAAGAACAAATGTACCCTCTCTGCCTCGTTGCAGTGTTTCCTTTATCGAGATGTGTCCCCATGCCCTGTTGGTGTGTGACTCCAGAGAAAGCCCAGTCCCTTCATGCTTTTCCTCACCCAGGCAGCAGCTGCTGACTGCACCAAGTGCCCAAACCTGACCCTGACCACAATCTACCTGATCTCCGAGCCTCCCACCAGACAGTCTGGCCCCTTGGGACACTAGGGCCTTGGCTGGGCTTGATCCAGGTAGCCAATATCCATTGCATTGAGGGAGCCCTGAGCTGGACTTTGGACTGCAGAGGTGGTCAGAGATGTCCAGGAACAGGCCAGAGTCCCCCACCACATCTCACTGGATGCACTTCTGCTCCCACAGCCCTGCTGGCAGGTACTTGGCCACCCATGCTGAAAGGCTCCAGCCAACTTTCCTATCCATCCTGGTCCAGAGTCTCTCCAGCACATCTGCCTGCCCACCCCTGACTGTCTGTGTTCCGAGCCTTCTTCTGCCCAGGGCGTGCTGTGGCTTTGCCCTTGGACATCCTGCAGTGAGTTTCTCTCCATGACAACCTTCAGCCTGCCACAGTCCCCGTAGGGGATGACCACTCCTATGGCTTGCAGCCTGCTGCCCATGGCTGGGGACTCTCTATCTGTTCCCTGAGGGTGCCTCTTGTCCCATTAGCACTGAAGTTCATCAACGTTGCATCAGTAGAGACCTCTGACAGCCTCCCAGAGGGCTTTATGCTTGTATTGCATTTACAGCATCTACCTAATGACTGTCATTCATGTGACCGTCACCCACCTTGTAAGTTTTTCTCGTTCTTGAATGACTTGCAGTACCCACTTGCTTATCCAGATTCAACAGCAAGTCCTCTTTACAAAGCCTTTGACACTGTAAAGAGCACACCAAATGCCAAATTTTCCTCTTATCATTCCCAGACTTTCTCACTGCCACTTTACCTCCCAGACATCTTCTAAGAGGTCATCCCAAGTTCTTGCATTGACCTACACATGAGGTTTCCACAAAAGAGAGAAAATCCCACCCAGTAAAAATATCAATTCCTTTCTTCCAGCATAACAACAGAATTTCTGCGTTATTTAGAAAATTTTACTAAGTGGAGAAAATCAGTTCAGCTTTCAGTTAGCCCTTGATTTCTTCTGGTTTCAATGTCTGTCCATGTGCATTCCACAAAGGATAGCTGCTTTGTAGTCAAGAAAGGAAGAAAATAGTTTTGGTACCTGCAGTGGGATCTGTGGCTGTTTGCTTCCAGATATTTCTACAGTATATATCACTACAAGTAATAACTTACAAATATTCGAAAGGACAAAGACTGGCAATAAGATGTCATCTCTTTTTGATAAAGTTGACAGTATAGAAGTTGTGTCAGTCATAACTTGCTCCAGTCAGACACTAAGTGGTAACTGTTTCTTGTATGTTCTGGACCACAGTAGTTTGGTGGACTATGGTCAAACAATACTGATGACTTAGAAAAAGAAGCAGAACCAGCAGTCTTGATAAATTTTACACTTTTGTGCTACTGTTCCCTTTACTAGTCAAATGTTGTTTGTCTGATTCCTTGAAAATCATCCATGCTGAAAACCAAAACCAAAGAGCTGTGGAGATTAGTCAAAAACAGGTTCTGATAGAAACTGTTCACTATAAAACCCAGGACACTGTAGGAAACATACCTTGTAAATACATTAAAAGTACAGAAATACTCTAGCTCTCAGATTTTGGATCTTTATGTACGAGTCCTCAGGCATAGCATTCTTGCCTATATCTTAGGTCCTACACACTCAGTTTTCCTGAATAATTACTGTGAACACCAGTCCAGCAGACTGTGACTGGTTGCTGGTGACTCAGAACCCCGGTGAAGAGTCCCTGAGTGAAGCAGCACTTACTGCATAGCAATGTTCTGGAGACCGCCCAGCAAAATGCTGGTATCTAGGGAGCCTAAAATAAAACTTTCCTTCCACATTTTCTATGGTATTTTCTATATAAGCACAGTAAACAGGATAAATGGTGTTGCATATGAGTTCCTCTCTACAATTTATTAGCCTGAGGTATATCAGCTGTCCGGCTATGTAATCTAATTTCATAAAAAATCCAAGAATTATGAAAGATCTAGCCTGTAGGTGTGGAAACTGGTATGAACCAGTTTAGGTAGATGAGGTAGGTCTAGCTGTATTAAGTATAGTTATGTGCAGCATTTCAATATATTTTTCTTTTCTATATCCACTAGGAATAATCTCAAGATATTTCTCTGTTTACAGTGCCCTGGATCAAATGTATTTCCTACTTACATGTTTTTTATTTGCTTCAGAACTATTTATAAATTTTATCTAAACTCAACTTTAATCGAAGTGAGTTTTCCTCTCAAATTAACTAATCTTGGGTCATACTTCATGTCTTGAGTTCTGAAGAATTTTCATGAAAAATGTACATGCTTGGTTATAATTTATTTTAGTCAGAAACAGATTGCCTAATAACAGAAGCAGGCACAAGGAACTCTGGAAATGAGTGAATAAGCATGTCTTGATTTTTCCGTTTCAAAAGATTTGTGCCATGTATTTTGTTCAACTGGTGCCAAACCACAATCCAGGTTGTCTCATGAAATAAACAAGGAAATCAAAAAAAAAAGAAAAAAGCAATAGACAAAAAACTTTCCTCTGAACCATCATTGTATTAAGTTTCAATTTAATCACTCCAATGGCATTTATCAAGCTACAACTATGGTTTGCAGCATTAGCAGGGCATTTGGTAAAATATGTTTTAGTCTTCATCCAGAATAGGCAATGGAAGTAATAGAACATTGATTGTATTAGAGGAAAAGAGGTCAAAAGGAAGACATTAATCCACATGTCATTTGAAGTTACTTTGTGAGTGGCAAGAGTATTCTGAGTAGAGCCAAATAAATATTTTGGGGCAAATAACGGTATTTGCTGGTTCAGGGCCTCCCACAAACCTGAAAACAGATTCCTGGCAAATTCTTGTGTGACACCTCTCCACGCAATTCATCTCACCAGAAGTACACCATCTCTTTGAGTGGCATTCCCTGCAGTGGTGATGTCTTCTGATGTGCATGGGATGTCTTGTTTTCTTGCTGCAGGAATCCAGAAAACAGAGGCCGTGTATGTTCTCCTGTCACCTAGGCAAGTACTGACTCACATCAGCATCTTCCATGCACATGCCCTGTAGAGGATGTACAGTTACTGTAATGCATAGAGCCCTTACAGACAGTGTGCACTGCAGCCCCTCACCACACAAACATACACACAGAATTTATAAATTATTTGGAAACCTGGGACTTAAAAACAGACAGAGGATGGTTTTGTTGTTTTTTTTTTTTTTTTTGTAAGAAATTACATGGAACAAATTTCTTCATGGAAAGGGTTGTCAAGCACTGGAACAGGCTGCCCAGGGAAGTGGTTGAGTCACCATCTCTAGAGGTGTTTAAAAGATGTATAGATTAAGATCATGGTTTAAGACATGGTTTAGTGCCAGTATTAGGTTAATGGTTAGACTCCATGATCTTGAGGGTCTCTTCAAACAAAAATGATTCTACGATTCCATGATTCAGGTAGCTAGAAGAAAGTCAGGTCTTTTATGACAAAAAGCACATGTCCACAAATAGAAGTGCTGAGACCCTACATGAGACATTAACTTTTAGGTCTGCTTTCCCAAAGATGACAGGAAGCAAAAGCTAAATGACTGTTCAACACACTGCCCATGCTGATCAGTTATATATTCTTTCTTGCAGAAAGCCTGCATGATGAACAAAGAGCTCCTGGACAAAACCAAACACACAAAGGAAGCCTACAGAGAGTGGAAGCAAGGACAGATAGCCTGGGAGGAACACAGAGAAATTGTCTGAGCAGCCAGAGTTCAGATTAGGAAAGGTAAATCACTGATAGAATTAAACCTCACCACGATGTCAAGTGCAACGAGAACAGCTTCCATAGTTACATCAGTGATAAAAGGAAGACTAAGGAAAATGTGGGCCTTCTCAGGTTGCCCAGGGTAGGGAGAAGACTGAGGTACTCAATGACTTTTTTGCCTCTGTCTTCACCGGCAAGTGCTCTAGCCACACCGACCAGGTTGCACAAGGCAAAGGCAGGGTCTGTGAGAATGAAGAACCACTCACTGTGCGAGAACAACATGTTCTGGACCATCTAAGGAATCTGAAGTTGCACAAGTCCATGGGACGTGATGAGATATATCCGCAGGTCCTGAGGGAACTGGTGAATGAGGTTGCTAAGCCACTATCCATCTTATTTGAGAAGTTCTGGCAGACTGGTGAAGTTCCGACTGAATAGAAAAGTGGAAACATAACCTCCATTTCAAAAAGGGGAAAAAAGGAAGACCCAGGGAATTACAGGCAGGTCAGTCTCACCTCTGTGACCAGCAAAATCATAGAGCAGATCCTTCTGAAAACCTGAAAACTATGCTAAGTCACACAGAGGTGATTTGTGACAGCCAAAATGGCTTCACCAAGAGCAAATCATGTTGGGCAAATTGTGTCTGACAAATCTGGTAGCCTTCTACAATGGGGTTACAGTGTTGGTGGATAAGAAAAGAGAAGTTCACATCATCTACCTGGACTTGTGCAAGGCATTTGATACGGTCTCACACAACATCTTTGTCTCTAAAGTGGAGAGACGTGGATTTGACAGATGGACCACTCAGTGGATAAGGAATTGGCTGAATGGTCGCATTCAAAGGTTTGCAGTCAACGGCCAAGTGGACACCAGTGACAAGTGACTTTCCTCAGGGGTCAGTATTCGGAATGGTGCTGTTTAACATCTTTGTCTGCTACATGGACAGTGGGATTGAGTGCACCCTCAGCATGTTTGATGATGACACCAACCTGTGTCATGTGACTTAACATGCTGGAGGGAAGAGATGACATCCAGAAAGACCTTTGCAGGCTTGATAGCTGGGACCATGTGAACCTCGTGAAGTTTAACAAGGCCAAGTACAAGGTTCTGCACATGGGTCAGGGCAATTCCAAGCACCAATACAGGCTGGGTGGATGATGAACTGAGAACAGCCCTAAGGTGAAGGACTTGGGAGTGTTGTCTGATGAGAAGCTCAACATGAGCTGGCAGACTGTTTGCAACCCTGAAAGCCAACCGTATCCTTCACTGCATCAAAACAAACATGACCAGCAGGTCAAGGGAGGTGATTCTGCCCCTCTGCTCCACTATTGTGAGGGCCCACCTGCAGCCTGGGACCCCCCAACATAAATAGGACATGGACCTGCTGTAGTGAGTCCAGAGGAGGGCCATGAAGAGGATCAGGGGGCTGGATCACTTCTATGAAGAAAGGCTGAGATGGGATTGTTCGGCCTGGAGAAGGTTGCAGAGAGACCTTATAGCAGCCTTCTAGTACCTATGGGGGACCAACAAGAAAGCTGGAGAGGCATTTTTTAGAGGGGCAGGTAGTAATAGGACAAGGGGTAATGGCTTTAAACTGAAAGAGGATGTATTTAGATTAGATATAAGGAAGAAATTCTTCACCATGAATGTGGTGAGTCGCTGGAACAGGCTGCCCAGAGAAGCTGTTGATGCCCCATCCCTGGAGACATTCAAGGCCAGGCTGGACTAGGCTCTGAGCAACCTGGTCTAGTGGAAGATGTCCCTGACCGTGGTGGAGGGTTGGAACTAAATGATCTTTAGGGCACCTTCCAACCCAACCATTCTGTGATTCTATGATTTTTTTTTTTATAGCTATCGTAACAATTTTTGCAAAGGTTTTAATGAAGTGTAATTTAAACATCTAAATGGCTACATAGGTGGTAGGATAACTGTGAAAACAGCCTCCCTACTGTGATTGTAATTATTCAGTGCCTTGCAGTTTTTGATTTCTTGTCTTTTCAGCCACAATGCTTGATAAGATTGTCCGTTCAGCTGAAACATGCCTTAGGCAGCGTCCTCTGTGCTATGTTTAGAAAATGACTGCAATGACACTATAAAAAATTAAATTTAAAACTTTGTTGTCCAGAATGTTAATTCAGGTGAATATGGAATTTATTTTTACAGTATTGTGTATTATAGTAACATGAGGTGAGCTGGTAAGGGAGAAGGGAGGGAGTACACACAGTGAAAAGAATGGACATTTTACAGTAACGGGCCATTAGAGAGGTATCATATCCTTGAGGACATATGCTTTTAAGTTTAAGCCCAGGAATATGTCCAGAGGAAAAAAAAAAAAAGAAAGTATTCAATTTTTTAAGCTTCAATACCCAGCACCCAGCTGAATCAAAGCCCACAATCACTGGAGACATGAATTTGGTACCAGACCAAAAGAACAGGAAGCAAAGATCACAGTCCTAGGACACCTGGCTCAGCAACTATCAAAACTCTTTCCCTCCATTTAATAATCCCAGCAATATTATAAATTTTGGATGCCAGGTGGAATGAGGCATGTCTAGATGGACTTTGGCCTTGATGTGGAAGAGTTCAGTGTTAATTCTTAAACCCAATCTGGGTGAAAAACAAGCCCTTCCTCTCATCCTATTGTTGGAGGAGGGAGATGTTGTATTTGACCCAGGCAGCAACCTTAGAGCACATCTAACTGCAGAGCCATGTCCTACACATTAGTCCAGTGGTTACTGGCCTCTGTAGGCTGAGAAAGGCATTGCCAGAAGGACACAGCTCTTTCTTCCCTCAGACACTGCTCCAAAATGAAGGGAGGTAATATACTCCTCCTTTTGAAGTTGTTTGCCTGTGCAGTACTTACTTCTCTTAATATGCTTATCCCAAAGATGAAAATAACCACCCTTGTACAGTTACATCAGTCAAAGTCATTGGGTTTTTTTGGTGCTCAGAGGGACACACAGGATTAATTAACACTTCATTGCAACTCTGAAATCCCTCAAGACTGCTGCCAGCATTGAACTGATGTAGAAAATTTTGCTTAGGTAATTCCGTTCAACTAACTATTGAAAACAGGATGATGAATTGTTCTCTCTACTCAGCTTTCTCTTGCAGAGGAGAAGATTCATATTTAATATACTTCCCTCCTTTACTCTGCACTCCCAAATTAATAGTGCATTATTTCTGGGAAAATGTTAACCTCTAATGGGTTTGATTTGTTTTGTATTTTTTTAATTTATTTTATTTTATTTTGGTTTGGTTTTACAGCAGACTATACCTTTAGATCCAAGTAGCAGTAGATTAAATACAATGAGATAAGATTTTATTACAAGCCTGAGGAAACACGAGCTGTTTTTAGAAACTGTTACATCACTTGGACAAATGCCAGTGTATATTATTTAATTACGTCCTACTGGAGTTCTGGCTAAGGATGTACTTAACTATTTTGGATTAGGACCTTAACTGTGGATGAATATCTGTTAAAGTGTGAAACATCAACAGGGTCATCTCTATTATTGTGAGATTTGGCATTCCGTTATAACTTTACATCCTCTGACCCATTTCAAACCAGCCTAAATGTAGTGACATTTTCAGGAACATAAACAAGCCTGATGTGTGTGTTGGAGGCTGCTGATAGCTTGATTTGAAAGCAGTGAATGATACAGATGAATTCTTCCATAGGTATTTGACTGCTTCTGTTTGCATCTGAGTCATCATTGAAAGCTTCCAGGAAACCTCCTTTAGCACTGAAATACTAAGCTCAATTAAGTCGTCCAGATAGAAATTATTAATAATTGTCTGAATAAATGCTATAGCAGTACAGAATAATTAAAAACCAAACAAACAAAGAAAAAAACCTAAACCAACTCCCCCCAAACGATAATTTTACTACTTTTGTTACTGATCACCTCAAAAAAAGAATTATCTAATTACATACTACATCCAAATTAGTAGCGAGAGTTACAAACTAGAGTGACATAGCCAAATGTAAAATAAATTAGCAAATGATTCAATGTGTTTCGAAAAGGTACTACTAATTATATGTATTATAAAAGAAATACTCTAATTTAAGCAAGGACTAATTTTTATTCCATTTGCCTAGCTTCTTAGGTGGTAATTAGCACAAGCAGTGTACTTTTAAAGGATCTATGTGTCCTGAACTCCCAGGGGCTACTCAAAGACATTGAAAACATTACCTTGATCATTGTCTACCATATTTATGATTATTACTGTATAGTACCATTATATTATTATTATTACTATTGTTGTGGTGGTTGTTGTTGTTATTACTATTATTAAACAAAGTCGACTTAGTGGGAAGCTTTTAACAAAATTCAGTTTTACACACCATATCACTTTGCTCACTCCGTACTATTTCAGCTGAAATGCACCTAACATTCGAACTTCTGATGAAGCCAAGAGGTGGTTCTAACGGCTTGCTGCCTAAATTACATGAGGACTGAAAACCTGAACTTCCTATGGAGACTTGTGAAGCAGACTGCCCAAAAGTGTAGAGCTGGGTGTGAGATGTCTCAGCAGGTTTGGGACTAAGAAGATCAGTTCAACAGAGCAGCAGCAGTGACACTATTTGTGGGAAGACCTGTTGTTTTCCAAGATGTCATGGTATAGTGTTTCTCTCCTGTGTTCTTTCCACTCAGGGAGCGGGGAGGAGAGGATAAATTTGCTTTAAACTTGTATTACCTTTAAATTTTTTCAAAATTTTGGAGTCTGGATGTAATTTTAATAAAATCCTCTAAACCTTCCTTTATGGACAGAAAGGAAATCTTCGTGGTCACTTCCATAAAAACGAATAATGTCACTAAGGGAGCTGCACAATAATGAAATATTTTTTGAAATTTCCAAATCCTGGAAAGACTCTACAAATATATTTTTAACTGCTCTCCAATGGCATGAAAATTTACAAGAAGAGGTAAAGATCTTAGCCATTAGAAACATCAGCTGAACGAACTCCACAATTTCTTAATGGCATGAGTTTTGTCATGGTTTTATTGTATTTATAGACCACGTATGCAATTGAGCAGTCTAAAAAGGAAACAGATTTGAGGTTTTGACTGTTGCTCTTTTACTATACAAGATTACTGCTATGTTATATATATTTTTTTTATATATCATTATAACCCCCTTCCATGAACAAGACTAGGAGGTAACATGTTTTGATTAAGGAGAGGTTGGAAAAAAATGGGTAATTCTTTCGCTGGGTAGTTCTTGTATGTAGGTTTATTGAAATTTTTGAGCAGATGCATTCAACAACAGAGCAAAAATAAGGGCACACCAAGAAAACACCATATCTCTATATATTTTTTTTAATTGTTATAAATGCATGTGATAAAAAAAGCAGGGAGAACTGGAGAAGGAAGACTTTGCAGTCCACCTTGGAAGATCTTTCCCTCCATTTACTGTATGCCCTGAAAACCCTACACAAAACTACAACTTCATGGGGAAAAAAATAAGTTGCTTGCACCAGTACTGAGGCCTGTGGGTAGAAAGAGTAGCAGAAGATTTTAGACTACATAGCCAGTCAGGTGAAGGGTACAACTGTCTTTGATTTCCAGCAATGGCCTAGAACCAAGATAGTATATCTTTTGTCAGAATTTGCACTGCAAAATCACAAGTTGATATTATCTTTTAACTATTTTTCAGTGCTGAAAACAAAGTTTGAAGTTAACTATTTGTCTTTGCTGTCTTTTCAGATTTCACAAAAAAAAAAAGTTTCCTGCTGTTTAAAAAATGCAGCATTGAAGTGAAATCATACATCACGTCCCTTCCATTTAGAGTGATTTATAACCTGAGCTGAAAATTAAACAAAAATATTCTATATTTAACATATACTGATAGTGGTTTTAATTTTTGGACAAACTAATTCCTATTCCAAATAGGTTGGATTCGGTTCTATTCTTCACTTTCTTGACCTTTTAAAATACCCATCACGATTACTAATAAGATGAGATTTGCTGGTTTTTTCTTTTTTCTCAGATGAGACTGAGAGTGCGTCCACAGAAATTTACTATGATTCAGGTGAGATGGCCTGTTAGTTCATTTCCCAAATGTATGCTTTACTGTTATCTTTATAACAAAACAAAAACTAATGTCCTACCAGACTACTCAAGAAATTCAACTATTTTATTACTAAACTGTATCTCTATTCTGTTACTGGTTGTTGTTATAATACTGTTAAGAACTTTTGCATTTTAGTGTACATATCTGAGCATCATCAGTAATGGTAATGACACTAGTCACAGTCTTAGAAGCTGTTCCGGTGCTAAACTCTGGTTATAAGGATCCCAAGAAGGCACACAGGTGGATTGCAGCTGGATAGATTATCTTTGACTCTTATACTGTCATATTATGTACATATGAAAATAATGTGGATGGACATCTTTGATTTCTTTTTATCACAGTTGAATGCTTTACAGCAACATTTCAACTAAAAGGATTATCTTTCTTTAGCTGAGGACCCACCTCAGAAAGCTTTGACCTCTTTTCATTACTTTATGTCCCATTTCAGTTTTCAGCCATCGATTCACTCCAGGCTTCAAGACTTCAGCCATTCTTTGTCAGAGATCAGGCTGAGATCTAATATGAGACAGATTACTCCATGTCTTTTTGCTTATAGATTTTTTCTGTCTCTGATGCACAGAGTACTGGACATGAATAGAAAGATTCAGTTGGTGCACTTTAGGTGTATGCCAACATGTTTATACCCAAGAAAGGATTCTGAGATTTCTTGTTTTCCTTCCTTTCTAGCTTGTTTAAAGAAGTGACAGATGCAGATTCTCTTCTTGCTTTTCTTTTTCCCTCATACCAATCTATATGTTTACAACTAGTTTGCATCTACGGATTCTTCCTAGTAATTAGTTACTGCAAGTCCCACTAACAAACAGCAGTTGTTATCCATCAGGCTGATCAAAAACAATGAGTTAAGCCATCTCAAGAGCCAGTTAATAGTCTGCTTTCATCTTATTTCACGACAGGTTTATATAGTTACTGAAATAATTTAATGTATAACAAGAATTATTTTTCTCCATTTAACAGTAGCAGATAGATTTTACATAGAAGAAAGATCATGAAGTTTGCAATAAACTGTTGGATTTCCTTTTTCAGGTTGAAATGTCCACCTACTAGAGATGTAGAACAACAGTAATGTCAGAATAATAACTAAGCCTTCTCTTCCTAAGGTGTTCAGTCTTTCGAGGATAACTTTGTTAATTCCTAGAGGTTGCTCCAAAGGTTTCCAAGTTCAGAATAGTTTAGAAGCCTTCTGTAAACATCGTGCATTGTAAAGCCTTAGCAGAAAAGCATTCCAGCTTTTGTTGTTTGGATTTTTCTGACTTCTGGACTACAGACCTGTTTACCTGTGGACTATTGATCTTATTTCTTCACATCATTTTTCTCCAATACTACCATTGACTGTGGACTGTGGATCATCTCTTGCTTCAGGCAGCTGCACATTTCATCTTCTCCAAACAACCCTAAAAATAGCCAAGAACCATCCTCACAACCTAGAAATGGCTATTAGAGAAGTCAAATAAAAGAAAGTACCTACCAAGTCTGCTTAAGTGTTATATGGGTGATGAGCATTGAGCCAGAATAAATGCTTTCTCATGTGGTTAAAAGACTTGTTGAAGAGATTTTTTATTAAACTAAATAACAGGCTTTTCTTCTGTTATTGTAGAATTCATAGCACTTCACAAATCCTTCTTTTTATGTTAAGAAAACTGCTTCAGTTTTCTATATTTTGTTTTCTCTTATTCAGCAGATAAACCACCTCTTCATGTTTAGTGGTACTCATCCTCTAAAGCACGCAGATGCAAACACATTAACCAACCAGGCTTTATTTTCCCAGCAAAAGAGTTATGCTATTTTTAGAGAAGCTACCAACAGCACAGAGATTATTTTTTTTTTTTTAAGTCTTGTTTATCTTATACTGGCAGTACCTGCAGGTTTTTGTCTATCTGAGTACTTGTGAGCATATTTAAGAATTTGAGGCACTTAAAAATGTTTCAGCTGGCTCTCATATGAGGTTCTACCACATTTTCCAGTTAGCTAAAAAATCTCCTGTGGAAGCAACAAAAGTCTTCACTAACAGATTTGTTTCTTAATACTTCTGAAATTAATTGTTGAAAAACATGTTTGGATGATAGCCACCCATTTTCTAAAAGGACTTCCGTTTGAATGGAGAACTGCAGAGGTTAATGAATGGCTACTGCTTTCTGTGTGTTTATCATCTTGGACTGTCCATCCATAGCAGAGGCTAAAAGCTTGGGACCAAGCAGACTGATGAAGAAACTCACCATTCGTTCTCTGAGATAGGGATGAGATCAGCATCCTGCAAAGCCAAAATTACTTCCTGCTGATTGATGGCAAAAATATCTGTGATCTTGCAAATTACATTTGTACAAAAACAAGAACACCCAGTGTGCACATTCAGTACATACTATCCAACTCAAAGAGACATCTTCGGTCCTTGCAATCTGTATACAGATCCTCTAAGGAGTTAAGCAGACAATAGAGGAACTAATGGTACTAAATAACTTTCACATTGCATGGCTTTGTACAGCTTCAGGCAACCCCTGTGTACCCAGGAAAGCACTTTAGAAAAATCTTGAAAGTGCTCTTGAATTGGAGATACAGAAAACCCTTCTGGAGCAGAAGCTTAATGAGTCTAAATTGGTTTCAGATTAATGCATTGTACATACTGCTGCATTTTCAGTTGTAAAGTCCATCAACAGTCATTGTTGAAATTCAAAGATTGCTAGCAAAGGATTTAAACAGGGACACTGTGTCTGCAAGAAAAACAACAAAAACCAAAAAAGAGTAGACTCAGATAACAGAAACTGCTGATTACAGAAGCAAAAGGAAGCTGTTGCTAAGAAGTATTAAAAAACACTATAAAGGGGGAGAGTTATTTTTGGCATTAACTCAGATTCTGTATATGAATATGAACAGGTATACATATACAAAAGTAATCCACTCTCATGCTTCCCCCTTTTTCCAAGCCCATACTCCTGCCTGACCTTTCCCTTTCTCTTCATCTCCACTTTAGGTTGGCTTCAGCACACCTCTGTTTTTTTCTTTTGCTATATCAACCTCTCAACCATTACCATCACGTAAATGATAGGGCAAAGGGATGTAAGATCTTTAAACTTTCAGTGAACCAAAATAGTGGTTTGGGGAGATATTTTGTCTAGAATTCACTTGCACAGTTTTAAAAGAGGATGTACATTGATTTCATAAAGAGTTCAGAATCCTCCACTTTGGCTATGTTTATAAGAGCAATGCTTAGGCAATTCCTGCATTCTTATGATCTTGGGTTTGCATCATCGAATAT
Source organism: Caloenas nicobarica (assembly GCF_036013445.1). Taxonomy (NCBI): domain Eukaryota; kingdom Metazoa; phylum Chordata; class Aves; order Columbiformes; family Columbidae; genus Caloenas; species Caloenas nicobarica. The sequence continues at coordinate 75,639,639 of NC_088284.1, read as the reverse complement.
GTGTTGGTTTCAGATACCATCTAATTCATCCTAATCAGATGGAAGTTATTTCTCAGAAAACTGTCTTGAATATTTTAGAAGCATATTCTTTCCCTTGGAGATAAGATGAGCCATATTCCTATTTAGTGTAAGTCAAGGAAAAAAAATACAACCATTATTAGTTTAGCCAGGGAAAAATAACTAATTTTGAAGGTAATTAGAGGTCAATGTCTGTCTGTATCCAGTCCTCAAAAAATGCAGACATCAATGCTTTCTTCTATGAGAGAGTGAGTATGGCCACAAACCAGGTAGCAACTCAGCAATTTAATTGTTCATCACATTCGTATTTGTCAAAGGAAAATCATATCTGATGGAGGTGGTTGGATGGCATTCATCAACTAAACCAAGACAATCAGCTGACTTCTTAATTGTTGTGGTTAGCAAATCAGGAATTTGGATAGATCTCGTTCAGTTATTTCTGAGAGATGCACATATTTCCCAAGAGTCCAGACTGACCATTTACAAGCAAAAAGACTTTTGTACTTTGTGTGTTTCTCTTCCTTTCAGAAATAGTGTAGGTGACCATCACTCAGCTTGGCCTCGCCTTGATGAGGCTCTTCCAGGTGTGACCTGACTTACTGTTTTGCGTTCCTGTGCTTGACCACGCTCCTGTTTGGGCCTGCTCCTATCTGCTGAGAGTAATTAGTGTCTGTTGCCAGACCCTTTAAGGACCTGGGGGGATCCTGAGAGGTACCACAGGACTGGTGGCACTGTCTGCATTGTCACACTAAATTGGGTCACTGGTCACCCATGTAGAAATCAAATCTGATTTTAGTGTGTAGCTCCAGGCAGGTCACTCCATACAGACCAGAAATTACACTTGGGGTCAGATAACATTTTATCTAAAACCCGTTTAAAACCTCTGATTTGCCACAAAAGCATGCCTTTGAGAAATATCTGTCTCAACTGTTTTCAGAAAAGCAGCCAGCCAGTCAATTTTTTTTTTATTATCCTTATTTGAGGGCCTGAATTTTTTCACAGAATATGAGCAGACATAAAACAATAAAAAGGAAATAATTAATACTACTTTTCCAGGATGAATTAATTAACCTTTATAATGCACACAAGATTTAATTGGCCAAGTGCCATATTAGTGACCTAAGCAGTTTTAATTCCCAACTGTTAAAACCGTTATTGTCAGGAACAGATGAAGCTGAGAAGATCAATTTTAAACGTGGCCAAATACAGTGAGGCATTTGAAACCAGACATCTAAACAAGTGATTCTATTTTAAAACGTGCTGAGTATCTGCTAGCATTATTGACAAATGTGGGGATTGCAACACTCAACAGCCCTTGCAATCCCACCCCTTATTTAGTTACATAGAAGCAGACATATGTGGTAATTTTCTCTGTACCTTCTTCTATTAATTTCTCCCATATGCTGATGTCTACACATAAAAAATAGTAGATTTTGTATGTTGCCATTTTGCCAGACTTCACTTAATCTGTGGTACATGAGAGTAACTATCCACCAAGTTCAGCAATTGATTTTAATTTAAGCATTTTAACTAAAACTCATTCTTAACAAACTTTGTAGAGCTATTCTGAGATTTGATTTTGTGATTTTATTTAATCTTTTATTTCTATTTTAGTAAAATCAATTATCTCATGATTTCCAATAGAAATCATAGAACAATTATGAACAGCAGTGTAGAGAAAAAATGGATAAAAAAGGCAACAACTTTTTTTTTTTTCTTTTTTTTTTTTTTTTGTATTTGAGACAGAAGCCAGGGGATTTCTTGAAGTATCTATCCTCTTTCTTTTTTTTGCCAGGGTCTTGCCCAAGTATCTATCCTTTTCACTCCAACCTGCAAAGCTGGTGTACCCTAGCCATAACTCTTGGTGCTTCTTGCCTGGAATGGAATTACGCTTTGATTTTTGGTAAAATGATATACCACAAGTTAAAGATTACAGTCAGTTTTATTTTAGTATTCTGACAGAATTACAGCTCTCTTCAAATTCTGGTTAAATTTAAATCAAATGTTGTGCAAATTGCTGTTTTGGACATTAAAATTTTGATGGTTCTTGCTCAGTGGTTAATGTTGCTCTGGTTAATATTTTCACCTTATTTTCTTGTCTCTGCAGGAGCTCTTCCTCAGCAACATACAGAAAAAGTAACACCAAAGCAGAAATGCTATTTGCAACATGAATCAGAATTTTAGGTTAGTAATTGCTCTTACCTAAACTGACTGTATGGTAACAGGGGCTATTTGTTAGTTTCCAGAACTATTTTCTGATGGATTGGAGGCGAGACAGCTGAGCAATTACATAAAAATTGATTGCTCATCAACAGTGTGTTTCACTTCCGTCCAATCAGTTTATACCAAGTGAAATGCTTGCTTTCATATTTTTAGAAGTTATTTGCTACAGAGCTGTTAGAAATTGGATAGTCAGGAGGACAGATATGAAAGGCTGCAGTGTAAAACTGAAGTACATCAGAGTTTGCTCTCCGTGATTATTCAGCAACAACTAATTCCAGTAACTAAAGTTCTTGATACAGCAAAAATAATGAAATTAGAATATACAGCAATCAATTTAAATCTAGAGCCAGTACAACCTGGAGGATCAATGTTCCGTTTGTAAATGTGCCTAATACCATAAAATAAGCCAAGAAAAAAATCTGCCTAGTAGGATGAGGTTCTGACTGTCCTTGCCCACTGTTTGCAGTGTCAGTTTAATTTAACAACATGTATGATTACCCTTAAAGGGATGGTTCTAGAGTGCTGTAGTTTATGGTTGCACTCAAGCAATAGCTTCCCTCTGTACTTTCCCGGTTATGTTGGAGAGCATCAATTCTGGAGCATCACTTCTGCACTCCAGCCATGAAAGCACAACGTTCAGATGTTGCATAAGATTTTAGTTTGTTTTTATCTTTTCTGCTATTAAAAGAAAAAAAAATATCGGAACATACTGTCGTAACATTCTCGTCCCATGAAGAGCAAACAACCCTCTTCCTCCCCCTGTGTTTAAAACCTGGGGAAAGTTGAGCCAATTGCGCCATTGCTTTGTGCTTGTGATATGACTTCACTCTTCACATACTATGTATAAAATAGCCATATACTACATACAAAAATGCATGTTGCTCTTATTAAACAGTGTTAAAGAAGGGACTAAAGGATGTTTATGGCAGCAATTGAATAAATCCTGGCCTCAATGACGTATAGAGAAAAAGCTTTCAACTATATTCAACATGACTATTATTCCACCCTGCATATTAACCATTTTTTTTCCAGTTTTTTCTTTCCTATTGCATTTATATTTTGTTAACCATTCTGCCAGGTCACATTGCATGAGTCATATTAGCATAAATCAATGTTTCCTTACTTCAAATGCATAGTTGTCTTACGGTACCTCATTTTAGTTCTCTTCAAAAGTTACTTACTTTGGCAAAACTCAGTGCTAGGGGGAAAAAAAAGAGATACACAAAATGCTGAGGTTTAATCACCAATAGAAAACTGAAAAGCCTTGGGTACAGAAACTAGCTGCCTCAGATGCCCTGCAAAAAAATATTGCGAAGATGATCTAGGAGTTCTATTGTGTCAGCGCTATTTCCTAGCTGACCAGCCGTTGTTCTCTCCGAAAAAAAAAATTATCTTTCACATCTGTGGTATCTTTTAAACTTATGACTATCTCTTATTTCCATGTCTACCTAGAAGACTGAATATATCTCATCCATAATAAGGTGAGGTGTACTGCTCATGGCTAAAAGGATCACTTTCAAGAAATTCAGAGATACTTCAAACATTTGCTAAATGAACAAGTGTTCTAGCCCTTAAAGTAAGTTCTGAATATTAAGTGCTGGATATAAAAATGTGATCAGGCATGTCGCAGGAAATCTATCTTTGATAAGATATGAGTAGTCTACATTATTTATCAGAAGAATGAACAACAGTGTTTTCTTGAACATGAAAGTAGTCAGCGTGTGGGATATATCTTTTCTGCTTAAATTTCCATGTTTCTTCCAGTTAACAACTTGTAGAGAAACCATATTTTTTGGTTCTTCTGAGAGTGACAGTGCCATTACTTGTTGAGGCTGCAGCTTTTATGACAACTTTTTCTTTCTTTCCGTTGCTTCCCTTGCTGCTTCCCCTCCTCCTACCATACCACCCCCTCAAGTGAGCACCTTGCAGTGAAGCCTCTGAGTAGATGGACCTACAGGCAGCTTCACCATGTGCATCTGTTTGGGTTTGTGTCTCCTCCTGTTTCATCTGGGAACAGCTTGTGGGATGGATGCAAAGAAGGAGGGAAAGGTCCTTCAGAATGTATTCTTGGGCACGTTCTTAAGCACGTTGTCTTTCCTTCCTGTCAACGTGTCAGCAATGTTATCTTCTACGAATTTTGTAAATTAATAATAATTAATTCCAGCCTAGCTAGAATTAAGGCTGATTTCAAAGTAACTATCTGACACCAAGGCATTATATTTCTATAGGATCATTAAAACTGTAGTATTCAAACACCACAGGACACAAATATGTTTTGGCAAAAGACCAAAAGAGGATCAGGATATAGTTTCACTTGGCTGCAGGGAACAGTTCAGGAGTCAGTAACACAATGTGGCAGACATCTTTAATAAACATCATCATTCAGTTTGATTGCCTTGCTACCAGCAATCTTTCAAGGGAATACAGAATTTTGGAAGGGTTGTATTTGTTTATTGTTTATTTGGGGGGTGTTTCTTATAAATGAATTGAGATTTTTCTTTTGCATAAAAACGAGAAGACAAATTTATTCAAAGAGAAATGAAATCAAGTACAAGTTTGCAATGCTGGAAAACTCTAATTCACTTATTGCTTATTTCTTTAGTTTGTACATTGCAATTTTTACAGAACTTGGTGAAAATGAAGTAAAACTACTCAAAATAAAATAATCCCATTTTTATTAAGGGAGAGTAAAAATACTTGTATGAGCCATACATCACAGTTAAGAGTACAGGATCATCAGGAGGTGTTTGTTTTCACTGTCATGTCTCTTCTACTTGAACCTAAAAATTTGTTTGAACTTAGGATTCATGTTAAATCATTTTATGAACAAAATAGGTTTAAAGTGTAATTTTTCTACTAATCACTATTGAAATGTGATAGGACCATGAATATTTCAAAGAAAAAAAATAAAATAAAATTGCTTTAGCTCAGATACAGTGAAGGATTAAGAGATACATTTTATTAAATGATTCTAATTTAGCTTCTTATGCTTTTTAGAGAAATTCTAAGAAATGTACTTTTTGTAAACTACAGAAACATAGTTGGTTGTTTGTTTATTATATCCTGAGTTACTTTTCTGAAGATTAAAATTTGATCTTAAAAGAAAAATAATGGCAAATTCAAATCTGGGAGCATATTTCCCTTAAAAAAAAAAAAAAAAAACAAAGACAAATCCCACATACACAAAGGTGTCTGCCTCTATTTCCCCTGGAGAACAACAGGCTTCTAAATGTTCTTTATATGCTATTTCATGTCAGCTATTCTTACGGTAGTCCATCCGGAAAACAGTCTTATTACTACAGTTTGGCTCAAAACCCCAGAAGCACATATGGTTAGGCTCATCATAACTCTCTGTGGTAATTTTACATAAAGTAAATGTGAACTCTTATTAGAAACTGTATCTAAAGTGATGTGCAGTGCATTATTAAGCAAGTGGAACATAAGTATTTCTAATATTCTTGCAAAGGTTAACATTTGTTCAGAGGAGTGGTACATCATACGCCCTTAAGCTGTAACCCTGCTAACGAAGCTATAGGGGCTCTTCTAGTTATAAAATCAGTTATCTCTTTGTAAAATATCTTGTGTCTATGTAGGCAGGTTATTACTTCAGTGCTGTTATAGAAAATAACATTTTTCCTCCTTTTGTCTGCATGGAGAGTTTACTGTGTCTTTTTAAGTTTGTAGCACAGAGAATAACAGAAAGGGTACTGGAAGACATAGCTGGGAAGACAATCATATTGAATCAGACAGACAGAATGAACTTTTAGTTTTGTTTATTTTAAACATTATTTATTTTAAATATTACTTCCTCTTCTTAATTAAAAAATTCCTCCAGGCTAGATGAAGTGAAGAAACAATTTGTGCTTTTTTCCTGGTATCATAGCAGATGGGTGAAACTGAGTTGTTTTTTCTTCTTCTTTTAAATACTGCTCACAATCATTTTCCTAAAACAAGGAAGCAGCATTTTAAAATTCCTTATTTTTTTTCTTGAAGAATGGAGCAAACTAACCCTGATATGTTAAACATTTTGAGGTTTTGGTCTCTACAAGGCTTTTCCTGCAATAACCCCAGCTCTGTTTCATAGAGCACATTTTAGCCTGTCCCAAACTATGTGTGTGGCTATTTCAACAGCTAGGGCAGTGAACAGAACTGATTGATTGAAATCTTATTCTTCCTCTTAAAGATGATGTCTTTCTCTTGATTTTCCTTGACAAGAAGGACAATGTGTGGATAAAGTAAGGCCACACCTCCCATCACAGGTACCTGCTCCGTTTTAGGAGTCCAATAAACTCACCTTTGATTTTTCACTCTTTACCAACTTAGTCAGGGTGGGTATTGTCTCTGCTGCATATTATCAGGAAGGTATAAACTCTAAACATTACACATATTTCCCTCTATCAAAGGTGAAAGTGTTTTTTCCCTTCTGTTATTAATGTACCTTTTGTTACAATGTTATGAATACTAGATATAAAATCAGTTGGCCTGCAGCAGTAAGTCTTTAACAGGAAATGGAAGTTTTAAAATAAATGAGTCTGAAGGGTGGAAATAATTTTTTGATCTTTGAAAGGCTTGTAAATAAGGCTAAAATGCTTGAGTAGTATGATTTCTGCATCCACTGTATAAGTAACCACTAAATAACTGATTCATATTTCAAAGAGTGTAAAACAGATTAATCCAAGGACTGAAGCACATATTTTGAGGAAAAGTTTTCCAGTTTGATAACTACTTCCTACTAGGGTTTTCTTTGTTTGTTTTAATTTGGCCTTGAGTTTCGTGGTTTTCTTTGTTTGTTTATCCACAACTTCCGGGAGAAGATTTTAAGTTGATGTTCAGGTAGAGAAAGGTAATGAGGAAGGCAGTGAAAAGAATTTTATGTCACCTATCAGTCTGTCCTTCCAAATCATGAGTAAAAGAACATAAATGTCAATTCTTATCTCAAAATGTTAGATTGCCATCTATCTCAATCGGAACCAGGATAATCAAATTATACAACTTTTTTCATATCATAGTCTAACATATGCTTGTCAATATATGGAAATTTGATCTGAACTGCTATGTTCTGTGTGCAATATAGATATTTGGGGGAAGGACTTCTTTTATCACAAAATATGTTAATGACTTACTTAGGGCTAAGAACTGTACCATTAACAAGTCTGTTTAGCAGACATTCCCTCAGAGATATTAGCATTTCTAAAATTTAGAAAGTTAGTAGGGCTTCAAAGGTAATATTAAGGAAAAGGAAAAACATTAACATCGTAATTAAATTATCATTACAGACAATCTGGACAGGCATGGCAGAATGAAAGTTTTAAACCTGGAGAGAAACCCAACAGAGATCTGGTTATGAAGATGACAGTGGGTTTTGATCTTCAGTTAAAAGGGCATGATGCTTCCTTTAGAAATGGATTTTTAGCCAAGACAATGGTTGAAAGTCCATTCTTGCACACAAAGTGTATTAAAAAAGAACAAAAAAATAGGCTTCCTTAACTGTGTTGTCTATATTTGGCTGTTTTATTTCTGAACTGAAGGAGACTTACTAGATGTTTTCAAACACTAAGACATTATGTTTGTATAAGTATGCCAGTCATTCAAGCATAGATACCGATTTACTCTTGAAATTCCTAGTCTCTTTCTGTATAACTAGTTTGAATATGTAATTAAATTATTTGTGTTGCATCAGCAAGGCCAAACATCTGCTCTGTTTCCCTACACTGCTGAAATATCTAATGTCTGTGCTTGGCAGATGAAGTGTAAGGAAACTCATATGAGAGGCTTGCTTGTAAATAAACAAACAAACACATAAATAAAAACCATAAACAACTACCAGATCTGTGCCCATCTCATGAGCATTCATGATAGCTGTCTTCTTAAGTTCCAAAAATAATTGAAAGGGATAAATAGATTGCATGTTCTGTTACAGACTGCCATTACCAAACCGACACCTTTCTGCAGTAAATGAAGCACCCTGTTGTAAGGCTCGCTGTTGTGTAGCCTTACAATGCTCTTACTGCAAGAGACTCAGTTAAAAAGCTTGACCAAATGTTTATAAACAAAGCTGCTGTGGTAAATTTGACTAATGCTTTCCACCATTTCGTACTGTTTACTTGTAATGCACCTATTAGTTAAAAATAAGTCACAACTTTAATATTAATCACTCTTCTCTGTTTGGCAAGGGGAAGGATTATGTCTTTTTAAAAGGTTTCTAAATGATGCTAAGCATCTAGAGACTGTGAGCAGCATTTAATTTATGGATATTTCAAGTTTCCAGAGATCTAAACACAGTATGGACAAAATACCAGAATATGAGAAGAGATTTTGGGCTTTTCATCTGCATCTCAAGGACCGAAACCACAAGGAAAATCAGCATGAACAGAAGGATTGTGTGACAACAAAGAAGCTATAATGCAAGTTAGATATAGCTCCAGAAGAGTCATGTGTCTGTATATATCTGTTTGTATATGATTTTTTGTTTTTTCTTGTTGTTTTTCTTTTTTTTTTTGTGGGGTGAGGGATTAAGGGGAAAGTATCTGAAGAAAGCCGTAGCCTTGGGCAGTAAGACAGAGATCTCATAAAGTGTGGGAGCAGGTGAAGGGACTGGTCTCCAGCTCCAGTCCTGGGTCAGGAAGAAAGAATTCTTTGCTTGTAGGAAATACCTGAAATTAAAGTCAAACTCTTCTGTAGGACTTTTCTTTCACCATGAGACAGACACATTGTCCTTCGACCCAGGTCCTTGGAGCACAATTTGGCCAGGGCATTGAGCTGCAAACACAAGAGCGAATCAGCCCCTTCTGGATGGTGTAGATTTCACTGCAGCACCCCACTGCTCATTGGTACAATGGCATTAACATATTTTAGGGGAGAGTAAGAACATTTTGTGCCTGGGAACTTTTGCTCTCAGCACTTTCTTGCTTATTTATCTGCACACACTTGGCGTGTTTATATTTTAAATTGTCCATGTGCATTCTTGGTAGTGCGTGTAATTCTGTGCCTGTCATATGGGTGGTTTTATTCTTTGTCCCCAAGCTGTCCTGGATTAATGCATAGGAATAGTACATCCACTGTAAAAAATACTTCCTGTTTCCAAACATTCTCGCCACCCTAACTATGGGTTATTTTTAGTAAAAAAAATTAGACTCAGAATTTCCTTCTTTTAAAAAAAAAATCATCAATAAAAGAACCATTATGTATATTCACATTTTGAGTACCTAAAATTATTGAAATTTCAGTTTCCAGGCTGTCCACTTCTACCACCATGAACAAATGACAATAGCCTCAGGCCAGCTCTTGTCCTCTTTAATGCTATGGTACTCCAGTCTTTTATGGTCCTCTGGGTCATCCTAAGTCTCCTAGGGTCTTCCTAAACGCAATTCCTAATAGAACCAATAATTAAGCACTTGAATTTTAAATCCCATTCCTCACTACGTTTGATATTTTGGCTGCTAAATGAATTTTTGAATTAGATAGTGCATGTGAATTTAATTCAGCTGAATGTCATTCCCTGCTGCCATATACGATAAATCCCTTCCTAGCTCTTGATCACTTTTGTTTAAGATCCAGCACTATTTCATGAAAAAATCTACAGTATGCTAAGCACCACTGTGACAGAGCCAGATGAGGGGACAGGAGGAAGAAAGTTGTTCATTTCCACCTAGGGTAAGCGGAAGGAAAAAGCCTCAGGAGAACACAGGGATGTTTGTAGCTCCAGGAGAGGAGTTCCCTGAGAAGTACCGTGCAGATTCAGCTCTTTGGCTGCACAGCTACTGTTTTCAATGCTCTGCAGAAAGCGGTGGTTCATGGGCAGCCTGTGGAATCCAAGCCAGGTAGCAGGTGGAGGAACAAAGAGTTTTTCCTCACCACTGCTGTTCAGCAAGAACATCATTGTAGGTTTGATGGAGCTTCTATACTGTTTCACATCAGTGTTCCCAAACTCTGCCCATACAACTTTTCTCTGCCCTATTCAGGTCCATCCCAAAGCTTAATCAAGAATGAATGCAAACTAGAGACTATTCAGAGATTTCCTCTACCTGATATTCTTTCTCCATATCATACATATATATCATAAGAAAAACTATCCTTATTTTCAGGAATCCATCAAATTTCATCCACACAAGAAGAAATATTGTAAAACACAGAGGAAAATATTATAAAATATAATTTGGCAGGATGACTCAAATACTTGAGGGAGTATTCAGATGACTGGCCACATAGTTGCTTGAAAAATGTGGCTCTTAGCAGCCACCACAGTCCTAGAAAGAGATGTATATGAGTGACGCGTGGGAGCAGGGCTTGGTCCAAATCCTGATCCAAGCTCAGCTTCCTTCATCCACATCAGCACACAAGCATGAAAGCAAAGTAATTTCAAGCTCCATTAGTATGACAGGTAAAAATCAATGATCTATAGACACAAAGGACAAAAGAAGTAAATAAATTATACTTCTGAGGTTATAATATACAATGAGCAATAAAAAATACACAGCCTGTTTAAAAAGTACTTAACAATGAGGCTTAATGTATGGTGATTTGGGATTTGAGTTTTTGGAAAATGACTAGATGCTTAAACAAGAATTTCCTCTCTTTTCTCTTTAAGTAACTCCTTCTTAGTTTATCCCCAGACACCTAAAAGCTACAATTATCTTAGGCTTTTTAAAAACGTATTGAGAATTGATCAGTTTTATCTTACAAGTTTAAGGATGTTTTCTTGAATTAAGGCAACTCAAAACAGTTGTTCAATAGCACATATCCCAATCTTTTCTCACTGGTAACAAAAAAAACAAACCAAACCAACCAAACAAAACACACACACACTAAAAAACCCAAACAAACAAAAAAAACCCAACAAAACCCCCTCCCCCAAACAATTCTCAAGACACGTTTTAAAAGTATTGCTATCTTTCTCCCCCATATATGCATGTTAGCTTGATATCCTGATCAGTTGAACACCATCAACTGACAATTTGTTCCATCATTTGCCTGTTCATAGGGCTGTTCCCTCAAATGTGAACCTTCTGAACTGAAGATTAATTTTTCTTCCTTTGTTATGATTAAGTCATCAGACTTTTTCTGTTACAGTTCTGTTCTTGGTGTTATCTTCAAGGGTAATTCTATCCAGCAGGTTTGACAAGTATATACTAGGACTTGTTTGGGTAAGTAGCAAAGACAATTAGCCAGTGAAATAACAATAATTCTTTTTAAGTAAATATATGAATTTTTTAAAAAGTTCTTATGTGTCTAAATATTATCAGTTCCTGACCTTAAATTAAATGCAGTCAGGTGATTATAAACTGTAGAGTGTTCTACACACCAAATGCTTTTTCTGCCATCCAAACAGACCTCAACAGGCTGGAGAAACAGGCTGGCAGGAACCTTGTAAAAGGTTCCAGCAAAGGTACAATCTCTGCATTGAAACAATTGTCCAGAGAGGAAAGTCCATCCATTGAGTTACTCAGAACTTCACTGAATATGAACTTGTTCAACATGGTATAACCTTGAGGCTGGATCTAACTTTTGAGTCAGCCCTGGTTTGGGTGATGATGTTGGACAAGAAGACCTTCGGAGAATCCTCCTTATCCTTTGTTCCTGTCTGTTCTATAGAACTGTATTTTGCCAGTGGCTTAGACCAGCTGAGCACCTGTGGGTTTTAGTCATCAGAATATTCTTTGTAAACCACTCTCTGAATGCTCAGTCATGTCCTGGTCTTTGTCTAGCAGAAACAGAAATAAAAGGTATTTCTTCTGTCTGTATATCAAAGGGTGATGACTGGTGTCCTATCCACCAGTTTGAAACAGTGAAAAATAAAAAAAATGTTGCTGGAAATTAACAGCTCTCCAACAAAGACATTTTTACATTTTTTTACATTTTTAAAAGTTTAATTAAAACTTCTTTTTTTTTCCCCTTTTAGAGTAGTCTGTAAAGAAAAATCTAGTTAAAGGTGTCCCTGCACATTGCAGGGGAATCAGAGTAGATGACCTTTAATGGTCCCTTACAACTCAAATTATTCTATGATTCCATGACTTCTCATGAATCTTAAAGGCACCTGACATATTTACTTCAGCAGTAATACAAGACCACCATGTAACAAATGACTGAATTTCATTTACACAAGCAACTTCTCAATGTAACTAACTCTATATACATGACATGGCAAAAAAATATATGGTTTTTTCTTTTTTATTTTTCCAGACTATATAGAATTACTGATAAAGTTCCAAGTGCATAAATGCAGCTTTCACTTAGGACCTAATGAGCAGGTGATTTTAAGTATACTTGAAGAAAATGTTATGTATGTTGTTTCTTACTGAAGTAAAGGAATGTCAAATTCAAACTGAGTTTTCATCCTCCTGATTTAGCATATGCCATAATCTAAGGAAGGGGTCAGTTGAGGCTGATTCAGTCCTGGAACAGAGGAAATGCAAACTCCTGTAGGCAAGTTCTACAGGAAGAAACAACATCTTTCTCATTTTTGGTCTCATTTATATTTTTTAGAACATCACATCTATAACAAAGTTATTATTGTGCCTTAAGGAAGAATTCTGATAGCATATGCACTCAGTCTTGGGAGATAGTAGGAGTTAATTGTGTTATTAATCCATGTGTGATTTTCCTAAGACAAGATGCTTTAAATTTCGTTAAGTGTTCAGTACCAGAAAAAAATTTATTCATCGGTGTTTCCAGATGTACCGCTACAGTGCATTTCTGAAATGTAATGATTGGGGTCCTGTTCGCAGGACATCTTGCAGCTTTGGCTCCCCTTAGTAGCTTGTTCTGAGCAGAAATGGACAAGGTTCATTATGTAATTCACCACAAACCACATTTAAAAATATATTTAAACCAAATTAATGAAGTGATCAGAACCAAAACTAAGACATGCTGTAAATCATTGCCTGTGAAATATTTATCAGACTGAGACAATTAATTTAAGCCATTTTAGATCAATTGGAAGAAAACACTGCTGATTTTTTTTCTATTTTTCATTGAGTTTTCTATAAAAGAACACTGAACCTTTCTCTGTTTTACAGACAATTTTGTTATAATACTTTTATTCAAGTGTGTTAGATTTTTGTCTGGTGAAACGAAACTAAATGTGAAACTTCAAACTGCAGTCACTAAAGTCCATCCCATCCTTCTCTACAGTTTGTCCTGTATATGAAAGGCAAGTAATTCACACCTCAGTTCTTAAACCTCTGCTGACATTACCACTGATGCTGAGGAAAATTTCAAGACTAATAACAAGAAAAAAGAAAGGAAAAACTATGATTTTGATCAAAATCATTAAAAAGGCATTAGCAGAAGCACCACCACAGTTACAAATGCAAGACCATGAAGTATAAGGACAAAGAATTTATGTTCAGATTTTTAATCTGAGTTTCTAAGCTTCTGTGATATGATACAGTTTTGACCAACAAGCCAATGCAAGTATCATAGTTCGCCAGTGTTTCACAGAATCACAGAATGTTAGGGATTGGAAGGGACCTCAAAAGATCATCTAGTCCAATCCCCCTGCCAGAGCAGGAAAACTTAGGTGAGGTTACACAGGAAGGCGTCCAGGCGGGTTTTGAATGTCTCCAGAGAAGGAGAATCCACAACCCCCCTGGGCAGCCCGTTCCAGTGCTCTGTCACCCTCACTGAGAAGAAGTTTCTTCTCACATTTAAGTGGAACCTCTTGTGTTCCAGCTTGAACCCATTACCCCTTGTCTTACTGTTGGTTGTCACCGAGAAGAGCCTGGCTCCATCCTCGTGACACCCACCCTTTATATATTTATAAACATTAATGAGGTCACCCCTCAGTCTCCTCTTCTCCAAGCTAAAGAGACCCAGCTCCCTCAGCCTTTCCTCATAAGGGAGATGCTCCACTCCCTTAATCATCTTCGTGGCCCTGCGCTGGACTCTCTCCAGCAGTTCCCTGTCCTTCTTGAACTGAGGGGCCCAGAACTGGACACAATATTCCAGATGAGGTCTCACCAGGGCAGAGTAGAGGGGAAGGAGAACCTCTCTGGACCTACTAACCACCCCCCTTCTAATACACCCCAGGATGCCATTGGCCTTCTTGGCCACAAGGGCACAGTGCTGGCTCATGGTCATCCTGCTGTCCACCAGGACCCCCAGGTCCCTTTCCCCTACACTGCTCTCTAATAGGTCATTCCCCAACCTGTACTGGAACCTGGGGTTGTTCCTGCCCAGATGCAAGACTCTACATTTCCCCTTGTTATATTTCATTAAATTTTTCCCCGCCCAACTCTCTAGCCTGTCCAGATCTCGCTGGATGGCAGCACAGCCCTCTGGCGTGTCAGCCACTCCTCCCAGCTTGGTGTCATCAGCAAACTTGCTGATAGTACACTCAATTCCCTCATCCAAGTCATTGATGAATATATTGAACAGTATTGGTCCCAGAACTGACCCTTGAGGCACTCCACTAGATACAGGCCTCCAACCAGACTCCGCCCCATTGATCACAACTCTCTGGCTTCTCTCCTTCAGCCAGTTTGCAGTCCACCTCACTACCCGATCATCCAGTCCACACTTCCTCAGTTTTGCCGTGAGGATGCTGTGGGAGACGGTGTCAAATGCTTTGCTGAAGTCAAGGTAGACCACATCCACTGCTCTGCCATCGTCAATCCACCTTGTTACGTCTTCATAAAAGGCTATGAGGTTGGTCAAACACGACTTCCCCTTGGTGAAGCCATGTTGACTGTCCCTGATGACCCTCTTATCCTTGATATGTCTTAAGATGGCACCAAGGATAAGGTGTTCCATCACTTTCCCAGGGATGGAGGTGAGGCTGACCGGTCTATAGTTGCCCGGGTCCTCCTTCTTGCCCTTTTTGAAGACCGGAGTGACATTTGCTTTCCTCCAGTCCTCAGGCACCTCTCCCGTTTCCCAAGACTTGGCAAAGATGATGGAGAGCGGTCCAGCAATGACTTCAGCCAGCTCCCTCAGCACCCGCGGGTGCATCCCATCTGGACCCATGGATTTATGGATGTCCAGATTGCTTAATTGCTCCCTAACCCAGTCCTCATCAACTGAGGCAGACTCCTCCATTGTCCTGCCTTCCTCTGGGGCCTCAGGGGTACGGGGCTCCTCAGGACAGCCTCCGGCAGAGTAGACAGAGACAAAGAAGGCATTCAGTAATTCTGCCTTCTCTGTATCTTCTGTCACCAGGGCACCCACCCCGTTCATCAGTGGGCCTACATTGCCTCTGGTGTTAGTTTTATCTGCCATGTATTTGAAGAACCTCTTCCTGTTGTCCTTGACCCCTCTTGCCAGGTTTAACTCTAAGGAGGCCTTAGCTTTCCTAGTTGCCTCCCTACATCCTCTGACAACAGCCTTATATTCTTCCCAAGTGGCCAGCCCCTCCTTCCATGATTTGTAAACCCTCCTCTTCCACTTGAGTTTGCCCAGCAGTTCCCTGTTTAACCACGCAGGTCTCCTGGCTCCCTTCCTTGACTTCCTGCGCGTCGGGATGCACTGATCTTGAGCTTGGTAGAAGCAGTCCCTGAATGTTAACCAGCTATCTTGGGCGCCTTTACCTTCAAGCAGCCTTGCCCACGGGATTTCCTCCAGCAACTGTTTGAAAAGGCCAAAGTCGGCCCTGCTGAAGTCCAGGGTTGAAATTCTGCTCGGTATTCTGCTCCCACCACAGGAGATTCTGAACTCCACCATCTCATGGTCACTGCAACCAAGGCAGCCCCCCACCTTTACTGCTTCGACCAGACCCTCCTTGTTAGCGAGGACAAGATCCAGCAGCGCACCTCTCCTAGTCGGCTCCTCCACCATTTGCATCAGAAAGTTATCGTCAATGCACTGGAGGAACCTCCTAGACTGAGGCTGGCTGGCTGAGTAGTCCTTCCAGCAAACATCAGGGTAGTTAAAATCCCCCATAACAACCAGAGCCTGTGACTGTGAGGCCACGCTCAGCTGCCCATAGAAGGCCTCATCAACTTCCTCACCCTGATCTGGTGGCCTGTAATAGACACCCACAACAGTATCAGCCCTGCCAGCCTGCCCCTTAATTCTCACCCACAGACTCTCAACTCGCTCCTCAACCGCACCTGGACAGTACTCTATACATTGCAGTTGCTCTCTCACATAAAGAGCAACTCCACCACCTCGCCTGGCTGGCCTGTCTTTCCTGAAAAGGGCATAGCCATCCATGACCACATTCCAGTCATGTGAGCTGTCCCACCATGTCTCTGTAATTGCCACCAGATCATAATCTCCTGACCGAACGCAGGTTTCTAACTCCTCCTGCTTATTCCCCATGCTGCGCGCATTGGTGTACAGGCATTTCAGGGAGCGAGCCGAGTACACCGATTTCACCCTAGGGGCCTGGGGGGCCTCCCGGTCTTTATTGATTCCAGTGTGCTGCCCCACTGATGCAAGCCCAGCTACAACCCCATCCCCCTTCAAATCTAGTTTAAAGCCCTGCAAATGAGCCCTGCTAATTCCTGTCCCAGCATCTTTTTTCCCCTGTGGGATAAACCTTTCCCACATATCACTGACCGGACTGGTGTCTTATAAAACCAGCCGTTATCAAAGAACCCAAAGCCCTGCCTGTAGCACCAGTCCCGAAGCCAATCATTTACAGACTCAATTTTTCTATTCCGTCCCACATCATCATCCGAAAATGGAAGGAGGGAAGAGAAGATAACTTGAGCCCCAGACTCTTTCACCATTCGTCCCAAGGCCTTGAAGTCTTTCTTCATTCCCCTCAGACTACGGGATGCCGCTTCCTCCCCATCTGTCTGGAAGATCAGTAGGGGATAATAGTCCGTTGGGCGCACCAGTTTGGGGAGGGCCCTGGCGATGTCCCTGATCCGAGCTCCAGGTAGGCTACAAACTTCCCGATGCTGAGGGTCAGCTCTGCATATCGGGCCTTCTGTCCCTCTCAGAAGGGAATTGCCTACCACAATTACCCTTCTTTCTTTTTTATCGGAAGCAGTCTTGAGGCGTGGAGTCGATCGCCTCTTCCTATGTGACTTCGTAGGCGGCCCTTGCACCACATCCCCACCTACATCTTCTTCAATATCCAGGGCCTCAAACCTATTACGGAGGGGCACCCGGGGAAGCAAAGCAGGTAGGGAGGGGGGTTGCCCGCGACGCCTAACTGGAACTCGCTTCCAACCCTCCTCAGCTGTTTGGCCCCCTACTTCTGCCCGACAGTGACAGGGCAGGGGCTCTCTCAAATCCTCCCTCTCTGCCCGACAGGGCAGGGGGTCCATCACCTTTTGGGGGGTTCCCCCTTGGGGCCTTCCTGCCTGGCACGCCAGGGAGTTACTCCACCAGTCAATCTCCCTTTCACACTCCCTGATGGACCTCAGCGTCTCAATCTCCTCCTTAAGCTTTGCAACCATGACGAGCAGATCTTGCACCTGCTCACACCTCACACAGGCTGAATGCTCATCTCCCTCCCCCGGCAGCAGCAGGCTCTGGCACTCCCTGCAGCCGGACACCTGGACAGCCACGGTTCGAGGCAGTAGCTCCGTCTGAGTCGACACAGTCTTCTTTAAGCAAGCTCTCTTCCTGGAGGAGACCATGTTTGGCAACAGTCAGGGACACTGGCAGTAGGTAAGAGGGTCTAACAAGCGAGGAGTGATAGTCTCTGCACCCTACTGCACGAGCTGCTCCACCTGCCGCTGCAGCACAGTGTGGGTGGTACTCACCGCGTCACAACCTGGTTGCCTCTCCCAGCGCCTGGTGGGCAGCGACGCGTCGCTGCCCTCCCTGAGGCTTTTTCAAGGCGAGGGGCGGGGGTGTGATCGCCGTCCCCGTGGTAACGCCCACGCCACGTCAGCCGCTCTCGCAAGGGCTGCCGGGGGCTGCCGGGTCCCGAAACCGAAACCCACCCCCACGCTTCTCCTTACCTCGAGATCGCTCTGAACGGCTCCGGCCGAGCTGGTCCCGATCAGCTGATCTCGACGACTGAGTGCTAGTTGCGAGTTTCACCCGCTTTTAAATCTCCCGCCGTCACCGTGGTAACGCCCACGCCACGTCAGCCGCTCTCGCAAGGGCTGCCGGGGGCTGCCGGGTCCCGAAACCGAAACCCACCCCCACGCTTCTCCTTACCTCGAGATCGCTCTGAACGGCTCCGGCCGAGCTGGTCCCGATCAGCTGATCTCGACGACTGAGTGCTAGTTGCGAGTTTCACCCGCTTTTAAATCTCCCGCCGTCACCGTGGTAACGCCCACGCCACGTCAGCCGCTCTCGCAAGGGCTGCCGGGGGCTGCCGGGTCCCGAAACCGAAACCCACCCCCACGCTTCTCCTTACCTCGAGATCGCTCTGAACGGCTCCGGCCGAGCTGGTCCCGATCAGCTGATCTCGACGACTGAGTGCTAGTTGCGAGTTTCACCCGCTTTTAAATCTCCCGCCGTCACCGTGGTAACGCCCACGCCACGTCAGCCGCTCTCGCAAGGGCTGCCGGGGGCTGCCGGGTCCCGAAACCGAAACCCACCCCCACGCTTCTCCTTACCTCGAGATCGCTCTGAACGGCTCCGGCCGAGCTGGTCCCGATCAGCTGATCTCGACGACTGAGTGCTAGTTGCGAGTTTCACCCGCTTTTAAATCTCCCGCCGTCACCGTGGTAACGCCCACGCCACGTCAGCCGCTCTCGCAAGGGCTGCCGGGGGCTGCCGGGTCCCGAAACCGAAACCCACCCCCACGCTTCTCCTTACCTCGAGATCGCTCTGAACGGCTCCGGCCGAGCTGGTCCCGATCAGCTGATCTCGACGACTGATTGACGATTATGAATTAAGTAGTTTGGAAATGTCCTATCAGTTTGACATGAGAAACTTGTGTTTCTTCATAATTCTTTGCCAAGTTTTCTGAAGTTATATTGCTGAATTTTAACAATCCAGAAATTGTCCAGAAATTCTATCAATCATAAAATAATGAGCAACCTTACCTAAAAGGAGAAGAGTGGGATAGCTGAAAGACATGATAGAGAGGAATACACCTTTTTAATTGTTGGCTAAGCTCAGCTTCTCACAACATAAAAATATTTGGCTTACTATGGTCAGTGGTAAAAGCTAAAATCTCAATATCTGTACAAAAGAGTTAAGGAACTTCTAGATTTTGTTCCTAACATGTTGTTTGTAAAAACTATATTTGTGGTTTGATGATTTTTTTAAATAAAGATAGCTGAATAAAATTTAGGAATAATTTTCCTTTTATGAAATAGAAAAAAAAAGTCAAAAGGAACTCACACATAAAACACAAATACTTTATTAAGTCATTTAAAGAGAAAATTACTTTGACTTTCTATATTCCTAATATGGAACTATATGTTTCACTTTGTAAAAAATATTATTAATGATGATGCAGAATAATGCAGTCTTAAAAACAGAATTTATATGTAAATGGCTGAATGGTTGTATTTTCTTACATATTTCTCCTAATAGTAAAACATTCAAATAATAAAGTTTAAAAAAATGTATCTGGATTTCAGCTGTTGCCTTGAGGATTTCATTCCTGTTTTTAAAAACAAATGGAAAAGAGCTGATATTTTGTGGAAAAAAAAAAAAACAAACCACGAAGACAAAACCAAACCAAACCAAACAAAACCAACCAACCAAACAAAACACAAACAAACCCAAAAACCAAACAGCAACAAAAAACCTCCCATATACTTTGGTATGTTCAATGTAGTATAAAATTTTTTAAAAAATAAAACCAAAAGGTATATTCCCTCTACTTCGGTTGCTTACAGTTGAAATGATACCAGTAATCTCTGAACAATGAATTAAATAAAAAACATTCTCTTTGAGAGCATTGTACATGTTTCGAGTGAATACCCTCTTTTATGAAAGTATTTTCAGGCACCGTAGAATATTATTTAGATATAGAATTTATATAAACCTTGCTTGATTCTTCTGATTGTTTCTACAAGGTCCTATTCACTTTGCAGTTAAATCACATGAGATCAGTTAAATCCAAAAGGTGGTGTCGCACTCTCTAGTACATACTCTTACTGATCTTGCCTGACCTGAATGTAAAGTCACCTTATACTGCTAACACCCCACATTGCTGTCAACTTCTGGTGAATAACCGTCTTCTGGAAATACAGGTTATTCTTCTAATATTCTTGTATCTAATTCCAGCAATGATGATTAATTATTTTAGATTATAGCTTTCAGCTGCCACAATCCAAAGGTTCTTTTAGAAAACCATGCTAAGGCTCTTTCACATATACATGAAAAGATTTATGACATTGCATGATCAAAATGCAACTGTCTGCCTTCAAGATATGCTTGAACATGTGTTCACATAACTGGCCACACAAGCAGCTTTTGTTGGCATTCTCTAGCTTGTCCCTTTCCTTTCATCACCCACTCAGGAGTGCCTTCCACTCAGAGGTGTTGGTTGCATTTCAGCCAAGTGACCAAAGAGGTTATCAGAAGAATCAGGTCTTAGAAAAGCAGAGTGAAGAGTGTGGCACCAAAGATCACCACACCCACACTCTGCTCCCATCTAAGAGGCTCTTGGCAAAAAGCAAGCAGCAAAGAGCGGGGGACTTGGTACTGTTTGGTTAATGGTTGGACTTGATGATCTGAAGAGTCTTTTCCAACCAAAGCAATTCTATGATTTCATGAAAGAGCAAGCAGCAGACAATGTGAATAACTTCAAAGGGTAAAACTCCTTCAACTTGCTCATTACTTGCTCAGGATTCCCTCTTGCAATGCAGGACTTATCACATTATCTGTCTTTACTGTAACTGGTTCTGAAGATCAGAATTTATATGTTGAGAACAGGTCTGCAGGACAGAGCGTCCACAAGTAAATTTGTTTGGCCTTTTTAACTTGTTGAATGAACGTGAAGACTGGGAGATCATTTTGCCTTGATTGTGGCACAACCCTTAATGACACATCGTCAGTCCTTGAGTAGCAAGCATTACAGCTGGTGTTTAAATTGTAAATTGAAAACCTGTTAATTTGCTTGACAAGACCCTGGTAGTGACCATGTTCATTTTCCTCTGGTTTTAACTGGTGCCTGCCTCAAAATACACACAGAAATGATGATCTTCATATGAACAGGAGCTCCATGTCCATAGTCTATTTATTTGTTTTTACACTATCAGTAACAGCTCTAATGCACAGGAATCATGTCAAAGCAAATCTACAAACAAAGCACAGGATCATAGCTTTAATTAGCTCCCTCAGTTTACAATAGAAAATTCTCTGCCTTGATAGGAATACAATTAACAAACATATAAAGCAGAACTCACTAAGGAAAAAAAAAAGAAAAGTCTTCCGAGAATTTGTAGTGACCCTGGAATGTATTAATGCATTGATTTTTTTGTTGTTGCTTTCATTCTATTTCACAGTTACCAGTTATAATGATGACACCATCTATACTCACATTTTACAACCACCAGACTATAACCATATGTGAGTTCCAACCAGATTTTTCTTCATAACTTGCAGAATTAGGGTCTCTGATGTGTTCTGCTGGTTTTGGTAAATGCTAAGTAGTTTTCAGTCCAGTGCTAGACTCAACCCTTTTGGTGTTTCTTGACTTGTTGTTTTATTTTAATGTAGTTTATATATAGCTGGCATACTGCTCACAGTGGTTCGCATTTTAAGTATCCTGTAACATACTTGGGACGATTCTGTATAGTGTTTCCCAAGAACAAAAGCTTTGAGCTTATGAAATACGTGTTCATGAATTGAACATCAAGAACTCATCTGATATTAAACATTGTTCAATATTCAGCATTAACCAGTTGCCTCCAGATGAGCACACAGTACTGCAGCTGAGTCAGAGCACATGTGTTGTCTACTACAAATTTATCTTCTCAATATTCGGTTGATCTGGACGGGGTATCAGGAAACACTAGAAGTGAGCAGCAGCTCAAATGAAGATATAACAGTCAAAATGCTGATTCAGGAGACAATTATGTCTTCTGTTTATTTGCATTAGGGTTTAATTAAGAAGCAATTTTATTTCTTAAGGCATTCTCTTGTAAGACTGCTGATTTATTAGCCAGATACTCAGTAATGTGATTGAGTGTTCTTGTATACAGTGTTCTTGTATACATGGTAGTCTATTTTTTTTCCATGGTGGATTTATCCTTTTTTTTTTCTCACCTTTGAAATCTAATGAAAGTGACCAGAAAATGTCTGTTTGCTATAGAATGCTTGAGAAGAAGAAAACATAAATCCCCAAATAGGGTAGTCATTCAAAATTTCAGTCTTTGTCAGAAATAAATTCACATTGTGAGCAAAGATGTGAGTATTTGCCCTCAGAAAATGGAAAGATACGCTTTTGATTTTTTTTTCCTTCCCCATCTCTTACAGCTAGGCTCAGATTCAAGAATTTTAAGGACAAATATTATGTCTCACAGATTCAGGAGAAGCCTCAGAAATTCCCAAGTTTCACTCTTCTTCTTTTCTGAGCAGAAATAAATATAGCATTTTTGCTACTATCAGGAAAGATAGTTCGTAGTAGCTGGAGTTGCAGGCGGTACATTCCCCCAGCAGGCACCCTAGGCTCCAGCAGAAAAGGGCTTCAAACCCAACTCCCTGTGCCTTTCATCTCAGTGACCACAATCTCGTCAAGATTTTGTCTCTGTAATTACATCCAAACTCTGAGCTAGCCAGGATCAACAGAGGAAAAAAATATTGGGTATATTTCACTCGCAAGAGAAGATACCCACACCAGAGTAAGAAATGCATGATAATATATAAATACAGGTACTATATGCCTTCCTTTCCCTCCTACTTTTCCCAGATGTACTCTGGAGGGATTTCTTCATTGAGCTGTGGAACTCCTCCATGTAATCTCCTCTCTCTAAGAACATTTTTAGTAGCTACCATCCTTATCATGCTCCAACAAATGCTCACATCTCTGAAAGTATCTGCTGAACTTTTCTAATACTGTAATCCAATAAGGGCCATCATGACCTCTTCTTATATGGGACAGACAGACAGGTTATGCTGAAATCCATGTTTAGCAAGGTATTGCTAATGGAAATTGGAAAGAAAATATAGATATGAAAATCCTTGCCATCACTTGAGTGGAATAGAGGAAAAAATAAACTCTATTGAACCTTCTATGTTTAAATAATAGATTAAAATCACTTTTGAACTTCTATCTAACTAGTGTCAGGAAACTGTTGTTACATTCATTGTGCTTTCCAATATTCACCTTCTTGTCATGGGCTAAACACTAGGCTGACATTATTATGATCCAGCAACTGTCTTTGACAGTATAATTCTTTATTCTCTTAATGAAAATTCAGTAATGGTCCTGTTCTCTCTAGAATATTTTTGTCCAACTTGCTATCACAGGAACAAAACGAAGTTTTTTATATCTAGCTAGAAGGACAGTTTTGGGTAAGGTAAATTGCCACTGCAGGAGTTTATGCAGATTTTTAATGGGATAGTATGAACTGTGAGCTTGGTTTAGCAGGCATCCTTCGCTCACACTAGAAGATGCATAGACAGGAGTGAGGTGACTGGTACCCTGCTGAAGAAAGGTAATGTGGAATGAGATGACTTGATCAACAGGATATTGTGAGGAAAACCACTGCAGGTGAGAGCTGAGAGTAAATAGTCCATTTCAATAATTCATAGGGTCAGGGTTAGGGTAACCTATGCCTTTGCCTTGGCTATAATAAACAGAAGACACTGGGAGGGCTGGCACAAATCCTACCTTATTATTCCAGCCTCTCTGCCCACTAATGACTTTTGCTGATGCCAAATACAACCGTCTCCCTTCTCCCTGTATCTTCTATGAAGTCCTGGGACTAGCAGAGTCACAGGCAAGAATCTGACCCTTTAGTTTCCCTGAGGAGCAAAGGCTTTTCAGTTCTGAGAAGAGTCATAACTTCATTCTGTTCAGAAATAAGTGCAGCAGAATTAGGACCAGATATTTGGTCATCATCAACAATCTAGAAGAGATCACAGCCCATCCCTCTGTCATTCTGTGGCCTAGAGCAAAGATTTTGCTGGGGAAAAGAACTGTTTTGCAGTTCTGTTTAACTCATTATCACCTGAAGGGAAAATTCTGGATCCCCTCCTGATTTTCTTGGTACTCATCTCCTTCTGGGGAATTGATGGTGAGGCAAAGACACCAAACCTGCAATGCTTACTGCAGATGGCTCTGATGTAAAACAAAATTCAGCAAGAAGTGGCCAATATTTTGTACAATGATTTAGAGCACTCAGGAAATCATCCAGCCAATTGGTTAAATTTGATTTTGATTTCACTGGAACATCAGACAGGCAGTGTAGATCTCCAAAATTCAGTACTTTCCTGAAAGCAGTAAAATGTTGGTGACTGAACTAAAGCTGTGGCTTTACACAGAAGTGAAATACGGCATGAAAGTGCACAAAATGATTACTAAGGTCATCGTCATGTCGTTGTCTTATCAGACCAATAGATATAAACAAGCTGATAGTTTGGGCCTACCTCTACGTTTTGGATCTGGTTTATTCTTATAACAATAAATCCTTGCAATTTCAATACTTCCATTGCTATGGAATGGGAATCATTCTGTTTGGTTCAGACAGAAGCTCAAAATCTCTCCTAATTTCTCTTGTATCTAAACTGGAGAGGCAAGGAATCTGTTTTCTTTCTCATAAACATTTTCTCAAACTTAAAAACATTGTAGTATAGAGAGCAAAGATAGGAGAAAAATAATTAACTAAATATTTATGAACCTAATACATTTTTTTTCTTTGTCTTTGCAAATAGGCTTTGTTTTAAGCTACGAGGAAACTTTTTCTTCAACAGCATTACTTTAATTGTCTTTCATCTGATAGCTGTATTGTAGTAATAATAGAAGTGCAATTCAGGTGCTTTAACATGGCTTATCCAGGACAATTTAAGACGTCCTTGCACAGCTTGTCTGGTCTCCTGCTGCCACTGAAGAAAGGTGATGATATCTCTCAATTCTGTGTGATCATCAGGCCATTACACTTGACTGTGTGAAGAGAAATTAAACCACTAGATTAGACAGTTCTACCATTACCATTTGGCTGAATGGTAATTTCCTTTACCCCATGGGACTAAACTACTTATATGTCACTTCCAAGAACTACACAGTCTGAAAGAACATCAGCTCAAGTTTATTTTTTAGTGTTTAATTTTCCAAATTGGTTTGTTAGCTGCAATGTATTGGTGGATTTTTTTCATTCTCTGAGTCCTTTACATCATCTTTCTGGTGTAAAGCCTGGGATTTAGGGTTTGTACTGTTAAAACAGCAGGTTATTCTTTTAAGGACATACACACTAATCAAAAACGTCACTGAGTTCAAGAGAGCTTGGGGCAGAGAATTTTTCCTGGTCTGCCAGTGTTTCCAAAGCACGTATCTACTGATTATTGATCTACAGCTCTACTGAATGCAGTCACATTAAAGAGTAATAGCCATGTGCTGAATGCTACAGGCAAACATAGTAGTAAATATCTAATGCTTTTTTTTTCTTCTCTGTTTCTTTGTCACATACTCAAAGTGGAAAAAAAAATCCCTTCTCTTTTTCTTGTGAAACCTCAATTGTACAATAGTATAGATGCTACACTTAAAAGCATATAGGAGGACTATTCTAGATTTAGTGTGAATTTAGCTGCCATTCTACACTATGTTGAAATCCTCCTATTGATGAGATTAAGCTCTTTTCTGGCTTAGAAAGTCCCTCAGCCTGACCAGTTATAGCCGATCCAACAGCCTGCCTGTCGGGTCTAGGTTGTGAATATTCTGGTAGTGTCACTGTCCCTCAAAGGGATACTGTTTGGTTTTGTAATTTCATTTGTTGCCCTATCATCTATCACCAGTTTTTTTGGTTTTGCTTTTTGTACTGCCTCCAGGGATATTTCATTAAGAACATTCAGACATCCCACTGACAGAGCAGTCGCAGCAAGTCCTGTACTATGGATTGGCAGAATTGAAGGAAGAGGACTTGAACAGAGTGCTGACAATACTGCCAGCTCTTCTAATGCTACTGTCATGAGATTACCAGGGCGATGAGGAAGAAATCAACAGGAAATTGAAGGAAAAAAAAAAAAAAAGAAAAAAAGAGATGTTCTAAGTATTTTACGAATAGGTGTCTGGCACAAGCAGGGTGTCAAAGACATGTTTCATACAAACTGGAAGACAAACCTGTATTTGCTAGAAAATAATCCAAATACTGGCATGCTTTCTGAACATTGAGTCATCATCCAACAAGCCAGTTCCACACATTAATAGAACTGTGAGAAAATTCATTTCCTGGGCATGGAATTTAGTATTTTTAAACTGCCTTAAGGTAGGATCAGCAGATCTTGTTATCCTTGAACATCTTATAGACTAAAATATGCAATTTTTTATGTTAGAAGTAGTAAAGAGTATTTTACATCTATAATTTTAGGAATGCCTACTTCATGAGTCTCTTGTAAGTCAAAAGGGAGAGATATGTGTCCTTTCAAGAGGTCACTCCAGCCAGACCTAATACTGTTACTTGTACCCTGCTTCATCCTCGCCCTCTTCGCTTACTATGTAGAGGTCCTAAATTGTCTTTTTTTGTGTAGGTAGTGTCCTAAACTGTGTGCCTCCACTTTGGGCGTTGCCAGTATCTTCCCAAGTAATTAGGCAGGCTACTGTCTCTTTCTAGACAAAGCTGAGTATGTATCTCCAGTGATCAGACATTAATCTGTGTTGATTTTTACACTACTTTAATAACTTCATAAGGAAATTGCTACTTTATTTGAATTGGCTGAACAACAATGTACTGGTAACACCAGAAAGGTGGTGCACTGAACTGCGAGGAATTCACAAAACATCAAATAAACGTTTCAACACATTGTCCAAGACGGAAAACTAATTACTTGCCCTGCCAGTAAATTGTCTCTTAGTTGCATACTGCTGATGTTGTCTTAAAAAAGATGGTTGGCTAAAAGGAACTTTAGTCCAGCCCAGGGCAAACATCCTGAGATCTGTAATTATGTGAGAGGACATAAATGTTAGGAAAATGAAAATTTGAAATGAAAAATATGTAAATGTCAGGACTGATGTTTAACCATGCTAGATAACACTACTGTCAGAAAAACCTTTAGTGGATTTGATCTCTCAGCTTGCATCTGTGTATTTTATCATTATGACATGTAACTACAGTGCACAAGGAATTTAATTCTTTCCTTAAGAGTGTCATGATTGCATTGGAGAAGATATTGTTAAATAAATGTGAAGTAAATAATCTTGCTAATTTTGACGATCTTTTAATAACCTTCTTAAGATACACTAATTAGCAGTGGACTCAATGGAACTTCCACTGTTTTAAAGACTACATAAAAGCTTTGCATGAAAAGTGTGATATAAATGTTAACGCTCATACTGTGTCATTTATATGCTCAACAATGTCAAGACCCTTTTCTCCCTCCAAAAGACTGCGATAGAACTGAGCCATTTACTGGACTTTATGATGATTCAAATGAAATACATAGGCAAGTGCAACAAAAAAAAAAATTTGCAGAGCCGTATAAATCTGTTGGTTGCTGGACTGCTAAGATCGGAATTCTGCTTCACTGATGTTTATTCTCTTGAGTTACTACATGCAAGTTCTAAGAAAGGTTCTACAGTGGAGAAGCTAAATGTAGCAATATTTCCATTATTAAACGTCTACTGCTGAGTTAAATATGCATGCTTAATGACTTCTAGCTTATTCTTATGATCAATTATTCCCTAAATTACAGGTTTATTGATGCAGTATTTCACTAAGTAAGGAGGTCTAGTTAAGAAAATAAGAAAATTACTAATTAGAAGTAAAATCCGTGTTTCAAATATTCTTGGGAGACACAATCAAAGTAAAGAGTTTTAACTGTACATGTTAATATTCTAGCCTGTGCTACCAACATCCTACACAACCTCAGGGTAAAGATAAATTCTGTTAACCTGTCCATTTTCCTTACATAGTTGAATGTATATGTTTGTTAAAAACAAAGGATTTATGTAAAAATAAATCCCAACATACTAAAGGGAGCTGTTGCACAGCAAAGAAAGGTCTATAATGGTATTTTTTATACCCATAAATAAGGATATTGTATATACACATATAAGTAGAGACCAGTGAGGAGTGGCGTTCCTCAGGGGTTGATGTTGGGACTGGTGCTGTTTAACATCTTTGTCATTGACATAGACAGTGGGATTGAGTGCACCCTCTGCAAGTTTGCCAGTGACACCAATCTGACATGCTGGAGGGAAGGGATGCCACCCAGAGGGACCTGGACAGGCTTGAGAGATAGGCCCATACAAACCTCATGAAGTTCAACAAGGCCAAGTGCAAGATCTTGCACATGGGTCAGGGGCCTTTGAAGCATAAATAAAGGCCAGGTGGAGAATGGATTGAAAGCAACTCTGAGGAGAAATACTCAGGGGTGTTGGTTCATGAGAAGCTCAACATGAGCTGCCAATGTGCGCTTGCAGCCCAGAAAGCCAACCATACCCTGGGCTGCATCAAAAGGAGCATGGCCAGTAGGTGGAGGGAGGTGATTCTGCCCCTCTGCTCTGCTGTGGTGAGACCCCACCTGGAGTCCTGTGTCCAGCTCTGGAGCCCTCAGCACAGGACAGACATGGACCTGTTGGAGAGGGGCCAGGGGAAGGTCGTGATGATGATCAGAGGAGTGGAACACCTGTGAAGACAGGCTGAGAGAGTTGGGGTTGTTCAGCCTGGAGAAGAGAGGGCTCTGGGGACACCTTATAGCAGCCTTCCAGTACTTAAAGGGAAGCTACAAGAAAGCTGGAGAGGACTTTTTACAAAGGCATGTAGCAATAGGAGAAGAGGTAAGGGTCTTAAAATGAAAGAGGATAGATATAGATTAGATACAAGGAAGAACTTTTTCACCCTGAGGGTGATGAGACCCTGGAACAGGCCATCTAGAGTAGCTGTGGATGCTCCATTCCTGGGAGTGTTAAAGGCTGGGCTGGACAGGGCTTTGAGCAACCTGGTCAAGTGGAAGGTGTCCCTGACCCTGGCAGGGGCAGTTGAACTAAATGATCTTTAAGGACCCTTCCAACCCAAACCATTCTGTGATTCTAGAATTCTATATCCTTTGTGTCAAGCTGTTATTGCTAATCAATCGAAAAGACTTGTCAAATTAATTCACAATGTCAATAAAGGTAATGCATTAATGACATTCTTAAACAGGCGCTTTTTTTTTTTTTTTTTTTACACAAGAAAGAATGAAAGCACCAATCTACTGGCAGATCCTTTCCTATAAAAGGGTCAAAGCTGTGCATGTGTTATGTATATTAATTGCCTACACAACTACAGGTAGGGGTAGGTAAAGTATCTAGTAGACTGAAAGAGGAATAAATGTGACTATATTGCCAGTTATTGACTTTTTTTTTCAGCCATGGTTGTTATCATCTCCCTTTCTTACCTTTTCTTTTTCTGTAAAGAGTGATATTTTAAAAGTATAAGAATTTCATTTGCTTCTTCAATAAACAGTTATTTCAAAGTAATTGATTGCTAAATGCACCACCTCAAGTTATCAATCAGAATATTTTCTTTTTAATTTTGTGCATGCAATTTAAGTCAAAGTGTTAAAAAAATTGCTACACATGAATTTGAGAAGTTGTAAAGGTTCAGTTCTAGTCCTTCTATATCTGAATTCATAAAGCCAGTACAACTCCATGCAGGATCATTAAGGTTGGATTGAAGGATGCAGGCATAAGAATGTGATTTAGAGTCTCTGGGGAAGAGGTTATATTTCCAGTAAACTAGTAGAGAGCATCATGAGCAAGACTCTCATCTTGACTGATTTCAGCTACAAATTTTAGTTTTCCTTGTTTGTTAGAAAAGTTTGCTTATATACGCCTGTGGAAATGTAGCTAATATTTTTAACCTTTTCAGTAATTTAATAATTCACGTGTACACTATTACTTCATCGTGTTCACATTTATGCTAAAAGGTCATCTATGCCATATAAATTTCATTTTGAATTAAACTGACCTTGTTTTTCCTAGAGAGAACAAGTAACAAGTGTGTTACTGGTGGCTCCCTTCAACATCTTAACCCCTGCTTGCCTTGACAACAATTTCCTGCAATGTGAATATAATCATTATTGTATACAGACATATTTATGTGTTCTAGATGGGGGAGGAGTTCAAGCTTCCTGGCATCACTGGACACCATTGAGGTGTAAGCCGATGCTAAAGTGTTCTTCAAGAGGAAGCAAGAGAACTGTTTAGAAATAGAAAGCTTAGGAAGCTGTTGTTTAAACCTCTTTTAAGAGATACAGAAAGTTTATACGCTTATCAGATTAACAGTTTTTGCATCTCTGCAATAACATTTTTATTTGACTTTCACGTGAACCTGAGATTCCTTAGTCATGAAATGCAGGTGTTACTGGAGAGATAAACTTGGCTCTGCCCAATGGGGTCTGCAAATCTGGTGTTTCACTGACCCTGGTGACCTCCTAAATCACATACAGATTTCAGCTGCTTCTTATCTCTAAAGAGTGAGATGGATTCGGGAGATCTTTTAAACAGAAACAGTGAAATAATTTCCTACCTTTCCCAGCTACAAGCTGGACAGGGAACAGAATAAAGAGTAAATCCTTCTCACAGGTAACAAGGCACACAGCCCCAGTAGCTAATTAGAGAGTGCTGTGAGGGCATAACCTATAGTCTTGCCTCAGATCCTTAACACCCAGCAGTTAGCTGTAGCATTCATAACTGAATACAAGGCAGGGCAATATTTCTAGGCAGCAAAATTCTTTTTGCCCAACACTGCATTTTCTAGAAAGCATGTTGTTAATTTAATTTATTCCAATACTTTATTGTACTACCTGGCCAGTGTGTAAAGCATTATACACCAATGTCTTGATATCTTCTTGCTTCTAAAAGATAACAGGATATCAGATCCCTTCTAGTTTGCTTCACAAAATGACTTGAAATTAAATGGGCACTTTTTACCTTTCAAAAGTCCTTTCGTAATTGTTTAATCAGATTTATTAATACATAGTATTAGCAAATACTGAAGTTCCTGATTCCAGTGTGCACTGTTTAGAATACACATGCATGTGCAGCAAATATGTACTCCTAAACTAGCTAAATTCACAGAATACCTGTTAGATGTGCAACCTCCTCCCTCCGGTACTTCCGTGGGTATATGCAATCATGAATATATAGTCTCAGTAAGACGGTTGAAACATTTTGTGTCATGATGTCATGATGAGGAATCTTGCAGAGGCAAAGACCTTGCTGAACCCAGATGGAAGAAAATTAGGGAGATAATTCCCTTCAATGGGAAAAGAAAGGGTTGCTTACTGCTTGTCTAAGCTGAGGGTGCTGAGAATTATTTCATATACCGCACTAGGAGTAAAGTCAGTCTTTGCAATCAGGGGAAGAGAAAAAAATTGAAAATTTGCATTACTACAGGCTGGAATAATTTTTCTGGAAAGAAAAAAAAAAAAAATATATATATATATATATATATAAAATCCTGTGGCAAGAGAGAGGAAAACAGATCAAAAAAGAAAGAAATAACTGTGAAGAAATTGTTATTTTTCTATTTATGTCACCTCCAAAGTTTTAACAAAGAGAAGCACACTTTTTGCAGGAGTTTATGACCATTGTCTCTTACCAATGGGACAGTCTGTTTACATAGCCTGCTGTCCTGAGTTTATTCCTTGCAAGAACAAAAATAATGCAAAGAGGCGATGATGCTCCTCTTCCTCAAACAGATCCTGGAAGCTAATAGCCAAGTATGCTCCAGAAAAGCTTCTCAGTCCCTCCGAGGATGTCAAGCTATATGATGTCAAACTAGGTATATCCACAGCATCAAACTGGTCTTGCCAACAAGTTCCATTCTTGGCTCGTGTATGCACAAAAACAAACTTCCTAAGTGGAAAATTGTGGAAAACTTCACATTTTACTGAAAGTTCAACGCAACAATGGAAAAATCTGTTTTCTATCCCTGAGAGGTTTTGACCCTTAAGGTTTTTATGTTTGAAGCTGTCTACAGCTCAAAGTTAATTCTGACATTCTTAATCACTTTACACAAATCAATATCCAGTGTCAGGCAAAAAGTATGGATTATATTACAACTGTGGCCAAGATACTAGGGGGAAATATATTTCAAAGGCTATGTGAGTCATTTTCCTTCAAAACCTATTTGCTATGAAAAATACAAGAAGTTTCCTTAGCAACAAGTATTTCCTTGTCAAAGACTTGCTCTTCCAGAACATATCCATTATGGATTATTTATCCCATTATCTCTCTGTACCACAGTGCTAACAAAAAGCATTCATTACTGCTCAGTCCCTACATTTGCATGTCATTTTTTAGCTCCTGAATATGTGAACAAGAACACCCTTAATGGAGGCTAGTGTAGGCTTTTATTACTGCAGTTAAGCTAGCATGTCTAAATAGAAATGAAAAGTGCTAAAAATCTCTTTAAAGTACTAATGAATCTTTTCCAGAACTTCTATTGAGGCTATATTTTTTTGAAAGTGACCCCATAAAATAATGAATTCCATTGGTATTCTGTTATTCTTTCTAGCCATCTAAAAGCATTTCACATTATTACTTTATCGGCAACAGTTATTTATTTCACATTAGAAATAAACAGTGGTTTTACATTGCTAACAATAACTAATAGATGTTAATGCTCAGCCAAATTATTTTATAGACTTGAAAATTAATTCTATTCATTCACTCTCTATGCTTTTTCCACTATGAGAGAAGCCCCATTAGTAAATCCTTAAAGAGAATTTTTCCCCAGCAAAGCAGGTTTCTGTCTAGGAACCTCAAGTGACTATGGAGCTGCTCAGAGAAAACAGGCTTGATTGCATTTCCCAAACAGTCCCCTTGTGACTGGGGTGTGATGTGGGTCTTGCTCCCCTGCCACCTGATCAGCTGTTTGCACCTCTGCACAAATATGACACGAGCAGCTCAGTAGGACTGCAGCCTCTGCTGCTCCTGCCTCACGCCCTGTCCCACACAACAGGACAGCACTTCCAGAGACTGATAGTTCAGTTTGTAGTCTTGAGGACCAGGGAAAAGGCATTTGCTATATCTTAATCTTCAGATTACACTGATATTTACACGTATCATGATGAGAGTTCCTAATACCACATGTTCAGATGTTAACAGAATGGTTGAAAATGTGTAGCAATTTTACAGATGGGGAAAAAGAAATCCCATATTTGTCTGATATAGGACTTCAAAGTGTGTAATACAATCCCCAGGAATTTTCAGATTTTCAACAACTTCGCACTTTGATTTGGGACAAAATACAGGTTTGGGACATACCTGCACTGAAAAGGAATTTTTGAGGGAATTGTGGCTGAAAGCTACAAATAAAGCTGTATTGTATTCACGACTAAAGAATTTCCTAGCAATAAATACTTAAATAGAAATTTTCTGGGTGCAGCTTTTTCTGGATAACGAAAGAAAATCAATAGGTACAACATATAACACATTCATTCCATGAATGCAAAGCAAATCCTGTTTAAGGACTGAGACATCCAGTCTTACTTCTCTAGCAGAAACTTGCTAGAGAAAAAAAATCAATTTTTGCAATGGGATAAAATCCTAAATTTTGAAGTTGTATTTTTTTTTCCAACCTGAGAGAACTATATCTTAAAACAACTGAACACCAAACATTGTGCAGTGCATAAAGACTTCAGGGCTGGCCCCGGGGGTGCAGCAGGGCTGGGCAGCTGCAGGGGAGCAGGAGTTTTCTATCTCAGCAAGCTCTAAACACTGACTGGCAACAGTCTTAAATTTGAAGGACTTACTTGACTGTTTCCTTTTGTTCAGAGCACCTGCTTATCATGAGAAAACATAATTCAATATAATGAAAAGTAAATGCAAAAAAAACCCCACATTATTGAGGGAAGGAACATATTTGTTCACTAAAATCTCGTGATTTTTGAAACAATTTTGCAGGGCATCTACATGACAAAGACAAATGCATCTGGTAACTTTAACATTTCAGACAGATATAAGAGGCAAAGAAGCAACTCCCGCCTTGTACAAATTGTAGAAGCTAAAGAAAAAAACACTATCAGGAAATCACTTTTGACCTGTGTGACTAGTCAGAAGTGGGAGATGTTTATAGCTCATAGACAACACTAAAAGAGGAGTTATCTGCTTCTTCATCAAGTCTTTAGGGGAAAAACACTTCTGAAACCAGCCTGCTTTTCTACTTCAATGAAAGCATCTGTTCCATGAGGAGTTATCACTACATCCATCTCCACAGCTTGCAAAGGGCCCATAACTGCTGCACCCATTTCTAGCAGGACCAAATGCATGTGTATGCACACTGTTCATACAGGAAAAGCCATAATAACCAGAGTCCTGAGGATAAATACATCATACAAAGATGTCTTACAAAAAAGATCTATTGCACACTTTGTGATGAAGAATTAAGACCGTCCTGTGAACATCCCTGTGCTTGCACACTAATCACTGTCTCTACATTACACAATACCTGTGGAATATACAAGCATGAATATTCAGCCATAGTGGTCATTTGAGGACCTCCAAGCAATTAGTAGAGGATTTACAAGCCACTTCAGAAAATTTCTAAGTGCTGAATGCCAATGAATTTACATTTCTTAATCTCAGTTTGTTGACGTTAGGAGTAGCTCATGTCCACAAACCATAAACTGAGAACCATTAAGTAGGAAAGCCTTGCTCTGTTGAGATTTAATATGTAGCTTTGTTTACAGGTTAATAGTACATAATGTGGTTGTGCAAGTCTTTGCAATTCGGATCTTAACCACCTCTTCACACCAGCCTCATTCATGTAAAGCAGTTAATGCATCTTCTGGAGAGCATGCTCTGCTTCTAACAGCTAGGAGACTGGACTCAGACCTGAGCTTCCGCACCCTCCAAAACCCACAGAAAAGGAATTTCAGGATAGTATTTTAACCATAATGCATAAAGCTGAATTCTTTTTTGCTTGTTGGTCCATCCTTACTGTCTTTACTTCACAAAGAGAAAGTTTTCAGGTTGTCCTTGGAGCCGTGAGTGTTGGTAACAGCTTGACTAAGATAATCATCAAGCACAAAGGAAGAAATTCAAGCCACTCTGTTAAGTGCTGTAGTGAAAGTCTTGATTATGTGTAGTGAAAAGAGCAGCATCTGTACCAGTCAAACCCTCTGGACAAACAAGCAAACAAACAAACATAAAATAACCAACCAACCAAACAAAACCAAAAACCAAACAAGAAATAAAAACAGTTATTGAAGGAAAATATTAACGTCTTATACTCTTTCTTAATTTTCTTAGTATGATTTTCCAAATTAACTGCTGATTGAAGCATGTAAACCTGTGACATCTGAAGAGGAACAAAATATAATAGAAAATTCAGATGTGCCACAAAATATTAGGTTCTGTGTCTTAAATTTACATGCCCACAAATGTATTAGATTCCACTGTGGCTATGTAGCCACTACTATTTCTATTCTATTAACATGAATTAATAAAAGTGCATATATGAAAAATTACTTGCAAGTAGTAGTGACTTCAGATTCTGATTTGGAGCATGTAACTGTGAGTTGAAATGCCTGGTCTATTGCACTGGTGACATCTATTACAACTGACAGTGAGTTTGGTAGCTGTTAATCACGATAAAGATTTGAAAATCATGGAGTCCGGAAACTTCTGCAATATAGGTTTCTATCTCCTTCAAGATAAGGAGAACCCTTGATTTAAGAAAATGTGAACTTCTTTCAATACTGCATCTAAAACGCTCAAGCAGTTCTTTAGTTTAGCAGTGCATAAGGAAAAACTACATACATTTGGGACCAAGATCCACAGAAAGTGTGTTGTTGAGGTGGCTGTAAACCTATCCTTAGAGAGGAACAATAGGATACAGAAAAAGTAAGACAGAGGCAAAAGGTATTTCTTTCCATTCTCTTGAATCTTCCCATGAAGCATCCACCTGTATTCAGCTGCAGAGAAAGTTTGTCATGAACAACACACAACAGACATAACATAGTGTATAACAATGTTCCTGGCATCTGCAGTAACTGAAAATTCAGAATCCAAATTACAGAAAAAATAATTCTAAGACTGTGCACAGACTTGACATTTTCTTTAATCCTAATATTAATATAATTATTAAATATTAATGATATTAATGATAATATAATAATATAAAATGACATCAATAATTTTCATTCCTAATATTTATCTATTTTACCTACAAAGTTGGAATACTTAAAAAAAAGACTTCCAGCAAATTATTACTCAAACAGAAGTTAGATTTGCATTTGCAGTAAGATCATTTTAAATTAGCTAGTTCTCATCCAAGATCCCCAAATCAATGTTTGATAAATTTAAAATGCCAGCACAGATTTTGTTTGCTTTTGGAGGGGTTTTTATTTGTTTATTTGTTTGTCTTAAAGTCCATGTGCTTATTTTGACAGAGGACATGAATTCATCCAAGTATTTACATCTGGAGAGGGCAGTCAGTGCAAATTTTTGTCATTTGGATTTACTATATTAACTTCTCTCTGATACTAAATTTATGAGATCAAATAATACTCCTCACAGGTACACCTAATACCATCCTGATATTATCTGATGCCAACACAAAGGAATAGCCAATGATGTTTTCAAACACCTTTCATGATTAATTAAATTATCTTCATCTACTGATTTTCCAAGTACCCTAAGAAAATGAATTACCCACAATCCATTAAATACTCAGCCACAAATAAAGGACATAGTCCTCACTCTTACTGTGGCAAATGAAGTACAAGGAGATTTGTCCTTCGTCCACTGAAATCAACAATGTTTGAAAAGATCAGGACATATTGGTGTCTGAGAGTCAATGAAAAAGGAGATTTGTGGTGTGCTGTTCCTATTGTAAATTTTCTCCTTTGTCCCTTGAATGACAAGACAAAAATGATCTCACAAAAAAGACAAAAAACTATATGATAACACGGAAGAAGTTAAATTGAAGAGTAACTATTATTTAGGACAGGGTGGTTTCAAAGACAGAGAACATTTTCAGAAATATGTATTTTATTTTATTTGATAATTGCTGCATTAAGCACTTTGACAATTCAGATATGAGAAGAATTATTGCAGAGGAAGTAAAAGCAAAAATACAATGTGTACATTTCAAAGACTGAGACTTGCCAGAAGTGTTACTTGTATAGAATGATAAATACAAGGACATATACCAGTTGTCAAAGGGAATACAAGTGATTTGTGTTACATCTGCAGGTCTTGGGAGCTTTGGGAGTGATAGAAAGGCCAAATGCACTAAGTGCTGCTAAAACACATCCCAAAAGAGTTCTTGCTTCAGAGCTCCTTGCAACTCAAATAGATAAGACAAGGCAAGAAAATATTTTTGTAGCTATTTTATAGATGGCAATCAAAACCAAGAGATTTAAGACCTTTAGGTAAATCTGTTACAGGGCTTAAGGTACTTAGCTCCACTCTGATTTTAAAGGACTCTAATTCAAATCCTAAAACTCACTGCAACTTAACTGTAATTTCACACATCTTCCAGCACTGAAAGTTCAAGGAGCTTGTCAGACAGTTTAAATTCAGTACTCACCAAAAAAAACCATAAACCAACAACCCAACTCAAACCAAACAAAAAAAAAAAAAAAGAAAAAAAAGAAAAATTTTAATATTTTAAAATTCAGATTAATTTTTTTCTAGGCTTGGCCATGAAATTATATATACATAAAACTACACAAAACTTCATTCTTAAGTATTTCAGAAAACATTGTGAAGTAATGTTTTAGTCTGAGCTCTATTTGTATGCCTTTGTGAAAGCAAATCACATGATATTCAGCATCTCTCTTCAGCTTATCTGTATAAAAAATTGTATGTCTAAAATGATTTAAACCAACAATACTGAGATGAACTTTATTTGCCAAAGGAAATCTGCTTTTGATGTAGACAAAGTCTCACAAAAAATCTGTAAAAGAATCAAAAATTGGACATAGAGTTCCACTTCAGTGAAGTAGCACCACCAGAATCACAAAACAGGCTAATGAGAAGTGCTCTATAAGTGATGTTATTGTCTCTCAGACTAATAGGAAGAAAAAAAAGAAAAAAAAAATCAATAAACTTTACTAAGTTAGAAATATCCATTTCCTAAAGGAACTTGTATCTTCTAGCAACTGTTGGGTTTTGCGTCCTTTAAGTCAGAGGTCATACTCTAGACAACAATTTTTAATAGACATAGAAAGATTTATCTGCCATGATTTCATATATTCTGTTCTTGATTCCATCTATATCTTCACCTTCACAATTCATTGTGGAAAAGAGCTACAGAATTTTGTTATCCATTGTGTAAGTAGAGCACTTATGTTTATCTAAAACCAGCTGCCTAAGCAACTACTGTATTTCTGATGTGTTGTAAATGAACACAAATGAAAGTTTTTAATGATTTCTTCCCAGTTAAGTTGCTAACTGTGGTGTTCAAACACGCCTCCACTATTTTGTTTTCTTTTGATAGAAAAATAAAGATAATGGACATTGTAAAAAAGAAACTAGTAGTTGCCATTGGAGGTCTTTTTTCTTTTTTTTTTTTTTTTTTTCTTTATGGTTTTCAACCTCTGTCCGGGTAAGTTCTCAGGGAAGATGAAAAATATGAAAATATGTTGTCTCCTCAAAGACATGCTACAAAAATCTCTTGCTACTTTTGTGACAAATAGTAGAATATATCTATGTGGTTATATTGTTCAATGGGTGATAGCTTAGGTTTGTTCTTTGGTACCCTCTCTAAAAATGGTCAGATCTCTGAGTACAAGACCTGGCAGAGCCACAGTTTCCAGAGATTTCCTTTTATCTGTGAAAGTTTAGTTCAATTACTTTGAGTATAGCGCTTCACAGAGTTTTAACTACGCTCGTAACTATGTGATGGGAATTTACAGTATCTCTCTATACGGCCTGTACAGAGAATATAAAGTTTTGAGAAGTTTGGCGCAGTTATGGAATGATTAAGAACACCATTTTAATAACATTCTTAAAGTGTCTTCCTGTTTTCAGTGCTGCTGCTCTCTCTACTTACTTAACACTTACAGTCTTGGATTACTTAATCATTCTACCTTGCCCTTGAAAACTACCTTTTTTCCAGTGCTGGCTAAATACTAAAAAAAACCAGGTGTTGAGGTAACAGGTATGGTCTTTGCTGTATTTCATAGTTCCTTATTTTTAGAATTACTTATTATTAAGGAAAAAAACAAAAACAATATAAAGCTTCAGTAAAGGTTACAAGAAGAAGCAAAATCATATTGTTTTGGTTCTTGTGCTGCTAGTTTAAGTATAACAAGACAATATTCATAAGTTAGGAGCAAGTCATATTAATCACAAGATATCTTTTTTAGCAGTACTAAGGATTTGCATCTTTGGAGAGACCTGTAACCCTGAAAATAAAAATGTGCCTACATTAAAGGTATGTGACGTCCACAGTGAATATAGTTCAATTGACGTAAGGAGAAAGAAAAAGCAAAGGCAACTGGTTCCCCACATTTTGCTAAAATTACTTTCACACTTTTTTATAACTGTGAATAGCAGTGAAGTCAAGGACTTTTGAACATTGATTTTTTCTATTTATAAATGTTTGCAAAGAGCTACCTTCACAAGAATCCACATCTTCTAAAATTCTGTGTGTATAGCATGCCTTAACACACGACTCAGCTGCTGCACAAGCTCCATCAACTAAGATCCCAGACTCACAGAGGCTGACAGCTCCATCTTTTTATGATTTACAATTGCCCTCTCAGTATAATACATCCATTTTAGTTTCAAAGCACAGAGTTTTGAATTGTTCTCTCAAGGACAAAGTCAGAATGGTCATCTGTGAATTCAAACAACAGCAACAAAAATCAACAACAAAGAGTCACTGCATCCAGATGTGTCAGCTTGGTGACAGGAGTGGGAAAAAATCACCTGTGATGATTAAGAAGTTTCCATTACAGTACCAGTCACCTGTGGGGGATGCTAATCCATTGGTTTAAATTAAGATGCTCAGAATAGGATAGAAAGGAACAGGGGAAAAAAGGGTAATTCTTGCAGGCTCCACTGCTACCACAAGACTCCCACCTTCTCCTGAGGGAGACCAGAGGACATGATGGAGAAGAGAGAAGGATCAACATATTGAAATGAGGATTTGTTCAAGAACCCTCTTTGTGGAAACATAACTGGATAGAACCAAGGATTCACAATGCCATTTAAAATCAACCCAGGGATATAGTTCTTTTTCTAGGAGATTATGATTTAATCCAACAGACTCAACAGGTATAAATTCGCTGGCTGGTGATACAGAGCGTTACTTCATTCTACTCCTTTTTTTTTTCTTAAGATGACAAAACATTTTTGTGAACAGCACATTAGAATAAAATTTGAACCTCAGGGATGTTTAAGTCTAAATTTAAAATTGATACGTAGGCAGTCTGCTACTGAGAGTCTTCCTTTTGACTTCAGATTTAATCCACATTAATTACACTGAAATGAATAACTGCTTCAAAATTGTGCTAGTAGAATATTTTCCTCCAATCTTTGTCATATTTTGACTGAAAAAGTATAGTCCTGAATGTAAATGTTAAATATTAATATTGAATTTAAATATACATGCAGGGAACTGCTTCCAAATGTTCATATTATGAGTCTAATTTAAGATTTCATTTTAGTAGTTTAAGCCACAAAGAGTGGGACTTTTTCACTGTACCATTAATCTCAAAATGCTAGTAGTTGAATTTAATTGCCTGCATTAAAATTGCAGGCTCACTTTCTATTTCTATCTTTCAGTGCAATTGGATCTTTTCCCTGAGTTGCAAATGCAAAAACCTATTTACATGGCATAATGGAATACCACCTTACATTCACGTGCTATCTATATCAAATTTCATGAGACATTCCCAAAGAAATAGCTTCCAGCACTGAAGTGGAGAGATTTGACACTTCAGAGGGAGAAAGAGGAAAGATCTCAGTTCTGTATCATTAAAGTGAATGAAACATTTGAGTTTGACATCAAGACAGGGCTCAACACTGGGTCTCAAGGTAATCACAAGAACTCAGGCCACATGGACAGACAGACAGGAAATTAACTGCAGGCAGATAAAGATGGAGTTTAAAAGCATGAGGAAATATGACAAAGGTGTCTGATGCTAACTGTTTGAGGTGGTGGAGAAAAGCAGGCCTTGACTTAAAAAAAATCACATATCCTTAAATTAATTGTTAGAGATCAAATAGATTATCAAGGTTTTGAGAACAAATATCTTGTGACCTGGGCTGCTAAAACCACCTGAAATCTGTCTATACACAGATGCCCTATTTTGCATTCCATCTTTATGAGCTGGTCTGATAAAGCCATCTACTCTTTCAGTAAATTATGTCTCTCCTATTTCCTCAGCCCACCCGGCCTTTAGGATCAATCAGCCTCACCTCCATCCCTGGGAAGGTGCTGGAACAACTCATTTTGGATGTCATCTCCAAGCACACAGAGGAAAAGCAGGTTATCAGGAGTAATAAAGATGGATTCAGCAAGGGGAAATCATGTTTGACCAACCTGATACCCTTCTATGATGGCATGATGGGCTGGGTAGATGAAGGGAGAGGAGTGGTTGTTGTCTACCTTGTCTTCAGCAAGGCTTTTGACACCATCTCTCACAACATACTCAGAAGTAAGCTCAGAAAGTGTGGGATGGGTGAATGCATGGTGAGATGGACCATAAATTGGCTGGATGGCAGAGCTCAGAGGGTTGTGATCAACAATGCAGATTCTGTTTGGAGGCCTGTAGTTAATGGTGTTCCCCAGGGGTCAGTACTAGGTCTAGTCTTGTTCAACCTCTTCATCAATGACCTGGATGAAAAGACTGAGTGCACCCTCAACAAGTTTGCTTATGATACCAAACTGGGAGGAAGGGCTGACACACCAGGAGGTTGTGCTGCCATTCAGCGAGACCTGGCCAGGCTGCAGGACTGGGCAGAAAAGAACCTGATGAAGTTCAACAAGGTGAGGTGTAGGGTCCTGCACCTGGGGAGAAATAACCCCAGACACCAGTACAGGTTAGAGGTGGACTTGCTGGAAAGCAGCACTGCAGAGAAGGAGTTGAGAGTTCTGGTTGACAACAGGTTGACCATGAGCCAGCAATGTGCCCTTGTGGCCAAGAAGGCCAAGGGTATCCTGGGGTGCATTAAGAAGAGTGTGACCAGCAGGTCAAAGGAGGTTCTCCTCCCCCTCTACACTCCCCTTGTGAGGCCACATCTGGAGTACTGCATCCAGCTCTGGGCTCCCTAGTTCAAGAAGGACAAGGAATTACCCAACAGAGTCCAGCGGATGGCTACAAAGATGATAAGGGGTCTGGAGAGTCATTCTTATGAGGAAAGGTTGAGAGAACTGGGTGGGTTCAAACGGGAGAAAATGACTGAGAGGGGATGTTATCAGTGCTTATAAATATCTCAAGGGTGGGTGTCAAGACGATAGGACCAGACTCCTTTCAGTGGTGCCCAACAATCGGATGAGCGGCAATGGGCACAGACTGAAACAAAGAAGGTTCCATCTGAATATGAGGAGAAACTTCTTTACTGTGGGGGTGCCAGAGCCCTGGAACAGGCTGCCCAGAGAGGTTGTGGAGTGTCCTTCTCTGGAGATATTCAAAACCCATCTGGTCACATTCCTGTGTGATCTGCTCTGGTGAATCTGCTTTAGCAGGTGGGTTGGACTAGAG
Source organism: Caloenas nicobarica (assembly GCF_036013445.1). Lineage (NCBI taxonomy): Eukaryota > Metazoa > Chordata > Aves > Columbiformes > Columbidae > Caloenas > Caloenas nicobarica. The sequence goes on along the minus strand of NC_088284.1, from coordinate 75,596,781 downwards.
GATCTCCAAAGGTCCCTTTCAACTTCAACCATTCTGTGATTCCGTGATTGCGTGATGTGATATACTGGAGATGGGGTTGGAAACAAAAAAGAAGACCAAATGTATGAAAGAAAGGGCATGAAATCTTAGTAGGCTGGGTCTGATGCAATGTCAACTACTTCAGCATGAAGTTTGCTTCTCAGTAGGATTGTCATAATTGATTCATAAAAAAGAGAAGAGGAAGGAATGTGAGAATAGAAGAACGAGGAAAAAAATACAGTTCTTACAATGTGTTATAGAAGATAAGGCTGTAGAACACTAAAATATGAAGTATTTTTTGACTACTAGCTGCCAATAAAGCCTCATCTGCCTGTATTCTGAGACAGGCGATTTATTTTCTTTATATATTTCTATAAAATATTCATTTTCCCCATGCTAGCACAGCATCTGCATGTTGTAGTTTATTAAAAATCCTACAAGTAAAAAATAGTAGTAATGAATCTTTAATGACTGTTTTCTCTCTGAAAAAGATCAAATAGAGTTTGCCAGGCAGAAAAAGAATATTAAAAATGCAAGTAAGAAATCAAAATCACTTAAGCAAACAAATCTGAATGAAGCATTTTAACCTCTTGTTCTCAGCAATAAAATTTTAAATCATAATTTTATTTGTTCATTCTGTTGTGGGTGCTTTGCTGGGGTTTTTTTGTTTGATCTTCTTTTCGTTTGTTTCTTTGGTTTGGTTTTGTTGTTTGTTTGGTTTTACTCACATCTTATTTTCAGTATCTCATCAGTTTGCAGACTGCTAAGCAAAGGGGAGACATTTACAAACAGCCTCTCTCGGGTCCTGGTTTGTGTCCTATTTCTTATGCATGGAAGTCATGACAAAGAGCTTAGGAAACAAACAAACAAACAAACAACAACAAAAAACCCACAACAACCGCACACACAAATCAAGAAAAGGCATCTTTCAAACCTGACTCCCTCTTCAGCATGAACTCAGACTGAATCTCTGCAGACGTGCTGCTTATGATCTTTTTCTCTATACTTCACTGCTGGAGAAAAACTACCCTATATCTGACACCAGTCAGCTTTATGAAAGGCTTCTCTCTGCTGGATCTGTTTCTGATATTTTAAAGGAGCACGTTGCAAAGGCATAGTACATGCATTCTACAGTATTGGAGAGAAATCAACATTCAAGCAACATCAGGACTGCTTATCCGGACGTTAATATTTTGCCAGAACAATGAAGAGCGTTCAGTGTCTTGATTTCATGTACCCTTGCATGCTCTGAAAGCCTGTAACCCCACCCCAGAGGAGCCACTCAGCCCAGTGAGAACTGGGAAGAGAGAGACCTTTAAGTAGGTTAAGTTGCCTTATCAGGTAGATGGCACAACAGCAAAAATGTCTACGGTCATCCAGCTGAGGACACAACATCTTCTACCACATGGGTAAAGGAGGGATCATCTTAAAACTGGTACTGCCACCAAATACATGTTACTGAGTAACAAAACAAGAACAACCGGGAACTGATGCAATTCTTAGCAACATCCCACTGGTTCCCAGTAATTTAGCCAAACTGGTCTAGTCAAGGAACAGAGAGGTATGTCATGTCAAAGCTGCCTTTTCAACTCTTTTACTTTTGTGGTTTGAGTTGATCTGCTCTATGTTTCAACTGCATCCCAGAATTAAGGACATTTTCAAGGACATTTTCTGGCAAGAACTTGAATAAGTACTGTGGAAATACCAAGAAAAAGACTGTTTGCTTTGGTGTCATGCCTAGTCATGATCAAAAGCCAAGTGCTGAAAATCTCATGAAGAAAAAAGGTGCTTAGCTAAGTCTCAAACTTCTGGATCTATTGCTCTGCTCTGCAGTTTCTGAGCTCCTCTGAGGACAATACAACAGTAAAATGGTACAGTTCAGCTGTCCTAGGTCAGCTCCTTACTACAGCCTTACTACAAGGATTTCTAAAGTCTGGATGGAAGATTATATTTTGTGTTCTTTTGAGCCTGTGGTCTGCAGTGGCATGACTTGAACAGGCCCTCAGTGACAGCTTGTGTCTTCAGGAAGAAAAATCCACCTCTGGTATGTCACATACTCTGCAGGGATCTGAAAATGCATTAAAAGAAGAGATTTTGTTTGGAATTTGGACTTTGTAGGAAACTTGTTCTATGATAGAATTCAAAGTTCTGTTTCATTTAAGTCCCTACAAGGTATGGGGCAAGCCCTAACTGACAAAATTTTAAAAAGAGACTGAAATCTCATATTCAGAAATGGTCCTTGCATTCAGGAGATTAATTTGAATAAAAATTCAAGGTCAATCCAAAGAAGACAAAGGCTCAGTTTGCTATATATTTTCCAACAAATTGTCTCTAACACATGAAATTTGGAGTTTTGTGTATCCTTTTCCATTGTCGAGAAAGAAAAACAACATGTAATATGGTCACACAAACAAACCAAGGCTTTTTTTAGTCAAAAGGATTCACACCTAATTGCTTTACCACTGAGTCAACTCATAGTAGATTTAAGAATGTCATTGCAGTTGTTGTTTCTATGGATACAGAAAGTTTAGAACCTGCATGGAAAACCATTCCTGCTGTTCTTGTTGCAACTTTGTAATTTGAGGAGGTTCCTTCAATATCTAGAGTTAGTGACATGAGCTCCCATTACTTTAGTTACAGTCAGAATTATTTAACAAAAATAACAGCAGTAATATTAATATTGCTGTCAGTTTTAATTTTGATGAAGAAAGGACTGTTCGATTAGAATGCAAATATTCAGTTATCTATCAGTAGTCAAAGAAAGCGATCCTGTTGCATTCTGTTGGTGATTGTGTTTTGCAGCATTTGTGTAACCATGACTCCACAAACCTGCAGATCCAATAGCACTACATCTAAATTGAATTTTCACTGGCTTGTGTTTATAACAGGTATTCCAGCACCGACTGGACTCTCACATGCTTACACAAGCTTACAGTGACACTGAAGAGGATTGTTCCACATTGCGGCTTATGATGTGCATGGCTAGGTCAAATGGCTAGGATGATTTTTTTCTAATAAGTCAGTGCTAAGCTGGACTTTAACTTTTTAATATTGTTTAAATGAATGGAAATTACTGAGGAGGAGAATAAATGATCAAAATTCAAACGAAATGAATATTTTTGTGTCCTTAAAAATTATGAAAACCAGCCACTGGAATCACTTTGATTTTGAAAACTAAGACTGCTAGTATAATCTTTTCCAGCCATACGAACACAGTAGAAACTATAAGACTTTTGATGCATTGAAAGTGAAAGCTGACTAACACAATAAATTTGTAAATGGCTTTGGGCATGTTTATCAATGAAAACAGTAGAGCTGAATATCCCATTGAATATTACCTCCAGCTCAGGAAATCAATTAATTGGCAACAATCGAAAAATATGTAAATCCTCATGCAAATTGTTCCACCACTGCATTTGAACATCTCTGCTAGAGTATGCCCTTGACACCTCTTACCACAAGACGAGAAGAATTTCACTGAAAACTTGAAGACACATGTATAGTATGACTGACTACAATAAACTAGAATTTCCACATGGCCATTATTTCTTTGAAAAAAACTGTAAATATGGAATATCTTATTATACCAAGTAATATCTACTTAAGTCAACATCCTGCATAAGCTGAGCACTGCAATTATATTCTGTTTATACCTGCACCCACTAGATTAGATATAAGGTGGAGTGGAAAAAACATTAAAAAGGTTAAAATTCAGTGAAAATGTTATTTTATTGTACAAAATATGACATCTCTACCTGATTCCAAGCCTCTTCATCCTTCTTTCTGTGTGAAAAACTATGGTTCTGAAAATGTAACATTTATATTTTATGGTTTTCAGTCCATGAACACAAAGCGAATACTATGTTTGCAATACCTAATAAGTGGTATTTTTATCTCAGGAAGATACAATTCCTTTTACTTTTTGTTTACTGTGTTAATCTTGATTTTCAGTTACCTTCTGAGATGAGCACCAAGGCTCTTTTTCCTCCTTCGCTCCATTTACCTAGTAGATGCTGACTGGTATTTGTAACAATTTACCTTATTAACATAAAACCAAACTGAGCAAAAGAGAAACAAGTAGTCATAGTTCTCTAGGACTACAATTTACTTCTTTTCTCTGATTGCAAAATATGCTTGAATTTCTATTTTCTTGCTGATCTGTAAAGGTACATTGTTATTATGTTCCTAAGCAACCTGCTCATGATTCTTTGGCGTCCTGCTCCAGGAGACGTTGCTTGAGCCAAGGCTCTGACAAGGTGACCTGCAGACGTCCCTCTCAACTTTAAGCATTTTGTGATGATTACACCATGTATCCTACTAATTCTGTTTGTTCTTATTGTTCAACTCAACAAGCCTCAGGTCGCTTTCAGTCGTAAATTCCTTAGAGTAAACAGAGTGTTTTAAAAGGAGATGCAAACACGGGAGCCAGATGTCTTTTACCATAACCTTGAGTTGCTTGGTTTGTGTAAAAATAAATAAATAAATAGATAAAGAAATAAAGAAATAAAAAAGAAACACCACACACACAGACACACACAAACCAGGGTTGCTCTACTGCTTGTAATCAATATTCTCACTACTTTTTTTTTTTTAATTTTTTCTTTTTAGCATGGCATTGTGTTGCAATTTCCTTTCTCATCTTCCTGTAGTTTGCCACTTGGCTAGAAGTATTTTTGCATGAGCTTAATTTTACACTGATGTGTTTAAAGTCTGACCATGTTCGGCCTGAAGATATATTTAACTATAAGCATATATGTACGTTTCACACATTCTTTAAAGTCTTCAGATGTCCTAATTGAAAAGCATGCTCTTAATCAGTTTGTTAGGATGGCACCACATTCTGTGTTTAGGTCTTGTATGTGTTGGCCTTTTGATGACTATCAAAGCAAAACTCACCAAACAGCTTAAATTAACTTCAATATGTTAGCTCAGCTATTATTACAATGTTTTTTTTCTTCTGTTGGTCTCGAGATACTTCACTGACACCAAATAGAACAAGTGAATACAATGTAGCATTTTAACATGTTTTTGAAAAATATACAGCTCCCAGCCACGCTGAAATATTTCAGCTTTATTAAGGCATCACAGCCTCTTCTATTAGCACACCACAGAATTCACAAGGCTCAATACACAGTGTGGTCCCAGCTTAGCAAGACACTAACACCATGGTGCACTGTGGTCTTTAACTACACTACGACAAAAAAAAAAAGCACATCCAAGCATAACTGTTGTAGTTGGATTTGTTCTTTTTGATTAAAAATTTGATCTTTCTGAAGAAAAGATGAAAAGAGGAAACTACCAATTTTCTTTCAAAACATTTTTGCCTCAAAACTTTCTCCCAGCCAAATATTTTTTCTCCTCTCTCCTTCCTTCCTTCCTGCCTTCCTTCCTTCCTTCCTTCCTTCCTCCCTCTCTCCTCCCCTCTTTTTCTTTTTGTCAATAACACTATAATACGTTTGATTTAAACCTAACATAATGCATTAGGTTTCTCTCCAGACCAAGCAACATAAAAAATAAATCTCAGGCTAAGTTCAAATATTGTCTTGCCTTTTTTTTTCTTCTCTAAGTAAAGCTGGTGCTCCTGATAGGTTTCTGTCTGAATAGGAAAGCTTCAAACTGGAATATCTCATTACCCACTCAGCAGGTTTGCTGTTACCAGTGGTAGCACCAACTTCTTCTATCGACCTGCTTGCAAAGTTCATCTCCCTGCAGTGAAACTTTCATTTCTTAATCCAGGGTTGAGTAAAACAAATATAAACAATACAATTATATTTTCTCCAAAGCAAGATGACTCTGAAAACTTCAGTTGCAGCTTTAAAACAATTTTCTCTGTAGTGATCCAACAAAAAAATCTTAATTCTTTTTACATTTTCCCTAAAAAGAAACAGTACTTCACCATTTTCATGTTTCAAGCTGTTTTTCTCTGCCTATCCACTTGCACAAACAGGTATATTTGCAAACAGAAAACTTACTTGCTTACAGGCCTTTCATTAAATCAACACCTATCCAATTAGATGGAAATCCTGTTTTTAAATGTGTATAAAGAAGAAACATGCAAGATTTTTCTATTTGTTTGGGGTTTTATTTTTTTCACAAGTTATTAACACTTCAAATAAAGATCACATTTACAGAGTGCAGCATCACAACCAAAATGTGAAAGAATTAGTGCCACTAACACCAGAAGTGGAATTCAAAGTGTTCCCTGCACTTTCACCTGTGACCTGCAAGGAAATTATCATGGACTGACAATCATGAAACATTTATGCCACATTAAGTTTTCTTTAACTGATGAAAAGAATCAGTCACGCCCCAAGTCCTCATAACTTAAGTGGGGAGCAGAAGGTAACCATGAGGGAGTAACAACTGACAGCATCAAGCACATGATTGCCTATGGCATTTCTAAGAATTCTGGGCATTGTGGTATTGGTGGGAGGTGTTCTTAGAGGCACCAAAGTTCAAGAGTTGATTCTTAAAGGAAGCTCCACATATTTTAAAAATGCTCCATTATTGCAGTGAGAAATAGTGTTAGGTTTTATAATAGCAGTATGTTTTAAAAATCTCTAGGGAAAGGTTAAACAGAGATTGCAATGAAGAGACACATAAAATCTGTACATATATATGTACAGCACTTGTATGTGTATGTGCACCACAACAGATATGTACAGCACTTGTATGTGTATGTGCACCACAACAGCCTGCTGGAGCAGCCAGAGGTCCGCGGCTGGTCAGTAGGACTTGGTTTTACTCGATGGCACAACATCTGTCCCCTGGAACCTCCCTCTGCCTGTCACACAGCCCAGCATTGGAGTTCTCAGGTGGTGGAAGGACACCTTGTGTGTCATAGAATCATAGAATGTTCTGAGTTGGGAGGGACCCACAAGGATCATTGAGTCCAACTCCGTTCCCTGCCTATGACAACCCCAAAATTCACACCATGTGTCTGAGGGTGTTGGCCAATTGCTTCTTGAACACTGTCAGGCTTGGGGCCATGACACCACCCTGGGGAGCCTGTTCCAGTGCTCCAGCACCCTCTGGGTGAAGAACTTTTCCTTACGGTCCAACCTAAACCTTCCCTGGCACATCTTCCTGCTATTCCCTTGGGTTCTGTGATTGCCAGAGACAAGAGATCAGCATGTGCCCCTCGTCCTCCCCTTATGAGGAAGCTGTAGCCTCAATGAGGTCTCCCCTCAGTCTCCTCTTCTCCAGGCTGAACAAACCAGTGACTTTAGCTGCTCTTCATGTGGTTTCCCCTCCAAACACCTCTAAATTATTGTTGTGCAATAACAGCATGATACAGCTCAGTAGAAAGCTCCTCAGTCAGGAGCAGGACTTGCTGGCCAGGGAGGGACGGAGGTGAGTTCTGCAGGGGCTGGTGGGTACTGTTGCCAGAGATCCCACCTGGCACCTGCTGGCAGCAGCTGTAAGAGCATCATTTCCTTCCACTTCTAAGCCCCTCTTAGCCTTCTTAGCCCTTCTAAGCCTTCCACTTCTAAGCCCTTACTGCAGGTAGATGGTCTGAATTCCAAGCAGACAGGAAGCAAAAGAAGAACCAGCTACCCCTGGTGCCTTATGCCTTCCTCCTTCTGAAGTAACGGTTGTTCTCTGCTTTATAGCAAGACGCCCACCAAAATCAAAGAAAAAAAAGTTAAAAAAATTTTCAGGGGTTTTTTTATGTTGTTCATCATGGCTGTGTCTGCATGTTTGATATCCATACAAGATCCACACTCTGCTGTTCCTCTGCAGACAGAGCAGAACCCCAGGGGCTTTAAACAGAGTAGGATGCCCATGCCCATGTGTTCCTCTGACTCAGAGCTAGTTGATGAAAGCAAAGAACATGAAGACCCAATGGGACTAAAATCCTATAAAAAGAGCCACAGCTAACAACATCTTTCATAAATTTTTGTTTACCATTATGCTCGATGATTCTGAGGTTAAGTGCAGGTGACTTTTACTCAAGATAATGAACATGAAAGAACAGTAGGAAAATAAGCTATGTGCATTCTATATTTTGTGTTAGCACATCCTTGTTCAGGTTGCATGGTCACATTTTACAGGGCAGTAGTTTTTATATTGGAATGTGGTGAGCTGGATTTGGATCCAATATTTTTTTACACTGAAGAGATCTTACACACAAACATGCATGAACTTTTCTGCCTTCACAGGCAAAGTTACAGAGAACTCTCTGCCAGTGTATTAGAAAAAAAGCCGACAAAACCACTAGTGGTATGAGGATACCAGAAAAATGGCTAAAAAGAAACAAACGGGAAGTTTTAATAGTTTGGAAATGTTTTCAAGATTTAAGTTGAGAACTTAATAGATAGGGAGAATTGATTCTGTTCTGTCTTCTATTAGCTCCTTTGGGAACACTGAAATTAAACTCAGGCCAATTAGGCAAATCACTCCTCCTGGCTTTTGTTGATGTTTTAGTTTCTTTTGCATCTGGAGCAAGACCTAACTGTGAATATGGGTGTGCAGAGCATCTAACATGATGAGATCCGGGCCTCAGCTTTGACCTCTGTGTCCTGGCACCCACCGGGAGCACACACCAAACCCAGCGGCCTTGGTGCAGTCACAGGCCATCAGCCCTTGTCCTTGTGCTGCAGATTTTGCGTTACCATCTGTGTGTTGGCTGCAGCCAAATGCTGTCGGCAGGATCAGGCATTTTCTCTTCCCTTCTACAATCAGTAAGAGACAGTGAAGTAAAAAGGAAGAGAAAGGCACTGAGTCTAAAAACTTTGAGTTGAGGTTTAAGCAACTTCTCAAAGATCACTTCCAATTTCACTGGGTGCCTAACAATAAATGAGATGAGCTTTGAGGAAACATTAGTTCTAGGTTTTGAGCAAAATACAAGATATCAACACCATGTTGCTCACCAGAGCATGACAATACCACCTGCCTAATCAGCCCTCAACCACCAGGTTATTTTTTCTAATTACAGTTTTTTCCAGTCATGTGTGAGTTTCTTTTGCTCCAAACCCTGCTTCGTGTTGTAACTATTAATGCTGCTCCAGTACCTTTAACTCTGTTCCATGAGGCACTAGGGTTTTGCCATATAGCTGGCAAAAAACCTGAAAAATCAGTCAGCAAAATATGAAATGCAGAGGTACGGTAGTTAGGTTATGTTTCTTTGGTCCAGATTGCCTCACACAGAGACCACAGTGGAGAATCTTTTAGGAATTTCATGGACACCTGGGGAATCCTGCTGGTGGAAATAACAATACATGTAGAGACACATTGATCTAGAAACGTTCAGGTGATGTTGCTACTGATAAAGTTGTAAATGCTACAATTTCCCAACTATAAGAGTCTCAATCTACATCATGCAGGGGGTTCATAAGAGCTCTGTCGTGGTTTGATCGCAGGGAGACAATCAAAAACTGCAGCAGATGTATTTTCCTTAACCCTCTTCCCCCTCCCGTTTTCCGCCCTCCCCTCCCCTGCCTTTTTCACTAAGGACAGGTGATTTTGAGAGGAAAGGAAAAGAAGGACAGAGAGAAGAGAGCTGGAAAATTTGAAAACGTTTTACTAACACTACTAAATAAACATAGAGAAAAATAAAGCAGAACAAATATTATAGAACCAGTCTTGCAATTCCCAGCAGCTACTCTGGCAGGATCCTGCAGCCAACCAGAACTAGATTCAGTCTGTCACGATGCCTCAGCTTGCAGGGACAGCAGAAAAGAAGAAGCAAAACTAAGCAGCAGAAGGCCCAGCAGAAGAGAGAGAGCGTCCTTCTGGTCTCCACCTTTTATATCCAGGAAGTTGTGAATGGGATGGAACACTCCAATTGGTCAATTCGTGGTCACCTGACTCAGAGCACCTCCTCTCGTTGGTTCCCCCCAATGACCCAGGACAAGCTCAAATAAGACAAAAAGCAAAGGTCTGGTCTCGAAGCCACTGTAGCACTTCCCATAGATGGCAAAGGTCCTGCCTCCAGCCTGCCTGAGTTTGCAGCCTGGCCCTCTCTCTCTCATGAACAATGCACAGGACAGCTTAATCTGCAAATGTACACATCAAAACACCAGCTTCTGCATACAGCACTGAATACAAATGCATGACATTTTTAAGTAAATAAAGAGACTGAAACTTAACCAAGCTTCAGAAGTGCAAACCTTATCTCCTCAATATGTTTTTCTCCCAGAGGAAAGTCGCTCCCTTTTGCAGAACAGGGAAGTGAAACGAGGAACGAACAACTTGTGGGAGTGTCCTGTTTCATTGAAAAATGCATAAGGGAGTTAATAACTTCAGGCAGTAAATATTTTTCCCATCTCGAAATGAAGTCGATACAAATTGAACTGTTAGATGAAATGCTTGTCTGAGTCAATGCTTTACAATATAGTTTAATTAACACATTCCTCCTTTTCTGATATTGTTTGGGCTGATCTATAGATTTACAGCTCATGTCACAGATGGATTTCTCTTATCTGCCCTACACTAGCACAACCGCCTGCAAATGTGCATTTCAAATATTTTTCCAGATTAGTAATTAACTGAGTCAGGAAAAGAGCTGTGAGGGTCCAGAGCTCACTGAAGCACAATTCATTATAACATATGACTCTCAAGCTGCAATTATCTTCAACCAGAAATTTGTGTATTCCGGAGCTTGGAGTGAGGCTGCAGTGCTGAGGTGGTTTTGCACAGGACCAGTATAACAGATGTGCTTCAAAACATGAAGAAAATACAACACTTTTTGTGAAATATCCATGCTATGATTCATGTGCACAGCCCATTTATCCTGGCTGATTTGGTTCAGCTGCTGCTCTTTCACAGCCTGGCAGGTCATTAAGAAACCGCTTTCCTTTTCCAGCTATGACAGATAAAGCCAGAAATGTCGTTACTCCTATCTATTCTTGTTACTTTCTACCTGGGAGGCACTACTGTACAACAAATGAGGCAACATAGATCGTTGTGTGGGTAACCTTTATTCTGCAGTGAGACACACATAATTATTAACTGATTAAGATGGGAAGTCAGGCAGGTGCTAAAAAGATGGAGAAGCATGAATCCTGTCTGATCTGTGCAAAACGGGCCCTATTGTCTCATCCGCTGAGTCCCACCAGGCCCATAGGTTCTGCTGGCAACGTGTCATCATGTTATGCTGAATAACACTTGGTTCACGGTCCCCAAAATACACGGACTTGTCTCTCTCTCTAAAACAAGAACAGACATTCATGCAGTTTCTGTGTTTATAAACTGGTATGAATTCCCACATTGGTCCTTGAGATGTCATTACTGTGGCATCTGAAGCTAGGGTGTAACTGGTTGTTCTAGGGAGACCATTCTTACCATCTCGATCCATCTCTACTTCTGTTTCCATGAATAATGGATTTATCTACAGCAATTTCAAATCCCACTAATCCCTAAGATTAATTTACTGTATGAGACTGTATGATAATTGTCACCTTCTAAAATAAGCCAAAAAAAAAAAAAAAAAAAAAGGAGAGGGGAAAGAATGAAAGAAAAAGCTTAAGGGTACTATAGAGACCACTACATTTCCCCAGGCTTATCTCTATCAATATGGTAGTAGGATTAACAGGATTTTCAGAATTATGATCATAATATTCACTGAGAACAATGCAATATATTAGTCCTACTGTTCTTGTCAGGAAAACATCAGGAAACTCAGGGCCCCAAAGAAAATGTGAGCTTGAAAGGCTGCGTCCTTGAACTTTTAGGAAAAATGGTTTTCTTATGTACTCTTTCCACTCAGTGTGTTTAGAGAGATGGTGGAAGCAAAGACAGTTAAAGTAATGTAATTCTCCATCTTTTCTGTACAACACAGGAAAAATCTGTTCCCAGAGCTTTTCAGAGGTCTGGTGGAACACGTCACAGTCAAACACGGGGTCTGAGACTGTGCTGCTCTCTCATGGAGACAGATTTCTGACTTCTCTGACTTCTTTAGTCTCAAAGTGCCTTCTTCTCTGTTCCCAGGGTTTCTCACACTACCAAAACTATTTTTATATTATATTGAAATAACTGTCAAGTCACTTCACACTGTTGGAATGAGATGAACTGACTCAAGAAGGATCTAGGCTACATAGGCACACTGGGCAAAGAAAAGATCAGTTCCTTTGGCTTCTTTCAATGCAGTAATTCCTGTGATATCTCCACACATTCATATATTTTACTGCAGGTGAGATTGCACTCTAAATATTCATGATAATATGACCCATAAACTCTATTGACATATTCATACCAGTAATCAATATCCTGAAATTGTGGTGATAAGTTGTAAACGCATTATCCTGTTATTATTAATTGCAAGTGTTAGAAGCTTGTCATTGATCATAATGAAAATGTTGATTTATTTTCCAAAGATTGTGCAGGTTTTTTTCAGGTACACATCTGTGTGTTGCTAAGCAGTTCTTAACATGGACATACAAATCTCCAAAGGCCGTTGGCCTAAACCAGTTATGGAGGTTTTCATACATCGATTGCTGCCAGTCAGGTAGTGCCGACTGTCTGGTGCTGTTTTGCATAATAATTGTCACCACAACCATGGAAATCTTGCCTTGAGAGATTTGTAATTAAATGAACAATTGCAGTACCCATTAGAGCCCAGAAAATTTTGTCTTGTGACAGATATCATGGAGATCTTTACATGCAACATGTATTTCTCAGGGTGATGACAATACGGAGTTGAAGTGTGTATTAAAAATAGGGAGTCTTTTTCAGCCCAATTTTTCTATGACTAGTGAGGACCATTTTAAATGTTAACCTACTTGGGAATGAAAATAATGAGCTAGCAGGTGAGTACTTCTCTCTTCCCTTGTCTTTCATTTACTAACAAAATAGACGAGTTTACAGGGTTTTTTGCACATGTATAAATGAACAGATGAAATACAAAGGAAGGGAAGAACTCAGCTCATTTACTTATGTACAAAAGCCTCTAAATAAAGTAATGACTTTAACCTGTACTGTAGATAGTAGACATAAGGCAAGAAAGCACTTATTATTTGTCTATTATCTTCCAGAAACAAGCTTTTGATATTAGCCTATATTCTATAACCATATAACACACTTACAATTTAATGTATCTGATGTAGCTTGTAGAAATACATTGATTTTACAAGAGGTATATACCATATGTGCTTGGTTTGGAGGCCAGGTGGATTTTTGTTCGGCATTATATTTTTACATAATTGCCCGCATATATGTTTATCATACTGCCCTGTGTTCTTTTAGGTAGGTCAAGTCCAAATATTCTCACATGTCACTGGAACTGAGAAGTGCTGAGGCTTAGAGCAGCCACTAGTCTCTCCAGATTTTTGTTCACAGTTTTTTACAGCTGCCTCAGAGAAAGCTTCATGTTGGAGTTTCCATCTCTCTTTGCTCCTGAAGAAATGTGCTGTAAATCCTGTCTTTGTTTTATGCTGCCAGACTAATCTTTGGATGTATTATGCCACATCATTGAAAGCTTTGAAAAAAGGAATTAAGACCTTGAATTTGCCTAAATAATCTGAGTAAAGTATGATGAGAGCAAACAATGGCTCTGGTAGGCTTGTAATAGCTGTGTTGCTAGAAACACGTGCAGTAGCACTTTGTTTAAGCTGATTTCCTGTGAGGCGATGGATTTCTTTTGTAGGTACAGCCCACTGCTATAATCAGAGTGACTATGACAAACACATGTACAACTCAGGAAAAATCACCACCCACAAATACAGGACAATTTACATGCCAGACAGAGGTGGTGAGTAATATTCCATACAGCAATTGCTGTGCAGGACCTTAGATAAGCAAAAATACAAGAAGCAATGTACTGGTATTTTACATGCTTATTTACATTTGTTTATTTATTGATGCATATTTTTATATAAGCTTATTTATTTATCTACATTCAAGTCTTCAGAGCAGCTTTTCTCTGCCTATGAGTGCAATACCTGTCAAAGCATTTTGGCATGAAGGCAAGAGCTTAGCATAGCTCCATATTGCTGTCATTCATACCCTAGACATATATTTCTTTAGTGTTGACCCCTTCCCTGAAATGAACAACAACTCTTCCATGTCAGCAAATGTGAGCAGAATTGCATTTGTTATAGATGTCTGAGGTTTTTAGGGAGTCAAAGTTGATGTATGTGACAGCTTTAAGACTAAAGCATTCCAGAGTCATTAAAAAGCTGCTTGAACAATTTTGCATATTTTACACAGCAAGTTTAAGCAAAACTTTGTTTTCCTCTTCATGACTCATTCATCTTTGTTCACAAAGCATAAATAAATATTTTTCACACATATATTTTTAAGGAGGTGCAGCTCCAGGTCGATCTTACAGGAAAGATCAGGTATTTTTTTTGCTCCTGACATGACTTTATTTCCTGAAGCATCAACAAAACAGCAGTAAATGTGCATAAATTAATGTACATAAACTCATGTGCATAAACATTTGCACCTACATGCTGAGCTGTCATGTTTTGGGGGGAAAGTTCCAACTTTCATTGTGGGTTTGATTCTACTCATTCTGACATCAATAACAAACCAACAAAACTTGGACTGACAATGACTGCTTCTAAAAAACTTCATTCAACAAACTACTTTGATGTTGTGATTTCACTTCGTGATATGAATCCTGCACCCAGATGATCAAATGAGCTCAAACATAAAAATGGCACAGTCTTATGACTTGAATGAAATTAATCATATATTTAAGGGCAGCAGAGGACCACAGTCCCGTTTACAAGAAAAAAAAAAAAAAGGATTTCTCTGAGTAAACAGGGAAAACAGCAAAGTACATGCTTTCCCATCTTCCCATCTCCAGGTAAAAATGTTTTTCTTCCCAAAACCATGTATTTGTTAATATATTGGAAAGAATAATACAGTGTTCTTTCCTTTTCATGGAATATAAATGTGAACATTTGTATTCCATCAGAGAAGTCTAAACTGATTAATTCGGCAGAGTGTATACTAAACAAATCACCATCTGTGCAAAAAGAAAGTAAATAAAATGAACAGCGGTTTCCAAATAAATGCACACTTACAAAGGCCATGGATGCCAGGCTGATACATGGGACTTCACACACCAGCATGACAACAAATTCAATATATGCACATTGCTACCACTGCCCCAGAGCTGCTGATGTCCTGGATGTGATGGGGAGTCCAGCGTTCCTGGATGTCTTATCTCCAGCCCTTTGGTCCCTTCCAGTGCCCGGGAGCTGTGGCGCACACGGCTGCCCTGGGGAGCTGGGGACACGGCTGTGACTCAGGACCACAGTCTGCACTTGTCCTCTGGCTGGGGACACGATGCCCACAGCAGTGTTGGGCATTTTTCGGGCTTTTTGGCTACATTTCAGGCTAATCTTCAGAGCACGACCTCTGGCAGTGCAGGTTTGGGAATCGGGGTCCCCGCTGTGTGACCTAGCTCCCACTCAGACAGTGGCTCCTCCTGGGACAGGGAAGGGTTGGTTTAGTTGACAATATTACAAACCCATGAAAACTGAGAGATAAAAGAGCAGCAGTCTTCAAATGTAATAGTATCATCTTCTAAACCAGATCAAGACTTGAGGAAGGACAAAATTTCTGGTGTTTGTAAGGTGTTACATCTTTTTATTTGATTCAACAAAGGAAGAAATCTGCAGCAGCAGGATGGCATTTATTCATTATGCATAAAAGGTGACATTTCACATCCCTATGATTCTGAAATTAAATCTTGTCTTACAGGTCAGTAAGTGCAAATATCTCTGGCAGATCAATTTCTCCTGCCTTTTTCTTTCCTTTCTGCTGCTGAGACACTTTTATATCCAGTCATATTTGCTATTATAATCAGCTTTACATTGACCAAGGGATAATTGGCTGCAGTGGTATTGTGGGCAAAGCTGGAGTTTACCTTTAGACTCAGAGAAAGATCTCACACATCAAAGAAAACATGTAAGATAGGATCACTTATTTGTTATCAATACAACCTACAATTAGATGGAAGGCTTAGTTCAGATACTAATGTGAAATTGTACAAGAAACGTTCTTGACCAGGGTAAGAGAAAACACTAATAAGCGCATCCTCAAATGCCAGCAAGCTGGGGAAGAAATGCTCCTGAATGTAGAAATGGTCCAGGCATGTTTCATATCCATTGTATGCTTGTTTTGATCACAGCATATACGACACGAAAAATAAAAGGGCTAAATAAGAACAACCCTTGAAGTATCCACATATGTGCTTAAAGGGAATCACCGTTAGGAATCAGAAGTGAGTTAGTTCATTTTTGCTGAGCTCCAATACTCAAAGAGTATTTCCATGAAGGACTGTAGGCAAAGATACTCTTAGAACGATGACCGTAGCAGTGGCCTCCAAGCTTTTTTGATCATGCGACCTATCAGTAAAAAAATTCTGAGCAGTTCTCCAATATATATATTTCTTTATTTATAAATTATATACATGAACTACTGAATTTCTAATATCTTCTTCCTGCACTGCCCTTTGGACACTGCTGGACTATAGGCAGGCAAATAGACCCAGAGGAGAGGCAGCTCTAGTGCCAGGACTATGTCACATAACTGAGCAGTCAATACATGCCTGCAACTCAAACAAGATTCTATCAAGATAGACCAAATTCTCTGTCAGGATCATATATATATACATATATATATAATTTCATACTTCTCACTTTCTGTCTTCACTTGGTAGGATTTCATAGTACCGGAAATGGCAAAGATACTTGTATGGAAAGCTATACAGACATAAAGCTCTGAAACACAGCAAACACTCTTATAAGAAAATGGCAAGCTTGAAAAATGTTCTAAACATTTGGAAAACATTGGAAAGTGCTGCTAATATCAAAAAACTTTTTGCCTTAAGTGACTGAATCAGGTTAAAAATGGAATGAGGATCCCACAAATCCTAGCTGGTTCTTTATGAAGTAAATGTACAGCTTAAAATTAAGCATGTTGTCAAGTGTCTGAATCAAGGTCCTACTGCTCAGCAGTATAAAATATGCACTTAAGGAAAAAAAAAAGTATTAGAAAAATGTCATCCTTCTTTTAGGCATATGCTTCCTGAAACTAAAAATGCCTTCATTTAACTTAGTTTGCTTTTATCAAATCCAAGATTCTCCGGTCATAAAACCATTTTCTGTATAAGATACAAAAGCGAAAGCAAGAGCATAATGCCACTCATGCAGCTGGAAGACTTTATTAGGAGGCTAGTTAATTTTCACAATTTGGCTTGAGAAACATAGCAATCAACGGTTTCTCTGTCCTTAGAGTTTTGTGGTTTCTTCAGTTAATTAATACTAATTTTAGAGAAAAATAACTGTTTTTACTATTATTATATTTTCATCATTGCCGTTATGCTTATTAATATTTGCCTCTCCCCTTCCTCTCTCACCACCCCATGAAGCCATTCATCCACCTTAGTACTTACTTTCTGTTCTTTCCAAAGAGATCTGAGTCATTGTCTGTCTTCCAAAACCGCTTAAGAAAAGGTTCGAAGAGACCTGAAATGGTCATCTCTGTTTGCCTTTCCATTTCCAAAACAAGGTCAGCTATACTTAAGAACTTACAGCGACATGTGTTTAACCTCTTCAAATCAGGTATGTAATTATCATCAAAACCAGCTTTTAAAAATGAAGGAGGGAAAAGAAGGTGGTGGAGGCTGTTGTTATTTTGCGTTTTAATCCTTTTTAGATCTATTTAGTTTATGTATCAATTTTGAGAAGCAACAAACCTCCCTGAATTCAAAGAGTAAAGTTCAGCCTTTCAGAGCACAAGGTACCACCCCACGGGGAGGCCAAGGAAATCTGCCAAAACATGCTGCTCAAACAGCCCGCACCACTGCTCTCAGCCAGCCTGCCCATGAGCTGGTCACCATTCCTGAAATATGTCCACATGAAGGGCAAAATTCAGGTTCCTGTTCTTATGAGGTTCAGGTTACCTGAAGACCTGTAGACTGCTACTAGGACTGGTGTTATTCAGGTACTAGTGTTTCAATTTTCATCTCTTTAGGACACTGTAATACTAGCTGGTGTAGGTATAGTATGTACTAATAATACATGTGTAAAATATGTATGTCTAATATCCATGATACATAGAATAAGCTTCTCTAGATGTGATACTATATTAATTTTATATATATGGTACTATAATAATAGTATGTCATTATTAGGCAAGCTTCACGCTAATGCTTCAGTCAAAATGTTATTGTGTATTATTGCCCTTTTCTGGGGCACACTAACGAGGCACCCATATCTATTTGCAGCTCATGAATGAATTAATGAAGAAAAAAACTTAATGCATTTAAGTACTGATCATTTCAATAAAATGGAAGGAATAGAACAAGAACCAAATACAATGTCCTCAGAAAATAATTTGATGGGTTTTAAAAACCCTTCAGGAATTCTAGATGTTCAGTCAACAGTTATGGGAGTCACAGACAGTGACCTTCATTTATCCTCTGGGACAGAAAATGTGTTGCATATTCGCAGGCAAGTCAGAAGTGTTACATGGAAGCTGCAACACAAGGAGACTTTGAGGAATTGCGTCGATATGTTTGCACCTAGAAAGGTGCAGAACATGTGGATTCCTGCCATGGTTTAACTCCAGCTAGCAACTAAAATCACGATAGCCACTCACTCACTCTCCCCCACTGCCCAAGTGGGACAGGGAAGAGATTAGAAAATAATAATTATAATTATAATTATAATTATATTTGTATTACTATTGTTACTATTATTATTAATAGTAATTGTACTATTATCATTAATAGTAATAACAACAATAGCAACAACAACAATAATCCCTCATTGATTCTCATTGCAATTGCTCATGAACATCAGCCACGTCGAGCAGCCGTTCCTGGGAAGAGAGCACCCTGGTCCCAAACAACCAGCCATGGAGAGAGAGAGAAAAGTCAAAAGGTAGAAAGGCCAAAGGACAACTGCAAAGCGGCAGAACGGCAAAAGGCCCGACTAACACTGAACTCCAACTGGAATGGAACAGAATGAAACTCCCGACATTAGGGCTGCAGAATAGGTGTTTATTGGTATCTCACTATTTAGGGTATTTTGCCTTCCCTACTTTCTGTAATCCTGTTTCCATAAGGCAAATATTTTTTACATGCAGCTAATTTTGTATTTGCCTCTCCATCAGCTGAATTCAATGTCCCTTAATTTTCTCTCAAGGTTAAATTTAAAAGTCAGACCACCACATTCAAACTGCAGCCATGCATTTGATTTATACAACAATATAAACATTATAGTATTTTTCTCTTCCCCTCCTAGGAGCATAATAAAGTGTAGTTTTACGCTGAAGATTGTCTTTGAATAAAATGGCCTGCTCTGACTCAAGCAATCCTTCCTGTACACATGCAGATTCATATCTACCATCTTTGCTGAGTGAAATAAATTATAAGCAACTCAGCAGTGCCAGCTCACCTACAGCAATATGAGCTGCATTCTCTCCTTGCTCATGCATCACTTACGGATTCAGCAGCAGAGTGCCAATTACAGATTCTTTATTACTGTCTCTGCAAGAGACAAAATGAACCTGGCTTGGCTTTCATATGGAAAATTGAGTTTGTGCATTTGCAGTTTTAGGAGCAAAAAAAAAAAATTTAGAAAGCAAGCAAAGTAATCTTTTTCACATGCTACTGAGAAGACCTGTTTAGAAATTGAAAAGAATATGATAAACCAGGACCCAGTTATTCCTGTTTTATAGTCTACTTTAGAACTGGACTGGATGAATGCTGAGGTGACAGATGAAAACATGAAGGCAATAGCCACAAACATGGTTTTGACTTTAATTGGGATCCAGGTGCTATATCACATTGATAGATGTAGATAATCTTGAATGACAATTTTAAATATTTGAGATACTCCCATTTTGCTTGAAGTGATGTACTAGATTAAGTACGTTGCTGGTTTGGGGCTTATTTATTCAGTTTGTCAAATGTTTATGTTGATAGTCCTTTTGCAAAATTCAGATCCTTCATAAGGATGCTCATAGCAGTTCATGTTTATAAGATTCACATTTTCAGAGTCAACTGATGTTATATTTGCATAACTCCTTTGTCTTGCTCTGCTAGATAGCCAGTGAAATTAATTGTGTGTTTGTTCAACGGAAGTGTTTATGTTAGTTCGGGTGCCCTAGAGTATTCAGGTTCGTCTGCTACCAAAAGTGAAATGTCTTGCCTGATGTCAAGTGACAAAAAGCTTAGTTATTTTCTCTTACTTGACTGAAACATATCTATGTAAAGTGGAGCAGTTTTTAACAGTTCTGGGTAGTTCACATTTCCTTGGTTTCTAAAGGGAAGTTGTATTTTAAATAAATTCCTGGAACAACTTCTTCCTCTAATTATACTAGAGAAATTCTCAGCACACCTTCACACCTTCACTCACTGGAGATCTTTGTTGGAAAATCTGGGCCTTGACTGGTGGGTCACCCCATCATTAGCAGAACACCTCCAAAGTAAATTTCATTTTTTACTCTGCTTCTCCAAAACAAACTATTAAGATTACCTCATGAAGCAATATTTGCTTAATCTCAGTGTCATCAGAGAAGGGAGAAAATGCTACAACTTTATTGCTAACTTACTTTACTCTTTCCTTCCTGCACATTTCAAACCCATGCATTTAAAACAATTTTGCCAGCTGCAGTGCAACTCGGAATTGCAGACAGTAACAAAGTCAGTGAATAACTGTCTGCCACATAAAACATCTGGCATGCAAGTAGCTTAAAGGATCACAAATACTACATTGCTACCTGGTGTGACCCTCAGGCTGGTCAGTCCTACAAAGGCCTTAGTGTTTTATGTTTTCTGTTCCTGTTGTCATTGACAAGTGTCCGTACCACTGTCATGGAGAAGCACAGAGGAAGGCAGCTGCACAGCCAGACAGCTGCTGTTTTCCTTTGCACAGCTTGAATGTCCCTTCCCACTTATTAACGTTGTTTAGAATCCAACATTTTAATTGGGCACTGAGGCACCAAAACATCATTTATTTATTTATTCCTCTTTCCCAAACCTTCTTACCATTTCATTCTGCTCCTTCACTGGGCACTCCATTCAGCTTCCATTACCCTGTTTTAATTTTCTGAAGAAAAATTTAATTAAATGTCTATACAGAGAAATAATTGTACTGTAACACACTACTAAAATTATTGCTTGAGATTTGCTGTGACCTTTGTTTATAGATGCAGGATGATACAACTGAAACTAGGGTGGTTGTGTCTGTATAAATACGTACTTTTGGTCTATTTTAATAGCCAGTATAGGATGAACACTCAAAAAAACATAGACAGTAAAGTCCACAGAGGAGGAATATGCAAAGCCCATTTGTTTTTAAGTGGTGGTACAACAAAATGTATGTTGTATCATGTTACAGCTGGTAATTCAGTCTTCACAAGAGGTATTGAAGCCTTTCTGCTTCCAAATAGCTGCAACAGTCATTGATGTTGTAGTTACCATCAAAACTTGCATTTGATGTGTTAGATATGACATTTATGGAGAGGGTGAGTAGTAATTCTGGAGCCAATCTACCAGCCGAAAAGAAGGAGGCTCTTCTCCCTCTCTCCCTCTCCTCCTGCCACACGCACACTGTGCACTGGTTTTGGTACCTTTTGGATCCTTTGCTGATCTGAGTCAACTCATAAAACTCCCTCTAAACTAAGCTAACAAAAGCAAAAAATTAGGGAAGAAGCAGCTGATTCACCTCAGTAAAAAAATGAAAGGAGAAGCAAGAAGGAGGAATGGAAAGAAAAGTAACTATGAGATTGGAGCAGAGAAGTGGACAAGAGGCAAGAGGAATAGTACTTTTCAGAAGTTGTAACCTCTGCTTAGGCATAACAAGTATATTCAACATAAGTCAAACTCTTTAAAATGCTGCCAAAGGTGACTAGCTTGTTTCAAAGTGAAGCAGCACACATTCTTTGAGTTATGCCTCCTTTAGTGGAGAAGCCTGTGAGGCTCCTTTAAGGGGCATACCTGCTATAGGAGGAAGACATTAATATTAATATATCTATTTTTCTGTACTTTAACATGTTTCTAGCTGCCAGTTGGCTGCAGCAGTGAGTAGAAAGGTCAAGTGTTCAAATCCAGGGTGGAATGGCACTGGCTGTGAGTGTCAGCCTCAACTAAAATGTGCATGAGGCAGATGGGTAGAGTTGTCTTCTAAGCGTGGTGCGGAAAAGGAGCAGGCAAGTCTTCTATGTTGTTCATTGCTTGTAGCAGAATACCCCAGAGAACTGTGTTTGTTTCTCAGTAATAAAAAATAAAAAAGTAAAAAATAAAAACCACTTTCTTAGTGGTGTACAGGTACAGGCTGATCAGCTTCATTTGCTAGACCCAGTTCTGAGGACTGAATATCTGCAGGCAGTTTTAACAATTAAATCTGTATGCTTCAGAATATGTATGTGAACTGTTTTCTTGGCTGATCTCAACTAGAAATAAATCTTGAAAATAATGTAAAAAATACTTCAAAAGCATTACTTCAGGTGTAGAGAATGTAATTTTAAGTGATCCTTAGTCTCTATCAGGTTCCAATAGCTCTTGAAGGAGTATGAAAGAAGGGTATGTGGGCAGAAAAGCAAAAGTGGAAAAATGAATGGGGTTCAGTTACTCAATGATTATTTATGTAAGAATGTAGCCACTTCAAATTCAGCCATTGAGTTCAAAACAAATAAAATTATTTATCTCCATGCCACAGATTATTCAGCTATGAGATTCTTTGCCAGGGGATGCTACAGTGAAGATGTTAAAGTAATTCAAAAGGTAACAAGAAAAGTACATGGAATAACTCGCCTTGGGTATTATTGGACAAAACATGCCATTTCTCGCTCAGGATGACAGTGAGACTGAAATTCCTGCCAGATGAGAGAATACAGTGGGAGTCTGGGGAGTGTATTACTATATGTTCTCTTTATTAATTTCTTCTTCCCTAGACATCTCCATCTGGCCATGTCAGAAATACTGGACTACACTGCATGGTGCTCTGAGATGACATAAGACAGCCAGTCTTACACGTTAGGGGACTAATAGATGGGATGGTTATTGCAATATACCTAAGGAAATGCCATTTCTATCCAAATATATGGAGATCAGAGAAAGAAAGACTGACTATAAAACAAAAAAACCCTTTTCTTCTGGGGAATGGTTAGGCCATTTTACTGCAATCAGGGATAACATGGTGAGTGGAGTTTATTTTATTTTTTAGGTTAGAATAGAGATATCCATGTCTATTTTGCATTCTTAAATGTGATGGTTCTCATGATAGTACTTGAAGATGAGAAGTTTGATCAAGTATTTTCAGTAAGGGGGTTTCTGTCTCGTTTCCTGTGAAATATTATCACATGGGAACGTGAGGTTCCTTCTGAACTGTAAAAAAGTACGTTTATTTTTAGGCAACAGATAATTAGTATCTAAAATGCAGCAGATCTTTAACTGTTTGTGATTACTTGGCTTTAAGGCACTGAGTGGCCTGACAGACCATTTCTACACTGTTTATCAAGTAAATATATCTTTTCACTATGCGAAACTTTCTGGTGCCAGTACAGCCCTGCTGATAAGCACGGTTACTCACTTCACTGCAGTAGACACTACTGTGGATAAGCATTAATTATCTATGGTAATAAAAACAGACACAGGAAATATTGTCTGAAGCAGTCGATAACAGAGGCATCAATATTTTTGGTTCTTTCTGTGCTTCTATTCAAATCTTATGCAAGTTAAGAATTTTTTTCTTTAGCTGGAGTTTATTATTTTTAGGTCTCCAGACACATGCAATTAATTCTAAACATACTTGAGCCCTTCCCTTTGCTGAAGAAGACGGCTTTTCTGAGGAACAGTCAGCATTTTAGAATCTTCTCATGTCTTTTGTCTTCTTGACTTTATTGTACAGTGTTAGAATGTGTGTGAATAATGTGCTTTCTCTTAGAAACTATATTTTTCAATTTAAGTAGCATAGTATTACCAGCAAAACCAAGGTCCTGAAAAGCATGGTCTCCCAAGGCACCGCTTTTCTTCATCGCACCTACCTACAACTTCTCCACTGAAACTGAGCTATTCCTGGAAGTGACAAAGACAACACACATTCCATCAAATTTACTTTGTATTTTTAAATTGAAAGGGTAACCTGGGAGGAGTAACGAGTTTTTATCTGAGCATGTAGGGTTGAGTTTAGGAGAGAGAGAGCCTAAATGGAATTGAATCTGGCCAGGGATGTCAAAGACAAGAAGAATGGCCCCTATGAGTACATGGCTGACGAAAGGAAGACTAGGGAAAATGTGGGCTCCCTACTGAACAAGGCAGGAGACCTGGTTACACAGGACATGAAAAAGCCTGAGGTACTGAATACTTTTTTTGATAGTGAAAATGAATGACGTGCTCACTGGATGAACAAATTCTCCAAAGAAAACAGTCTGAGGCATTCACAAGGTCTACATGGTTACGGTTTGGGGTTTGGTTTGTTTGTTTTTGTTTGTGTGTTTGGTTTTGATTTGTTTTATTGTTTGTTTGGGTTTGGATTTTGGTGTTGTTTTGGTTTGCTTTTTTTTTTTTTTTGGTTTGGTTTGGGTTTTTGTTGATTTTTTTTTTACAAAGCATATGGAGTTTCATTTTACTCTACAGTGCTATCAGGTGGAAATATCTTTGCAGACGATACTGTGATTTTGTAGAAAGTCCATGTTTACTGGTTATTAATGCACCTTCCAAAGTTATCCAAAGATTCCCTTTTTAATCCTTCTGCCTTTGACACACCTTATTCAAATGGACAGGAATTGCTAAAGAAAGAAATTAAGAATTAAACACATGGAGTCCCAAAGAAGATACAAATGAGTTGAATTGCTCTGGTTTCCTTTTTCTTTTCTCTGTTTTCTTCCATCTGTTTATCTGCAACATCCAAAATTTACACAAAGCAGATTTTTATCCAATTCTTCAGAAAAAGTGTCAGTTCCAACATTTTTCCAAGCAAATGCAGACAGAAATTCATTTGATGTCAACTTGTCTTTCTAACTGCTTTCCTGACAGCTTGAGTGGGAGTTTTACCTGTTCCTGACTTCAGGACAATATGGACATTCACAATGGGACCATTTTTCCATTCCAGTTTTTTTGTTTGTTTTCTTTATTTTGCCATTGCATGGAAACATTCACACTGACTGCAGAGAGAGACGTTAAATCCAATGCAGATATAGACCTTCTTGCTGCTCAGAGTAACTTCTTGCCTATTCAGAAAGAGAAAAGCCCAAGCTCAAATCTAGGCTGTGCTTGATTCAAAGCTGTTTTTTCTGTCAGTCCTTCAGAACATGGAAGACTTGAGTGTATTGGCTGGTTTGCAAGGCTGCCAGAGGCCCACATAATGTCATAGCAGACACATCGTGAAATCTCGCATTCCCATGCCTTCAGAAAATCATTTTTCCCTGTGTCAATTCTGTAAACACTCTGAGGCAGGAAGATACTTTAGAACACATTTTGTATGCTCCATGCAGCCAAGGTGGTCTTCCAGATGTTGTGTAAACACAGGTAGTCAACATCACAAACATAAGATTAATTTTTTTTTAGTGTTGCAATAACAATTGACAGATACTACGGCATTAGGGAGTGTATACCCAAGGAGCTTCTGTTGGAAGTGTGAGACACAGAACAACAGGCTGATAGAGGCAAAATCCTACATCTTATGCCTACATGTATTTCAGCATATCCTATACTCAATTCCATCTTTTAATCTGATTACTTAAGCCTTACAAACTAGAGAAAGAGGTAGAAATGTTTCTTGAAAGAGCACAAATACCAATCCTGTCACTTGTAATGTTAATATGTGTACAAAAAGTGCAGATATCATTCTGGTGACCTGCAATGCTAATACATCATATGTACTCTCTCTGGCCTCTAAACTCTTTTGCATACAGAAGCATTAAATGAACCCTAGCAAAGCACTTTGTTGGCATTTGTGTGTTTTGTTTTCACTTGTGACTGTATCCAAGTTTGTACTCAAGAGCTGAAACTTAAATTTTTGGAACAAAACTGTTGTTTTCTCTAATAACCTTGTATATCAAACATGGATGTTCCCTTTTCCCCTCTTACTTGACACCCTGAATTAGTGTACTGCAGGCAGGCTGTCTTCAAGGACAGTTATTGAAATCTCAGGTTTCTAAGCTCTGAGAGACATCCAGCTCATGGTATCTCCCAACTACACATAGACACACACCAGTCCTGCTCCCACCACGATCAGCAGAACTGGTGCAACCTTTAATGTACTTCTTGCATCTCAAGACACAGCAGAAATCTAGTTACCCTGAATTGTCCTAGGATGGCAAAGCTACACAATTACAGCACTAAGCATTTCCCCTCAATGCATATTAAACCATAGCATCACATTTTATCTGCCATGAGACTTCGTTCAGGGATTTTCTATCAATGGGACACTAAGAAAAGCTACTTCTCCTGGTCTCATCTCATAAGTATCTTAACATTTTGGGTTAATTGTTTTGCCTGGTTGTTTCTACTTTTTCCACTTGAGATAAAATGTTGGGTTTATGCCTTTTATATGGTGTTCTCCCAGAGGGTGCACAATCAATCATAAACATTTGATTAGTTTGTTCTTAAAAAGAACAGTGTGACGTCAAATTTGTTGTAACAGATTTCGCAGGGGGACACAAAATTCCCTTGCATTCCATTTTGAAAGGTTAGTTAGCTATTGCTTCAGAAATTCCCCACAGATTTTTTTTGCACATCATTGAATTCTCCTACCACTGTGTGAAGATTTTGGAAAAAAAAAAAAATATATATATTAAATTGTACCCCATTTGTTGTGTGCATCCCTCCATTTTAGATGTGTAGCTACTTGAAAATGTAGACACTACTGCTGTCAGCATGACCTGTCAGCAGGAAAATATATCTTATGCGAGAATGATAAACTCCTAATCAATCTAGGATTCATACAGGATCTGCTGCTCAAGCTAGATCCCTACAAGTCAATGGAGCCTGATGGGATTCATCCAAGGGTGCTTAAAGAGCTGGCTGGTGTCAGAGCAAGACCTCTCTCTGTGATTTTTTGGCAATCTGGAGAGGTCCCAGATGACTGGAAGCTGGCAAACGTTGTCTGAATCTACAACAAGGGCAACAGGGGTGACCCTGGCAACTACAGGCCTGTCAGCCTCCCTTCTGTGACTGGCAAAATCATGGAGAAGATTGTTCTGGGAGTTATTGAAAAACACCTGAATGACAACGCAGTCATCGGTCCCAGCCAGCATGGGTTCGTGAGGGGAGAGTCTTGCCTGACCAACTTAATTTTGTTCTAGAATAAGATTACCCACCTAGCTGATCAAAGGAAGACTGTCGATGGGATCTTTTTGGATTTCAGTAAACTGTCTCTCATAGTATCCTCCTGGACAAGGTGTCCAGCACACAGCTGGGTAAACACACAGTGCAATGGGTGAGCAACTGGCTGATGGGCCGGGCTCAAAGGGTTCTGGTAAATGGGGTTATGTTGGGCTGGTGACCAGTCACTACCAGGTTCTGCAGGGATCCATCTTAGGGCCAGCGCTCTTCAGTGTCTTTATAAATGACTGAGAATCAGGACTTGAGGGATTGCTTAGTAAGTTTGCTGATGACACAAAATTGGGAGGAACTGTCAACACTCTTGAGGGCAGAGAGACCCTGCAGAGGGATCTGGACAAATTGGAGAACTGGGCAATCACCAACCACCTGAAGTTCAACAAGGGCAAATGCCAGATTTTGCACCTGGGACACAGCAGCCCTGCCTGTACTTACAGACAAGGGGACAAGATGCTGGAAAGCAGCTCCGTGGAGAGGGTTTTGGGGGTTCTGGTCGATGGCAAGTTGAACATGAGCCAACAGTGTCCCTGGCAGCCAAGAGGGACCCGTGTCCTGGGTGCACCCAGCACAGCATGGCCAGCCGGGCAGGGAGGGGATTGTCCCGCTCTGCTCTGCACTGGGGCGGCCTCACCTGGAGCACTGTGTGCAGGGCTGGGGACACAGGGTAAAAAGATGGAAAGCTACTGGAGAGTGTCCAGAAGAGGCTATGAAGTTGGTGAAGGATTTGGAGAGGAAGCCGTATGAGGAGCAGCTAAAGTCACTTGGTTTGTTCAGCCTGGAGAAGAGGACACTAAGAAGAGACCTCATGGTGGTCTGCAGCTTCCTCATATGGGGAGGAGAAAGGGAAGGCACCCAACTCTTCTCTTTAGTGCCTGGTGAAAGAACCCGAGGGAATGGCAAGAAGATGTGCCAGGGGAGGTTCAGGTTGGATATTAGGAAAAGGTTCTTCACCCAGAGAGTGCTGGAGCACTGGAACAGGCTCCCCAGGGAGGTTTCACAGCCCCAAGCCTGACAGTGTTCAAGAAGAGACTGGACAACGTCCTCAGATACATGGTGTGAACTGTGGCGTTGTCATATGCAGGGACAGGAGTTGGACTCCCTGATCCTTGTGGGTCCCTTCCAACTCAGGACATTCTATGATTCTATATCTAAAGTATCACATTCACATCTGAATGGAATGCCATACATTTTAAGGACTTGTTTGTTTGGTTTTGGTAGGTTGGTTGGTTGGTTTAATCTTGCTTGTTAAATGAGTGGACACTAAGCAGGATGACAAAATAGTCTGTCCATCAGAGCAATGTCCATCAGCAGTGCTTAGTTTTCCTTCCTTTTTCAGTAGATCTAAAGTTAGGTTGGATTATTTTAGCCCACAGAGAAAGCTGCTGGAGAGACCGGTAGGCTGGGGGAGGCTGAGAGGTTGGAAAGGAATATAGCGAGACAGCTGACCAAAGCTGACCACAAGGATATTCCACACTGTATGAAATCATGTTCAACAATGAAAGCTAACAGGAAGGAGGAGAAGTGAGGATGACATTTGTTATTAAGGCGTTTATCTTCTGAAGAAACTGCTACGTGTACTGAGGCCCTGCTTCCCAGGAACTGACTGGACATCACCTGCTGATGGGAAGTAAAGAATAATTTGTTTGTTTGGTTTGCTTCTGTGCACAGCCTTGACTCATTTTTCATTAAACTGCTTTTATCTTGACCCACGATTCTTTCTTCTTATTTCCTCTGCCCTGCCGAAGACGGGGAGTGAGAGAGTAGCTTGGTTGGCCCCTGGAATCCAGCCAAGGTCAACCACTGTATTAGCACAAATAATTCACTTTCATTCATGTCCATATTTTTGATAGAGCAACCTGAACAAACAGTATCAGCATTATAGAGGCACATGTGAAAATACGCAATGCATTGGCCATCTTCATACCATGCCTAACGGTTAGTTTAGACTTTGGTAATTACTCACTTAGGGCTTAGGCTTCGCTGTGCTAATTATGACTTTGCCAAGTTCAGAAATTATTCTTGCTGATCTTGATTCAAGCTTGTTGGTGCTTTAGGGCAAGACCTGGAGCTTCCCTCCGCAGTCTGCAGATGCTGAGCCTTGGAGGAATCCTGCTTCAGTGTGTGCTTGACCCTCAGCCTAGACTGTGAGTGAGGCAGTCTCGGGCTTTCACGCGCCCTTGGCCAAGGCCTTTCAAGAATCAGAGGTACCTGAAAGCAGAGGGAGACATTTCGTTCCCTTCCACAGCCTTGTCTTCAGCAACTGCCCCTCCTTAACCAATCCTAACAAGATAAACTGCCTAGTTTATTTAAGTTTAGGGTGAGCTTTGGTCTTGCCCAAAGGCCAGCAACTAAGCTTTATCATAAGCCACTCTACAATCCCCCAAAATCAAGATCTTCTGCATTCATGCACTGCAGGTTAACCTCTAGGTTCACATCATTTCCCTACAAATAGACTAATCCCTGGATTCACCTGTTCTTGCATTATGTGTTAGAGTAGGGCTTTTTGTTGGGTTTGTTGTTGTTGAATTTTTTTATGAAACTGTCCGCTTCATGAATTAAGTGGCAACATAATTCTACTAGGCAATTCCTCAGGAGTATTCTCTATAAATAAATTTGTCAACCTTAATAAAAGCTTCTAACACATATATTCAGACAAACACTACTCCACCTGAAACCTATTTGTTGCGTCCAAATTACAGCTTGTTGACGTTTTCCACTAATTTGTTTCTCTACAATTTTTGCACTTTATGTGAGCCAAGAAAACACAACCTGCTATGCAAAGTCAATAATTAATTGTTTGACTAATAAAAGATTGCGAAGTCTATGCAATAAATTATGTTAGCCCAGCTGCAATTCTATTAACACATAGCTAAAATAATCCAGTTGTTAAAGCGCATTCATCATAATGCTAAAATTAAAATTGATATACAAAAACTTCCCAGCACCTATCCCTTTCTGTGGTGTTGTGGTGGCCTGTCTGCTCCTACAATCCGACATCGGTTTGGGGCTGACTTAGGATGACTCATCAGCATCCTGAGTCCTTATCTTGGAGGACTATGATATCTAGGAGAGGGAGTTCTTCCTTCTTGCTCCTGCATGTGTGGATTCATCTTTACATGGTTGCTGACGCAGTTCTCTTATTTAACCTTCAGTGATTCACAATTCCATGTAATAACCAAATTTACTATGTATCAATTGCTACATACAAAGGTGGGGTTTTTTTGTTTTCTCTGTTATCCAGAAAACCAGCTTTACTTAGTTCCCAAGACTATATTATTTCATTGACCACCAGTTGGTCACTGGTGAGATGTTTGTAGCCATCGGTCTTTGATCCTCCCAGGCCCACAGCTGCAAGGTCTTTGCTATCACCCAATGCTTGTCACTCTTTGTCATGGTCCATTCGGTGATGGACTCATGATGGTTCGTTTACCTTGATCTCGAAGCACAAAATTAAGGCGACCAAAATGCCAAGGTGTTATAATTCAATCAAACAGTATAACTTTATTATTTTGCCCATAAAGCGGCATGCGATAGAGGAAGTGGAGAAGAGGGAAAGAGAAAAAAAAGGGGGAAAGAGGGTTAGCTACCGCCATGGGTCCAAAGGCATCCCTATGGTCCCAGGTTCTGAACAGCGTTCTGCTGTGATCCATGATCCTTTGGTGGGGAGATCTTTACGATGTTCAGTCAAGAACCATCTTTTATGCTTGGCAACAGTGCTTCATTCCTCCTCTCTCCCATGGACTGAAGCCAGTCTCCGCCTTTGTTTCACAATCCAGATTTAACTGCATGGGCCCAAAAAGTCCCTGCTTTGCTTGCCAGAGCTTGCCTGCGCCCGCGCCACCTGGTGTTCAGGAGTCTCTTACTTGTCCGCTGGGTGACCTCAAGACCCTCTGCAAGCCTCTGCACATGCTTCTCTCCGTTGCCCTTAGTAACAGCGAAGAGGTGGGGGCAAGTTTGGCCGAGGCAGCAGGTGAAATCCATCTTCTGGACAGCAGCTATTGTTACCTGTAGTCCCAGGTCGGAGAGTCCCTGTACAAGTCTTTCTCTCAGGCCTTTCTCCAAGTTCTTGTACAGTTCTTTCTCTCTCCAAATCCCTGATGGCGATGTTAGGCAAAACTGTTCTTTGGACCGACTCTTATACTCTTCTGTAATGCATTCTTATTCCAGTGTTAGACATTTCATTATTCACTGAATAACTAACAACCTGTTATTCTCTCTTGATGAAGAGAAGTGTAACAGTAGAACTTACACTACACAACTGAAGACAGCTGAGCAAAACGAAACCAAATTAGATAATAGTCATCTGATTGTTAAGCAATTTCTCCTTCAACTAAACAAGCACAAAGAAAGCACCAAACATGTGACACAAATCAAGAGAAAGTCTGTCAAATCCTAAGGTCTTCATTTTTAGCTTAGTACAAAGTCTTTGACTTGTCACCAGTACAACAAAACCATATTCACTGGGCTACACGGCTTTACACTCCATGACTTAACAGGAACCCTAAGACTCCTTGAAACTTGATGCAAGATTTGATCTTCCTATTTTTTCTGAGCCAGAAATGAAATTAAAATCCAGTCTGCAACTGGCAGTCTTTGAGAAAGAAAAACATTTTACAGGAAGGAAACATTTTTTCCACTCCATTTCATAGAAAAAAAATTGTAATAAGACAGTCTTGCTTTGGATTTCTCTTGGTCTGTCAATGAAGCAAGTGACAAAAGTACAAAAATACACATAGAAACTGGAAAGTCAGTTGTGTAATCAAGACTTCATTACACAAAATGACTCAGATTTATGAGTATTCAGTTAACAGACATAGCCCTACCTGCTGACAGGAACAATGTATCCTTATTAAAGGGAAAATTTCTTCCCAAATTTCAATTATATTAAAAATTTTGAGTTAATATATTAAACAAATGTTTACTATATCCACTAAGCATATGATAAATCGGTGCTTACATGTCTAAATTGCCAAGAAAATTGCCAGTATTTGCTATTATTCAATCTATATTTTCCTGTTAGCTGGACAGTGTTGATACAGGGAATTAACTAATTAACTCTTAACTAATTAATACTTAGAGAACTAACACTTAAGGAGCTAACATTTAGAGAGCAAACCCTTAACCCACAACACTTAGAACCCTTAACCCACATTACAATTTCCTAGCTTTGCTGAGATTTGTGTAACTTCTTGTAAGAGAAACAAAAGTTCACTGATGACTTTACAGGCCTTGCAGAGAGGCAAAATCTTGGGTGCATGCTTGGTGCATCCTTGGGTGAATTAGATAACTGAAACTTGGGCACAGGACAGGAGATATGCCAGTTCTAACCAACTCAGCAGTCTGAGCCCCAGCCAACACACCACACCAGGCCAGAGAAGACCCCGGTTCATGATCACTGCACAGGCGCAACCAGGAGGGGCCAAAGGTGGAGACTATGGAAATGATTTCCCGGAACTCGTTGTAATAAGAACTACCTTCTCGGGGACAGGTTATGAATATGTATAGGCATTCCTAGAACTTTCATGAATATGTAACACTTTACAGTATTTAACTAAGCTCACAGCTACTGGAAATTTGCACACCTCTTAGGTGGAAATTATTCCCCCATGTGTCCAGCTCTGTAAATACATATTTTCTTTACAATCTCAAGGGTTGTAAGGTCATTTCTGCACCTCAGTGTGACTCAAAAAATGATACAAACAAAAGTGTATCTCCATGTTGTGGAAAGATTTCTGTATGAGAAAAATGACACTGTATCCTATTTCCTGTAATATTGAATTCAAAGTAAAAAAAATGTGCCAAACTAATAACCCTAGTGACTAATTATCTCCTTTCCACAGGTGCAAAATAATCTCTAGAAGGACCTACACTACCTGTGTGCCTCAGAATCCAAACCTACAGAGACCGGCTATAGGAATGAGAGAATTTTCAGTCTCCAGCACCATTGAAGTCACCAGAAGTCCTTTCACTGATGCAAATGAGCAGAGATCTGACCCTTGATCATACTCCTCCCTGATGAGTCCACCATGCAACTGTCAACGGTGCCAGATGCAGTGGTGAAACAACTACACTCTCAATATGATGAAGGAGATGCGTCATTTCCACCCTGATTTAAACTCAGTTCTGCAGCATTTTGTGTCCTCTTAAACCAAATGCAGACTATTCATGACAAACTCTTAAGTACTTTAATGTTGCATCCCCAGTCACAGCAAATACATGAATATTCTGCCATGATGAGTGGCCTTTTCTTCCTTCTCTCAGACCATCTTTTATCTATTACACCCCTGTGGAAAACAGTTGATTCAGGCTGAAAAATCTTGGACAACAGACCTGCTTAGACCACATACTGTTGCTGAAGATGTCGGCCATTTGTACACTGTCATTTGGATCACTTCAGACAGCTCAAACTGTAAATCAAACTTGTCCATGTTTATTAATTTTGAGACCAGATCCAAAAGCTATTCAGGTGAACAGCATTCTGTTAACAGAAGTATACGATGTCTCCTCAGCCATATATTTACAAATATTTACGTGCTTCAAGAGGCTTTCTGAAGTGACTGTGTGGACAACTGAAAATTGATGCATCTACTAATGCTACACTGCTCTGCAAGGTCTTTCTACAAACATATGTTCTTGTTCAGGCAGCTGCCTAAAAGAATTAAGTTGAAGTTGAAATAAAAGTAATACAAAAGGCAGATTCTGACACTCCCTGTCTTGCTGAAGATCTCTTACTCCAGTATGTTGATCCAGAAGTGAAATGTCCTTTGATCACAAAACAAAGCATGGA
Organism: Caloenas nicobarica; assembly: GCF_036013445.1. NCBI lineage: Eukaryota > Metazoa > Chordata > Aves > Columbiformes > Columbidae > Caloenas > Caloenas nicobarica. The sequence continues at coordinate 75,562,726 of NC_088284.1, read as the reverse complement.
GGACTTTATTCAAAAGATATTCAACTATAAATGCATTCCAGAGTAACGTTATCCATCTTGTCGCTGCACAAAACTAAGATTTGCACTTTGTAATAACTCTCACAAATCCTTTTTCTAGAAAGTAGATAGAAAGCTACCTCAAGAAATAAAGGTTTCAATCAAATTTCAACAGAAGTGACAGACTTGTAAATTAGAATTGGCTTCTAACTAATTTTCTCTTCGGTTACTCTTGTGCAAAGAGCCCAAACACAGTCACAGACTGGGCCGTGTTCTTTGGGACTAGGGACAGAAGAGGAATGCTCATTTGTGGATACGACTACGAGGCCACATAACACTGTGCTAAACAGTCTCCTGTCATGGGCTCACATGTCACAGATAAACATTTGTCTACATTTAACACCCTATGATCACGTAGGTGCACATGCAGATCATGCTGATGAGCACGCTCCGTGTGCAATAAATTATGTTCTTATTTTGATTGCTAGTTCTCCAGTTTACTACATTGTTTGAATGAAGGGCAAGAACCAATAGGATAACGACGTCTCATAAGATCACTTGCTCCAGCTATAAGACAATATCCTAACTATTCATAACTTCATGTGTATCCCTTGGCAGGAAAATCTCCATCAATTTGCAGGAGAGTCCTGCTGTGGTAGAAATCTGAATTTAATTCCTGTAGATGGATTTCTCATGTTTGCCAATTACTATGATGCAAAAAAGAAACAAACAAACAAACCAAATATTGGAAAAATGCCAAGTTTTTCACGTTTGCTTTAAAATTCAGTTTACAAGAGTATACACATACATACTCTCCCTCCCAACCAAAAAGAATAAGCTTTCCCTGAGGAACGAGCTAAGCCCATGACACCTGTAATGGAAGACCATGCCTACATTTCCACTCGCACTTTTCCCTGCTGTCCATTATAGAATGCATTTTTCTTCACCCATACATTAAGGGTAGGACCAGTCATTTAAAGTCCAACTGTGAGAGCTGAGTTAATGGGTTTATGGTTGCAGACAAATCAGTGGGTTGCAGACTGGTCCATTGCTGAACTTCAGAAATTGCTGTACATGGTGGTACGGGAAGCTAGTAAAAGTTTCAGACAGCACTGTGAGGAATGGCTGGATTTCACAATTGGTGAAAGGGAGTTGCCCAAGGGATGGCCAAAATGCAAAGGACAACTGGAGGGGAGCAATAGACATGTTCGGAAATGAAGTCTTGCGCGGAGGAGAGGACAAGTGGAACAAGATCTGTAACACCACTTAATTTTGTTGCTACATTAACAATACTGTCTGAAATAGACAATGCAGGATCAGCTGTAGCCAAGGTGGGACCAAAGGACAAAAAAGCAAATAGACCTGAGGTTTTTTATTTTGGTAGCAGGCTGGACTGGAGAAAGGAAAGTGTAAAGTCATCTGATGGGGCTGAAGAGAAGACAGCCAAGGCCTTGGTGACTAAGATGGAAGAGACGGTGAGCAGAAGCCACAGGTGAGGAGCGGGAGCAGAAAGTGCTGCTGCAGTAGCCCGACATGTGCCAAGAGGCCTGAGTGCCACAGGGGAGCGGACCGTCCATTAGAACGTCACCATGTACTGGAGGGTAAGGTCACCTGGCGGTGGATGGTGACATCAGCCAGCGACGGACTGTGACCTCACGTCCCTCGCTGCTTATCTTGGGGCGTCAGCAGAGCCTGGCCCAGCCTGGCTCGTGCCTGGACTCTTGCCGAGCAGCTTGCGAGGTCTGGAGGTCTGAGCGAGGCTTCTCGCGGTGCTGGGTGGTGCTTTGGGGGCTGCTGGCAGCAGCTCTCGGTGCCCATTCCAGAGCCATCCCTTGTGTTTCCCCGGCCCTGCCTGGTTCGGGCAGCCGCGCACTGCAGACACGCTCGCAGCAGCAGAGGTGAGCTGTGTGGGGAAACATCCCCCCGGGATGGCCGTGGGTGGGCGATGAGACTCCAGGAGCCGGGAGGGTGTCCTTTCTGATGTGCCTGGGCATTTCTTCCTCCCCTCTCTGGGACAGCAAGTGACCGGGGCCTCTCTCACTTTTGCAGCGTGCAAACCCCTTTGGCAGCGCTGGTACCAGCGAGTGGGAGCAGCTCCTCAACCTCAGCTCTCATCAACCCGCTGCAGAGCAAAACCACGGCCATGGAGCCAGACTGGAGTTGCCCCATCTGCCACGACACTCGAAATGACATTGCTTCTGCGATGCCCTGCCACCACCAATTCTGCCTGGGTTGCATCCTGCGTTGGACACAGATGAAACCAGAGTGCCCACTCTGCAGAAGACCCATAGCCAATGTCAGGTTTTCTGAGCAGGAAGAAGGCGACTATCTACAGTTTGTCGTCACACCCTCTGAAGAGTCGCCAGATGCCAGCAGCCAGGCAGGAACGGCTCCCGGCAGCCCAGCCGAAAACAGCCCCCATCACCCTGTGCCATCCCCTCCCTCTTCTCCGGGGGAGATGCCGTCCCCAGCGGAACAGGGGGCTGCAGGGCCACGGGCCGTGGGTGGCCTCCTGCCCGAGGTCTGGGCAGAACTCTTCCAAAGACACGAGCATCTCCTCGACCCTGTGCTGCCTTGGCTGCGCCAGCAGCTGGAGGCAATCTATGGGTCCCGGTGGTGGCTTGCAAGGAGTGCAGAGAGCACCATCCTGCATGCCCTGTGCGTCTGCGGTCTGGATGGGGAGGCCATGGTCCAGATGATGCAGGACTACCTTGAGGAGCACACAGGAGAGCTGGTCCATGGTGTCATTTCCATCATAGTGAACCAGTGCAGAGAGGAGGCCCAGAGGCTGCTGCGATCCCAGGCTGCTGGGGAGGAGGACAGCAGCACCGCAGCCGGCTCCAGCTCCAGCAGCTCCAGTTCCAGAACCTCCAGCAGCTCCAACTCCAGCAGCTCCAGCTCCAGCTTCACCAGCTCCAGCAGCTCCAGCTCCAGCAGCTGCAGCTCCACCAGCTCCCCCTCCAGCAGCTCCAGCTTCAGCAGCTCCAGCTCCAGCAGCTTCAGCAGCTCCAGCTGTACCAGCTGCACAAGCTCGCGGGAGGGGACTCCCAGCTCCAGCCTGGCCTCCTCCAGCAGCTCTGCAGCCTGCAACATGGAGGAGCAGCCCAGGACATCAGAGGTCACCTTGCATGAGGGTCCTGGACACCCCCCATCTCTGCCCGTCCCTGTGGAGCAGGAGCAGCCCCAGGACGAGCCGGGGCAGGCGGTGGCAGCAGGTCCCTCTGCCCAGGGCTGCAGCCGCAGCCCCTCCGCTCCCGGCTGGGGCAGGGACCGCTCGCTCGGGGGGCCCCGGCGCCCCCCAAAGAGGAGGAACCCCGGCCCCCAGGACTCTCCCCAGCCCTGCAAGAGGCCATCCCGTCAGCAGCACTAGCAGGGCTCCAGCAAACCTATAGCCTAGAAAAATGAAATAAATGCCTGTTCCTTCTTGCAGTGTCTGGGTTCCACTTTTCTCCCTTCTCCTCATGCCTTTCCCTGCCCCCCGACCCCACCGTCAGCCAAGGGCCCCTGGAGCCCCAGGGCCATGTTGGCAGAGCCTCGACCCACACGAAATGCGGCTGCAGCCCCAGCAATGGAAAAGCTTCTGAAAAAGCACCACGGTGATGCCTATAGAGGACGAACAAGTGAAAGACTGACCAGGCATTCCTCAAGCAAGAAGAGGAAAACTCTGAGAACACATCACACCATTTCTGCAGAATGGAATAACAAAAAACATATGCTTGCTGGAATACTCCCACGTCTAGTTTATTTACCCTGATGTACCCTCACTCTGCCTACACCAAAAGGGAAAGTCATTCTCTGGCCTTCAAGCGTTGTGCAGATGAAGGTAGCAGCTGCTGAAATCTGTAATACAACAAGACATTGTGCATTCCTAGTAGGGGTGAATCTTAAGAAAATCTAATTATAGGAAAGATACTTGTTTTGTGAGTTTATTGACACTGTACCTTTTCTTCTGTGATTTTAGGTCATTTTTCCTTATGATACTCAGACACTCATCTGAATCAGATATTTTTAACAAAGGACGCTCCACATTACCCAGAGATAGAACTTCTTGTGACACTTCTCTTCTAGGTTTATCTAGTTTGTGTTCTGCATCCTCACACTGGGGCAGAATTCCTCTTTGGCCCTCTGCGAAAACTTTTTTGAAAGATTATCTAGAAGTATTTCAAATAAGTGAAGCTGCCTCTTCATTATACCTGACTTAGGAAAATCAGTCAAGATGATTTAGAAAACACTAAAGAATGACAACCATTATTATTAATTTATTTGGTAAATAATTAATTAATTATTTTGTCTTACGGTAGAAGGACAGATAAGTGTGGGTTGAAACAAAAGACTAGGACTCCAGAGTCTAGATTTTACTTTCTCTGATACAGAAACCCAGTTCTGACCTTGGGTTTTTAAAAGTCTTTTCATCTGTTCATCTCAGTTCCCATCTGTTTACCTTCAGAAAAGTGAAGAACGAGGGTATGATTGCATAAGATATTCTGTTACTTTGGTAACAGATGCCACAAAAGAACCTATTAATAAATAAAAAGTCTGCAGCCACCTCCTTACCATCTCCTCAATAAATCCTACCTCTCCCACTCTGTCTTATTTTACATTAATATTTTAAGGAGAGGTATGCACATTTCAAATGTTGGGCTTCATATAAGGCAATTGCATCATCCATAGACATTAGCTCCTGGGAGGAAAATAAAGTATTTTTTGCATTTTATAGAATACTATAGGCATGCCTTACTTGGATATAAACACGGCAATTCTCCATATACCTGCCTTTTTTTTTTTTTTTAGGAAGACGAAGAAGTCTTTAATTAGTAAGGATCAATGATATCTTATTTCCAAAATCTAACCCAATTTTTTGTGAACTTTTGTGCATTCATACATTTTGATAAGGTGTGTAAGGAAGAAAAAGATTATTGAAGCATGTGAGATGTAAATTTCCTATTATTCTTAGATTATTTCATATGGCTCTGTGTACTGAGCTTTACATTGGATGGCCACTGATGACACATCCATAAGTCACTTTCAATTTCTATTTGGTAACAGTGATTGCAGTAAAGCATGTCTGAAGTAACGACATTTATTTGGCATTAGTGAGCAGTTATTGCCACTGCTAAATTTGTTCAATAAATTCATAGAACTCTGGCCATTTCGCATTTACAGGGGCATTTTGGTTAGATGTGTCCTTTAGAGATTAATATGAAACACATGCTACTGTATGTTTAAATGAAGACACCGGCTAAATAAGTTGATATAATTCTAACTATTCAGGCAATAAGAAGTTATTTCAAAGCTTTCTCAGGTAACACTGCAATGACCACAGTGAAGTTCATAGCAGCTCAGCTCAGCTTTACAAACTGTAACAGCTGCAAAACATTCCATTTATCTTAAAAGAGCCTTGTATTACAGTTATAACTTAATGTCAGAACAATATAATCAGATCTAGTTGAATATCATTAAAGTTTAAGGATGTTCAGTCTTTGCAGAAATAAGCAACTAAGTATATATTAACAAAAGCATAAGATAGAAATTAATTGATCCATGAAAACTCCCTTTAGAGTTGCTTGGAGAAGAATGACGAGCATTCTAAAATGCAATGTTTACTAAAAGCTTCATAACTGGTAGCAATGACATGGGCTAGTTAAATATAGTAAAAAGCTACAAATACTTTACTTTCCCACCAGAGCCTGTAGTCTTAACAGGTGACTTTAAAAAAGATACTCATTAAAGATTTTGAGGTTTTTTGTTTTTTTTTTTTTCAATGACGGACATTGCTTTATCCTGCCTTTCCTATTAAGCCCAGAGCTGGTAAAAGCTGGGGAGAAAATAAAAACTGCATCTGCAACTTTTCTGGTTTTAGGTCTATGCTTCCTATTTGGAAATCTATAGTCCTCTTAGTGACTTTGCACTACAAAATCTGAATGTGTTTGGATCACCAGTCAATGCATTTTTTTACTTGATAATGAAAAAAATAAGAAAAAAATATATTTTCGGCTCTGAATTCCCATATGAGGAAGGAAAAGTTACCAAACCCTTGTTTTTCATACAAGACTTGTGAACAAACAACATCAAATACTTCAGATTAGAGATAACTTTCCTTTATTTCAGTGAAGTTTAATACCATCTGATGTCAGATCTGAAATCCCTTGAGGAGAACCTCTTCATTGACATCAGTTCTGGATCTTTTGCAAGACACACGTGTTGTGGTCAGTGGGTGATCTCTTGGATAACAGAGTTAAGAACCATAAGAAACCTGAAAACCCAGAGTTCACTTCCACTGCCAGCTGATCACCAGTAGTAGATAGAAACCCAGTACTTTCCCAGTAAAAAAATGAAAATATTCAAATATAATTTACAATTTGATATTCTTGATTTCCAAACTTTTTTTTTTATCCAATCACAACCTCAAACTAGAAGTGTCATGGATCTAGACTCAATGGCTCCGTCTCCCAATGGAAAACAAACTCACACATCAACACCAAGAATTTCTATGTCAGGAGACAGAAATACCTGTTTATAAAGCTTTGGCTGTTTTACCCATTACTTGTTCCACTTCTCATTTTACATTTTGTTAACACAGCAATGACTCCTAATTCTTATAATAAGCTGAAGCAAAGGAGAATCTTGATATCTATGGCTAGACTCAGACACCTTCATGGACAATATGGAAGTCTTCTTTAATTATAAAGAACCTGCCGAGTATCGAAAAGGGAAAAAAAATGCACTGTTAACTGGCAACTACACAATTAAAATCATGAAAACATAACTCATTGAGATAAAACTCTGTCAATGTTTTTTTCAAGCCTTCTGCTAGTTAGGGGCAATCTCATACATTCTCACATAAATTTTTCCCACAAACATGCTTCCTCCAGGGCTCCATGCTAGAAATAACTGTTGCCATATAAGAGTGCTGAACTGCTCAGATATACTTAGTAGGACGAAGTAGAAATAAAATTGAGTTTGTATCAGGAGATCCGTAAACAGAATCCTGCTTAAAATAAGCAATAAAAATTCATATAAAATAATCGCATGGATTTCTACAGAAGGGAAGGCAAAGCAAGATATGAGAAAATAACTTGTGTCTTCCATGGATATTTCAGATCTAAAAAATATAATACCCCTGAAACTGGCCATTCAATATTACCTTTATGTATGAAAAATATATTTGTCTGAATATTACTCAAATGGCAGAGATGCCAGTGGATACAAAGTTGAAACACATTAGAAATTGACTTGCTAAGACTGAGCTAAAAATCTTCCCTATGACTGCCAGGAAAAAGCGGTAAGGAGAATGGAAGGTTTTTGTGCAATATTCGTGTCACTATCACAAGAATGGAATGTGATTCAGCTGGATTTATCGCTAATAACAGTCATCTAAGGATATTGCTAGATAATCAAGCATCTGGCAAAACAAATAATAATATTGTGTACATGTTTCTCACCATAACTTCAGGGTTATAGTGATAACATGAGCTTAGGCTGAGGAAAGGAAATGAATCAACAAATCTCTCTATGAAAATAAAAGAAGAGAATACTCCACTATAAAGTCTGCAAGCTGCCCTGAACAAGGAAAATTACAGTAGAAGATGCTGATATTTTTTTCCTCCTTTCCTTAGGAAATAACAGAAAAATCCAGGACAAAATGCCACACACACACACAAAAAAAAAAAAAAAAATAAAAAAAAAAAAAAAAGAGGAAGAAGAAGAAAAAAATAAGAGAAAAACAATGAGGAATAAAGTTCTGCAGCTTGGCCTTCTGCCCTTGAAATCTCAAACCGTGTGGTCAGTCTGTCGTTATTTCTACTTGTAAATGCCTCTAAGGTGTGTATTCATTTATGCACACATGGAGATACCCAGTGTTTTTCAGCCCAGGAGCACATTAATCTGATATTTAAGTCTTTAGGCATTGCTTTTTAAAAGTGGTAAGCCTCCATCTGCTCACATTGGGAAGTTCTAATTTCTGCCAATTTTTCAGCACATTTAGAAACAAGACCCTTGATTTAAAAAGGTATTCTGCTGTGCAGTCTTACAGTTTTGCTCTGATACTAAAAAGGGTATATGAAATATACTAGCATTTTAATTATATTCAATCTGAATACTCTATAAAATCTTTATTGTAGAATAACCACTAAAGGAAAAATGAAAAGGCAATCAGTGGACTGATGGCAACATCTTTGCAAACTTCCCCTGCATTTATCAGGGAATTAGGTCTTTATAATTATATCGTAGAGCCAATTCACTCATACTGATAACTTGATTCATACAGACCTGTTGATTTCAAAGTAAAACTACCAACACATATTAACTGGAAATGTTAATACTCTCTTCCATGAGGTCTATAACATTAAGAGATTAATTGTTTACCATATTAACAAAATGAACCTGTTTGATCCTTATTTTTTCTTGTAGTCACCTCTTTATACTCTTAGTAACATCAGACACAGGATGGATGGCAGTATGGACCATGGGCTGGTGGGGCATTGCAGAAAAATCCTGGGTCATCACTATGCATTCACATTCCCAGGACACCACTTTCCTGCCTTTAATTCCTAACTACAGCTCAGCGCCTGCAGTAAAGGCAAGAATTGTTCACATCTGTAGTCCATAATTGCATTGGGTTCTTACTTCCCTGTCCAGAAAATATGTGTGCTTTGATCTAAAATCAAAGTAAACAGAGAGGAGAGTCAGGTTTAGGGAAGGTGTAGAAAAAATAAATAGATTTTTTTTCATATAAGCTGAAAAATTGTTTTCACACACTGTGTAAAAGGCAGCAGAAAGATCAGGCAGTCTGACTTCCAAGCTGAGATTTGAGAATTTTTTTTTTACTTCTTTCTTCAAGTCAGTCACTGACCCTAATCAGATGGGAAATAAAAACCATGGGTATAGTTTGGGCAATATTATCAACAATTCTGTCACAGTGCTTTCTGCCCAAGAGCTCTGACCATCCTCTGATTAGAGTAATTATAGGAGATGGAAGCAATCATGTTCTGCCTGTTGCACATCGTTCCTTTCCACAAGTAATCTACGGAGCAATGATTACAATTTTATACCAGCAACGGTTGCTAGGCACTCACAGAGGCTAATCAGTTGGGAAATCAAAACCATGGGAATAGTTAACACAATCACTGAATGGTTAGTGTTGAAAGGGATCTTTGGAGATAATCTAGTCCAACTCAACTGCTAAAGCATGTTCACCTTGAGTGAATCGCACAGGAATCTGTCCAGGCGATCTTGAATGTCTCCAGAGAAGGAGACTCCACAACCTCTCTGGGCAGCCTGTTCCAGGGCTCTGGCACCCTCAAAGGACACAAGTTTTTCCTCCTGTTCAGATGGAACATCCGTTGCTTCAGTCTGTGCCTGTTGCCCCTCATCCTGTCATTGGGGACCACTGAAAGGAGTCCGATCCCATCCTCTTGACACCCACCCTTGAGATATTTATGAACACTGGTGAGATCCCTTCTCAGCCTTCTCTTCTCCAGGATGAACAGACACAGCTCTCTCAGTCGCTCCTCATAAGAATGGTACTCCAGGCCTTTATCCATCTTCATTGCCTGCTGCTGGAATTCTTCCAGTAATTCCTTGTCCTTCTTAAACCGGGGGCCCAGAACTGGGTGCAGTACTCCAGATATGGCCTCACCAGGGCAGAGTAGAGGGGAAGGATAACCTCCCTCGACCTGCTCATCATACTCTTCTTAATGCACCCCAGAATACTGTTGGCCTTCTTGGCCACAAGGACACATTGTTGACTCATGGTCAGCCTGTTGTCCACCACAACTCCAAGTTGTTCTCTGCAGTGCTGCTTTTAAGCAGGTCTGCCCCTAACCTGTCCTGGTGCCTGGGGTTATTTCTCCCCAAGTGCAGGACCGTACCCTTGCCCTTGTTGAATTTCATCAGGTTCTTGTCTGACCAGTCCTGCAGCCTGTCCAGGTCTCACTGAACGGCAGCACAGCCTTCTGGTGTGTCAGCCCTTCCTCCCAGTTTGGTATCATCAGCAAACTTGCTGAGAGTGCACTCAGTCTCTTCATCCAGGTCATTAGTTTGGGGAATATTATCAACAATTCTGTCACAGTGCTTTCTGCACAAGAGCTCTGACCATCCTCTGATTAGAGTAATTACAGGAGATGGAACCAATCATGTCGTGCCTATTGCACACAGTTTTTTCCCATGAGTAATCAATGAAGCAATGCTTACGATTTTATACCAGCAACTGTTGCTAGGCACTCACAGAGCAGGGAATACGCACTTCTGCTACACTTGCACAGATGAAGACATTTCTGTGGAGCCGATTTTATTCCATACTTACCTCAGATATGAGACCCTGTGGTCAGTCTCCAATATGGCAGTGCAATTAATGTTCTGCAAGAATGAAGATAGTAAATACATAGAGACCATGGAGACTAAGGAAAGCAACAATTGTTGGGGGATTTAAATTTTTTCTATGTCATACTTTTGAATTTCTATTTTATTTCAGTCTATTATTGTGATAGTTAAAACTTCTGGCATATTATTATGTATGAGTTTGTTCATGCTCAGAAGAACTTCTCATCAAGGGAAGCTGAGATATTATTCTGTGGCTCTTTCATTTAGTTAATCTTTTGTCGATGTTGATTCTTCTCTTGAAACAACAAATACAGCATTACACATCAAACCAAACATACTCTTGCCACTCTTTACTCTCAATTTAACATCAGCAAAACTTCTAATGTAACAGTAGTTAATACATAGGACAAATTTTCTCAGCTCCAAACAGCCTTCAAGATGTGAATAATTCTTCATAATTCCATTGTGGGTTATAATATTATTACGGATTAAAGCAGGAAGTTTTCAAAAGCATATCTGCTCAACAAGCATTCTTTCCTACAGCAGAAACAGTGCTGCAGCATGCACATTATGGAGGATTTGGTAACAGTACTATAAATAGTTGCACAGTGTTAATTACTCAGGACCTACTGGCTTGAAGAATGAGTGTGAGCACCTGAAGACACTTTGCCATTTTACAGACCGGCAGAGTAAAGGATGCAGGCAGATGTCTTACAAGCAGAGTAACTCAAATATATCAGTGAGTCGTGCAGAATCTTGACTTCCTTGAAAAAAAGCACCACCTTCAACCATTTCTCATATGTTCACGTACTCCAGAATCCTTCTTCTCTTGCTCTTTCAGAAGTGAAGTCAGTTACTCTACATAGACATAAAGAGAAATCGCTTCCCTCAAAGACAGGAAATATTAAAAATCCCAGAGATTACTTGATGGCAGGGGTGGAAAATGGGAGTTTTGACTGTATGCCATCAAAACTACCCTTCCAGCATACACTCACAAGCCATTCTACAGAGTCACGATGGCCAGGAGGAACAGTTCACCAGCAATGATACATTACCTGCAGGGACCCTACATCATCACACACTTTGTTCCCAAGATAGTGGAAAGAATAAGAATATTTCAGAGTTTGGAGGATGATTATAATCAAAAAGTACCAAGTATTTCAACTTGAGTATAAAAAAAATCATATCTTTCTGAATTCCTCTGATGTCCTGGGATTGCTCATATGGTTCTTCCAGCCAGAAAATGAAGCCAAAGAGGTCTCTCCAAACATGGTGAAAACACACCTCTCTTGAAATAATTGTGGAATATGAGGGAGAAACATAGGAAAATATGATCAGCTCAATCAAAAAAGTGTCCTGTGAACTGCACAAGACTCCAAGCTATTTCCCCTAATAATTATTTTCAAACAAACACAAAGAAAAAGCCTTACTTGAGGGAAGAGCTAACCCCATGAAAACTGTAATTATAGACGATGCCTATCAATCACACCTTAAATTATTGAACCAAGGAGGATTAGTTGTGCCAGGGGTGGTTTAGATTGCATATTAGAAAAAAAAATTCTTCACGGAAAGGGTTGAAAAGCATTGGAACAGGCTGAGCAGGGAAGTGGTGAAGTGGCCTAAATAATACTGTCTGAAATAGACAATGTGCGACAAGATGTAGCCAAGCTAGGACCAAAGGACAAAAAAGCAGTTAGGGCTGAGTTGTTTATTTTGGTAGCAGGCTGGACTGGAGAAAGTGAAGTACGAGGGCATCTGATGGGGCCGAAGAGAAGACACAGCCAAGGCCTTCAGGACTGGCATGAAAGAGACGGTGAGCAGAAGCCACAGGTGAGGAGCGGGAGCAGAAAGTGCTGCTGCAGTAGCCCGACATGTGCCAAGAGGCCTGAGTGCCACAGGGGAGCGGACCGTCCATTAGAACGTCACCATGTACTGGAGGGTAAGGTCACCTGGCGGTGGATGGTGACATCAGCCAGCGACGGACTGTGACCTCACGTCCCTCGCTGCTTATCTTGGGGCGTCAGCAGAGCCTGGCCCAGCCTGGCTCGTGCCTGGACTCCTGCCGAGCAGCTTGCGAGGTCTGGAGGTCTGAGCGAGGCTTCTCGCGGTGCTGGGTGGTGCTTTGGGGGCTGCTGGCAGCAGCTCTCGGTGCCCATTCCAGAGCCATCCCTTGTGTTTCCCCGGCCCTGCCTGGTTCGGGCAGCCGGGAACTGCAGACACGCTCGCAGCAGCAGAGGTGAGCTGTGTGGGAAACGTCCCCCCGGGATGGCCGTGGGTGGGTGATGGGGCTCCGGGAGCCGGGAGGGTGTCCTTCTCGAGGGGCTTGGGCATTTCTTCCTCCCCTCTCTGGGACAGCAAGTGAGCGGGGCCTCTCTCACTTTTGCAGCGTGCAAACCCCTTTGGCAGCGCTGGTACCAGCGAGTGGGAGCAGCTCCTCAACCTCAGCTCTCATCAACCCACTGCAGAGCGAAACCACGGCCATGGAGCCAGACTGGAGCTGCCCCATCTGCCACGACACTCGAAATGACATTGCTTCTGCGATGCCCTGCCACCACCAATTCTGCCTGGGTTGCATCCTGCGTTGGACACAGATGAAACCAGAGTGCCCACTCTGCAGAAGACCCATAGCCAATGTCAGGTTTTCTGAGCAGGAAGAAGGCGACTATCTACAGTTTGTCGTCACACCCTCTGAAGAGTCGCCAGATGCCAGCAGCCAGGCAGGAACGGCTCCCGGCAGCCCAGCCGAAAACAGCCCCCATCACCCTGTGCCATCCCCTCCCTCTTCTCCGGGGGAGATGCCGTCCCCAGGGGAACAGGGGGCTGCAGGGCCACGAGCCGTGGGTGGCCTCCTGCCCGAGGTCTGGGCAGAACTCTTCCAAAGACACGAGCATCTCCTCGACCCTGTGCTGCCTTGGCTGCGCCAGCAGCTGGAGGCAATCTATGGGTCCCGGTGGTGGCTTGAAAGGAGTGCAGAGAGCACCATCCTGCACGCCCTGTGCATCTGCGGTCTGGATGGGGAGACCATAGTCCAGATGATGCAGGGCTACCTTGAGGAGCACACAGGAGAGCTGGTCCACGGTGTCATTTCCATCATTGTGAGCCAGTGCAGAGAGGAGGCCCAGAGGCTGCTGCGATCCCAGGCTGCTGGGGAGGAGGACAGCAGCACCGCAGCCGGCTCCAGCTCCAGCAGCTCCAGCTCCAGCAGCTCCAGCTCCAGCAGCTGCAGCTCCACCAGCTCCCCCTCCAGCAGCTCCAGCTTCACCAGCTCCAGCTCCAGCAGCTTCAGCAGCTCCAGCTGTACCAGCTGCACAAGCTCGCGGGAGGGGACTCCCAGCTCCAGCCTGGCCTCCTCCAGCAGCTCTGCAGCCTGCAACATGGAGGAGCGGCCCAGCACGTCGGAGGCCGCCCTGCGCGGGCTTCCCGGACACCCCCCATCTGTGCCCGTCCCTGTGGAGCAGGAGCAGCCCCAGGACGAGCCGGGGCAGGCGGTGGCAGCAGGTCCCTCTGCCCAGGGCTGCAGCCGCAGCCCCTCCGCTCCCGGCCGGGGCAGGGACCGCTCGCCCGGGGGGCCCCGGCGCCCCCCAAAGAGGAGGAACCCCGGCCCCCAGGACTCTCCCCAGCCCTGCAAGAGGCCATCCCGTCAGCAGCACTAGCAGGGCTCCAGCAAACCTATAGCCTAGAAAAATGAAATAAATGCCTGTTCCTTCTTGCAGTGTCTGGGTTCCACTTTTCTCCCTTCTCCTCATGCCTTTCCCTGCCCCCCGACCCCACCGTCAGCCAAGGGCCCCTGGAGCCCCAGGGCCATGTTGGCAGAGCCTCGACCCACACGAAATGCGGCTGCAGCCCCAGCAATGGAAAAGCTTCTGAAAAAGCACCACGGTGATGCCTATAGAGGACGAACGAGTGAAAGACTGACCAGGCATTCCTCAAGCAAGAAGAGGAAAACTCTGATAACACATCACACCATTTCTGCATAACACAATACTGGAAAGCATACAGTTTTCTGGTTTTAGATCAGATGAAACTTGCAACCTGACGACCAGTCCGAGGGCATTTAATCAGGGAGGGAAAAAAAGACCTATGAATTAATGTAAAAATGAGGATTATCAAAGGAGGGCAAGAGGAAAAGGAGAGGTACAGCAGCACATGAGGGACAGAAAAAGATGTACCACCAGAAGGCCTGGCTGGAGGTGTTTAAAAAGTCACACAGACAATGTTCTTAAGAACATGGCTGGGTTCTAGAATTAGGTTATGGTTGGATTCCATAATCCTGAGAGTCTCTTCCAAGCCAAATGATTCTATGATCCTAACCTTAAATTTGTGAAATTTGGAACTACGTTTCCACTCCCACTTTTCCTTGCTGTCCATTGTAGAATGGCTTTATCTTCACCCGCACAGTAAGGATAGGACCAGTCAATTAAAGTCCAACCGTGAGAGCTGAGTTAATGGATTTATGGTTGCAGACAAATCACTGGGTTGCAGACCGGTCCATCGCTGAACGTCAGAAATTGCTCTACACGGTGGTGCGGGAAGCGAGTAAAAGTTTCAGACAGCACTGTGAGGAATGGCTGGATTTCACAATTGGTGAAGCGGAGTTGCCCAAGGGATGGCCAAAATGCACGCGAAAACTGGAGGAGAGCACTAGAAAGGCTGGGAAGTGGAGTCTTGCGAGGAGAAGAGCACCAGGGGAACAACATGCGTAACACCTCATAAATTCCATGTGGCCTAAATAATACTGTCTGAAATAGACAATGTGCGACAAGATGTAGCCAAGCTAGGACCAAAGGACGAAAAAGCAGTTAGGGCTGAGTTGTTTATTTTGGTAGCAGGCTGGACTGGAGAAAGTGAAGTACGAGGGCATCTGATGGGGCCGAAGAGAAGACACAGCCAAGGCCTTCAGGACTGGCATGAAAGAGACGGTGAGCAGAAGCCACAGGTGAGGAGCGGGAGCAGAAAGTGCTGCTGCAGTAGCCCGACATGTGCCAAGAGGCCTGAGTGCCACAGGGGAGCGGACCGTCCATTAGAACGTCACCATGTACTGGAGGGTAAGGTCACCTGGCGGTGGATGGTGACATCAGCCAGCGACGGACTGTGACCTCACGTCCCTCGCTGTTTATCTTGGGGCGTCAGCAGAGCCTGGCCCAGCCTGGCTCGTGCCTGGACTCCTGCCGAGCAGCTTGCGAGGTCTGGAGGTCTGAGCGAGGCTTCTCGCGGTGCTGGGTGGTGCTTTGGTGGCTGCTGGCAGCAGCTCTCGGTGCCCATTCCGGAGCCATCCCTTGTGTTTCCCCGGCCCTGCCTGGTTCGGGCAGCCGGGAACTGCAGACACGCTCGCAGCAGCAGAGGTGAGCTGTGTGGGGAAACATCCCCCCGGGATGGCCGTGGGTGGGTTGTGGGGCTCCGGGAGCCGGGAGGGTGTCCTTCTCGAGGGGCTTGGGCATTTCTTCCTCCCCTCTCTGGGACAGCAAGTGAGCGGGGCCTCTCTCACTTTTGCAGCGTGCAAACCCCTTTGGCAGCGCTGGTACCAGCGAGTGGGAGCAGCTCCTCAACCTCAGCTCTCATCAACCCGCTGCAGAGCGAAACCACGGCCATGGAGCCAGACTGGAGCTGCCCCATCTGCCACGACACTCGAAATGACATTGCTTCTGCGATGCCCTGCCACCACCAATTCTGCCTGGGTTGCATCCTGCGTTGGACACAGATGAAACCAGAGTGCCCACTCTGCAGAAGACCCATAGCCAATGTCAGGTTTTCTGAGCAGGAAGAAGGCGACTATCTACAGTTTGTCGTCACACCCTCTGAAGAGTCGCCAGATGCCAGCAGCCAGGCAGGAACGGCTCCCGGCAGCCCAGCCGAAAACAGCCCCCATCACCCTGTGCCATCGCCTCCCTCTTCTCCGGGGGAGATGCCGTCCCCAGCGGAACAGGGGGCTGCAGGGCCACGGGCCGTGGGTGGCCTCCTGCCCGAGGTCTGGGCAGAACTCTTCCAAAGACATGAGCATCTCCTCGACCCTGTGCTGCCTTGGCTGCGCCAGCAGCTGGAGGCAATCTATGGGTCCCAGTGGTGGCTTGCAAGGAGTGCAGAGAGCACCATCCTGCACGCCCTGTGCATCTGCGGTCTGGATGGGGAGACCATAGTCCAGATGATGCAGGGCTACCTTGAGGAGCACACAGGAGAGCTGGTCCACGGTGTCATTTCCATCATTGTGAGCCAGTGCAGAGAGGAGGCCCAGAGGCTGCTGCGATCCCAGGCTGCTGGGGAGGAGGACAGCAGCACCACAGCCGGCTCCAGCTCCAGCAGCTCCAGCTCCAGCAGCTCCAGCTCCAGCAGCTGCAGCTCCACCAGCTCCCCCTCCAGCAGCTCCAGCTTCACCAGCTCCAGCTCCAGCAGCTTCAGCAGCTCCAGCTGTACCAGCTGCACAAGCTCGCGGGAGGGGACTCCCAGCTCCAGCCTGGCCTCCTCCAGCAGCTCTGCAGCCTGCAACATGGAGGAGCAGCCCAGCACGTCGGAGGCCGCCCTGCGCGGGCTTCCCGGACACCCCCCATCTGTGCCCGTCCCTGTGGAGCAGGAGCAGCCCCAGGACGAGCCGGGGCAGGCGGTGGCAGCAGGTCCCTCTGCCCAGGGCTGCAGCCGCAGCCCCTCCGCTCCCGGCCGTGGCAGGGACCGCTCGCCCGGGGGGCCCCGGCGCCCCCCAAAGAGGAGGA
Source organism: Caloenas nicobarica (assembly GCF_036013445.1). NCBI lineage: Eukaryota > Metazoa > Chordata > Aves > Columbiformes > Columbidae > Caloenas > Caloenas nicobarica. The sequence continues at coordinate 75,545,708 of NC_088284.1, read as the reverse complement.
ACCCCGGCCCCCAGGACTCTCCCCAGCCCTGCAAGAGGCCATCCCGTCAGCAGCACTAGCAGGGCTCCAGCAAACCTATAGCCTAGAAAAATGAAATAAATGCCTGTTCCTTCTTGCAGTGTCTGGGTTCCACTTTTCTCCCTTCTCCTCATGCCTTTCCCTGCCCCCCGACCCCACCGTCAGCCAAGGGCCCCTGGAGCCCCAGGGCCATGTTGGCAGAGCCTCGACCCACACGAAATGCGGCTGCAGCCCCAGCAATGGAAAAGCTTCTGAAAAAGCACCACGGTGATGCCTATAGAGGACGAACGAGTGAAAGACTGACCAGGCATTCCTCAAGCAAGAAGAGGAAAACTCTGATAACACATCACACCATTTCTGCATAACACAATACTGGAAAGCATACAGTTTTCTGGTTTTAGATCAGATGAAACTTGCAACCTGACGACCAGTCCGAGGGCATTTAATCAGGGAGGGAAAAAAAGACCTATGAATTAATGTAAAAATGAGGATTATCAAAGGAGGGCAAGAGGAAAAGGAGAGGTACAGCAGCACATGAGGGACAGAAAAAGATGTACCACCAGAAGGCCTGGCTGGAGGTGTTTAAAAAGTCACACAGACAATGTTCTTAAGAACATGGCTGGGTTCTAGAATTAGGTTATGGTTGGATTCGATAATCCTGAGAGTCTCTTCCAAGCCAAATGATTCTATGATCCTAACCTTAAATTTGTGAAATTTGGAACTACGTTTCCACTCCCACTTTTCCCTGCTGTCCATTGTAGAATGGCTTTATCTTCACCCGCACAGTAAGGATAGGACCAGTCAATTAAAGTCCAACCGTGAGAGCTGAGTTAATGGATTTATGGTTGCAGACAAATCACTGGGTTGCAGACCGGTCCATCGCTGAACGTCAGAAATTGCTCTACACGGTGGTGCGGGAAGCGAGTAAAAGTTTCAGACAGCACTGTGAGGAATGGCTGGATTTCACAATTGGTGAAGCGGAGTTGCCCAAGGGACGGCCAAAATGCACGCGAAAACTGGAGGAGAGCACTAGAAAGGCTGGGAAGTGGAGTCTTGCGAGGAGAAGAGCACCAGGGGAACAACATGCGTAACACCTCATAAATTCCATGTGGCCTAAATAATACTGTCTGAAATAGACAATGTGCGACAAGATGTAGCCAAGCTAGGACCAAAGGACGAAAAAGCAGTTAGGGCTGAGTTGTTTATTTTGGTAGCAGGCTGGACTGGAGAAAGTGAGGTACGAGGGCATCTGATGGGGCCGAAGAGAAGACACAGCCAAGGCCTTCAGGACTGGCATGAAAGAGACGGTGAGCAGAAGCCACAGGTGAGGAGCGGGAGCAGAAAGTGCTGCTGCAGTAGCCCGACATGTGCCAAGAGGCCTGAGTGCCACAGGGGAGCGGACCGTCCATTAGAACGTCACCATGTACTGGAGGGTAAGGTCACCTGGCGGTGGATGGTGACATCAGCCAGCGACGGACTGTGACCTCACGTCCCTCGCTGTTTATCTTGGGGCGTCAGCAGAGCCTGGCCCAGCCTGGCTCGTGCCTGGACTCCTGCCGAGCAGCTTGCGAGGTCTGGAGGTCTGAGCGAGGCTTCTCGCGGTGCTGGGTGGTGCTTTGGTGGCTGCTGGCAGCAGCTCTCGGTGCCCATTCCGGAGCCATCCCTTGTGTTTCCCCGGCCCTGCCTGGTTCGGGCAGCCGGGAACTGCAGACACGCTCGCAGCAGCAGAGGTGAGCTGTGTGGGGAAACATCCCCCCGGGATGGCCGTGGGTGGGTTGTGGGGCTCCGGGAGCCGGGAGGGTGTCCTTCTCGAGGGGCTTGGGCATTTCTTCCTCCCCTCTCTGGGACAGCAAGTGAGCGGGGCCTCTCTCACTTTTGCAGCGTGCAAACCCCTTTGGCAGCGCTGGTACCAGCGAGTGGGAGCAGCTCCTCAACCTCAGCTCTCATCAACCCGCTGCAGAGCGAAACCACGGCCATGGAGCCAGACTGGAGCTGCCCCATCTGCCACGACACTCGAAATGACATTGCTTCTGCGATGCCCTGCCACCACCAATTCTGCCTGGGTTGCATCCTGCGTTGGACACAGATGAAACCAGAGTGCCCACTCTGCAGAAGACCCATAGCCAATGTCAGGTTTTCTGAGCAGGAAGAAGGCGACTATCTACAGTTTGTCGTCACACCCTCTGAAGAGTCGCCAGATGCCAGCAGCCAGGCAGGAACGGCTCCCGGCAGCCCAGCCGAAAACAGCCCCCATCACCCTGTGCCATCCCCTCCCTCTTCTCCGGGGGAGATGCCGTCCCCAGCGGAACAGGGGGCTGCAGGGCCACGGGCCGTGGGTGGCCTCCTGCCCGAGGTCTGGGCAGAACTCTTCCAAAGACACGAGCATCTCCTCGACCCTGTGCTGCCTTGGCTGCGCCAGCAGCTGGAGGCAATCTATGGGTCCCGGTGGTGGCTTGCAAGGAGTGCAGAGAGCACCATCCTGCATGCCCTGTGCGTCTGCGGTCTGGATGGGGAGACCATAGTCCAGATGATGCAGGGCTACCTTGAGGAGCACACAGGAGAGCTGGTCCACGGTGTCATTTCCATCATTGTGAGCCAGTGCAGAGAGGAGGCCCAGAGGCTGCTGCGATCCCAGGCTGCTGGGGAGTAGGACAGCAGCACCGCAGCCGGCTCCAGCTCCAGCAGCTCCAGCTCCAGCAGCTCCAGCTCCAGCAGCTGCAGCTCCACCAGCTCCCCCTCCAGCAGCTCCAGCTTCACCAGCTCCAGCTCCAGCAGCTTCAGCAGCTCCAGCTGTACCAGCTGCACAAGCTCGCGGGAGGGGACTCCCAGCTCCAGCCTGGCCTCCTCCAGCAGCTCTGCAGCCTGCAACATGGAGGAGTGGCCCAGCACGTCGGAGGCCGCCCTGCGCGGGCTTCCCGGACACCCCCCATCTGTGCCCGTCCCTGCGCAGCAGGAGCAGCCCCAGGACGAGCCGGGGCAGGCGGTGGCAGCAGGTCCCTCTGCCCAGGGCTGCAGCCGCAGCCCCTCCGCTCCCGGCCGGGGCAGGGACCGCTCGCCCGGGAGGCCCCGGCGCCCCCCAAAGAGGAGGAACCCCGGCCCCCAGGACTCTCCCCAGCCCTGCAAGAGGCCATCCCGTCAGCAGCACTAGCAGGGCTCCAGCAAACCTATAGCCTAGAAAAATGAAATAAATGCCTGTTCCTTCTTGCAGTGTCTGGGTTCCACTTTTCTCCCTTCTCCTCATGCCTTTCCCTGCCCCCCGACCCCACCGTCAGCCAAGGGCCCCTGGAGCCCCAGGGCCATGTTGGCAGAGCCTCGACCCACACGAAATGCGGCTGCAGCCCCAGCAATGGAAAAGCTTCTGAAAAAGCACCACGGTGATGCCTATAGAGGACGAACGAGTGAAAGACTGACCAGGCGTTCCTCAAGCAAGAAGAGGAAAACTCTGATAACACATCACACCATTTCTGCATAACACAATACTGGAAAGCATACAGTTTTCTGGTTTTAGATCAGATGAAACTTACAACCTGACGACCAGTCCGAGGGCATTTAATCAGGGAGGGCAAAAAAGACCTATGAATTAATGTAAAAATGAGGATTATCAAAGGAGGGCAAGAGGAAAAGGAGAGGTACAGCAGCACATGAGGGACAGAAAAAGATGTACCACCAGAAGGCCTGGCTGGAGGTGTTTAAAAAGTCACACAGACAATGTTCTTAAGAACATGGCTGGGTTCTAGAATTAGGTTATGGTTGGATTCCATAATCCTGAGAGTCTCTTCCAAGCCAAATGATTCTATGATCCTAACCTTAAATTTGTGAAATTTGGAACTACGTTTCCACTCCCACTTTTCCCTGCTGTCCATTGTAGAATGGCTTTATCTTCACCCGCACAGTAAGGATAGGACCAGTCAATTAAAGTCCAACCGTGAGAGCTGAGTTAATGGATTTATGGTTGCAGACAAATCACTGGGTTGCAGACCGGTCCATCGCTGAACGTCAGAAATTGCTCTACACGGTGGTGCGGGAAGCGAGTAAAAGTTTCAGACAGCACTGTGAGGAATGGCTGGATTTCACAATTGGTGAAGCGGAGTTGCCCAAGGGATGGCCAAAATGCACGCGAAAACTGGAGGAGAGCACTAGAAAGGCTGGGAAGTGGAGTCTTGCGAGGAGAAGAGCACCAGGGGAACAACATGCGTAACACCTCATAAATTCCATGTGGCCTAAATAACACTGTCTGAAATAGACAATGTGCGACAAGATGTAGCCAAGCTAGGACCAAAGGACGAAAAAGCAGTTAGGGCTGAGTTGTTTATTTTGGTAGCAGGCTGGACTGGAGAAAGTGAAGTACGAGGGCATCTGATGGGGCCGAAGAGAAGACACAGCCAAGGCCTTCAGGACTGGCATGAAAGAGACGGTGAGCAGAAGCCACAGGTGAGGAGCGGGAGCAGAAAGTGCTGCTGCAGTAGCCCGACATGTGCCAAGAGGCCTGAGTGCCACAGGGGAGCGGACCGTCCATTAGAACGTCACCATGTACTGGAGGGTAAGGTCACCTGGCGGTGGATGGTGACATCAGCCAGCGACGGACTGTGACCTCACGTCCCTCGCTGTTTATCTTGGGGCGTCAGCAGAGCCTGGCCCAGCCTGGCTCGTGCCTGGACTCCTGCCGAGCAGCTTGCGAGGTCTGGAGGTCTGAGCGAGGCTTCTCGCGGTGCTGGGTGGTGCTTTGGTGGCTGCTGGCAGCAGCTCTCGGTGCCCATTCCGGAGCCATCCCTTGTGTTTCCCCGGCCCTGCCTGGTTCGGGCAGCCGGGAACTGCAGACACACTCGCAGCAGCAGAGGTGAGCTGTGTGGGGAAACATCCCCCCGGGATGGCCGTGGGTGGGTTGTGGGGCTCCGGGAGCCGGGAGGGTGTCCTTCTCGAGGGGCTTGGGCATTTCTTCCTCCCCTCTCTGGGACAGCAGAGGCCTCTCTCACTTTTGCAGCGTGCAAACCCCTTTGGCAGCGCTGGTACCAGCAAGTGGGAGCAGCTCCTCAACCTCAGCTCTCATCAACCCGCTGCAGAGCGAAACCACGGCCATGGAGCCAGACTGGAGCTGCCCCATCTGCCACGACACTCGAAATGACATTGCTTCTGCGATGCCCTGCCACCACCAATTCTGCCTGGGTTGCATCCTGCGTTGGACACAGATGAAACCAGAGTGCCCACTCTGCAGAAGACCCATAGCCAATGTCAGGTTTTCTGAGCAGGAAGAAGGCGACTATCTACAGTTTGTCGTCACACCCTCTGAAGAGTCGCCAGATGCCAGCAGCCAGGCAGGAACGGCTCCCGGCAGCCCAGCCGAAAACAGCCCCCATCACCCTGTGCCATCCCCTCCCTCTTCTCCGGGGGAGATGCCGTCCCCAGCGGAACAGGGGGCTGCAGGGCCACGGGCCGTGGGTGGCCTCCTGCCCGAGGTCTGGGCAGAACTCTTCCAAAGACACGAGCATCTCCTCGACCCTGTGCTGCCTTGGCTGCGCCAGCAGCTGGAGGCAATCTATGGGTCCCGGTGGTGGCTTGCAAGGAGTGCAGAGAGCACCATCCTGCACGCCCTGTGCATCTGCGGTCTGGATGGGGAGACCATAGTCCAGATGATGCAGGGCTACCTTGAGGAGCACACAGGAGAGCTGGTCCACGGTGTCATTTCCATCATTGTGAGCCAGTGCAGAGAGGAGGCCCAGAGGCTGCTGCGATCCCAGGCTGCTGGAGAGGAGGACAGCAGCACCGCAGCTGGCTCCAGCTCCAGCAGCTCCAGCTCCAGCAGCTGCAGCTCCACCAGCTCCCCCTCCAGCAGCTCCAGCTTCACCAGCTCCAGCTCCAGCAGCTTCAGCAGCTCCAGCTGTACCAGCTGCACAAGCTCGCGGGAGGGGACTCCCAGCTCCAGCCTGGCCTCCTCCAGCAGCTCTGCAGCCTGCAACATGGAGGAGCAGCCCAGCACGTCGGAGGCCGCCCTGCGCGGGCTTCCCGGACGCCCCCCATCTGTGCCCGTCCCTGTGGAGCAGGAGCAGCCCCAGGAGGAGCCGGGGCAGGCGGTGGCAGCAGGTCCCTCTGCCCAGGGCTGCAGCCGCAGCCCCTCCGCTCCCGGCCGGGGCAGGGACCGCTCGCCCGGGGGGCCCCGGCGCCCCCCAAAGAGGAGGAACCCCGGCCCCCAGGACTCTCCCCAGCCCTGCAAGAGGCCATCCCGTCAGCAGCACTAGCAGGGCTCCAGCAAACCTATAGCCTAGAAAAATGAAATAAATGCCTGTTCCTTCTTGCAGTGTCTGGGTTCCACTTTTCTCCCTTCTCCTCATGCCTTTCCCTGCCCCCCGACCCCACCGTCAGCCAAGGGCCCCTGGAGCCCCAGGGCCATGTTGGCAGAGCCTCGACCCACACGAAATGCGGCTGCAGCCCCAGCAATGGAAAAGCTTCTGAAAAAGCACCACGGTGATGCCTATAGAGGACGAACGAGTGAAAGACTGACCAGGCATTCCTCAAGCAAGAAGAGGAAAACTCTGATAACACATCACACCATTTCTGCATAACACAATACTGGAAAACATACAGTTTTCTGGTTTTAGATCAGATGAAACTTACAACCTGACGACCAGTCCGAGGGCATTTAATCAGGGAGGGCAAAAAAGACCTATGAATTAATGTAAAAATGAGGATTATCAAAGGAGGGCAAGAGGAAAAGGAGAGGTACAGCAGCACATGAGGGACAGAAAAAGATGTACCACCAGAAGGCCTGGCTGGAGGTGTTTAAAAAGTCACACAGACAATGTTCTTCAGAACATGGCTGGGTTCTAGAATTAGGTTATGGTTGGATTCCATAATCCTGAGAGTCTCTTCCAAGCCAAATGATTCTATGATCCTAACCTTAAATTTGTGAAATTTGAAACTACGTTTCCACTCCCACTTTTCCCTGCTGTCCATTGTAGAATGGCTTTATCTTCACCCGCACAGTAAGGATAGGACCAGTCAATTAAAGTCCAACCGTGAGAGCTGAGTTAATGGATTTATGGTTGCAGACAAATCACTGGGTTGCAGACTGGTCCATCGCTGAACGTCAGAAATTGCTCTACACGGTGGTGCGGGAAGCGAGTAAAAGTTTCAGACAGCACTGTGAGGAATGGCTGGATTTCACAATTGGTGAAGCGGAGTTGCCCAAGGGATGGCCAAAATGCACGCGAAAACTGGAGGAGGGCACTAGAAAGGCTGGGAAGTGGAGTCTTGCGAGGAGAAGAGCACCAGGGGAACAACATGCGTAACACCTCATAAATTCCATGTGGCCTAAATAATACTGTCTGAAATAGACAATGTGCGACAAGATGTAGCCAAGCTAGGACCAAAGGACGAAAAAGCAGTTAGGGCTGAGTTGTTTATTTTGGTAGCAGGCTGGACTGGAGAAAGTGAAGTACGAGGGCATCTGATGGGGCCGAAGAGAAGACACAGCCAAGGCCTTCAGGACTGGCATGAAAGAGACGGTGAGCAGAAGCCACAGGTGAGGAGCGGGAGCAGAAAGTGCTGCTGCAGTAGCCCAACATGTGCCAAGAGGCCTGAGTGCCACAGGGGAGCGGACCGTCCATTAGAACGTCACCATGTACTGGAATGTAAGGTCACCTGGCGGTGGATGGTGACATCAGCCAGCGACGGACTGTGACCTCACGTCCCTCGCTGCTTATCTTGGGGCGTCAGCAGAGCCTGGCCCAGCCTGGCTCGTGCCTGGACTCCTGCCGAGCAGCTTGCGAGGTCTGGAGGTCTGAGCGAGGCTTCTCGCGGTGCTGGGTGGTGCTTTGGGGGCTGCTGGCAGCAGCTCTCGGTGCCCATTCCAGAGCCATCCCTTGTGTTTCCCCGGCCCTGCCTGGTTCGGGCAGCCGGGAACTGCAGACACGCTCGCAGCAGCAGAGGTGAGCTGTGTGGGGAAACATCCCCCCGGGATGGCCGTGGGTGGGTTGTGGGGCTCCGGGAGCCGGGAGGGTGTCCTTCTCGAGGGGCTTGGGCATTTCTTCCTCCCCTCTCTGGGACAGCAAGTGAGCGGGGCCTCTCTCACTTTTGCAGCGTGCAAACCCCTTTGGCAGCGCTGGTACCAGCGAGTGGGAGCAGCTCCTCAACCTCAGCTCTCATCAACCCGCTGCAGAGCAAAACCACGGCCATGGAGCCAGACTGGAGCTGCCCCATCTGCCACGACACTCGAAATGACATTGCTTCTGCGATGCCCTGCCACCACCAATTCTGCCTGGGTTGCATCCTGCGTTGGACACAGATGAAACCAGAGTGCCCACTCTGCAGAAGACCCATAGCCAATGTCAGGTTTTCTGAGCAGGAAGAAGGCGACTATCTACAGTTTGTCGTCACACCCTCTGAAGAGTCGCCAGATGCCAGCAGCCAGGCAGGAACGGCTCCCGGCAGCCCAGCCGAAAACAGCCCCCATCACCCTGTGCCATCCCCTCCCTCTTCTCCGGGGGAGATGCCGTCCCCAGCGGAACAGGGGGCTGCAGGGCCACGGGCTGTGGGTGGCCTCCTGCCCGAGGTCTGGGCAGAACTCTTCCAAAGACACGAGCATCTCCTCGACCCTGTGCTGCCTTGGCTGCGCCAGCAGCTGGAGGCAATCTATGGGTCCCGGTGGTGGCTTGCAAGGAGTGCAGAGAGCACCATCCTGCACGCCCTGTGCATCTGCGGTCTGGATGGGGAGACCATAGTCCAGATGATGCAGGGCTACCTTGAGGAGCACACAGGAGAGCTGGTCCACGGTGTCATTTCCATCATTGTGAGCCAGTGCAGAGAGGAGGCCCAGAGGCTGCTGCGATCCCAGGCTGCTGGGGAGGAGGACAGCAGCACCGCAGCCGGCTCCAGCTCCAGCAGCTCCAGCTCCAGCAGCTCCAGCTCCAGCAGCTGCAGCTCCACCAGCTCCCCCTCCAGCAGCTCCAGCTTCACCAGCTCCAGCTCCAGCAGCTTCAGCAGCTCCAGCTGTACCAGCTGCACAAGCTCGCGGGAGGGGACTCCCAGCTCCAGCCTGGCCTCCTCCAGCAGCTCTGCAGCCTGCAACATGGAGGAGCAGCCCAGCACGTCGGAGGCCACCCTGCGCGGGCTTCCCGGACACCCCCCATCTGTGCCCGTCCCTGTGGAGCAGGAGCAGCCCCAGGACGAGCCGGGGCAGGCGGTGGCAGCAGGTCCCTCTGCCCAGGGCTGCAGCCGCAGCCCCTCCGCTCCCGGCCGGGGCAGGGACCGCTCGCCCGGGGAGCCCCGGCGCCCCCCAAAGAGGAGGAACCCCGGCCCCCAGGATTCTCCCCAGCCCTGCAAGAGGCCATCCCGTCAGCAGCACTAGCAGGGCTCCAGCAAACCTATAGCCTAGAAAAATGAAATAAATGCCTGTTCCTTCTTGCAGTGTCTGGGTTCCACTTTTCTCCCTTCTCCTCATGCCTTTCCCTGCCCCCCGACCCCACCGTCAGCCAAGGGCCCCTGGAGCCCCAGGGCCATGTTGGCAGAGCCTCGACCCACACGAAATGCGGCTGCAGCCCCAGCAATGGAAAAGCTTCTGAAAAAGCACCACGGTGATGCCTATAGAGGACGAACGAGTGAAAGACTGACCAGGCATTCCTCAAGCAAGAAGAGGAAAACTCTGATAACACATCACACCATTTCTGCATAACACAATACTGGAAAGCATACAGTTTTCTGGTTTTAGATCAGATGAAACTTACAACCTGACGACCAGTCCGAGGGCATTTAATCAGGGAGGGCAAAAAAGACCTATGAATTAATGTAAAAATGAGGATTATCAAAGGAGGGCAAGAGGAAAAGGAGAGGTACAGCAGCACATGAGGGACAGAAAAAGATGTACCACCAGAAGGCCTGGCTGGAGGTGTTTAAAAAGTCACACAGACAATGTTCTTCAGAACATGGCTGGGTTCTAGAATTAGGTTATGGTTGGATTCGATAATCCTGAGAGTCTCTTCCAAGCCAAATGATTCTATGATCCTAACCTTAAATTTGTGAAATTTGAAACTACGTTTCCACTCCCACTTTTCCCTGTTGTCCATTGCAGAATGGGTTTATCTTCACCCGCACAGTAAGGATAGGACCAGTCAATTAAAGTCCAACCGTGAGAGCTGAGTTAATGGATTTATGGTTGCAGACAAATCACTGGGTTGCAGACTGGTCCATCACTGAACGTCAGAAATTGCTCTACACGGTGGTGCGGGAAGCGAGTAAAAGTTTCAGACAGCACTGTGAGGAATGGCTGGATTTCACAATTGGTGAAGCGGAGTTGCCCAAGGGATGGCCAAAATGCACGCGAAAACTGGAGGAGAGCACTAGAAAGGCTGGGAAGTGGAGTCTTGCGAGGAGAAGAGCACCAGGGGAACAACATGCGTAACACCTCATAAATTCCATGTGGCCTAAATAATACTGTCTGAAATAGACAATGTGCGACAAGATGTAGCCAAGCTAGGACCAAAGGACGAAAAAGCAGTTAGGGCTGAGTTGTTTATTTTGGTAGCAGGCTGGACTGGAGAAAGTGAAGTACGAGGGCATCTGATGGGGCCGAAGAGAAGACACAGCCAAGACAAGAAGGGGAGAGGTACAGTAGATGAGGTATACAAACAGATGTAACACCAGAAGTCCTGGCTGGAGGCCTATAGTTACTGGGCTTCCCAGGGGGTCAGTGTTAGGTCCAGTTCCATTCAATCTGTTCATCAATGACCTCAATGAAAACACTGCGTGCACTCTCAGCATGTTTGCTAGTGAGAGCAAACTGAGAGGAAAGGCTGTCATACCAGAAAGCTGTGTTGCCATTCAACAGGATCTGGACAGGCTGCAGGACTCAGCAGAAAGAACTTGATGAAGTTCAGCAAGGGAAGTGTAGAGTCCTGTACCTGGGGAGGAATAACCCAAGGCACCAGTACAGGTAAGAGCTGGATATGCTGAAAAGCAGCACTGCGGAGAACAGCTTGGAGTTCTGGTGCAAAACAGGTTAACCATGAGTCAACAATGTACCCTTGTGGCCTAGAAGGCCAACAGTATCCTGGGGTATGACCAGCAGGTCGAGGGAGGTTCTCCTCCCCTCGTGAGTCTGCATCTGGAGTACTGCACCCAGTTCTGAGCTCTACAGTTTAAGAAGGACAAGGAATTACTGAAGGGATTCTAGTGGTGGAATGATGATTAGGGGCCAAAAGCACCTTTCTTATGAGGAGAGATTGAGAAAGCTGGGTCTGTTCAGCCTGGAGAAGAGAAGGCTTAGAAGGGATCTCGTCAATGTTTATAAATATAAATATGCCCAGAGAAGTTGTGGAGTCTCCTTCTCTGGAGACATTCAAAACCCACCTGGATACATTCCTGTGCAATATACTGTAGGTGTACCTGCATTAGCTCGTCGGTTGGACTAGATGATCTCCAGAGATTCCTTTCCCACCCTAATCATTCTGTGATTCTGTGAAGCACTATTCATATGAACACTAATAATACATGGGGATCTTGCAGGTATGTTTACAATGAATGCATAAACAACAACCATTAAGAAAAATACCCCAACCAACTAAACAAAAAACCACACAAAAGCCAGGAAAAATAAAAATTTGCTGTTCTTTAAAACTTTGGATACTGTTTTTAGGCATAAAACTATAAGCAGACAATATTAAGTGGCAGAGGGCTGTAATACAAGCCCAAACCTTAATGGAGAAAGATGTGAATCCTCTCACTATCAAGCTGACAGTGAGAGGCCTGAAAGTGGAGGAAGGTACTTGGAGGGAGACCATGGAAATATTAAAGGTGGTGTTGACCCTGAGACTCCATACTGGATCAACATGAGAATTACACAGATATTAAGAACAGTATTTCTCAGGTTACACCATCCTACATCCTACTTGGAAGGACAGAAAAATGGACCTTGGATGGAAAAATAGCTCTGGCTGTCCAAGGCCCTGCTTTTCAGCCATAAAGAGTCTTCACCAGCCAAGTCTTTTTCACTGAGTTAGCTGAATTAATACTACTTAAGATATTAATTTGGACTTAGGAATTTATCCATTCCTAAAGCCCATTTGCACAGCTACATATAAAAAATAACTTTGCAACACCACTTTACGTTTAAATTATGCTAACAAATGTGATCAGATATCAAGTTCTCTAACAGAAAAAAAAGTTTCTATAAACAGCCATATAAAATAGTACATAAAAATCAATCTTTGAAAATATGATAAATTAGTTTATATAATTCATACTGCTAATAGCATATCCCCTTCTATTGGATTAAAATACACCACATGGCATCTTACGATTTGGAGCCTCCTATCCCGTAAGTAACATGGATAATCAGCTTACACACAATACAGAATTTGATTCATCAGCAGACCTCCAGACTTGAAAAAATCAGGATGCAAGTGATTCTCCTGTGTCTGAATCTCATCCAGCCTTTCTTTGTCTTGGTCTGTATAAAAAGAAGGGTGACCAGCATGAGACCCCACCTGGAGTCCTACATCAAGCTCTGGGGTTCCCAGTACAAGAAAGACATGGGCCTGTTAAAACAGCTCCAGAGGTGGGCCATGAAAATGATCAGAGGGATGGATCACCTCTAAAGTGAGCACAGGCTCAGAGAGTTGGGCTTGTACATCCTGGAGAACAGAATGCTCTGGGGAGACCTTATTCTGGCCTTTCAATACGTAAAAGGGGCTTAGGAGAAAGATGGAGAGAAACTTTTATTCATGCATGTAGGGACAGGACAAGGAGCGACAGTTTTAACTGAAAGGGGGTGGATTCAGATTGAACATAAGGAAGAAGTTGTTTACAATAAGCGTGGTGAGACATGGGAACAGGTTGCCCATAGAAGTTGTGGATGTCTATCACTGGAAGTGTTCAAAGTCCAGTTGGACGGGGCTTTGAGCAACCTGATTTAGTGAAACATGTCCCTGCCCATGGCAGGGGGTGTGGACTAGGGGATCTCTAAGGTTCCCTTCCAACCCAAACCATCCTATGATTCTATGATTCTACCTCTTTTCTTCTAGCAATAATGGCCAAGGTTTCCTGATCTCTGCACCACTTACCCTAAGCTTTTCTAGCCCACATCCTGAACTGTTTCACCTGAAGCATCACAGAATCATGTCAAGTGCTCAGATTTCACTCAAATAGATAAAATATATTCAGGTTCTTAATTTTATAGCTATTGTAACTTCACTACAAATCTGACAGACAAGTTTACATATACCATCTCAACAGCATCACATTTTAAGATGTTTTAATGTATATAAAATAACTCATGTGTCTTAATTGTGGCTGAGAGCAATCTGAAACTTAACAAAGTAATTAGAAGTGTGGTTTTCTTCCTTTAATGAGGGAACGGAGAACCTTCCTGACCTTGCACTCTATGAAGACCTGCATGTGATCAAGAAGCATAAAACGAGTAATAGATACTCCAGAGACTCAAAGGAATTATCTGCCATCTCCTGTTCCCAGATGGGGAGGAGGTTCTCCCTCCAAAGATGATGGTGACAAAGAGCATGTAATGGCTCCTCAACAGTTCACCCTGTTCAGCCTCAGCTGCTCCTGCCTGCTCGTTACTCAGGTTCAGATTTGTCATCAACCCCACTGATGGCGTGAGGGCACAATCCTGAAATACAAGCAATAACCAAATTGCCCTTGTTATTATTCACCTTCTTTCAAGCTTCTTTTTTGTTATGCATTTTGGATGCTGATGGGAAGTTCCTGAAAGTGTAAAAGGCATCCTTTGGCCAACCCTTCTCCCCAGGCTGTGAAACTTCTACTTCAGTTCGATGCCAAGTGTTTGCTAATGCTTTTACTTTCAGTAAAGATAAGAAAAACTGTGCAAAGGAAAAAGGACAAACCCAAAAAACTCTAACCATTTTTTCACTGCTTAGCAAGACAGGGAACTATGTTGTTTTTTTTTTTTCTTTCAACCTGTATGCAAAACTTTCCACACTGTTCTGTTAACCAGGGGCTGAGTACAGTGATGCTTCTTTTATTGACTACATTGATGGGTTTGATGCTTCTTTTGTTTTCTTTTTTTTACAGCCTTTTGGTGATAAAAGTTACTGCAGGTATCTTTTTTGTCAGTATAAACCCCACTATGGTTTTAAGTCTAGTATTTGGACCTGTGTAGGGAATATGTGTAAGGAGGTGCTTTATGAGACACAGAAAGCAATAACAATTATAATACTGCAACAGCCTAATACAGGAATATGCCCATCTGTCTTAGCAAGTCCAAAGGACAATGGGTGAAATTTTTCTCATGACAATGAAAGGAATCATAAAAATGATTTAAGTAGAAAGAAACAAAGAAGAAACCTTTAGAAAATCAAGAATACATGGCATGTAAAGCAATCATTTCAAACAATATAAACACCAAATAAATGAGAAATTGATCACCAAGCCAATATTTTGTTATTGTAACTATTGCAAAACATGGTAAAAAGTTTCAGATAAGTACAGTGGAACTAATATATTTTGTAATGGAACTATTTTATGCTTTCCCTGAAGAGACATCAACTGAGTAATAATATTTCTACTGCATTTAGTGGTGATTTCAGTTCTAAAGGAAAATGTTGTTTTGTTGTGAACAGGCTAATAAGACTGTGCATACAAGGTGTTTTTACACTTAGGTTATAGATAATATTAGTACCATATTGTTGGTGCAAACCATTCAGTTTTCAGACAGTTTGGAAGAAGATGTGTTTGGAAATGAAATATTCTGCAAGGCAAGTTTAAACACACTATGTTAGCTGTAATTCTATGACACCTACCCAGACAGACACATGCTTGCCTGTGCCAGGCTCTCAGTGCTGCTTTCAAAACAAAGAGTGTTACTAGCATAACAGAGAAAATATGTGAGTTGAACAAAATAGACAAACTCTCTAGTACACAAGTTATCAGTTCAAAAAATGAACAACAACAAAAAAAAAGAGCTACAAACGTCAGTCTAAACAGAGGTTTGGAATAACAGTTTAAAGTTCAAGGTATTGATGCTAATAAGTTGCACAGATCAAAAGAAATTAACTACCTAGAATGCCAGTGATTTCAAGTTTGAACCTTGTTCAAAAATTGTTGTATTGATTTCAGACCAGAGGAAGAGAACATAGCTCCATGGTTCATCCATTTTTTTCCCAGCTCTTTCAAATGATCTTATAAAATTACTGTATTTTTCCTTGTTCTTTCATGGTTAGACAAAGAATTACTACAAAGACATCAGATCATCTACGCAAACACTGTCCCTTTTTTAATATTTATGTAAGAATATCTATTGCTCTCCACTAGGTTCATAACAGAAATCAGATTGTTCATGGCGCAGAGAACTGAGCTTTTGTAAGCAACAGTTAAGAATCCAACAACCAAAGACCACTGCTTTATCGTGCTAAGATGTTTAACGCATCTTCCTCTCCCAATGGTATTCTCAAATCTTTCCTCTTGTAATGGGAGATCAAATTGTTTGTCTAGCACAAATACAATTAAGATCTAAATCGCAGACCGAGACAACAACCTTGCATTCTAGTTTGCCTAAAATGGATGAGTTTTATTGCTTCAGACATCTTAATTTACTTTACTTACTGGAGTGCAGTGTTATACTAAACACGCCCAGAGCCTGTATTTATTCCCATAAACAGCAGAAGTTCAGAAGAAATGGCTTGTGCTCTTTCTCACTTACTTATCTTTGCACACTAAAATACACTGAGAAGAATTGTAACCTTATTTTCTTCAATTTAAGCTAAAAGACTGACTGTAACCTGCAGAGAAAATGATGGGAGATGGGACCAGGCATGGGGCATGAGGGTGTCAAGGGTTGAACTGACCCTGGGAAAGGGGGAGGAGGGTTTAAATATTTGTCTTTGCTTCTCAATGCCTGAATCAATAGATAATTTTTTGTGTTAACTGACAATTAATTAAGTGAAATTCCCCCTGACATAGTCTGTTTTGCCTGAGACAGAGCTACTTAGTTCTGTCCATCAGAAGCTTGATGACATTCTCCAACATCCTTCCCTCTGTGTTTGGTTCATTTTTCCTCCCTCCCCTCCTAAAAGAAAGCCCCTCAAAAAAACCCCACTGTTTTCATATCGTTCTTAACACAATAAAATCCCACTCATCCTGTAAATGCAGGCAACAGCCAGAGGTGCATTTTCAACGCTCAGTGGTATCTGGGAACCCTCACTGGTTTCCCCAATAAGAAGAAGAGTTTTGCTTTAAGCTGCTTGTATAATACAGATGAATGCACATTTTACAGTAGCTGGATGCCCTATGTTTGATGTCTGCAGGAGGAGGCCAATGAACGTGAAATAGTAGATCTGATTCTGACAGGCTACATAGTTGTGGGTTTGTATCACCAACATGTAGAATGTCAGAACTAACATCTTTGTTAGTCCTGCCCTGTAAGAATGCATCTAAACACCATGAATACTCCAGAGTTGCATCTCAAAAAATCCCAGCTGTCTCAAAAACACCTTCTGCAGAAGGTGTGGCAAATAGAGTCAGCCACAGCCAATCAGCCAGAATTTTCTTTTAGTGCTTAAATTGCAGGTGCAAGTCCATCTATGCTGCTACTATTCCTAGACATTCTCATCAGACTGAACTCCTCAAATTTAAAATTAATATTTAAATTACTAAGGACTTCAATCTTGTAAGAATTTAGTTATTACATTTTCGTAAAGTGCCAGAAGTCCACAGCAATTTGGTTTCATTCACTGCATTATTCTCTATATTGTAGTACTTCACTTTAAAATATTAGTCTTCAAACATCATGGGATTTTGAAACCTAATGAACTTTTTTCTCCCACTGCAGAAATCTCATTACCTGGACAAGTATTCACAGTCTTAGCTATGACATATGTTAGAATTAAGTTCTTCAGAATTTACTTGACCAGTTCCCCACTTTCCCAAAGCAAATAAGTAGCATTCTGTCTTGTTTCAATCAATACCAGTAATGAGCTACATTCAGCTATCCCATATAATATCTTTATTCTGTGTGATACTAATGTAAGGAATGAATGAAAACACAGCAGTGAAATAAAGAAACGCTTTTCATTAAGTGTGATTATATTCATCAGGAGACAGAGCTGTTATCTGGCTGATAGAGTATTGAGTGTGACACCATATCTAGAAGAGGTGTTTCCAGGAAAGCAAAATACCATTTATTTTATCTAAGAGTAATGGCCAAATTCTGTATCCCTAGAATGTCCTCCATTCTGTTTTATCCAGGAGAGAACTGAAGTTTGCTAGGTGCAATGTAAGTCTTTCTTTTATATTTGAAAAAGTTTTAAGATGTGTTGTGCCTGAAGAGGATTTCAAAAGGGAGTCAGATAATGCAACCATCTCTACCAACCTTTTTTTATTGGGTTTTTTTTACTTATGGCTTTAGCATGAATCCTATAGTACACAGAAAGTTAGGTGAGTGCCTGGCAAGCGGTTGGATGCAACAGAAGGCAGACCTTTATTCCTAGCTTGATCAGAGTAACCCGTGTTTTTGTTTTCCATTTCTTCCATTTCTTCAACTTTTCCTTTGCAAATATTTACATTTTCTCTCTCCCGTTTATTGACAATAGATGTCTTCATTTTTAAAAAATTTTCTTTTACTTTGGCTCAGGTCTATAATCTTTTCAGGTTCCTGAGATAAGAAGACATTCTTTACTGAAGGACATAGCAAACATATGAAGTGAGGTTTTAAGTCTATGAAACATCCAGATCCTCAGCACCTCCATTGACATGAGCTGCAACATCCAGATACACATGCTGGTATTCCTAGAGAAGGAGAGGAGAATATATCTTCCATTGATAGGCAAGAAAGTTCTCCAGCAAGAAGAAGGATGCAGGACAGTATGCCTGAACCCCAGAAGCCCTGCAGAGTTTGTCTCTCTCTTTCTGTCTACATGTTCACACACGTCTTTACAATGCAAACCTTCCTCTACTCACTTCCAAGCAATCAATTCTGGTCAACAGTTTGACACTAGGTCTTCAGAAACTCATATTCCAATACCTTTCTCAAATTATGAAATTCCTCCTCATGTAAACCTCGTAAAGCTTGTGTTTCACATAAACACACAGGCTTGCAGCCACACATCTGGATAAGAAATACCAGCTCTTAGTAGAAAAACCATCTATCTCAGTATGAGAAAAGAGAGCTTAGTGGATTCAGAAGAGAACTTAAATTTGAAACAGACAAAACCTTCTCAGACTGAAGAGAACACAATCAAAATATGACTGTTATTGAGTTTTTTACACTCAGACTTGTACTCCCAGGGTGCTGGAATCAGCTGTCAAACACAAAGCCTTTCCCCAGACCAGCAGTGACAGAAAACCTCAGCACAGGAGAAATGTAATCAGCATCTGCACTTGGCTGTCTCAGGCAAGTCTCCTTCTGTCCCTTGGGAACAGACACCAGCTGCTTCAGAAGGCTCTTATCTGAAACTGATTCTGCTGCTGTTTTCTTCTCTGGCTGTTGCTTCTTTTCTGAAGATTAAATAAGCCGGGGGCTGTTCAGTTTAGCTTCCATATCTAGTATGGAAGCATTTTTTTATTAGAAGTAATCCCTCAGTTTAGAAAATAATTGATAAGCTTAATTTGCAAAATGAATATGTATTTTATATGCAGAGTAAAATGCACTTACCAATAATTTGAATGACGGCACAGAGTGCAGAACTATTTTCTCATCTGTACTGGCTCTTTTCCAGATTTTCAAATGCCTTTTTACTGATTTTGACCATGATAATCTTGATTTCTTTCCTGGTAGCTCATATGATACTATGTTTTGGATTTTTGACCAGTACACTGTTGATAACACACCAACGTTTTAGCTATCGCTGAGCAGTGCTTGCACAGTGTCAAGGACTTCTCTGTTTCTCATCTTGTCGCACTAGCAAGTAGGCTGGAAGTGAGCAAGGAGTCGGGAGGGAACACGTCTCGGACAACTCTTCCCAGATGACCAAAGGGATATCCCACACCCTGTGATGTCATCCTCAGCATCAAAATCTGGAGGAAAAAAAAAGAGGAAGGGGGACATTTGGAGTTATGAGGTTTTTCTTCCTAAGTAACTGTTAAAGGTGACGGAGCCCTACTGTCCTGAAGATCGCTGAACACCTGCCTGCCCATGGGGAGCAGTGAAGGAATTTCTTATTTTGCTTTGCTTGTGCACACAGCTTTTTCTTTACCTATTAAACTGCCTTCATCGCAACCTACACATTTTCAGGCTTTTGTCCTTGTGATTTTCTTCCCCATCTTGCCAGGGTGCAGTGGGCAAGCAGCTGCGTGGGGCTGAGCTGCCTACCAGGGTTGAACCACAACAGGCTTGCTGCAACAGCACAGTTTCTTATTATAACTGTTCAATAATTTTGATGGTCGGTCTATATCACATGAACATATCTGGAAAATTTCTTATTATTGGTAAGATCAAGGAGTTCTTGATTCATCTTTTCTTTTTTACTAGAAGTATATCAAAACCTTGTTCAAAAATGACTACTTTTGTTTTATTAAAATAGATAAACTGGAGAGAGAAAGAAGATTGATATATTCATATTATTTATACAAAGCAGTAGAGGCACCATATACAGTTTGTGTGCTGAAGCTATGTCATTCTCTCTTTTTTCCCTTAATTTACTAACACAGTGATTCAGGATGTTGTTTTAGGCATTTGGGGTATTTGGGAGTATTTTTGATATTTTTGTTTCGTGGTTGGGTTTTTTTTCCATTTAAACTTTTGATTTTATAATTACCAGATTTTTCCAAAAAGCTGTCAGGACAGTAATTTTCGAGTGCCCACCACGTATTTTCAAAGTTCTCTAAGGTAAAGACCACATTAGCATTACACTGAACTGCTCACAGGTTAGGTCACTAGCTCCGGTGTTTTGAAAACTACCTCATATTTTAACAAAATAAAATTGCCTGTACACAGTCTCTTTCAAGCAAGTCTTCCAATCTGATATCAATAGTCTGCATCCATTAGCCTCTCCTTTTACAGCTCATTGCTCAAGTCCAATCAATAATAGACAAAGCACAAAATAACACGGGGCAGAAAGGCCATACCATTTAAAGCCCAAGGGTAGCACTCCAAAATCATATCTGAACTACCTTAGGCAAGTGACAGTAGTCAGAATGAGATGTAATTGTTACTGAAAGTTTTTCCCTTATTCTCTAGTTTGTTCTTTTGCCACAGTCCTCACTGGAATATTTCACCATGACATTTAGTCCTCACTAGAGCTACTCAGGCAACAAATGCTGTTTCCCTTTGGAAGAGATGCAGTGCAGTCTATATGGTCATAGATGATAAGAATCTCTTATGTTTGAGGTATCTGGGCCCTTGAACATCCCTGGAAAATTTACTCCAGCTCATCTCACTTGAGGAAGGACAGCAATTCTGGCAGACCTAAGAAGCATCTTCAGGAGACAGGGTAATGACTTTAGCCCTGTTCCTGTCTGTACTTTCTGTGAAATGACAGAACACTGATGAACTCAGCAAAAGGCCAGCACAAATTTATTACTTCAGGTCACAAAGAAAATCTGCAGAAAACTGAAGAAGTGAGCAGCATTTCCAGTGTCTTAGTAGGAAGAAATCCTTCTGTCTGCATCCTGATGGATCCAGATACAGCAATCAGGAGTGTAACATTTTGTAGCTAAAGAGGTTCATGCATTGGGTGTCAGACTGAAAGCTTCATTTATTTTTTCTTTGTCAATAAGTAGATTTTTAAGAGTATTTAGATAATCAAGCATAATAGGCCAAACAGCCAGAAAGTTGCCAAATGGCATATATGCCATTAAAATTTAACTAAGGGAAATACATTACTGTGGCAAAAATACCTACAGATTTTTCTTATTCCTAAAGCAAGAGAAAGAAAGAGACAGTTAAAGCAGCCAAAGAGCAAACAGTTAAGGATTTGAAAGTAAGGGCTTAAGTATTAGGCCAGCAAGTAAGGTAGTGATGCCATCAACTGATGTTTCAGGCCACGTCTAGACCATCTCCTGCTATAGCATGTCCTGGTTCCAATGCCACGGTAGGATATCAAGCAGGTATTCCAGCAGTTTGCAACCAGCTACCTCTCAGCAGGAGTAAAATGTAGGCTGCGTCTAGAGAGATTATGCCAACCTGAGCCAGCATAAATCTGTAAAATGCATCTATGTGGTTTTTTTTCCAAGCAGACAGTAAAAGAGCGATAGCTTGTGTTTTCATGTATTTATTTTAATTTATCTCCCGGGATAAAAGGGGGAAAACAGTATAAGCTATTCTCAGAATATTTTCTACTCTGTTTTCCAATGTACATTTCATCAGAAATATTTGTAGTGAAAACTTTTCTCAGCTTTGAAGACAAAAGTAAATATCTTACAATGACATAAGCCAAGCTGAGAAGGTGTCAGGAAAATGACATGCTGTCAGGAGAAAGTTGGGGGAATGGAACCCAGAGCAAGGAAACAACCTGAGCTTTAGTTCCTTCAAGAATTAATTTGGCATTACGTGGGATCTGGCCTGATCCCAAAATCAAGAAATTGGTACAAAAACAAGTGTTGAAAGCTACATTAAGTATTAATATCTTATCCTTTTGGCCCAGCAGAGCTCCACAGGGAAACTGCTATTTTATCAGCATCTTTCATCTCCTAAAGTTTCAAACAAGTATATAATAATTTAAGGTTTAAGATGATTTGTAAAGGACCAAACATTACATGAACCAGGTTCATAAAGATATACAATCAAGGATTTTAACCAAGACTTTATATTCTCTTCTCCTATACTCTATAGTCCAGAGACTAAGGTGGCCACCTAAACGTTGATGAGCAGGTTTCAAAACCTGCGTTTTGATTCTACTAAACTTATAAGCCTGGATACTATAAAAATGAGTTTGCTAGTGTTACAGATAAGACTCACTTTAGTTGAAGGAATTCTACCTCCTATAAAAATATTTTTAGTTAAATGAGGGTAAAGCTTGGAGTCTAGATGTTCCCTGTCATGGTTTGATCGCGAGGAGACAATCAAAAACCGTGGCAGATGTATTTTCCTTAATCCTCTTTCCCCCTTCCCGTTTTCCACCACCTCTCTCTTCCCCCTTTTTCACTAAGGACAGGCAATTTTGAGAGGAAAGGAAAAGAAGAACAGCAAGAAGAAAGCTGGAAAATTTGAAAACATTTTACTAACGCTACTAAATAAACATAGAGAAAAATAAAGCAGAACAAATATTATAGAACCAGTCTTGCAATTCCCAGCAGCTACTCCGGCAGGATCCTGCAGCCAACCGGAACTAGATTCAGTCTGTCACGAGGCCTCAGCTTACAGGTACAGCAGAAAGACGCAGAGATGAAGCACACAGCAGGAGACCCAGCAGAAGAGAGAGCGAGTCCTTTGGATCCACCTTTTAGATCCAGGAAGTCATGAATGGGATGGAATACTCCAACTGGTCAATTCGTGGTCACCTGACTCAGACCACTTCCTCTCGTTGCTCCCCCCAATCACCCAGGAGATTCCCTTACTAGCTTAAGACCACGCTTGCATGAGGTAAGAACATGAACAAGATTCTCTTTTCCATTCTGTGGCCAATGAACTTAAGAAATGTATGCAAAATTCAATGTCTTTTTACTTGTTTGCCAGGAATTGGTTTGCCGGGGATTTCTCACTTAAATCAGCAATGGAAGTCCAAATGCAGACTCTGAATCCACAGAACAGGATTGTTTGTTTGCTTGTTTGATTTTTTTGTTTTCTAAACTGAGCACATGACTGGCATTCAGACTCAATCTGAAAAACATCTCCTCCTTTGGAAGTTGAATATATGTTCTAATTAATTTTGTCTAGCTTCCATAATGTAAAGTCAATCTTCATGTAGGTTTGGAAAAAATGTTTCTTGAAATAAAACTAGAAGGCATTACTGTGCAAAACAACCAAATATTGACTGAAAGACAGCCAACAAAAGTGAAAAAACTCTCTTTCTAAAATGGATGGCACTAACCACATACTACAAGACGAACAGATCATATAACTGTACTACCACTACAGAAGGTGGAGCAATGTGAGATAAACTGTTAGCCAGCAGCTACACAGAGCATTTCCAAATCAGCTCTAGTACTCTTCTTATATTGCATTTTTAGTGATTTTCTGGACTTCCAAGTGCCAGCCTCCATTCATAAACAACAAAATAACAATAATTTAACATTTTAAAGCCAGTAATATGCCCATGTTAGGTATATTGGCAGGTAGACTGGTCACAAAATATACATTTATTCCTTCAGCTTCTACTTTTCATGGTGCTCTAGTTAGGTCAAATTGCCTAAAACATTGGCAGGAAGTCCTATTGCCATAAGCACAGAAATAAAAAGGAAAGGATGGTTTGAGGACCGGTGATTGGTTCCCAGAAGATGAGGAACTGTTTGGGTGTTGCATGCCCATCATATCCAGCATTGCCTTGGGGAATACTGGTATCACAGATGTTGGAGGAAAAATGTCCACGCATCTGAGATGAAAAGGTGAAGGCAGTGACATAACTGTGTGCAAATCAAAGAGACCTAAAAGTTTGCTTTCTTACACTGCAAGGACATCTCACCTGCTAGCAGTAGGGCACACAGGAAAGTTTCAGCTGAAAGACACACAGTAACAAACAAATTTAAAAAAAAAAAAAAAAAGTGGTGAATTTCACAATTAAGTAAAAGGCCCAGGGCAGAAAACAGGTTTTAGGAAACTTTTCATATTTATGAAATCTGATGAACACACACCAATTTGCCAAACATGAAAAGGAGCCATTTTAGCAGCTGATTAAAAGTGTTCAAACAGAAGCTTATCAGTCAGAAATTTGGAAGGAAAAAAGGAATACAATGGACTTTTTTTATAATTTATAGAAAAAAAAAAGTCTGGTGAGAGAAATTCTATGAGACTTTCTGAATATGTACAAAATCTGAAAAGAGGAAAGAGGAAGATTCAATCTATGTCTGACATGGAGCAGAACAAGAAAATACGGACTAAAAAGACAAAAGAAAGTAGAGTTATCCTGTATACTGTAATAATAACTTTTTCTTTCTCTACTATACAGCAGTAGATTGTCCTCTGAATTTAAGTGAACCCCTGAAATTGCTTGTCTTATTAATAATATAACAATCTGTCTCCTAGGTGTCTCATAAAGGAAAGTATGAAACCGCAGATTTTTTGTGAGAGAAGATGAATATTTCTCATTCTCATGGAAAACGTTTCTGCAGACGCAAGAACAACGAAAAATCAGTTTACTGGTTATCATCCAAAAAACTAAACTCAGCATGAGTTAGACTTTTTGAACACCAAGACAAAATCTACACCTTATTTAGCAACTAGAAGCACTTAACAGATCTAAGCATGGATTCCCATTTAGGACAGCTCTTCCTTTCCTATTTGTTTTTCTAAAAAACTACTTTTTCATTTTTCAGAGTGAATAGAGAAAACATTTGCAAGAGAAACAAATAAGGTGCCAGCATTTCAATCACAGCATTGATAACGTCAGATCGCTTTTTATGCAGAAGGTGGGTTTTATGCAGTGCACTCCATTAACTATGTTTATCACAGTCATACCTCTCTTCTCATAATCATTTGTCAAGTCCACACTGTTTCTTACTTTTACAGCTCTGCAGATTATCTGTTGCTTTAACACAGTTCTGGTTCTTATGTAATACTCTGCAACTTTGTTAAAATTAAAAAAAAAAAAAAGGCATTCAGATTTTACTGCAAGAGGAGTGTTTCTGCCTGATACTCCATTTATTGGAAAGGAAAGGTCAGAAGATGAAATTTCTTTGGTGCAGTATATTTACAGAGCTACAGATATCTTATAGACTAAGTCTCAACAGCTAAAGCCCTGTGGGCAAAAGGCTCTGAATTACTCGGTAAATTCATGCATAATAGATTTGAAAGACTAAGTCCAAATGTTCTGATATTAAATAGTGGGAATATAGACAAGAAGCAAAAAATTAATTCATCAATAAGCAGCTGGTTATGTTCTGTGCCTTCAATAATGTACTCCTGCCTGGATTAAGTCTGGACAGAAATCTTCCATTTCTTCCCCTTCCTTATCTCTTTTATCGTCCAGCTAACACTGGGTTTTATACCTTGGGTGTTGTGTTGTACTGCAGAAAACCTGACCTCAGTTTCTGGTACTAGCGCAAGCCTCTTTGGAAATAAAGCCCTTTCCAATAGTTGTATTCCTCTTGTATTCAAGAGGACTTTCAACAGTTTGGATATTTTAAGTTTTTATAAGAACCCAGTGCTCACAGATGGCAATATCGCTTAAAAAGTCATTGTGGACAACCTACACCTCTGGTTCCTCAGAGACCTGATTGTATAACATCCTGATGCAGGGCATGAACCCCTGAGGTTTGCATGCAATCTTTCCTTTTACAGGCATGCCTTGGTATGTGACATGGATTTTCGTGAAATATAACTAGCTCTAGCCTGACAAGCAGCAGATGACGCAAAGCATGTAGAAGCCATACAGAGTCACTGAGAAGGATGAGTGGCAGAGATGGCAAGTGTTTGGAACAGCATGATTCAGAAATTACCAAAAAAAGGCCAACTTTTTGTGTTTGGCTGATCACTGGAGAAGGTCACAACAGGCAGAGAATGATTAAACATGGAAAAAGAGGTTGAAAACTGTCCATGATCTCTTTCTGTTTACACAAAAGGTCTGTGATGAAAAAACTATTTTTCTAGGCCATACCGTAACCACACATGACAGCCACCAAAATATCAGGATGAACCATATGGCTACACTGTTAAATCTGATGGTAACTCAGCATTGTTGTATAGGTATTGAGCCATCCTTGTTGCTTGTTTTAGCCTTCCACAAGAGTAATCGTCAAACTCATGACAGAGATGGCTATCATGCCTACAGCTCATACTTCTCCTGCAATTAGTTACTAAGTGCTACAAGACTGGTTTTCTTGGTAATAGCACCAGAACTTGTGATGAATCCCACAGATCCAGAACAAATGGTCACACAGAAATCTTGGTGTGAAATATCATTTAAACATATTGAAACCCACAAGCCGAAGTCCATCATGTTGAATTTAGCAGGCTTATTAACCTGTTTATGTTTAAGCACGATCAGCTTTCATGGCAAGGTGCTGCTCTTCTTTTTCTTTATTTTCTTACTCAAATAGAAAAAAATTGTTTCATATCCACTTTGCATTATTCTTCAAAGTATTCAAAAGTCCTTTGGTAATTCTCTCTGCCAACTTTTCATTGGATGATTAAGAGGCCACAAGTGCACAGAGACTCCAGACAAAACTAGTAGCAAAGAAAAGCCTTCAACTCAGGTCTCCAAAGGTCAAGAGAATGCTCCAGGCCTTAGCTTCTAATAATCCTAGATTGTCTCTTCTCTGTCCAGAATTAAATGAGAAAGATCTTTTTCATCCACATTCACAAGAGAGTTTCTATTTCTCCTACTTCCCATTAGGATTTTCATCTTTCTATCAGCTTGGTAGCGAAGATGTCTTATGTAAACCTATTTGAGGAAAACAAATATCCATTGAAACATGTGGGACTTTGCGTGTTTGGGGGGAAACAGGGGCTCATGCCTCAGAGAGAGGCTGTCAAAGTGATTAAGGAACAGGGATCTCAATATAGTCTCACACCTTCAGCAAATGCCTCTAGAAATGAGCCATAATTACAAACACTTCTGTTGGATCCAACACTCTCTGTCTTAATAAATATTCATCCCATCATAGAGAAAGCAATATTCCTCTCTGGTAGTTTGAGCACTTACCCAAGAGTAAGTCCCCAAGATCCAGCAGCTAGTGTGAGAAACCTGGAAATCCATCCTGAAGCTGAGACGCTCATGCAAATGGGACCAATTGTGATACATTTCCGTGAGACAAACGACATCAATAAAACACTCCTGGACAGCACTATTCAGAACGGCAATGCGATTGTGGGAACGCTCCCAAACAATGCTGTAGGCAATTTCAGTCACATACTCAAGAATAAATAATTGCCTTCGAAGTTGATCAAAACGCAGATGCCGAGTATACACTGCATTCCATTAATTGTTGTTCCTATTCTTTTTCTCTCACCACACCATATTAATATCTCTATCAGCATTACAATTGTTCCCTAGAGGTAGGCAGCTTACACTCCAGCTTACAATGTTCCATTAGCAACGTTCACCTCTGCTCAATTTTATTGGTATCTGACTGTCTCCTTATCAAACTACTGTGCATATTTATCGTTGTTTGGAGTTTACTATTTTGTTCAAGATTTTGAGCCCTAGGAATAATCCTCTTGCAAATTGTTTGTGTAATGACACTCTCACTTCATTGTATTAAATGCCAGAAACTGCATTTAAAACAGCATTAGCTGTATTACACACTCACACAGAGACTTGAAAGTTGAATGTTACAGAGGATCATAGTACAGGGAAGAAGGCTTCTCCAGTCACACCTTCAGGAATTCTCTTGCTGAAATGATACACTGTGTTGCAGTGGTTTGTATTGGAGATCTCCTTCTTCTCTAAATGTCTTAAGCAAATAACAGTACACACTCACGATGCCCACGTTCTGTACTAATATATAATTCCTGTCTCTAGAACTTCAGGCACATCATAAAGCACAGAAATGACAGGCCTGACTAAGGTTCCCATATGACTTCTTATCAATATAAGTTTCTTCTGCTTTGTATGTAAACAGTTAAGAAATACATTTTGCTCCTTCTTGCACACGTGTCTTTAGTTTAATTCACAACATACATGTGCATGCCCAGCACTTTGCTTCTATACCTACATCAGTTTAGAAGCTGGGCGTTCTGGTAGAGAGCTGGGTGCTGATCTCATTAACCTATCATACAGAGAAAAAATTGCCTAGATATTGATGGAATAACTGATCCAATACTATATTAGCCAAAGCTTAAAACTGGTCTTGACTTTCACCAGCTCCCACAAGATCCAATGTTTTAACAGAATAGTAAAAAAGCCTTGGCTTATGACAGCAAAGCTAGTATTCGTATCGGTTTTGGAGTTAGCTGTATCATAAAAATTAAAATGATTTCACACAGTACTAAGCCTGAAGTGATGACTTTTTCTTGACAGCACAAACTTATTTATGAATAATCACAGATCCTATAAGGCTTTCAGGGTGTTGCAAATTCCATAAGAGAGAATGTTTGTCTAACTCCTGCTCAGTGTACAGACCAAACTCCTACCATACAAGATTTTTGCTATTACCTGCAAGCACCAAGATGTGTTATTTTCTGATTAAATTCTTTTTGTACAATACAGTGTAAAGCACTTAAATAAGAAGCCATTGAATGTTTTTTGTGGAGGAACTATTGGTAGATTCATGTAGCAATCAGATGAGACACCTTCCTTGATTCCAGGAGAAGTATGCATTTGCTTTGTTTTTTATCTATTCTTACCTTGTGCTTCTCAAACAGAAAGTGCGATTCAGCTATTGACGTTTAATTGAGGTCAGCTATGAGTGAGTATGGTGATTTGTTTCAATAATTCTATTTAATTGCCTAATAAATCATCAACTGACAAAACCAATTGTGCACAAACATAAATCCTGTTTTTCAGTAGCAAACTTCCATCTATTACTGCTAGGCATGGCTTTACTCTTCAATCCATAAATAAAACTGCAGGCAGGTTTAGAATTTATTTCTTAACATATCACTGAAAATAGGGCTTGGTACTGCTTACCATTGACAAAACAGAACCACCCTCAATTGTTACGGAATCACTGGTGAGGAATAAGATCCCATGCCTTCCAACTCTCAAAAAGTGATTTCATTCTGATTAAATAAGTGGAGATATGACTAATGGTTTTGCATATCTCTTCTATGCTAGATGCCTTCCTGACAGTTCTTTTGCAGCTTATAGTCCCATATCAGCCAGCTACCAGGGGTTATGTTGGTCAAATAATACTCTAGAAAGATCAGAACAAAAGCTTCAGAAGTCACCAACCTGTAGGGAATCTCCTGTGGTACATACTATCTGACTTAACTAGCCCAGGATGACTCAGCTGAGAGCTAAGGTTTTTCAACCGGACGGACGAAGCTGCCATTCTATGGAGAAGTTGGTGTGAGCTATTCTACTGTTTCCAAACATGTTCTTAATCTGTTTCCATTCAAACCAACAATTAAACTCCCCATGGCAGAATAACTGAGCTCTAGCACAGCATTTTAGCAGCTGAGTTTTTAAAATTTGTTTTGTTCAAGAAATTAGTAAAAATGCAAGGAGAATGCTTGTTTTGTTTCCTTAAAAAAAGCATAGCTAAGGAAAGTGATTTAAAAGAGGCTCTTGTTAATGGCAGCTGAGAGACTGAATTCAAGTGCTGTTTGTCGTTCAGGTCATACATCATGTTTATACTTGTTGAACTTTCATAACTAGAAAACTTTCAGTAAAAGGCTACAAGAAGATTAGAGAGGAAGAAAAACAAATGTGAATGTTTCCTATGATTAGAAGATACTAGGGCTTCTAATAAAACAACTTAACATGTATTGTCTTCAAGGCCAAAAGCTAAAGGCAGGAGAAAT
Organism: Caloenas nicobarica; assembly: GCF_036013445.1. Taxonomy (NCBI): domain Eukaryota; kingdom Metazoa; phylum Chordata; class Aves; order Columbiformes; family Columbidae; genus Caloenas; species Caloenas nicobarica. The sequence goes on along the minus strand of NC_088284.1, from coordinate 75,516,235 downwards.
TTTTGTTCACATCAACACAAATTTTATCCTCTTATGGGAAATGTACGGAAGAATATAGAAAAGTACCTTTGACTGATGTTAATCATATCACTTAATGCAATTCATGCATGGAAAACATATCCAAAGGTATAAGAACCTGGAAAATGTAGTTTCTTTATACACCGGAAATATCCTCTATCAGTGCCCTGGCAACATTAGAAAACACAAAGATTTCTTTTTTCTTTCTTATTCCTTCCCCTTCTTTACCAATACAGACTGAAATTAACTCAGTATTTGAATGCTCAGTATGGCTTATTCGTGGAAAACCAATTTACACAGAGTAGCAAACGTAAAGTCAAAGAGAAAATGGCATGCAACCAGTGAAGCGCACTTTTTAATGACAAAGAATTGTAGGTTGCGCATGAAGCAGGTATAAATCAATGTCAAGAACAAATACTTCTGCTTCTGTAAATGGCCCAACATCCCTGAGCATTTCTAAAACACTATTTGAACTTTGTCTCTGTGCATTGTTGTCAGTGGTAGTCTGGAAATTAATTGCTATTTTGACAAAAGGAAAGAGGAGAACAACATGTATTAAGATGGATACGCAGGTCAGCATTAAAATGTCAGAGTCTATTAATAGACATGTCAAACGGCAGTATTCCTTTCGACAGCAAGTACTGTGACAGTTTCTTAATGGAGGTTATCCCTTATTACAGTCATTACAATCATCTTATGCCTTCACCTGCACAGTCGCCAGTGGTTCCTGGCTTGTATGGCAGGAAAAGAACACACACCATTACCATGTGGCTACACTTACACCGTGAAAAATAAATACTGCATTGCTTATGATCAATAATCTCAAAAGTATCATAAATCCAAATCTATAATTTAGTGGACTTTCTTTATAAAAGTGCTTTAGAGAACTGCTTGAGCCAATCTCAAATATAACTTTCAGTCTGCATAGGACAGAAAATTGTCTGGAATCAGTGTCCAGTATTAAGTTCACATGGTGATTGTAGTAATTTCGAAAAACAAGCTGGGTATTTGTAGATGGAAAAATGAAGAGAGACCTGTCAGCTGAAAACAACAACAGCATTTTTGGCACAGTAGCTAGATCACACCTTTTGTTGTGATTTCATAGTCATGCTCTAGTCCATAATTCATGATTCTGAACCTGTTTTGCTACATTAAGAAAACAAGCTGGCAGGTTCACATTATGAGCTATGGAACATGGTGTTCAGCTGTGGGTCGGTGTTATTTGTTCCAGTTTGTTGATTTTTTTCCCCTTCCATTAACTATCTCAGCCTTTTAATACCTACTTGATTTAAAAGCTGTTTGAAGGAAAAACCTCTTATGGAGAGCTGCATGAGGAAGCATGGAACAAGTTTGGAATGGAATTCAAGTGGAAAAAAATTAGTTAAAGGACAGAAGGACCAGAGAGATTGTTAAGTTAATGAGTTGACAAAGTGATTAAGGGAATTAAAAAAAAAAAACAACAACCAAACAACAACAACAACAAAAAACAAAATGCAAAATTAAAAAAAAAAAAAAAAAAACAAACCAAAAACAAACAACCAAAAAAACCCAAAACAAAACAAAAAAAAATCAAAATATTGTTCAGCAATAGTGAAAAGAAAAGGTAGGTCCAGTATTTCAGAAGTATTCAGTATTTCTTAGCTTCTAGGTCATGTGAAAAATTACTACACCCAAGACACTAGATGTAGCCCCGAACATTTATTTAGTTTTGAATATTATGTATTTAACTAAAACAACTCCTGTAGAACCTTAGAAGACTCTGCTGTTCTTTAGTTACTGAAATACAAAGTCCTTTTCTTTTAGCAAACAGCACTAGCTTGTTGCAGTGAAAATACGAAAAATTTCTAACAGCTCCTCCAAAAAAAAATATAAAGACTGTTTTAATGCTTCCCCTGTTGCATGTAATACCAAGAAACCAGTGAAAAAAGAATGTATTTACATAATTATATTTAACTTTCAAAGCTATCTGTTCTTTAACTTACAACTGATAAATATTCACCAGTAGGAAAAACACTAAAACTGCATTTTCAGGCTGGTTAAAAGTGCTATTCAAAAGTTACAGTACAGTGTAGGAAAGAAGAAAGATGTGAAATGGCAACAACATTTAGAGATTAAAATTATGAGGCTTGAGAATGGAATGATGTTCCTTAGGCATTATTTCTAAAGGGGAAAGGAGAGGGTTTATTTAAAACAACAACAAAACAACAACAAAAACAAATAAGCAAACCAGCAAACAAAAAACAAAACAAACCCACTTAAACTGACATCATACACCACAGTTTAACAGTAAAATATTTCGCTTTCCATCCTGTTAATTTTTAAACACTTTTGTGGCTCAAAAATTGAACTGTAAAATCTTTTATTTACCCTATGGTGTTAGGAGCTGACGTTAAATTCCACCAGTACCATAGCAAATTGGAAAACAATCATGCTGCCAGACAGGAGATAAACATACTCGCTCTTAAGTTTCAACATCCTTAAAACACACTTACTTGTGACTTCTCATTCTTAGTCAGACAGTACTATGAAAAAGGCTATGCAACTACAAGAACACTAGAAATCTGATTAGATATCCTAATTATTGTTAAAAGGACTTTCCATTTTTCAGACACTTGCTTTCGTGCCTCTAATATGACACAGCTTGAGAGCATTCATGTATTGTCTTAAAGGAAAGCTTGTAACTCACAGAGCCTAGAGAGGTCATGTTCAAAAATAAGATTTTATGGATGGAGTAGCACATTTACATGTGGGAAACAAGAGACTTGAAATCCAAAGGAAGATGTCATTTCTTTTCTGAACTCCTGTTTTCTCATTTTTGTATATTTATTAGAGGGTTTATTCTAATGAAATTGCTAGGATGATTCTTTAGGAGGGATGTTACACTGTGCTTAAAGAAAGCCAAGCGGCATCACACCTGGGTGGAATATCCATAAATCAGGCACTGGTTTAAGATATTTAGCATTAATTTAGAAGAGATTTTCTAGGTAGTGCATTTCAATCCTTTTAAGAAAGCCAGCACATACAAGAATCCATCACAGTCCTTCTTTAAACCAAGTACTCAGTCCAAAAGACTGTTTCAGAATCCCATGAAAATTTACAACCATTATATCTTGGTCAGAATTTTGTTCACTTTTGACAGTGTTATTCTTCTTTCAATATTGGCATTCCTATTCTTCTTTCCCTCCTCATCAATGTATGGGGAATAGTACTCCTCTTTCTCAGTCTTTTTGTGACAAGGTGAAGAAAGCTTACTGTGAACACAGGAGTACTTGATTAATGACAAATGGTAAAATATCTATTAGATCCTCAATAAAATAATAGACACAGAGTTTTGCATGAAGTTGTGCAAAATATGGAGTAATTTTATATGCATAGACTGAAAAAGATCTTTTATTTCATAAAAGGATTAATTAATCCACTGCTTTAAATGAAAAAATTGATTCGTTGAGCTAATTTTGGAAAAACCCATCTGCCCACATAAATTTTTAAAAATTCAGTAGAAACCTTTTAAAATAGATGCTTGCAATGGAAAAATCAACCTTTAACTAAACCAGAAGAGATGATGAGTGTCATAATAATTCTAAAATCCTCAATCTTGGAGAAACAGGTAGAGTTTTTGGGCTGCATATGTAAATCACAGTAGTAAGAAGAACTTCTCAGGGACCTCTCAATAATCATAAATAGTTATTTCCAAAGTTATATATATCAGCTGATCCCATTACTTCAATGGAGATCAAAATTAGATCTGGATGATGTGTAGTGAAAAAGTACCTTACAAAGTCTTAACTTCACATGAGGCAGATTAATAATCTTGCTTGTAGTTAGTCACTCTGCTGTTTCATTCTGCTTTTCTCATGCAGAAGAGAGCTGAGGGATGTTTCATCTTATGACTGAAAACCAAAAACCTCTTATTTAAAAAGAAGGACATGAGTTATACCTTTTGTTTTTATCAGAGTATGTGGGAGCATGAAGAGACAGGACCAGAGGGCGCAGCGTTAAACACAGATCGCAGTGGTCACCAGAAGGGTACAGCCTCATGTTTCTCAGGTAAAGTCAGTTTCGTTAATGACAGAAAGACTGAATAACTGGGAACCAACAGAAAAAGATACAAAGAAAAAAAAAATTCAAAGCAGATTTTTCTGAGAAAGTGACAAAAATAAAACCAAGTGGACCCAAGACTGAGACGAAAGAAGTCTCCATCATTAAATCACAGTGCAGAATCTAGGATGCTGACAATTTACCGCAACCCCCATTTCACATTGCACCCATGGAAGTCTGTATCCTGGGGACCATTCAAAGGGAAAGCAAAGCGTCAGAGAAAAGGGCCACACTCTAAGAATTTCCCTTATAACGTTGCTACTGTTGCTATTGTTGCTATTGAGGTTTATTTTCTATTGAATAGATAATTTAGAATTCAAACGTCAATATTTTTCCTTGAGCCCTGCTATATTGACCTTCCAGCAGATATGGGGTTTTTAAGTCCCTCATGAAGACCAGGGCCTGTGACCATGAGGGTTCTTACAGTTATTTAAGGAAGACCCATGTACTTCTTCCACCTGATCAAGATGTCTAGAACAGCATTCATGTCAGTGTGCTCAATAACCTTCGCCCAAAAGGGCTCAGCTCACTCCTGATCATCCCAAGACAGAGCATTATGTGGTTCAGATGCTCTCTACCCCTTGTCACCTTTCCATACTGTCCTTCCTAAGAAGCCTGTAACCCTCCATCACAGGACTTCAGTCATGTGAATTTTCATCCCTGGTCCCTGTGATGTCAATGAGGTCCAGGCCCTGTAATTGCACAAAGACTTCTCACTGCTCCTGTTCATCCACTGTGCAAAGTGCATTCATGCAGGGACATTCAGACCAACACCCAAACATGCTGTTTCCTCAGAAGAAGCTTGAGATCCTTCTCCATAGGGCTATTCTGCAAGCACCTCCTTCTTTAAGTGCCTGTGCTTGATGGGATTCCTCTAGCTTTGTTTTGTTGATTTCTGTTACTATCACTTGGCTCACCCGTCCAATCCCCAAATTCCTCACATGTTCTTTATGGAATCACTCGCTCTCCTGTTATTTCTAGTTTAAGGCTCTTCTCTGCCTGGTTGGACAGACTGTTGGAAAAGATACTCCATAAAAGGGAAAACAGCACAAATACTACATTTGACATAGTTTCCTTCAAAGGCATCTTAGGTTTACACATTCATCTTGCACCATGCATTTACATTTGTATTTTGTCACCCTTAGCTGCTGCTGAACCTCATGAATTGTTAGAACTTCAATAACACATTTGGAGCTGAAATTCTTTGCTACAGGGGTTTAGCTTCCAAAATTTTTACAAAGGTAGTTTAAGTAAAATTCAGTTAAGTAATAGAAAATTTCCAAGCAGCACAAATCTTTAAGATGAAGTGACATATATGGAAAAATTGCAGGTGTTGAATCTTTTAGCCAGGTGTGCCGAGATACATGTTACAATACTTGGAAACAAAATAATAGCAACAGGAGCAACCACAACAGTAATAATATTCCTGTTTCGGAAAACAAAAATAAGTAGAGATAATAAAGGATGAGCTGTCTGAAAATGTGTGGGCATGTGTTTGGCAACATCCTCCTTATCCATTGGTGCATTTGGAAATATGTTTCCCAGCCAAAATTATAATGAAGAAAAGATAGAGAATTAATGGTAACTGAAGAGCTGAGTTAAAGAATAATGCACATCTCAGGTCTTAATTTTCCATAGTCAGTGAATTCAGAACTCCAGACTTCTTATTTCATTGCTTTCAATAAAACCAGAATAATTTAGGTGCACACAGTGAACTTCTCTTATAAAAGTATACACGGTTATCTTGAAACACAAATTGAGAAAGCAAAACATATGAAATATTATGTTAAGTTTGAACAAACAGGGAGTTTATTCAATTTCTTCTTGAAAATGAATATTTCTGTCCTATAAACATGACCCACATTCAGACAGGAAATATGTGTGTTTACCGTGGGGCCACATTGCACCTCAATCCCTCTGCAATGTTTTTACAAAATGCAGCGTTTTTCTCAGAGAAATGTGAAAGGTGGGATGGAGGAAACAGAAGTTACTGTTTCTCTATTTCTTTCCCACTTCTCTCACAAAAACTGTAAAACTTATTTTCATCTATTGGAATACCCTAGATTGTTTAACAACATTTTAAAAAAGTGTTCTAGCTGAACTCTTGTTATGAGATGTCCATGCTTTAAGATCATTGCATAGGCACAGTCTAGCAGGTTGGCAGCAGCTAGCAGATTATAACAAAAATAAGCAAGGGAGACCTAGCTGCAGCTTTGTTGCAGGCATCACCCAAGGAACAGGCTGAGTCATCATGTGTGCCACCCCTGCTAGGAGCTGGACACACACCATGACAATGCTTTATTGCACATCACTTCTCCTAGGCTGCTGCATCACCTATCTGGCTGCAAGGGCTAGGACAGTCCTTATAACATCCTCCAGAGTTGTGGTTATGTCTTCCTCCAGCCAGACTGCTCTTCTGTCTCTTAATTAATTTTAATTCACATAATTATAGAAAGTAGTCTTCTATTTGGGTGGGGGAAATGTATTCCAGCAAGTAATACATTTGCAAAAAGAAATGCAAACTTTGCCTCAAAAGAGATTTACACAAAGACATAGTAGTATTGTGCTCTTCCTGGGGAAAAAAAAAAAAAAAAGGATTTCCACTTAATAAACTGTCAGTTCAAGAAAGAGTCAAACTTTATTTCTAGGTTTTAGCCTGTTAATACTTTTTTTTCACATGGAAGAAGTGGTATGTTTGAACCAAAAATATGCTTTTATTTCACCTACAAAGCTAGTCATGGAAAAGGAAAAAGAAAATCACACAGATTTTATTTTGTTATTCCTTGACATAATAACAATTACAGTCACCTCAGGCCTGTGATTTTCTAGTCGAGTAACGCAGGAAGTAATTACAAATACAAACTCCAAGTCTCCAGTTGCCTTGCTGGTAATTCTCTGACAGGGAAAAGAAAACAATGCATTTACTAATAGCCCAAGATCAGGCATTATGCTAGTGTCAGTCTGGTTTACTTTGCCAGGATGACAGGCTTTTAAAAATACTGTTAATTGCACTGTAATGATTTCCCATTAAACAGGCCATAAATCAGCAAAATGTCTCTGTCTTGAAATTCTCCTGTTTAATACATTTGCCATACCAATTACATATATTTAGAACATTGTTCTACATTGTCTCTCGTGGAAGACATTGGGTCCATCTGGGTAGATGGGGCAAAATTCAGTAACTGGAATTGTTTAGTTTTGAATAGTGAGGACTTAGAGCTGCACTGGGGCTTTATACACTAAGGAAAGATGTCAGGGTACAGACAGTTTGCAGGTTGGAAGGTACAACTGCTTCTTCTCAAAATGTTGGATATACTGAAATTCTCCCATGCATACTCACAGATTTCTATTATTCATCTTAAAATACCGACTTGGATATACCAAACTTGAATAACTGGAAATTCCAGACGGATTAGGTTTTTTCCTAGGGGAAACAAAAGTCAAAAAAGAAGGGGAGGTCTTCAGGTTAAGTCTCCAAAAGGGCTAAAATCCTGAATACAAATCAGGGTGCTTCATGTCTTGGCTTAGGAGTTATACACCCATTTTGAAAAAAGAAGTTCAATACTCCCTGCATGTAAATGTTGTAGTTTTAGCAGGGCCAATTATCATCATCTTTAGGATCCAGCTGGACATGGACTGGCTTTGTCACTTCATTAGCTTACCTTCCCTGAAAGGCCTTCTAACCACACTTCCCAGCATACAGAAAGGGTGTTGTTAGTAGTTCCCTTAATTAAAAGACAGGAAGACATAAAAATAACAGTAATATCAGAAATGTGACTATCATCTGCTTAACTGGGTTCAGACCTGAGTGGATCCAAGTAAACTTGTCCAGTCTATCCAGAAAGATGTCTCAAGCCTTAAGTACACACCACCTTAGGGTGGAGACAGTCTTCAAAGTTTCAGATAATGTTGTCCAGCACTAGTGACAGAGATGACAGGAGTTACTGCAACACTGAAACCACACAGGTGTCAATGGGGTTGAGATGTGTGATGTATTGTGAACTGAGATGCATTCAGTTCTGTGCTCCAACATCTGCGCACCGTGTTCCTTTAAGTGTCTGAGGGTAACACTTAACGTCTCTTGAGTTTTATTTGGGAAAAACACAGAAAAGATGAATGCAATAAATAAATAAATAGATAGATAGATAGATAGATAGATAGATAGATAGATAGATAGATAGATATAAATAAATAAATAAACAAACCAGGGATCAAACCAAAACCATTCTTATCATTTTCAGGCAAATATTCTAAATACAAATCTTAATAGTAGGTATCACAAAGAAGCTAAAGACTGATATTTTTGTTTCAATAAAAAGAAGACTGCTGAACTTGTATTTTATTCACCATATTTTACTTAGTGCCACATTTTATTCAACATATTTGTTATTTTTATTCATCAGTACATTTCCATTTTACTAACCAGAACACATTTTATTCAGTAGCAGCTGCTTGCAAATCTTTCTCTGTTGCAGGGTGAGGATTGCCAGAAGAATTTCAGGCAACTGAAATTGCCAAGATCTTCTGTTCAGTAACTGAGCACAGACTGTGTTTAGTTAAATACCAAGAATATAGGATATAATTGTTCTACTTTGACAAACTTTATGAAAATGAAGAACAGATAAGAAAACTCTATATACTACACCAATTGTTTTCCTGATTCAATCTAACAATTTATAACAGAGGAGTTGAAACTGAAGGTCAGAACTTTGTTACTTTCTGATTCCTTTGCAATTTAAGCTATATTATACTTTGAACATACACAGAGCAGTTGAAAAAACAACAGGAAAAAAATGATGGTAAAATCCTTCCTGTGGAAGGAGCAGCACAGTAGCTATGTACTCGGAGACTACTGCCTGACCAACAGAAAAACCTATCAATAGAAAAAGGGAAATAAACATAACTGTCACAAGAAACTTGTCGTTAATAAACTGAAACAAGCTTCTTGATATAATCCTACACCTTTCAAATAATATTCTCACACTTAAAAGTTATGGGCTACAGCTCAATTCTTCTGAACTATCATAGAATCATAGAACAGTTTGGGTTGGAAGGGACCTTCAAAGATCACCTAGTCCCACCCCTGCCATGAGCAGGGACATCTTCACCCAGCTCAGGTTGCTCAGAGCCCCGTCCAGCCTGGCCTGGGATGTCTCCAGGGATGGGGCATCCACCACCTCTCTGGCCAACCTGGGCCAGGCTCTCACCACCTCCATTGTAAACAACGCCCTCCTCATGTCTGGCCTGAATCTCTCCTCCTTTAGCTTAAAACCATCACCCCTTGTTGTGTCACAACAGGCCCTTCTGAAAAGTCTGTCCCCATCTTTCTTACAGGTCCCTTTTAAGAACTGAAAGGCCGCAATAAGGTCTCCCTGGAGCCTTCTCTTCTCCAGCCTGAACAACCCCAACTCTCTCAGCCTGTCCTCACAGCAGAGCTGCTCCAGCCCTCTGATCATCTTGGTGGCTCCTCTGGCCCCTCTCCAACAGGTCCATGTCTGTCCTGTGCTGAGGGCTCCAGAGCTGGATGCAGGACTCCAGGTGGGGTCTCACCAATTACAAGCTATGCTTACTAAAAACCTTTCTCTTCTTAAAAATGTGCATCAGTTAACACTGACAAGCAGGACTGCATGAACTCTTGCAAAGAAACAAGGGAAGGACCATTCTATAGAACGTAGACATGCTGTCTCTCCATACTGTCTTAGAGTACTCTGTGTGAAAGTGGCTGTGTGTAGGATAATCACTTTATAATGGAAATTTGATACCTGTTTCAAGGAACATGTGGACAAATGTCCACAGCTACCTCTGTTCAATTCCAAAAGCAGAAATTGTAAACATGATTTTTCTTTTTTTTTTTCTTTTAAACCGTCTTATGCCTAGACAAAGAAGCTTTACTTTTGCAGAAAATGAACACTTAACTACTGCATTTCTCCAGAAAGTTTTGCAAAAGGGTTGTGTAGAATTTTCAATGGATAAAGGTCTCAGTTACAAAGGCCTTATCAGTTGCCGCTTTTGCCTTTCTGTAGTAAAGGAACACAATCAGAGTGTTATAAAAATATTTTCCATTCCTGGAGACAGGTTTATTAAAGTTGAACAGCTTACCTTTCAACTTAAAAATCTCAGATAATCTTTAAAGGTTACACACATACTATGCCTGAGTTCATCAGCTTAAATCTTTTAGAGTATTGCTTCTCCTGTTTACAAATATGTTTTAAAGTTCATCATTGCTGCTTCCGTATAGAGCCTCAGAAGGACACTTCCTCAGAACCTCTGTCTTGAAGCTAAGAGTATCTTTCTACACACCTACTGTTCTGCGACTCTCAGTGAATGTGGAACAAGAAGTGACCTTGGGGACTATGTCTCCCAATATCTTTCGTCCTTGGTTATTTCCACATCTAGAGTCTCTGAACATCATCTCTTTACATTGGACCTCAGGTGCACAGACTTCATATTTTACACTCTAGAGTTTCATCCTGTTCTTTCTCCATTTGCCACAGTTACGTTGATCACCGTTTACTACTGCCTGTAGAGCATGGAGATATTCTGATGCACCAGTGATGCCTTTCAATTTTAAGTACTTTAGAAATTTCCCAGTACCTTCACCATGTTGTGACTGGATCATCAATGAAAACATAATACAATACCACCCAAAAGATCAATATTCAAACTTCAATAGACATTACTTCTGTGAGGGGTTGCATTCCAGCTCATATAAAGTGTTCAGGTAGATTTAAAGTAGTATGCTTTCTGTTTGAACTCGGTTGTGTCTTCCACCTTCCAGTAGTACTCCACCTTTTCACCAGGTTTTACTCCCTTCCAACGGGAATATGTATGAAGCCTTGTTGGAAGCCCGTCTTTACTTTCTAATGTTTTTTCAGTTACTTGTCTGCTAATCACTTCTACTAAAAAAAATAAAGAAGATTATCATATCATCACTGGAACTACTCCATGGAGCAATTTGTGTTCTACTGAAGTCAGCAATCAATTTAACTGTAGTATGATTTGAGTGTTGCAGGTCTTTGTGTTTCCTTTATGACAGCCGAGCTAAAGCATACAGTGCCTCTGAAGGATTTACATCAATTGCTCTAACCCGTAAATCTAAATATAGAACTCAAGGTGCTGGGTTCCTCCAAGAATAACATAGGTATTTGTTCATTGAGTGTAAATGTGATCACCTCAGAAATGAAACGTGAGTAGCATTTATGTAGCTGTAAGGTAGTCTTGAATATGAGATATTTGAGCTCCATGTGTCATAGCAGCTAAGATACTGTAGGACAATTTTTTTAGTTTTCAAGAGAAGTTGAAAAAGACATTACCAGAGCCTAAGTGCCTGACAGTCATGAGATTTCACAGAAACTCTGATAGGTGCAGCTTTATATTGAATTGGCACAGTGTTTCTTTCCAGTACTTCATATTAATTATTCATCATACTCTATTAAACATTCTATCAATCACCGCGATATTATATGTATAAAACATAATTTTCAGAAATATCAAAATTTCTGAAAGAATGGAAGTTCCACATCTTTATCAGTCTCATTTTGTTATATCTTTTAGAAGACATTACATAGTGTTATACCATGACTGCGATAGCTCTGAATCTAAATTTTGTTAACAGTCAGGTATCAACAGAGGGCAATTATAACATGCAGCCACTTTTAAAATTGATATGGGTCTTTCCTCCAAAAAACATTGCCCAATATTCTTAAATTACTTAAAAGCCAGAAGATAATACTGCAGAGGGTTTGTTCTGGGTTTTTTGGTAAGCATCACAAGGGACTGACAAAACGAGTGTTCAGTATTTTTCTTCTGAATACATAGTTTAATAATTTCACTTACAATATGGCTAGCTTCTGGCTCTAACACAATATGGAGGTTCTTTTGTTCCCTGAGTTTAAGTGCTGGTACATATGACATATTTTGAAATGTAAAATATGAATCTCACACTTGAATGACACTGATGGAGATTTTTTTGTGGCTGATGAAGAAGAAAGAATGACAGCCCTGGTGTCAGAGACTGAGAAGAATTATGTCTCAAACATTGTGCCGAAACCAGTTGCTCCAGCCTCAGGAGACAGGACATTGTCAGAGACTGAAACCTCAAACATGGTGGCCTAGTAGCAGGAGATGGGACACTCAGGATAAGGTGAATTGTGATTTACATACCAACAACAAGGTGAGGAGCCACAGACAAAGGCCAGGTGGCTGACAGTAGGAGGTAGGGGACATGCTGGAGGGCACATAGCTCCACCTTCTGATACCCCCAGCATGGCACAAAGGGAAAAGCTGGGACCCTTCATGATGGCCTGAAACTTGTCTGTCTTTTGCAATCACTCCCCAGACTTTTCTGCCTTTTCACAATAACACCTCTGCAAAAGGCAAAAGAAAAGTTACACAAGTAGGCAACACAGAGGGCTATAAAAAGGCTCATCTAAATCAGCACTGGCAGGGAACCCACCATCCTGAGGACCCCTCTGTCCACCAGTCTCACCGCAGGAACCAGACCAGACACCTGAGGCCCCTGCACTTCTGAACTACAAACCCCTGCACTCCCGAACTACAAACCCCTGCATCCTCATCGTGGGACACCTGAGGCCACACATCACCAGATACAGACTGCAAGTCCCATGATCCACGCTGCAGAGCCATAACAGTGGCAGGATCCCTCACTTTCTTTCTTACTTTGTTTTGTTCTCTTCTTTCTTTCCTTCTCTTTTTCTTTCCTATATCCCTATTTCTTTGCCTCCCCTTCTGCGAGTAGTATAATAACATAAGGCTTACAACCCCACATGTACCACAAACTCCTTTATGTAAATCCTTTTGCTGTTAAATTATTCACAAATTAGGCTTATGTAAGGCAAATCTTTCTGCCACCTAATCATCTTTTCTTGTTCTCAGCTGGTTCAGGTTGACTCCTTTGTCTCTGCAAGTTACCATCGTTTTAAGAATCTTGCATTCCATTGCTATGTCTACCAAAACATGTACCTAACTTTCAGGAAAACTGCAGTTAGTAAGAAGACTTTAGCTGACAGGGAAAAATTCACTAGAAGAGAAACTTGTTTTTAACAAAACCAGAACATTCCCCCCCTTATGACATGCCATTCACAGCATACTTAGACCTTATCAATACAATCTAATTAATTACTACTACTATATATATATACACATATGTACATATATACACAGGTGTAATTCATCATTCTCTTAGTCCATGGTCCATCCTTCGAAAAGTTCATTAAGTTCATTTATCACAACAGTCTCCCAGGGCAGGAAAAAATTATACATCTAGTGCATCTCATGACCACTCTTTGTGGGTTAAAGACATCAACTTCGAAGAAGCTGTCAGGCGCCACTCGTAGAGGCTAGCTCTGGTTTCATCACCACTGTCTTGATCTGAAGGACACTTATTAAATACTGTTAGTATGGCAAGTAACATAATGCAGTTCAGTATTGAATATTTTCACCTAAAATCAAATCCCCTTGAGGTACACACCGAACTTCTCCATCCTTAAGCATCACCCACCAGGTGCTGCCAGGTCCTTGGGCAAAAACAATCCCATGAATGGGCTTGCCTTTGCCTGAGGCAGGAGTAACCCAGACTGCCTTTTCTAACATATTTTTCATGTGTACTACAGGGACTTTATCTCCTTCTACAGTACGTAGAAGTTCTGATTGGGCAGTCCCGGCTCGATTGGTTGATCCCCCAGTGTTGACCAACCAAGTGGCATTTGCTAAATGTGAATCTCAGTTTTTAAAGGTTCCACCACCCAGTGCCTTTAGTGTAGTTTTTAACAAACCATTGTACCTTTCGATTTTCCATGAAGCTGGTGCATGATATGGAATGTGATATACCCACTCAATACCATGTTCTTTGGCCCAATTGTCTATAAGACTGTTTTTGAAATGAGTACCATTGTCAGATTCAATTCTTTCTGGCGTACCATGTCGCCAAAGGACTTGCTTTTCAAGGCCCAAGATCGTATTTCAGGCTGTAGCATGGAGTACAGCATATGTTTCCAACAATCCGGTGGTTGCTTCTACCATTGTAAGTACATAGCGCTTACCTTGACGTGTTTGTGGAAGCGTAATATAATCAATCTGCCAAGCCTCTCCATACTTTAACCATCGCCCCCCATACCATTCAGGCTTTAACCTTTTAGCTTGTTTGATTTCAGCGCAAGCTTCACATTCATGAATAACCTGTGAAATAGGTTCCATAGTTAAGTCCACCCCTTGATCGCGAGCCCATTTATATGTTGCATCTCTACCTTGATGCCCTGAAGCATCATGAGCCCATCAAGCTAGGAAAAGTTCACCTTTATGTTGCCAGTCCAAGTCCACTTCATCTACTTTAATCTTAGCAGCTTGATCCGCTTGTTGGTTGTTTCGATGTTCCTCGGTGGCTCGACTTTTAGGCACATGAGCATCTACATGACAAACTTTCACAGGCAGTCTCTCTAGCCGAGCAGCAGTGTCTTGCCCCAGTGTGGCAGCCCAAATGGATTTACCTCTGCGTTGCCAATTGCTTTTCTTCCATTGCTGTAACCACCCCCACAAGGCATTTGCTACCATCCATGAGTCAGTGTAGAGATAAAGTACTGGCCACTTTTCTCGTTCAGCAATGTCCAAGGCCAGCTGGATAGCTTTTACTTCTGCAAATTGACTAGATTCACCTTGTCCTTCAGTGGCTTCTGTAACTCATCGTGTGGGACTCCACACAGCAGCTTTCCACCTTCGATGTTTTCCTACAAGACGGCAGGATCCATCTGTGAATAGTGCATACTGCTTTTCAGTCCCTGAAAGGGTATTATATGGTAGTGCTTCTTCAGCACATGTTACTTCCTCCTCGTCTGGAGACACCTCAAAGTCTTTACTTTCTGACCAGTCTGTAATCACTTCTAAGATACCTGGGCGATTGGGACTTACAATTCGAGCTCGTTGCATGATCAATGCAATCCATTTACTCCACGTTACTTCGGTTGCATGATGTGTAGAGGGAACCTTCCCTTTAAACATCCAGCTCAGCACCAGCAGTCGAGGTGCCAGGAGGAGCTGTGCTTCAGTACCAATCACTTCTGAAGCAGCTCGGACTCCCTTATAAGCTGCAAGTATCTCCTTTTCAGCTGGAGTATAGCTGGTCTCAGATCCTTTGTATCCTCGACTCCAAAAAGCTAAGGGTTGACCTCGGGTTTCTCCTGTTGCTTTCTGCCAGAGGCTCCAGGTAGGTCCATTATCTCCAGCTGCGCTGTAGAGCACATTTTTAACACGTAGTCCAGTCCGAACTGGTCCAAGGGCCACTGCGTGAGTTATCTCACGCTTAATTTGTTCAAAGGCTTGTCGTTGTTCAGGGCCCCACTCAAACTGGTTCTTTTTATGAGTCACTCAATAGAGAGGGCTCACAATCTGGCTGTAGTCAGGAATATGCATTCTCCAAAAACCTACAATGCCCAAGAAAGTCTGTGTCTCCTTTTTATTAGTAGGTGGAGACATAGTTGCAATTTTGTTGATCACCTCCATTGGGATCTGACGACGACCACCTTGCCATTTTATTCCTAAAAACTGAATCTCTCGTGCAGGTCCCTTGACATTGCTTCGTTTTATGGCAAAACCAGCATCCAAAAGAATCTGAATTATTCTCTCACCTTTCTCAAAGACTTCTTTTGCTGTGTCACCCCATACGATGATGTCATCAATATATTGCAAGTGTTCTGGTGCTTTACCTTCTTCCAGCGTAGTTTGAATCAGTCCATGGCAGATGATAGGACTGTGTTTCTGCCCCTGGGGCAAGCGATTCCACGTGTACTGGATGCCCCTCCAGGTGAAAGCAAACTGTGGCCTGCATTCTGCTGCTAAAGGAATAGAGAAAAATGCATTAGCAATGTCAATAGCAGCATACCACTTAGCTGCCTTTGACTGCAGTTCAAATTGCAGTTCTAGCATATCAGGCACAGCAGCATTCAATGGTGGCGTAACTTGATTCAGGCCACGATAGCCTACAGTTAGTCTCCACTTGTCACTAGACTTACGCACTGGCCAAATCGGGCTGTTAAAAGGTGAGCGAGTCTTACTGATCACACCCTGGCTTTCCAGTTGACGAATCAACTTCTGGATAGGAATAAAAGAGTCTCGATTGGTGCGATATTGTCGGCGATGCACCGTCGTGGTAGCAATTGGCACCTGCTGATCATCAACCATCAGCAGTCCTACAACAGAAGGGTCGTCTGAAAGACCAGGCAAATCAGACAGCTGTTCAATATTCTCAGTGTCCACAGCTGCTATAACAAATGGCCACTTCTAACCTTTTGGGTCCTTAAAATACCCTCTCCTGAGGTAGTCTATGCCAAGGATGCACGGAGCACCTGGACCAGTCACAATGAAATGCTCTTGCCAGTTTTTTCCAGTTAGGCTCATTTCAGCCTCTACAACAGTCAGTTCCTGGAATCTCCCAGTCACTCCAACAATATTGTTGGGTAGTATTCCTTTATACTTGGAAGGAAATATCGTGCACTGAGAACCAGTGTCCACCAAAGCTTTGTACTCCTCGGGGTGTGTTGTACCAGGCCATCATATCTGTACAGTCCAATAAGCTCTGTTATCCCTTTCCTCCGCCTGGCTGGAGGCAGGGCACCTCTAATTTCTGTTTTGCACAGTCTCTGGGTATGAATTAGAAGTTCCTTCAAGAGCATCAGAATCTCTTCTGCCCCTTTTGTAAACTGGAGCAGCCGTTTTCCTAGGAGCTTTTCCTTTTAACTCACGTACTCGTTCTTGAAGTTCTGAGGTAGGTCTTCCGTGCCATCTATTCATGTTTTCTCCCTGCTTATGCAGGAGGAACCACAGTGAACCTCTTTTTGTGGACTGCCTCTGTCCTCTCGCTTGGGATTGGAAGCACCTTCTCCTAATATCTGGAACATAGGTTCATACAGGTCATGAATGGTACGTGCCTTCTCTGAGTGCTTTGATTTCTTGCAACAATTTTTCAAACCGGTCATCAGATTTTTCACACAGTCTCTCCACAGCAGAGACACAAGCCCGTAGAGAACCAGCAAGGCTGTCCTCGAAGTCTCGGAGCTGCTCAGTCACATCAGAAACCCTTTGTCTACCACTAGCTGTCCAGATCATTCCTGCCAATGACTTAGCATATGCAGGTGGTGCACTTTGTACAAAGCTGCGCCACATAGGTGGTGTACAATCAATTCTATCTGGGTCTGTCCCCTCTTGGCTGTTTGGCCCAAAATAGATGATCTCTCGCACAGCTAATTCTCTCAGGAACTGGATACCTCTCTCCATAGTATTCCATTTCCCTAATGTGCATATGCAATCTTCCTTGTAGGGAAATCTTACTTTCATAGCTGTCAGGAGTCAGGTTCAGAGGGTAGTGGGGTTGTGCTCTCTTGAAATTGCCCTATCAAGGGTAGAATCCCTTGACAGGGATTCCAGCTGCTTGGCTTCACCACCTTCCAGTTCTATTGTTTCAGCCCCATTATCCCAGCATCAGAGCATCCAGGTTACAATATTCTCGCCTTCACGACGACTAAAGTCTTTTCGCAGATCTCTCAGTTCACCTGGAGAAAAGGACCGAGTAGTGGTCACTTCCTCTCCTGCCTGCGCTGATGATGCCCCTTGGGTTGATGTTGGCCATGTGCCATCATCTACTGGCCCTTTGCCATCACCTGCTGGCCCTATGCCATCACCTGCAGCACGAGTATTCTTTCTTGTGACTTTCTTACAACCGGCAACTGATGCAGATATGGGCTCACCATCCTGTGAATTATTTCCAGAGTCTGAATGAGTGTGACTGGCATTGGCATAATCACGGTGGTTGTTATGATTACAACAGCAACAGTGACCAGTGTGTGAGGAAGGAGGGGCTGCCTTGTTAGCCTTTGAGGCTGGAGGAGTAATGGTATCTACAGTGGAGGAGGCAGCAGCGACCTTGGCAGCCGGAGCTTGAGCCCGTGAAGCCAACGCAGTGTCTGCGATCAGGGGGGCAGTGGTTGCAGCCTTAGCTGCCTTTCGTTTCGAGCGGCTCGGAGTGCTTTTTGCCTCAGCAGATGCAACGCAAGTCTCAGGACTCAAAAGAGACGCAGACCTCCTATTTAACCTCATTTCTCTTAACACTAACACAAACATAAGCACATTCAGCAAGCCAGATAGCACCATCACAGTTCTATCAAAGCTCCAAGGATACTTTAAGCTCTCAAAAACATTTGTAAACTGTCCTAGCGAGAAAGCGAAAGTATTGTTAGTCAACCTTTCTGAAGATTCGCTTGACCAATTAGCAAACACATAGCTGTATTGCTCTTTTGTCTCTCCTGGAGGTTTTTCAAGGTAAAGGAGAAACGAGTAGAAATTCATTATCGGCTGCAGTATAATGAAGTAAACCAATGCCAAACCACACAGTATAATCATAACCATGGTCCAGTTTCTTGTTGTTATATAATATACACATCGATTCACGAAGAATGCCCAACACAGGTAGGGAACCATGGAACACAATGTACAAAATAACTGATACAACTTAGGCCACAGCATCTTTAAAACAATGTAATTCACTCTGCCTTAATACCAGTAGATAATGTCCGAAGCACACAGACCCGCGAGTCTCACAACTCTATGAGCTGGCACCATGCCAAGAAAATTGAAAGGTACGTCAGAGCACTGGGAAAGCCAAAAATCTCCAAATTTACCACTTTTTAGTGCCAAATTTTTAACCCTTTCTGCGCCCCACATTGGGCGCCAATTATCTGTCGTGGTTTGATTGCAGGGTGACAATAAAACCGTGGCAGATGTATTGTTAACCCTCTCCCCCCCAGCCTTCCCCCGTTCGCCCCTCCCTCTCCCCCCTTCCCACTAAGGACAGGCGGTTGGGAGGAAAAGGAGGACAGAGAGAAGAGAGTTGGAAAAATTAAAAATGTTTTACTAATGCTACTAATAGAAATAGAGAAAATAATACAAAATATACAAAACCAATCTGTAAAGTCCCGGCAGCTGCTCCGGCAGATGTAGGGCCGGCACCCGAAGTCCTGGACTGGACTCTACAGCCAACCGGAGCTGGATTCAGTCTGTCACTAGGCTTCAGTTCACAGGGACAACTCGCAAGGTCCTCTCCCCATGTCGGCCATAAGGAAAAAGGAACGAGATCCTCGTGATCCCCCACTTTTATATGAAGTACGACGTAAATGGGAGGGAATACTTCAGTTGGTCAGTTTTTCAGTTCACCTCCTGCTTGCACATCTCGCGGGATGCATCATTATCAATGACCTTGCATTCCGTTGCTATGTCTACCAAAACATGCACTTAACTTTCAGGAAAACTGCAGTTAGTAAGAAGACTTTAGCTGACAGGGAAAAATTCACTAAAAGAGAAACTTGTTTTTAACAAAACCAGGACAATATGGTACTATTTTTGGATGGATCTTTCCATTAATAAATAAATAAATAAATAAATATCTAGTAACAAAAAATTGATTAAAACCCTGCAGTGATGTTCTATGATTTAATTTTCCCTGAACAATTAACAAGTATTTGGATGTACAAATTACTAGACACAAAATCTCAGCATTCCTTCTAGAAACTAATACATTTTACTGCTTATGTTCAAAATTTTGGTGCTTTTTTTTTTTAATATAAATTATTTTTTTAAAAACTGGCAATATTATCAGTGCTAATAATGGATGTTTCTCTTCCAAATTTCCCTTTGTTTAGAGATTGTCAAGTTTTCTTTCAGTAGTCTTTCTAATGGGATTGAGGATTAAGTTAGACAATTTAAGTAATTTTATGTCTGATTTACATAAATTTCCTTTTAATTAGGGCACCACTTAGGAGTCTATAAAAAGAAAAGGATGTCTGTGTATGTCAGTTTGGTAGTGGAATATTCTTGGATAGACAGCATGAGTTAACTAAGCTTCACATGTACTCATACAGTCACATTACAACAGATACCTTTGCAAAATCTCTTCTTCTGTTAGATTCTATTTAAATGTAAAGTAAAATTATCAGGTGAGAATTCTAGTGATCACCTTCTAAAGCCTTGTTAAGACGTTCATAAACTAATGGAGTTAAAATTTGGTTTAACATCCCTAACTCCCATACATTCTGTATTGGGTTTGTATGGCATGGTTTTGGTAGCAAGGGCTACAGGGGTGGCTTCTGTAAGAAGCTGCTAGAAGCTTCCCCAGTGTCTGATAGAGCCAATGTCAGCTGGGACAGACCCACCACTGGCCAAGGCTGAGCTCATTAGCAATGGCGGGAGCACCTTTGTGATAATACAGTTAAGAAGGGGGGAAAAAGTTGCTGTGCAACTGCAGCTGGAAGTGAGAGGAGTGACAATTTGTGAGAGAAACAACTCTGCAGACACCAAGGTCAGTGTGTCTGAAGAAGGAAGGGCAGGATGTGCTCCAGGTGCTGGGGCAGGAGGTGCTCCAGGTGCTGGAGCAGAGAATTGCCCTGCAGACCATGGTGAGGCCAGCTGTCCCCTGCAGCCCATGAAGGTCCATGGTGGAGCAGAGATTCAGTGCAGACCATGGAGGACCCCACGCTAGAGCAGGTAGATGTCTCCTGAAGGAAGCTCAGCTCATGTAGGGCCCATTCTGGACCAAGGTCTTGTGAGGAGATGAGGACCATGGAGAAGAGCCCACGCTGGAGCAGGCCCCTGGTGGGGCCTGTGGCCCCATGGGGAGAAAAGACCATGCTGGAGCAGGTTTGCTGGCAGGACTTGTGACCCTGGAGGGAACCCAGGCTGGAGAAATCTGTTCCTGAAGGACTGCACTCATGGAAGAGGCCCACACTGGAGCAGTTTGTGAAGAACTGCAGAACATGAGAAGGACTCATTTTGGAGATGTTAATGGAGAACTGTTTCCCATGGGAGGCACTCTATGCTGGAGCAAGGAAAGAGTGTGAGGAGGAAGGAACGGCAGAGGTAACATGTGGTGGACTGACTGCAAACCCCATTCCCTGTCCTCCTGTGCTGCTCGGAGGTAGGGGGTAGAGAATTAGTGAGTAAAGATGAGCCTGGGAAGAGAGAAGGGTATAGTTTTATTTCATACATTCAAACAAAGTCAATAGCACTGCAATAATTTACTTTTTGTGAACATGCATTTCCTATCTGCACTGCTTTCGGTATTCTTCATGGAACCATAGACAAGAAAGTAAATTTGGATTAACTGCACATAAAATGAGGAAAAAAAAGAAAAAGTAGCCTTAAACAATAGAATGCATCTTGTTCTCTATTCCTCATACACACCTGTTTTTGTGATTGTTGAGCTGCTTCAAAGTAATTTTATGCTATTTCATGAGTTTAGGGATGAAGTTACAGTCTCTCTTCACAGAGTCCATCTGATGGCCTGCATGCTTGTTTGAATATAGTGTTAGCTGTGGGCATGCTAATAATAGGAACTTTTTAAACTCCAACCCCATGTAGTAATGGGGGTACAAATGGTAAAAGGTCCCTCAGTCCACATAAACCCACAGCTAACAAACCATATAACATGGTCTTCATGACTGGAATGTGCCTTAGAATATCCCTCAACATGTGTGATTAAGCCCCACACAGGACCACATACATGAAGACGAAGAAAGATGTGCAATCTTGTAACTATTCTTCATACTATATTATTGCTCATTCCCCTTCCTGTTCAATTAAAAGGATAAGCAAATCACTTCCTGGGGCACTTACTGACACACAGCTTCCCAGAGCAATTATGACTATTAATCTTCAGCACAGCCTGTAGAGATTCCTAATGAGCACATGCATAAGCACCAAACAGATTAAGCAGTTAATAAATTATAGAAGCATAAAGACCTCCATTTAATAATTGGGGCAGTGGAAATACTACAGACACTTGTGAAGGATGGCCCAGCCTCTTGAGCTTCGAGGCACAGGGCACTGTAAAATAGCCATATGATGCATCAAATGAGACAAGAACATGCCTAATAGAGCTCCTTTGAGAAAGGCCCCCAATTAAACAAGATAACCTTGCTATGCTGACTGGCATTTTATAGACTGAACAATTGTGTTTGAATTTCAGTGTATTTTCCAGGCAAAGCATATTTCACAGATTCAATTCAAAACTGAAACGAAAAGTGTCTCCGCTGTTTAGGAAAGGTTAGGCAAACACACACATCCTACATCCAATTACAAAACAAGATACAGATTCCTAATAGTCATGCAACAGTTGCTCAGCCTTTGGGCAGCTGCTCATTTGCATTTCAATAGGTGTTTGCATCTCAGTGGTGATAGCCCTGAAGACCCAGTTTGTACCACGGAGATGGTTAAGTATAGAGGAGGTCTTTCTAGTAGTGGTGGAACCTACCAGCTCCATACTCCGTTTTGCTCATGGTTTGTGTCAAGCAGGGTAAAAACCCCATTATCTTGTGCTAAGAATTTTGAGGGATGAAATGAAGTGTAAGTAAAATGAGGACCAAGTTTCCTGTTAAGTACATGTTTACCATTCAGCCTTACACAGTCTTATACCCTAGCCAAGGGAAAAAAAAAAAAGAAGGTCCTGTAAAAATTTCCAAGTGAAAGAAGAGGAGGAAGATGGGAAGCAAAGGAAGTAACAAGCCCTCTTATATGAACTGTGGAAGTAAAGTTTGTACCCCAGCATTGTTGGAGGACGTTCCTTGTCATTTGTGCAAGCAGCTGGAAACATAAACATTGCATGATTTGGGGGCCACAATCTTGATAAGTGTAAAGGCAGTTCAATAAAGTAACATGATGAAGTTTTCTCAGAGAAAATGGGATGCCTGAAAGCAGTAAATAGGTACCATTCTGATTTGATATCAAAAAATAAGGTGAGATTATAATTGTACCATTACCTTCTCCCTTCCCATGAAAAGATTGATATTTGTGAGTAAATATTTTCCAATACTACAATAGAAGGTAATTAGCAATTTAATATCCTTTCCAGACCTAAGAAAAGGAAAGCTAGGTGAGTTATTGGGTAATAACTTGTGAAGGAATATTGGTTTGGGTGGTAACATGAATTTATCAAGGGAAAGGAATGAAAATAGAACCATTAAAGGAGGTCTGGAGAACCAAACAGAGAGGAGATTATTGAGTTATATAAAACAATAATTTTGAATAAAAATGCATACTCCATTGTGTTTATTTCTTTCTGTATCCTAAGATCTGCTGTAAGCCCAAGCACTGCACTTGTGGGATTGTTATACCACCATGCAGGACCGAGAATCAGAGCAAGCCAAGGAGCCAGAATGAGACTGATTTGAGGAGGAATCTCCACAAGGCAACACAAACTAGTGAGAAACTGAAACAGACAACTTGGGAGGGAACAATATAATGGTGGAAAGAACCAGCTATACAGTGATAAGTTTAATTTCTCAGCAAGGCAAATGAGGAGATATGACAGGACCAAATGAAGGCCCTGGCAAGTAGTATCAAGGCTGTATTTTTGACACCTCTTATTGAGGAGCATTCAAGTGTGATCACTTCAACCTTCTCCTCAGCGTTGAAGACTGAATCACAAAGGTGTGGCATGAGCTCCTTAGAATCATAGAATCACAGAATATCCTGAGTTGGAAGGGACCCACAAGGATCATCGAGTCCAACTCCTGTCCCTGCACAGGACAACCCCACGGGTCACACCGTGTGTCTGAGGATGTTGTCCAGTCTCTTCTTGAACACTGTCAGGCTTGGGGCCGTGACACCTCCCTGGGGAGCCTGTTCCAGTGTCCAGCACCCTCTGGGTGAAGAACCTTTTCCTAATGTCCAGCTTAAACCTTCCCTGGCACATCTTCCTGCTATTCCCTGGGCTTCTGTCATTGATCACCAAAGAGCTGAGTGCCTGCCCCTCCTCCTCCCCTTGTGAGGAAGCTGTAGCCACCATGAGGTCTCCTCTCAGTCTCCTCTTCTCCAGGCTGAACAAACCAAGTGACTCTAGCCGCTCCTCATACAGCTTCCTCTCCAAACCCTTCACCAACTTTGTAGTCTCTTCTGGACGCTCTCCAGTACCTTAATATCTTTTTTACCCTGTGTCCCCAGCCCTGCACACGGTGCTCCAGGTGAGGCCGCCCCAGTGCAGAGCAGAGCGGGACAATCCCCTCCCTGCCCGGCTGGCCATGCTGTGCTGGATACACCCAGGACACGGGTCCCTCTTGGCTGCCAGGGACACTGTTGGCTCATGTTCAGCTTGCCATTGACCAGAACCCCCAGATCCCTCTCTGCGGGGCTGCTTTCCAGCATCTTGTCCCCCAGCCTCTATGTACGGCCAGGGTTGCTGTGTCCCAGGTACAAAATCTGGCAGTTGCCCTTGTTGAACTTCATGTGGTTGGTGATTGCCCAGTTCTCCAATTTGTCCAGAACCCTCTTCAGGGCCTGTGCCCTTGAGAGTGTTGACAGCAGTGCCATCAGCAAACTTACTAAGCAATCCCTCAAGTCCTGAGTCTAAGTCAGTTATAAAGACACTGAAGAGCGCTGGCCCTAAGATGGATCCCTGCGGAACCCGCTAGTGACTGGTCACCAGCCTGACATAACCCCATTTACTAGAACCCTTTGAGCTTGGCCCATTGACAGGCTTTGCTTGGTCAATTAGGTCGGTAACCTTGTCGTAAGCATCTTGTTATTGCATAATCACAGCAAATTTAGGATATGATTGTTAAAGACTATTGACTTGCATACATAGTTAAAAGTAGTGGAAGCAATTGAACCATGAACTAAACATTTCCACAAAGTAAGCTGCCAATGAAATATCAGCCTGGTAATGTTCTGTTTTAAAGCTAAAAGGGGGTTCAATTTGTCAGTCTCCTAAACCACGGCAATGATCTCTAATTGTTTTATCAATTTAGGTCCCTTTTCTCAGGAAAAACAAAAACAATACAAAACAAAACCCACTACTGAAATAAAGGTACACCTATACTTTCTCTATAATCCCTGTTCAACTGGTGTGGACTGGATCACATCATCACTGCTGACAGCTGTGGGCTGCTATTCCACAGATACTTTATTCTGCAGCAATTATTGAGATGCAGCTTCCCAATTAAAAAAATCTTTCAACATCTGTTCGCTAACAAATATTTTATTTTTAATCAAGCTGACATATACAGAAATTAACTTCATCTGTTCTAAGGAAGGAATTTACACGTACCAGCTTTTTGGCCTAGGACATGAAGAAGCCAGGGACTGGATGCTCTTCTGTGAAGGACAATTAAGCCCAGCTAAGCACAGAAGCTGTAGCTGCAGTCTTCTTGCAAAATAAATTCAACATCTTTCTTAAATTAGTATGATTTAAAGCACTAATCTTCTGCTTTTAAATCTTGACTGTGAAATCTTCCTTTTCCTAGTGGTGGCTTATTCTGCATAAACTGAATTGGTGAAATAAAAGCAATTATTTAGATAATGTAACTGAAACTGTTATAAAATCTATTGAGCAAAGTATATGACAAGTTGACAACACATTTTAGCTAGGAATAACCAAATGTCATCCTTTAATGTCAAGTGTCTACACCATATTAAAACCAAATTTGTCTTAATAGTAGCAAAGGTCCGTAATTCAGTATTGACTGGAAAGCCAGCACATACAGAGATGGTTGTCATTAAATGCTTCATGAATGCTTTTGCTATAATTAACATTAGCATGCTGTTCCCATTACCAAATCCAGGGAGTTCACAGAATGTTTTCTACTTGCAAAGGCAGAATGTTAACAATCTGCACACTGATCGCTATAATGAGAGATCAGAAAGAATAACCCCAGGAAGGTTAATGAAATACTGCTGCTGAGGAAAAGCTGCCCAGCAGGTTAAGAGAGTCACTGCATTTAGGGCTCATGCAACAACAAAGCACCATGATGTCACCACTCAAGAACATAAACAGTGGAAATCTGCTTTTCTGCTAAGAAAATCCAATGTGTCTCATTTTCTTTCTGTTCCACCTGGAAGAGGGTTGTCCCTCTGTCAGTGACTACTTCTGCAGGCCTCCACACTGCTGCTGTAGCCATGACTATTAATCCCCTTGAACTTCACTGGAAAAAACTATTACGTCAGTCTGAGAACATTAGAAAGAAAGAATGGTGTCCAACTTTATCACTAGCAGTATCAAATTTCATAAACTCAAGAAGAAAGCAGTTAAAGATGCTTTCTTTCCCAAGCAAGGAAAGTAATGAAAGAAGATGTAGTCTACTGCAGGATTTGCAGTACATGAAGACTTGGTCTCTGCTCCTAAATCCCATTAACTCATTCTGCAGAAAACATGGTTCTCTGTGTCTATGGTGGTATGAATAAGGCAGCACAAGTCCTAACATGAGCCTTGTGAGTGTGAAGGTGTGAAGACGTTTATAAATGACTCCAGCAAAAGATATCTCTGCAAATCTGTTAACAACTCTGCATTACAGGCATCACTGACAAAAACTGAGGTTTTGCCAGGTGAGTACAACAGCTGTAGAAAGAGCATTTCTCTTGTGAAATTCATGAGTCCACTCTCCCCAGTGAACCTTTCTGATTCATTGTTCTTCAGAGCACAGCTTCTCTGCATCCAGACACCACTTCGTAGGGATAATCAGAGCTCCGTGGCTGGTCACAGCACTCTCAGAGCAGGTTCTCAGAGGCAAAATACAACAATGAGCTTGACGTTCCTTGAAGAGCTACACTCACATGGAGATACATGCCTTGCTGAAGACACTCCATAGGTGACTGTCCCTGGGGAACTGTCTAATGGCCTTCTGGGTAGAAAGTTAATTCAGTATAGGAAAAAGAGAAAAAAAATTTAGAGTGAAAAGTCTCTTTTTTTTCAAAATAAAATGCAGCATAAAGGATAAAGCCATGATCTGGAAGGGTAAAAGAGCACTACAAATAGCATACGCAAATAAGCCAGACATGTCTGACATGTGGGCTTACTACTGCCTCCAAATTTTTAGTTAGCTGTTTGCACAAACCTTGGCAACAGCAGGCCATAGGTGTTTTATTCAATGTTGAGCTGCACAAGTGCTCTGCTGCTACTGCAGTGCTACTAGTATTCAGCCTGCTCAAACCAGCCTCGCAGAGGGAGTGAAGTCCAAAATGCATCCTTTCCATAACTGGAAACCCAAGAAGTGCAATGTACCTGGGAACTCTTGAAAGACAGGACAAGTGTGGTGAAGGAAATGGCAAAATGAATTAAACAAAGTGTATGGTAAGAAGGAACAAGGAAAAGTTTGTGTCAAATCTTGAGAGAAAAAAAATAGGAGAAAGCAACAACAAAAACAACAAAAAAAACCAAGTCCTTTTAATGATGCAAAGGTACAGCTAGAAATGGTAGTTAAAAGCCTGAGAGCTGCTGGGGTTCTTTTATGTGCTGTAGTGCAGTACGTTCCCGTGCTATTTTGTCTCTGAAGGCTACCATAGTGCAAAGGGGACTTTTTCTCTGTCAAATGTGGGAGCTGATTGACCAATGTCCTGACAGTGAAAGAAATCAATTAGTCTCATCCACACAGTTTATGACTTTCTTCAGAGATCTCCTTTCGGCAGGCAACAGCAGCAGCAAGAAAGGCAAAAAAAGATGTAGAAGTTTCATTCTCAAATGAACCTAAAGTTTATGAGACTTGACAAGGGGAGGTTGCACCACCAATTACAAGGAGTCGCTTCAGAGAAGCCATTCTGTTTCCTTCAGTTTTGACCACAGCGAGAGGATATAGTGAGGTCATAAAAGTGCACCAGCTGAATTCAAAGGCTAAAATTCGGTCAGATGAAAAGATAGAGACACACGTACTGACTATTTGATACACCTACCAATTATTTGGGAGCTAATACACTCCCAGATACAAAGAAAAAAGATTGTCCATGGAGTCTTTAACAGCTCAATTTCGATATTTTTTTTTCCTGCTTAATGGAGGAAATGTCATTCTGCTCAGGGGTTTGCATACAGTAAAACAAAACATGCGAAAGAAATGCACACCAACAAAAAAATCTAACTAAGAGGGATTTGTCCAGGCCAAAGAAAGTTATTCACCTTTATTTCATGAAATGTGAATATGCCTAACTGGAAAAACTCAATTAGCTGCACAGTAGTATCCAGGCACTACTTATGCCAACTTATGCTGTCTCCATGCTGGCCTTAGTTAAGCTTATTTTTCAAGGACCGCCTTTAAACACCCACTTCCAAAGAAATGCATTTTGTTTGACTACAGTTGCCTCTCTTTTTATAGCTGTTTTTTCCTTTCCCCTCTTGATTTTTCTTTTAGACTCACTAGTATCACCCTTTGCTGAGGACCTTGGCTTTCAACCTTCTGCCTACATTATTTTCCAACAGCAAGGCTTGTTTTGTTGCTGCTGGGTTGACTGTTGTGACTAATCTGTATTCTGGTGCGCTCATCCTCATCCAGCGCACATCCCTGCCTGCTGACTTCGGTCTGCGTTTGGCTGTCACAGGGAGATGGACCCCAGCATGTGCTCTAATGATTGCTTTTTGCTTCAGCTCTTCCTGTTTCCAATGCCAGTTCACTTACATGTAATTTACCTTACAGTTGTTTGCCAAAGTTACACTTTAACCTGTGCATGCCATTGTCAATGTCCTCACATGCCTCTTGTTCGGTGCATTTGCTTCTTTATTCTGGTTTTCAGTCTTTACTGGTATACATACATTCCTTTAACTTATCACATTTCTCCCCTCTCAAAGGCATCTCCATTTGCCACTCCTCTAATAAGTTTTCCCTTTCCTTGCTGAATTGGTCTTGACATGAGTTACACACTTGTCTAATTCTTTTTTCTTTGTTCAAAGGCAAGGATCCAGTTGCTAAGCAATAGTTGTCTCAATTCTAAAAACTCAGAAAAATTCAGATTTAGAATTTTAGTCAGAGATAGCTAGTGCGCAAGTTAAAAGAAGGTGCTTTAGTTCTGCTAACAAGCAGTGACAGGGTGTCCAGTCTTACTGTTTCATTCCTTACAAACTATAGTTAATGCAGGTGCTGCCTGATTTAGCACGACTCTAATTCTACAGACTAGAGCAAGTTTGCCTTATACAGAAATTAGGACATCATCTGGTCCTCTGTAAATGTGTTCCCTGGAGTCGTTCTTACTCTATTATCTGAAGTTAATATAGATGCAATGGCGAGCACTCCTAGAACTGAGCCTCAAAGCAATTTTTGTCTCAAAAGAAAAAACTTAATTTTCCTAGCCTGAAATCAGGAGCAACCATTGTAGGTTTCTTTCCTACAGCTGAGCATCTGTTTATGCCAACCGCAATACACCATCAGCCATAAAATCCAAACTGACTAATTCCAGCCCGGTATTACAATTAAATAAGAATAGAAAAAAACATGACAGGATCCCTGTTTAAATAGCCTCTAAATCTTCCCTGTGTTCAGAAATAGTGAGGTCCTACCTTACCCTTCCCCTATGCTTGTTTCTTTAACCATTTCTGAGATACTTCCCACAAGCCTGAAGAAATCTATTCATATTTTGACTCTTGTCACATGCCAACAGTGTGAATTAAACAGTACAAAGTGAATATTGGAGATTTCTGTCTCTCCAGCCAGAAAACTACCCACAGGCAGAGAAAGGCCAGTGTTGCTCTCAGGTATCAGGTGCTGGCAGGAAGGTTGACTCATGTTCCCCTTACCCCCACGCTCCCCTTGGGCATCAGACACCCTCAGTACTTAAAAAAGGAATTTGTAGTTCATTTTTAAGCATAAGGAGCCTAGAACAGCCTAAGCCTGAGGAGATAAATGCTGCATATTTGGCATGTCCGTGGCCTCCAGGGAAGGAGCTGCCTCAGCACTGAGAGAGCAGAAGGATGGCTCTGGCTGCTGGTGGCACCAGAGCACAAAGGTGTTGACCGGGTTGAGGTCACCAGCTCTCCTGGAGGAGGGCAGCTCATGCGAGAGGGGCCAGGCCCAGGGCAGAGGACTTCCCCCACTGCTGGGAAGCTCTGTGAGGAGAGTGCCCAAAGGTCGGACTTCAGACTCTCATGTTGTGGCTGAACGTGGTAAAGCTGTAATAATTCTCTCATCCCGGAAGTTTCTCAGTGGCTTACCCCACCAGAAACCAGATGTCATATTACTGTATCTTGTCAATGCTAAACTGTACAGAAATGCATAACAGCTGGGAAAACGATGGAGAGATTGCAATGTCCATAACGATTTCTAACTTAAAAGGCCTTTAATGTAAACACTTTGGTGGCTTTTAGGTGTCTCTGTATGTTTTTCTTGCAGCTTAGGAATGCTGAGCTTTCTTGTCTCACAGTTTTTCCCAGTTGTGTTCTTCACCTTATTTTAGTTTTCATGCAGATCATTTTCTCATAAGGGGAAGGAACTTGAGCAAATAGTTGTTTATTCATGAGACAGTACTTCATATCTTTTTGTAACTCTTTCCTATGTCACGCAATGAAGATATAGGCATCAGCCACATGTGTCTGTCACATCTTTGATCCAGAAAAAATCTTCAGAATGAGCAGAAACTATGATCAGAAAAAATGTATTGCTATAGAAAATATATTGTTGTTTCTTGCATTACACAAACAAGGCACTCTCTGGGGATGAGGAAACTACTTTTGAGCTGACCTTCTCTTCATCACTCCTTTCTTCCCAGGCCAACTTTGCTCCCAAATTCTCTACATGTCACTGCAGGAGAATGGTGAATGCGGGTTGTGGTTGGTTCATCACATGTTGTCTCTGCTGCTCCTTCCTCCTCATGTTCTTCCCCTGCTGTGTTGTGGGGTGCCACTCACAGGGTACAGTCATCCATGAACTCTTTAACATTGGTCCTTCCCGCAGGCTGCAGTTCTAGATGAACTACTACGGTGTGGGTCCTTTCCATGGGGTACAGTCCTTCAGGAACAGACTGCTCCAGTGTGGGTCCCTCATGGAATCACAGGTCCTACCAGAAAACCTGCTTCAGCATGGGCTTCTCTCCATGGACCTCAGCTCCTCACAAGATCTTGATCCAGCATGGACCCTCCATGTGCTGCACCTTCCTTCAGAGCACATCTACCAGCATGGGGTCCTCCACGGGCTGCAGGTGGATTTCTTCTCCACTGTGGACCTCCATGGGCTGCAGAGGGACAGCCAGCCTCACCATGGTCTGCACCACAGGCTGCACGGGAATCTCTGCTCCAGCACCTGGAGCACCTTGTCCCCTACTTCACTGGCATTGGTGTCTGCAGGGCTGTTTCTCTCACATATTCTCACTCCTCTCTCACAGCTGTTGCATGGAATTCTTTAGTCTTTCTTAACTATGTTATCACAGAGGTGCCACCACCATTGCTGATGGGCTCAGCTTTGGCCATTGGTGGGTCCACCTTGGAGCTGGCTGGAACTGGCTCTGCCCAATGTGGGGGTAGCTGCTGGCATCTTCTCACAGAAGCTACTTCTGCAGCCCTCTCCACCCACCAAACCTTGTCATGTAAACCAAATTTGTGATGTTAATAAAAAGCTTTTGAAAATAGACTCAGAATAAACTATGATTCAGTTACAGGATGGGTTCAATTGACTCGTTTTTGTAATCTTCTTAGTTACTGTATTTGAGGAGTAGGAAAGAAAAGGAAACATCCAAGATGCAATGTCTTTTCTGGACTTCTACAACCTCGGTGCATGTAGAAGACACTTGTACCTTCACAGACATCCTTCCTCTGTGAGATTTCAGACTCCAAAGTATGGTAATTAAGAAAACAATGAGGATTAATTTTATTCTGAAAGTAGGTTTTTCTAAAATCTCTGTAGAAGTATCATCTCATACACTTTCATTTTTCAGTCAGTGACCCTCCACCTCTTTCCAGCATTTGTCGTCCCTCAGGAAAAAGAAGAAAATGTTCGCAATGTGCATCACTTAAAAACTCTCTTTTCTAGAGGACTGACGCAAATTTTAGTCACTCTACAAATCTATAGATACAGCTATCATTTCTTAGGAGCAGCAGAAAAAGAAGGTTAATTAGCAGCACATTGGTACAATTAGCATGTAATATTGGATTTTGAGCACAAAGGAAGTCATTTTAAGTGCATCACAATACTCATTTGTTAACAACTCTGTTTAAAATGTAAACTATCCTGCTTACCTGGAATGTGATTTAATCTATTATGACTGCTCACCTGGTATGTTTTACACTTTTCTGCATTTATTAAATTAAATTAGAATATTGTCTTTGCAGAGAACTTTCTGGGAATGTCCCAATATCTGGTCTTGCAAACAATTTTGGATGCAGGTATTTTATTTTCCATAAGATAAATCTTTATTTTTCCTGGAAATAACAAAATAATATGGAAAATAAACCACAAAAATCTTGGTGTATTGCCGGCTGAATTTTACCATCTAGTCTTAGTTCTCTTAGAAAACTCTATTTTGGTACTTTAAAACAATAGGAAGACATATTGGATTTGACTGAATTTCAATGCTATGAACAATTTCTTAAATACTGTAGTATTGGGTATTTCTTTCACTTGAACAGAAAATTACCTGATTATGATTTTGGTGAAGATTATAATGATGAAGTAATATGTAGTGTATGATTTTTGTAACAGGAGCTGTTAGAAAAAGCTTTGATTTTTTTTCAGAATTAAATTTTGGACTGACCTGAAAGAAATCCTGGATTATTTTATTCTATTAAAATCTCTGTTTAATTAATTTTATTTTAATTTAATGTAATTTAATTTAATTCAAAGCTATTAAATCTAATTCAATGCCAGTCCAGATCAGAATGAAACAATGGAATTTCTGCAGAATTAAAGAGATTATCTTGGACCATTTTGTTCCCGGCGTGCAGTTGTTATCTCTCACTACACTGTCTCAAAAGCCTCTTACTCAGAATTCACATCACTTTTAGTATTATTCATGTGAGTTGTCCAACCCCGTCACACAGGTTGTACAGTTTAGCCTTGCCCGCTCACTCCAACACTGCATTTTGATTCTCAGGTGAGATGTCCCTGAAAACCCCCTGAGCAGCAAGGTCTCCCCCATGGTCAGGTCCCACAGCTGGTGCCCAACCTCTGGCAGGCTCCTGACGTACCTTGAGTCAGCCCTCCAAGGGTTGGCCACCCCACCTCCTGGAAATCCTCCTACCCTTTGACCACACCGACTGGGGAACTCCTGCTTCACACCATAAGAGATATGTAGAGGAGCAGAAGTTAAATGTATGTAGTGATTTTTTTCTTTAAGGTTCAAACAGCTGAAGTATTTGGACCTTAGGAAAGGACTGAGATCACAGAGAGATCAAGGCTCTGCTAACACTTAGCAGAAGGAATGTTGAACTCTTCATCTGATGGCCAACTGATGTCACAGACCTGCAGGTTCTGTAGTCATCCTAAAGCTAAATAGTAAGCCAGCTCTCGGGTAAAAACAGATAAAGGAGCATCAAAATGGCTGTAGAGTCATACACTCCACACAGACTTACATTCCAAAGTTTGGAAATCTTATTTAGCTCAACTGGCACATCGTCTACTCCAGTTTCCTTTATCTGTCATAACAGCAGTAATAATAGCAGCAATGATATTAATAATAATGAGGTAAATGTAAAATAAAAATAAAAATAAAAATAAAAATAAAAATAAAAATAAAAATAAACAAATATAAATAATGTAAAGAAGAAATAGAAATAGAAATGGAAATAGAAATAGAAATAGAAATAGAAATAGAAATAGAAATAGGAATAGAAATAGAAATAGAAAACCTTTCCTTTAACTGAGACAGAGGAAATGCATTTTTGTAAAACTTTCTCTCATGAAAAAAACCCAAACATCATTGCAACTGTGTGCTACTGCCAAGACTCACTATGAGGAAATTAAAAAAAAAAAAGTGTATTTTATAAAAGGAAGCACAGAGTGAGCTAAATACAAGAGGTATCAACTCTAGATAACTCATCTTAAAAACAACAGATTCAGTAGGATGGCATCTGGCCCATCTAG
This sequence comes from Caloenas nicobarica, assembly GCF_036013445.1. NCBI lineage: Eukaryota > Metazoa > Chordata > Aves > Columbiformes > Columbidae > Caloenas > Caloenas nicobarica. The sequence continues at coordinate 75,482,306 of NC_088284.1, read as the reverse complement.
AGAAGAAATTCAGAGTGGCAATTACAACCACTGGATTTTGGCTAGTTTATTGCCTTCCAAATAAAGCAGAGCCAGAACAAAATCTTTTATCCTTCTCTGGGAATTTTATTAAGCTTGTTTGTCTGCATACAACTTTCAAGGTCACACTGTCTAGAAACACAAAATTATGGGATGGTTTGTGCCAGGGAAGACTTTAAAGGTCCCTAGTCCAACCTCCTCTGCCAGGGTCAGGGACTAATATTTCACTAGATCATGTTGATCTGAGCCCCTTCCAGCCTGATCTTGAACACTGCCAATCATGGAGCATCCACAACCTCACTGGGCAACCTGTTCCTGTGTGTCACCACTCACATTGTAAAAGATTTCTTCCCTATGTTCAATCTAAATCGACCCTCTTTCAGTTTAAAATCATTGCCCCTTGTGCTGTCACTACAGGCCCTGGTAAAAAGACTAGTAGCCTTACTCTTCTGGGTTTTTTTCCTTTCTCTGTTGTCTTCCTTGCCTTTGCTTGAAGGACTTTCCAGATGAGATTCCACCCAGTCTTTCTACCTGGATCTCATTGCAGCTATACACTCATAATTTCAGATGGGATCTGTAGCACTGTTTCACAATTTTTCTACTCCATGAACTCCACTAATAGCGACCTCTCTCATTCATTTTCATGCATATTTATCTTGGTTCATAATGACTCACTATCTTTCCTGTTGTATTTATTTACTTCTCTAACTCAAATCTGTTAACATTGCATTCACTTTGTAATCAAATATTTGAAATCTACATTCACTACACTGAAAATCTTCAGTTCTTCATGCTTCCTGTTGAATCATTTATGTTTAATGTTAAATTCAGAGACAGAAAAGGTAAAAAAAAAAGAAAGCAAAAGCTCTAGGTATCTGGAGAACATTGTTAACAGTATTACAGCTATTAGGAAATTGAAAGAACGAACATAATCTAATTCTTAGTACAGTGTCCATGACCAACTGGTAACTGTAACCCCCAAGACTTCCTTAAATGAGTAAATGTGAGCTAAAGATTGACAGACCAGAATATAACCATGTTACTGTAAAATACCAAAAAGTTGCTGACATTTTATTAAAAACTTCAATGTCTTCTTAAAAGAAAGAAACCTTGCTTATGCTAACATGTTTTTCTCAATGCCCTCTATTCAGCCAGTGTCCACCACACACAACCTCACCATGTTATGTCTAATTAACTATAACAATCAAAGCTGAAGAGTGGATGAGCTTGTTCATAAATCTCAGGCTCTGAAATAATTATCTCTGTTAAAGGCTCCATCAGTTCTTTCTGATAAAGTGTGTTTCCTCCATTAATTCCCAATTCTCATAAATACTACACAGATTCATAATTAATGCAGGGCCTTGTGCTGTCAGTTGTTGTCATGGTGAATGTGTTTCTTTATATTGTGCCTGCCTGAGTTAATTCTGAATTCTGCCCACTCATTTGTTCTACTTTTCTCTTAATTTTCAGACTTCTTGGTCATAACTACAATGTTACACTACAGTGCTCCTCACAACTGCCTCCTTTTTGCTAAATTTCAGATGTATTTTCAAAGATCAGTTCTGAATCTTTCAATTCACCTTTATTGCCTCAGATTCAAATGACAGGTGATGTCTTATCAGCCTTGCAAAACTGTAAAATCAGCCTTTCAAGATGAAATCAATTACAAACCATTTTCTACCTCCAAACTTCTTTTCGTAGCCTCTCCATTACGTATTCCACATTTTGAGTTTGGAGAACAGTTTACGTCTTTTGATAGTACTGTTTCAAAGTCAGGTTACTCTCTCTGTTTTAACCTACAGCTAATAAATGCAGCAAGTGCTTCAACTGACCTGCTGTGGTCTGGAAAAACACAGATGGAAATGGTATTTGAAATTCCTTCCAATAACCTTTCTGCTTCTATGGACCTTCAGCTTGGACATACTGCTCTATCTAGTGCTGTTTAGTCTGTTCAGGGCATTAGTATTTTTCATTTCTACCTTTCTACGGTATAGTGTTCAGGAATTGCTATAAGGCACCAGCTAATGGACAGCAATTTTATTTGTTTCTAACCCAGCCATTTTTTTTCCACCAACACACTGTGTTCCTCCTTTTCTTCTTGTGAACCTCTTAAAATAAAATACTCAACAAAGTGATTATAGGTGTAAGTCATTTGATTAATCAAAAGCTTAGCAGGTCTGAGGACTGAGGCTGAGGGCTGAGGTTGAAGAGTCATAAGCCATAATAAAATTGCATGAGGAGTCACCAGGACCTCAGCAGAAAATGCCTCTGCTTCCTGAAGCAGCTGTTAAGGGGCAGAGGTTTCCAGATGTAAAGAGTGAGTGATGCAACTTTCACCAAATACTTTAGGATCCATCATGGAAACAATTTGAAAGACTCTTGACCCAATTTAGCATTCCAGGAAAAGCAGTTAAAATATGTACAAAATTGGAGCAATAGAGTCCCTTTAAGAGGTGAGAGGAGGTCAAACACCAGGAAAAAAATTGAAGAACAGGTGCTCAGCTGGAGTTCAGAAGACTTAGACCTACAGCCTGGCTCCATTCACTGAGGCCTTTGCCAAACTCTTCTACACTTGTTTCCACATTAGAAAGATGCGACTTTAGATATATTTCTTCCACTTTCCTTTTCCTCACACTTTTGTCAGAAATAGACAACTGGAAAAGCAATAACAAATATAAAAATTGTATTTTCTGCTAAACCAAACACAACAAACAAACAGTCTCTTGCTCTGGTTCAACCTGCTCTCTTTTCTGCCTGCAGGAATTGTTTTAGCTCACAACTCAGTTGGGACAGGTGCGAAGTAAAAATTAGTGGTAGACAGATGTTTTTCAGTAAGCATATGCTTGGATTTGTATCTGAAAATTAGTGTGAAAGGGAATTTTGTAATAAAAATCTGTTCTCAAAAACACAGATATATCGGTAAACAGATAGATAGAGAGACATATATAAAAACTGTTTTTCCTTATGTTACATACAAATTTGATACAAGCTTATATAAACCCTAGGAAGCTTGTCCAGTAGAAATTGAAAAAAAATAAATACATATGTGACATTTATATATAATCCAGATAGATTTCCAGTGGCTATATCTAAAAATATAAACATATAAACATCCCAGTTGCATATTATCATGAAGAAAAATAAACAATATTTCAGGAAATAAGCAGTATTTCAGAAAGGCAGTAGTGATTAGACTCAGGGCAAACAAACATTTGTGTTACTACATGGACACACTAGAGGAAAACTACAGCTGCCAGAGATCTGTATTATTTAAATACTTTAACTACTTTGTTTTCCCAACTCATAGGTTCTTGTCCATACCCTTCACAAAATTCAATAATATGATACCACTGAAAGCAGTGGAGTTCAGCTGAACTCTGTGTACGGATAACCTATCATTAATAACCCAGCACAACTCAAGATTATTTCTGCTTTTTCTTTTGTTTATTCAGCCATCTAGTCTTCTGATAGATTTTCTTTAACTGATCTAAGATTCCGTTTTTCAAATAGTTTTTGTGCTCCTCAAACTGTATCAGTTGGTCAGAAAGACTTCTATTCTACTGAAAAGGTAAATAAAAAAGACAAAACTAAGTAAAATACTTCAGCTAACTTACCAGTTAAATTAAAACATGACATTATGCATACAAGTTTCAAATCTGAAAGGTCAAAATGAGCAGGTAGCTGAAAGTCTAATACTGCAACCATGCACCTAAACAATCAAAAAACCCTGTTTTGCCATCATTATCCATACATACAAGCAAATACAAATATGTCAAAGAGACAGCTGCAGTATACCACAAAGAAAATATTCCTCGCCATTTCCCCTATGTCCCTCATAAGAGCATTCTAAGGCACCAAAGCTTTGATCTGGTGAACAAAACTGATGCCAGTATGCAGCTAATAGTGCTTACTGAAATCAGGACAAATTAATTCCCTGTTGGGCCTCTGGAATTGATTTTCTTCTTTCTGGCCCGTGAAAAAAGATTCAACACTTGAGAAAGCAGCAATAGTATCAGTAAACTCAATAGCATGTGACAGACGAGGTGTATTGAAGCGAGGATTTAGCAAGTTCAGACTACAAAATGGAATATTGGAATTGGAAAGAGCTCAAATGCATTTTGGGTTTCATGGCTGTGCAGGAACATACAAGGAATGGAGAAAAATCCCCTGCTCAAAGTATGTTGGAGGGGAATTTGTCCTTGGCTTCACTCTTCCACTCAAAGATAAGGGCTGGAGCAATCAACTATGGGCTGCAGACAGGCCAGCTGTCTGTCAGCACTTCTTAGACTAGGCAGAGAGAGCACGGTAGGATGCTCAGCTAGGTCACCCTCTGTGGACACAGAACACTTGTTTTCTTGGAGTTCTTGTGCATACACACTCACGTGCACAAATGTTGTCCAAGCTGTAAATAACTGCAAATGATTCTGTGAATTAGGCGCTGCTTGTCCAAACACAGGCAGACCTTTTTAGCTATCTTGCCACTTTCATGGACACTGGCATTTCAATAATAAAAATTGAAACAGAAAAATATTTCATCTGCACCTTTGATGTTTGTAAATGATGGCAGAGTCCATGGTAATGCTAACGAAACATTGACAGTTCCCCTTCAAGACTTGTAGCATCTGTACCTTAACACAAATTGACTTTCTGGCTGTTTGCAACCATTATATTGCAAGTGGCTAATACAAATATATTAAGATACCAGGAGACTTTGGCCCTGCCAGAGCAGCAGGAGTTACATAGTCTATCCATTCACATTATCAGTATATATGTAGAAGATCTAATTTAAACCACATCTTACTACTTTTTAGTAACCTAAGAGAGGGAAAGCAAGTTCAAAAATGTTGGGGAGAAAATACCTGAAAGCAATACTAAACATAAAGGTCTAAACCAGCTCTGTCTAGGATTGTCAGATTGGTTTTCCTAACTCACTAGAAGCAAACTATAATCCAACATGTTGCACTGCAGAATGTCTGTAGGATGTTTCTTAGAAAAACTGCTGACAACCAGTTGACCTGAAATAAAAAGTTAAAAATGACATTTTTCTCTGTCACCAGTTTTACTTGCTGGTACTAACTTTCTTATATGTATAGCTGATACAGAGTATTACAGAAAAAAAATATCCAAAGAAATAACTCTGTTTTGGTCCTTTCCTCTGATGCTGTTCTAGCTGTGCTTACTGATATATTACTGTGCTCATTGTTAATTAGTAAATGACTCCTTATTTCCTGCCATGTGCAATTTCACATGTGCATAACACAGCTCATTCATCGTGCACTTGTTCTTACATATGAATGTCTATAACACAGATGCAGAACCAGTGCTTCCAGCTGTGGATGTTCTTCATAGTACAAACACAAGGAAGCCAGCTAAATCAAATGCCAATCTGCCAACATAGTTAGTTACAAAGAGTGCTACAGAAGCTCCAGTTTACAGAAGAAAAGTCAATGGAGCTTGCATTCAAATGTTTGCTGGCAAATGCATGCTAAAAAAATATACAGAATTATGGTTGTATGTACCAGAGACAGACATGGACTTTGACATGCATGCTAAATAACTTCATTGGCACAAAGGAAAAAACTACTAACCACATTGAATACACAGTCACTTCAAAGTCCTCACTCCAAGACAGAACAATATGGTCACTGAATGGGTGGACAACAAGTCAGGCAAAATATTTTATTTTTAGTGAGTAGTTTACGGGGTAGTAGTTACTAAGTCGTACCTGAAGGCTGGCAACGCGTGGGGTATAGCAGGGGTCTATCCTGGGATGTATCTTGCTTAATTTATTCATTAATGGTATGGGAAAAGCGAAGGAGAGCCATCGTGAGGTTTGCAGATGATGCTAAACCGGGAGGCCAGTCAACATGTGCAAGAGCAAGGCGGCCATCCAAAGGGACCAGAACAGGGAGGAGAAATGAGCTGAAAAGGGTCACATCAAATTCTGCAAGGACAAAAGCCCAGAGCAAGAGCAGGGATTATCTCCTCTGCTCAGCACTTGTCAGACCACAGCTGGGTCCTGCGTCCAGTTTTGATCCCCTTGCATCCCTGCAAGTCAGGACAGACATCAACAAAACAGGGCAAGTTAAGGGGAGGCCACTGAGAGAGTGGGGCTGGAGCACTCACCGTGTGAGGTGAGGCTGTGAGGCCACGGCTGGTTCAGCTCAGAGCAGAGATGTTTTTAGGGCACCTGAAAGCTCCTTGATGCCTATAGGGAGGAAATCGAGGTGCTGAAGCCAGGCTGTTCACCAGGGTAATTAGTAGGACAGCAAGAAAGAGTGGCATCAGCTGAAACGAGAGAGGTTTGGGATAGAGATAAGGAAAAGCTTTTTATGCACAAAGACAGGGAGTAGGGCCCAGAGAACTTTTACCACCTTGAAGGATTTGAAGCCTTAACTGCCTAAAGGCCCGAGCGACCTGGTCTGATCCCAGGTATAACTCTACTTTGAGCACAAGACTGAAGAAGAGACCTCTTGAGATGCCTTTGTTGCGGGTGAGTGATTTAGGGTCCTGCTTGCCACAGAACAGTGCTTAGATCACTTGAAGAAACGTGTGACATGAAGAATTCAATGGCAAGGTTCACTCTGTTACTTACTGCATGGAGGAAATATGCCAAGGAGAATCAGGCGAGAGTTGTTTTAGAGTGATTTATAATGGCACAGGAGATGTGACAGGGTAGAGAAAGTCCCTCCTGTTGAGTCACAGGGTTCAGAATGGCCTCCCTTGCTTTCTAAACTCCTTCTCAGAAAAGAGCCTAGATGCAGCTGGATTTAAACTTAGCCTCAGACTTGATCAACAGTTTATGTCTAAGAACAATTGTTTGCATCTACCTCTCATTCAACCTGATGCTGTAACAAGATGCCTTTCATAAGTCTCTAAAGGGCCTAGAAGCTCCAGACTAATTTCCATGGAATGATTGTGTTTGTTTGTTTGTTTGTTTGTTTTCAATTTTTTTCCCATTTCAGCTTTCAGAAGTTCTCCAAAAGATTTCTATAAACAAGATTTCATTGTATGGTTACCCTGTGTGTCCCTTGCTCTCTCTAATGCATCTATAAGCTTTAAATTGTGTCCATCATCCTCAGCAACTTATCAGTCCTCAAGGTATCTAAGAAAAGATCTTAAGGATGTCTTTTTCCTCTAGATGTTTGTTTGCTTTCACTCCATATCTTTGTAGTCAGAAGAACAGATACTGGTATTTGGGTACTATTTGGGTAATACGAGTTTTTATGACAGAACTGATGAATCTTTTCCTGTCTTTAAGACATGGAATTATGTGGGGCATCCGGGGTGGGGGCGAAGGAGTTTGTAAGATCACACATTAACCTCCACCTAGTGTTTTCTATCACAAGACATAGTTGATCAGTGGGCATGTGACAGAAGTAATACTTGTAGAGAATTACTTCCAGCTGTGCAAGTATATTTCTTTCTAGTAGGCTGGTCTGTAGGGACTCCAGTTTTGGAAATCAATAGATACACATTCTGTCATTTATTTACACCCTTTGTGAAAGCTTCTGTCAAGTCACTTTTAATTTTGATAAAATACATTTTCTTGATTTAAGCTGTACACATCTCTTGGGATCCACAGCAGGAGACAATAAATTAGCCGAGGGGACTTTTCGCTAAAAAACTCTCAAAATTTGAAATAAACACAGTAGCTTAAACACATAAAGACTGACCAAGAATAAATGATTTCTTACACTGCACCTAAGGGCAGTTAATTGCCTACAAATGCAGTACAAAAAAACCTGTCAGCTGGAGGGTTGAAATAAATTCAACCATCACTAGTGGGAAAAGAAATAAAAATAATAACTGTGATAACTATTGTGTGATAACGTGCTGTGAACCAGCATTCATCATAGATAATGCCTTGTCTTCATCATCATGACACGCTGCTGCTTCATAACCTTTAATGCGCATGTCTTGGCAATACCGTATAAGACCACAATGATACCCGTGCTTTACAGACAGTCTCAGGGACTATGGCCCGGGCCATCCAAACCACACATCTGGCACCTGAGGACAGGTCTTTCACACGTTTCAGAGCCTGTATGCTCATGGTGGGATCACCTCGGAGAAGGGCATAATGCCCACTCACTGTGTGCTCACTCCCTTTGCTCAGTGGGAAAGAGAGAAGATGGGATGAGAAAGCTCATGGTTGAAAGTGAATGCAGTGAGATTGCAAAACTGACTAGAAATGGGAAAAAGCTATTTGATTTCTTGTTAATTAAATTAGATTGGGCCAGTGAGAAACAAAGTATTTAAACAGGGTTTTTAACCTCTTCCACAAAAGGAAATTTTGGATGATGTTTTCTTTATCGTATGCACAGTACTTCTGAATTATTCGGTGTCCTCCAGGAAGGTATCCACTATTGATATAAGGGGATTATGGTATTTATTCTCTTACAATACATATTTGCACTAAACCTTATCTGAATAAGGAAAAGGGCTGTTTAATCACATGGTGTGGAATAAATAGCGTGACAATAGCCATATACTAAGCTGTAGGAACAAACGATCTTAATGATCTACCTCTTAGGTGAAAGCAAAATGATTGAGCACACGAAACAATTTGGGGATGGAAATAAAAAATGCCACTGGGTTGTGACACAGCCTGTGAGTCCATTGCATAGAAAAAGAGATCTGTCAAATGAAGCCTAAGGCCAAGCCATACATTTGGGTGCCCTTTCCTGCATGGGCATCTCAGATATAAGGTGGCTCAAAGTGAACAGGAGCTTGTACGCTGCAAATTCTAAAGGGACTCCAGAGAAAGGAAATGGTTAATGGCAGATATGAGGCTTTTGCTGTTACGGTAAATAGTTGCAATATAGATGTGGAACAGGCATGTTCCTCATGAGCAATGACGTTATTACTAAGCCATGAATGTGACCACTTCTGTTATTACAGTTACATTTCAATTATCTGTTCTGCATGCATCGTTTGCTGCTTTTTTTTCAGCTCAAAACCCCTGTAGAAATCTGACATGCACTGTAAGGTGACAGCACATCAACTTTCTGGCTTGTTCAGTCCCCGCAATCAGGACTGAATATTATTTTGGTTTACCTGTCTCCTCACATTGTCATTTTGAGCTCCTTCATGAGTGTGTGGATGAGCTTATATAAAATAACCTAACACGCTTGCATGAGGCTTGAGTGTTAAATGTGAAGACTTGTAAAAAATTGCATAAACTAAGAGGGGGTGGAAGAGATCTATTTTTTTCGTTATGAATGGAAAAGTATTTACAGTTCAAGAGAGAATTTAAAATAAAAATAACAAGGGACACTAAGCACAAGTAATTGGTAGATTTGCTGATTGTTCTACATTTTAAAGACTTTGCTGCAGGAGGGATTTTGCATTGTAACTCTCCTCAGATTGTGGAAAAAAAAGAAGAGGCAAATCAAATGAAAATTCTGCAATGGTTCCAGCTAGTTACATCTTTTGTTTTCAGCTGTGGGAAACCATATACAACACGGAGAAGAACAGAAAGGAGAAAATAAAACTTTGAGATATACTTTAGAAAGGTACTATTTTTGAAAAGGGTTAAAAATGAATTCAGGAAAAAATTTACAAAGAAATGTCATGAAATAGCTAGATAAAAAAGTTGTATAATGCAATATGCTAGGAGCTGTTATTCGACACATATGAATTTTATGAAATTTAAATTGTTAAAATACCACTTATACTAACTGAAAATATATACACAGATACTTTGTAAACTTCAAAATCTTACAATTTCCTATAAATAATATCTCAATATCTCTCTCTCTGTCTTTTTGTTTGTTCATTTTTATGAAATAAGGATGAAAGCATCACATTCAGGAATAAGGAAATTTGAATAGTATTATGGAAAATAGCAAAACTGCCAATGTTTAAGAGGAAGTGGAAAAAACAGTAAAAATCTTTTCCATTAGCTTCAGTAGGTTTTGGATTAGATTCACAGATCAAATTATCACAATGGATTTAGAACGAAAGTGGGAGGACAGATAGAAACCAATATTTCTAATCAACTTCTATAAAGAGAAAAGAACAACAACAACAAAAGTTCAAAAAAGACATGCACGTTAAAGTTGAGAATAAAGATTAGATAACATTGATGAATTAATGTCTCCTTTTTCAGAGATATGAGTAAATTTTATTCATATAGTGAAGTTCCCACTCATGACTTGTGTTGTGCTGCAAGTATAAAGCTTTACCACAGAGCTTTGTGAAAAGCGAAAAAACTATAAGGTGTCATTGTGATTTATACAGGATTTATGATCTCAGGCCACTCATGACTGCATCACAGAAAAGACCTTCATCAAAAGCATGGTTCTGGCTGGGACTTTGTCCAAATAGAGACTAAAAGGTCCTCTCTCCACAGCCTTATTCCCAGGAGACCTGAACATGAAATAGTTGTATTTTTTCATAAAATGGATTGTCTCCTGTCTCCTTTCCCAGAATTGCTAGCAGTCGATTGGTTTGAAACACAACAGAAATTTTCAGGTAATTTGATGTGTATTACTTTGTACTTGGGAGAAAACATGGTCTGCTTAGCCCCTAGTGTGAATATTCTAGCACAATCTTTCTAATCATAATGTCTTCTCAGTCTATGCCAGTGTTTCCCAGTATCCTGGGAACATACAATAAAGAGCCTTAAAAGTCCAGACTGCAAATGTGCATTTCAATACCTCAGCCCACTCAAAGCTAGAACATGGAGAAATTGGAAAGAGGCTTGAAAACCACTGCAGGAAAAGATCACAATGGCACAGAATCTCAAACAGAGATTGACAGCAGAGAAAAATAACGGATATTGTTTTGAGGTAATGAAACACAGAAGACACAGGATGGGAGCAAATATTACTGCAGACAATATCTTTGGCAAAATTGGTCTCCTCAAGCTTTTTAAACACCTGGATCAACAGATACATCTTCCAACATGCAAAATATTGGAGTTATTAGATACTCATTTACACATATATTATTGTATGTATTATTCAGAGGTTTGGATTTTAAATGCTAAATTTCCGAACAGCTGAATTATAGGAGCATGATGTTTTGGTTTGGTTTTGTTTGTTTGGTTTGGATTTGTGGGGGCTTTTTTGTTTCCCTTTGTGAGCAGCAAAACCAGTTTTCTAAGGTTTGGGAACAAAGGTCACCAAAAAAACCCCACAAACCCATGCCGTATACTGCTAAGAGTACTCTGTACTCCCCAAGTAGGACCAAACAATATTACACTACTAAATATTTTCAAGTTGCTTGGATTGGGAACTAGTGGTCTGAAAGCTAGAATTAGCTTTTGGTCTTATTTCACGTTGTTCACATCATAAAGTTCTTGGCCATATTGTTTTTGTGATAAAGCTAAGAAGTGGTAACATGTGGCCTGCCATAGGTATTTGGAAGTAATTTTTTAGCTTGCATCTGAAGAAGAGTTCCCCAGCCCAGGACATGGCAGATGATAACACAATTCCTTTGCCCAGCATTTTGATGGCTGAGGATGGGCACAATAACAGTGGTGCAGCCCAGCAGAGACTGGTGTGACATTTGTGAAGGAGTCACTGCACCAGCGCAATGAGGAGAAACAGATGAGGCAGCTTTTCCCAGTCTTGTGGATTTTACAGCTTGGAATGGGAATGAGCTCAGAAAGCCAAAACAGTTCATGTAAGGCTCATGCAAAAGGCTGTGTCCAATTAACATCCTCAAGGGAGCTATTTCTCTGAAACATGGACTGACTGCAGCTAACTTTGCCTCATTGCTCTCTGCCCCACATGGATAGACAGTTTCAACCCCAACGGTCTGAATGTGTGTTGCCATCTGGCTCTTCTAAGGCCATATCATGACAGGGATGAACAAAAGTAACTAGATTAAATAAGACTTAGCCTCCCAAACCTGTAAGGCTCTTTTAAAAGGCTTAAGTACAATACTCAAGGAACTACCTAATTCAAAGATGTGTGGTGTCTTTCAAGAAGTTTACCATTGGAAGTTACTAAGTCCTGGTCTTACCTAGGGATGCCATGGATCTTCCAGATCTCACAGTCACAATGCCATACTCAGAAAGACAAACTAGAGCAAATATTGTTAGAAAAGGTTCTATGGCTTGTATTATTCTGGGGTTCAGACAAAGTAATCATAATGCTCATTTCTGTGCTCACCTCCCCTGAATCAGAGCCAAAAACCACCCCTCTGAGGTCCTTTAAATACAGGTTTCACAATCTAGTTGTTGTTACATGCAGTTCATTAGTTGTGGGTCACTGAGGTTTTTTTTCTGGATATCTTCATAGTGGACATAAATGAAAATCTTGTAGGAAATGTTGTCTTTCTACCTTCTACTTGGAGTGGCCATGGTAAACCCCTGTGTGAGGAAGATGAATTAATGAAATTATCATGAACCAGACATTGTTTTATGCATCTGACATGGTGTTTGTACTGCCTATGTATTTTAGCTACAGTCTTAAAGACACATTTCTCTATTGGGAGAGTCATTCATACCTTAACTATACTTAATGAAGATGTATTTTCTAAGGCAGAAAGGGAGGGAAGGAATGGGAGGATTTCTTTGTCACCTCTGCATTTTAAAAGCACACAGAAGAGAAATAGCTAAAAGTAAACTCGAAAAAAAGACAAATCCTGCAAGATACTCTCTCACCAAATCCATATCATCTTAGTTCATGCTGCAAGTAGGAACAGCTACTGGCAAGTACCATTTCAGAGATAACGTATGTTTGCAAGAAATCCTATTGGTGTTTATCAGACAGTTGTAATCTCATGCACAAACCCTGGAAACCCACCCTGCAGGGTCCACTTACAGGCACAGCAATCAGCTTAGCCATGAGAATTCCTGGCTACTCAGGGTGCAGAAACATCAAGATGTGATATCAGCCACAATGGTAGTAAATACAGTGGTGGAAAATGAGAAAAGAGTGTGGCCAGATTCCAGAAGCCTGGGAGAGAAAGTGTTTTCTAAAAATTGTGGCAAAAGAGAGACACACAATAAGAAATGCTCACCTGAATTGGTCGCAAATTTTAAGAAACACTGATGGTTTTGCACTATGTCTGAGATTGCTGCCACACAGCAAAAGTTCGGCTCTACCTGCCTGCCAAGCACACATGCCTTTCCTCCTGAGGCAGATGTCACAGTCCATGCAGTGACACTCCCAGCTTCCATTCGCACAAGTCTGTGTGACACGATAGAGCAAGCAGGGGATGTGTTCACATTGATCTGTGATTCTCTGGGGGACAAGGCTGCTTAGGGATGAAGCAGTGTCCCTGCCCCTTGTTCCAAGTAATCAGACCTCACATGGTACTTCTCACAATACACATTACAATACATGTCACTGTGCCACAGGCATGACATCTTCACGGCAAACAAGTCATGTTTGCTACTGGTCTATGAAGATAACAAAAAGCAGAAGCACAATGGCTTGTTAAGTGCAAAGCGCAAGTTTTGTTGACTGATTTAACTGACTTTTCTCTCAGCTTTCAGCTGCTTCTAACTGTAACCTCAAACTTATAATTGCAGACCTGAAAATAAGCTACTGGGTGAATGACTGGATGGATGGATAGATGGATGGGTGGATGGACAGATAAATGGATAAGTGAATGCATAGAATGTTTTCTCCATCCCTAACAGCCTTTTTCCAGCAAATATGAGTCCTATAACAATATAAGATATCATCTAAAGAGATTTCTGCCAAAATGCAGAGGGAAAAAAAGAACAACTGTGAAAGGGATTGTTATTTGGTGCATCAACAGGTGCAGCTCTATTGATTTCTATACATCAGCTGAAAATCTGGTTGTAAAAAGGAAAAGACTGATGAGAGATTTAAAAAACAAAACAAGACAAACCTGTGTAAATATGTGTCTGCATGTATATAGAGGTGCACCATGAACAATTGATATGTCCAGAAAACTGTTGCCAGGCTTTCTAAGTTTACAGAAGCCAAATATCTGAGAATATAAAGCTCTTAGGCAGGTTTTGGTTTTTGTGGTTTTGGTTTTGTTTTTTAATAGATGGAGCAGTCATAGTGTTGCTCTGAAAACTAATCTTCATTTTAGTCTGTATTCCATGTTTGAATTAAGACATTTATAACCTCCAAACTAACTAATCTATAATCTACCTTGTTCAAGGTTTTCCACTTACCAGGTCCAATAATTGAAAACTAGGTAGCAAATGCATGCGGATAAGGACTTGACACTTTGATAATCCCCATGCAGGAAATTTAGGGTGGCCAAGATGATGCATGGTCATGTTTTCCCCCTGGAAAAGAAGTGGAAGTTGGTTGAGCACTAAGACAGGAAGACAAGGTAGGTCATGAGAAGTTTTGCAGTCTTGCAAAGGAAGAGGCAGGGACATACTTGGGCACCACACTTCAAAGAAGAAAATGCAGACCTCATACCTTAACGCCCATAACAGGCATGTCTGCTTGATTTAGACAAAATCTGTCCTGCAGGGACAACAGACACATGAAGGAACATCCTTAACTGTCAGCAAGGAAGGTGATTTATATCCTGACTTATGATACAGTCTGTCCTGGACAGGACTGGCTGCCTGCTGCAGGTCCCGGCCTCATGGTCAGAGTTACAGCAGAGAACAGCGTTTGAATGGTCTCAGTGACATTTTGGCTCTGCTTGAAGTCAATGGCCAAAAAGCTACAAGACTCAAAAAAGTTGATACTCACCTTCAACCTATAAACCATCTATAAATAATTTATAAAATAAAACTCAAATTGTTGAACTGCCTTTAGTGTTTTGACGGCCATGTGTAAGTCACATTAATAAAACCGCCCTGGAATCCAGCTGACAGGAGGAATATAAATATGTCATAGTGTTACTGCCAACAAAGGTAACGTAACCTGCCCAGCAGATCTGATTGTCCTGCTCCGAAATAAAAAAGCATAACCGCATTGTCATCATTTTTTTCTTGAACTGTAAAAATCACAGCAAATCAGCATTTTGGTTTCTGCAGAACATACTTGGAATTCCAAATGTTCAGCAGCTTTAAATCAATAGTGTTTAGCATTTTGATCAATATTTCAAATAGTTCTGTTGAAATAATCGTTCTTTCTGCTATTATCAGCTAGTATCAGCAGTAGTATCAGCTGTTTGGCTGCTTAAGGCTTATTCCTTTTGGTGCTTTTGTCTCAGTCATATGAATTTTCTGTAATTGCACCTGTGTTGTTTTACTATATTTTGTTAACTGTTGTCCTCTGGTATTTATAAATATGTTCTTCCATTTATTTTTCAGCCTTATGATCGGGAAAATAACACATGAATATTCACATACAACAAACAGAGCAGAACCTGAAAACATTTTAAACCATATTTCTTAATGAATGGCTCTGTAAGGAGATAAAGAAATACAACAAGTAAAGTTTAAGAGTGAAATGTGAGGCAAGTAATAACATAACCTGCATTGCACATCCTATTTTATTGTAAAGATTTTATTATATTTAAAATAATGTCATTGCAGTTTGCAAAGTCAGCCTCTGAAAATTTGTAGGCTTACTGAAATGTGTTCATTGCAAGTTAAGACTTGATAATTATATGTTCATTATATGTGTTTTCTACAAGCTCTTTTTTTTTTTTTCTTCAGAGAATCAATGGTCACGTTTGCAAGATTAATAAGCGTCCAGAAAAAATACAGTTCACAAAAATTTAGAAAGCAATCATTTTCTTCAACATAGATGCACTTTTTCCTAATAGTAAAATTGAACATATAATGCTCTTGCTTTTTACAAGAAAGACACTGAAATAATCCATCTCGCTGCTTAACCTCAAGACATCATGAAAATGAAAATTGCTCACAGTCACCATTGCCAGAACTAGGTATAGAACTGGTGGCACTAGACCATTGCCATATCTTCCTAGAGCAAAACTGGAGTGGGAAGGGGCATCTTACCATTGGGTTTTACAGATATTTCTGACAAAAATACTGGAGAGCATAGGGAATCCCAAGTCTGAGTACACAACCTGAGAGCAGACAGAAAAGAACTTTCCATAACAAAAAGTTCCATGTTTTTAAGCAACTAAAAATTGAGTCTTATAATAGAAACTGCACTGTAAATTCAATAACTGGTAGAGCTGATAGCTGCATGATAATCCTAGTGGAGTCCTAACCCAGAACAGAGGCCCACAAAGGCCCTGAACTAATAGACAGGAAGGTAAATACACGATATTCAAAGCTGTTATCTTTCAATAAAAAAGAGAGAAGAGAAAATAAGACATCATGCTGAAGAGAATTTTTCTGAGATTTTTAATAAATGCAACAGGAGTCTCTTATTATTTCTTTTCTATTTTTCAATAGTCAACGCTGTACATTTCACACTTGAGTTTCCTCTTGAGTTTCAGCAAGTCATTGTCAAATATTCTCTGTGCATGCGATTCAGATCTTTTCACCACTACAATACATGCTCAGCCTGAAATAATTTAGTTTTTGAAATTATATTGACTTGAGCTTAACAGCTATTACCATTGCTCCGTGTTTATAGGGGAAAGACTGTTGATTTCCATTTAGTTGCTACAATTACAAGTCCTGAAAAGCAACAAAAAGTTCATGTCCTGTTCATTCTGCCTGATGAATCACAGGCATCATATGAGCATGAAGATCATCACGAAGTACTAGATGCAGGGATTATGGGCTCTGAGAGAAACTGGGCAGAGACCCTGCACCTAAACATGCCAAGTAATTGGCAGAAAACATTGCACCAGCAAAGACAGACTGAGGCTCAGACATTAAGGGAACTGTCTAACCTCTTTTCTCACATCTTCAAGATTAGGGTGGATGAATACATGAGTCAGCTCGCTTAAAAGTGATGCACCATCAAACAGGCATGTGACTAGAGGCAGGCAGTATTTTCAGCCAAAACCTTTTAGGAAAGCACTTTGTGAAGTCTGACCCTTCAGTTCATTGAGGAGAAAGGCCCAAAGTGTCAAAAGAAAGACAAAAAAAAAATCTAAACTTTTAGAGGGGGTTTTTTTCAGTTTTCCAAGTCATACTACGGTTGTATTTTAGCAATATCCTTCTAATTTTTCTCCCTGTGTTTTTCTTTTGTTACTTCAAAGACTTTTTACCCCAATAGATTTGGTTGAATATTTGGAAGCTCACATTCCAAAGTTTCCATTCTTTGCCCAAGTGACAAGAATATAAATTTTTGCCAGGAGATTTCAGGAAACATCACACCCTTAGTCTCTAATTTTAGCTGTCTTTCACTGGGAGCCTTGTTTGCTGGTGAGCTCCCTACAGGGAAGACTATGACAACAGATCATACAAGGTGAAGACTACATACTGAGGTCTGCACATTCTTCTCCAGTCTTCATAACCAAATTGCATGTCCATGTGAGTTGTCTGCACATTGTGCTTGAATCAAGGCATTCTTTCTAAATGCCCATTTGGAGACACAATACATCCACACTTGGAAGTAAAGTCTATACTTACAGGTTTGTTCCTCTATCAGTTTGCCACACAAAGGTGGGTTTGCCACCCGCACTCCACTTTTTACAGACCTCACACATAGTTCTGTTTGAAAAACTGTCTGCAGAAAAAATGTGCCTGTCTCAGCACCCTCAGGAGATCCTGTGAGAATACCTAGTTCAATAAATGGCAGGAATGCCATGAACGACAATTATTTATTGCTGCTTTTTACTTACATTTGTCTTGCAAAGTTGCACACAGCTGAAACTGAACATATAAGCTCTGATATTTTCTCCCATATCGTCAAGATAATTTTTCTCCTCATTTCTTATGAGTGATACCTTCGTGGGGCAAGTAAAGGCAAAGAGTTCTCCTGCTGCTAATGAAATCATCATTTACGTTGCAAAACTTGTGTCACTAGCAGCATGAGTCAGATAAATCTTGTGTGTCTTGGGTGAGGCTTAAGAGAGAGTTTTGGGAGCTCAAAAAAAAAAAAGTAAGCAATTATGCATCTCTTATGACTCTTAAAGGAGGAATGCTGGGAAGTAAATAATTTTTGTCCTTTTATGAGCATTTGTCTATACATTAAACATTCAGATGAAAGTTTCACGAAAAGTATTTGCCCCTTCTGGTAATGCCTTTGCATCAGTTTTCACATTAGATTACCTGTCCCTTGTCTATGGTAAGAACTTCAATGTGTTATTTTAAAATGACTGGAGTAAATTATGCCATATAAGGGTTAAAGTGGAATAAGGTGAGTTTCATGAATTAGTCTTTACTGAGGGACACATAAATGATGTGCTTAATTCGTGCTTCTTATAATGCACTGGACATGGACAGAGCCTGGCAAGGTGAGTCTAGATCTTCATATTTTCCCCATCTACCTAAGGACACTGGCATATGTTGAAGATCTGACCAAGTTCCAGTGAAATAAATGAACATGCTTCAGCAGCTTCAACAGGCTTTGGATCAGCTCATATGTGAATTTCTCTGTTCTTCTGCAACTTCATGAATCAGTCACACAGTCAAGAGAAAACAGAGGTAAACAGAATTGACTCCCTTCTGATTTGAGTAATATACATTCTGCCAGATTTCCACAGACAGTCGGGGAAGACCAGTAATGGGTCCATCACACTACAACATCACTAGAGCACGAAGAGTAGTTTTGGAGCAAAAGGCATTCAGGTTTTTCATGCCACCTGTTCTGCACTCTGTTGTAAGCTGCTGTGGTTAACAGACCTGGTAGTGAGCTTTTGGCGCTAAACAGTGTTACTGTGGAGACTAGAGTTGTGCATGGCCAGAAGCATAAATAGAAATGTGGATGTTATTGGCACATTAAAAAACAGCCTTCATTTAGCAGATAAGGCTGAGGAACAGAAAGATTAAAAGTTCATATTTCATATTTCTCTGGCTTAGACTCAACATAGGAATCAAAAAATTGTTGTCCTGCTAAAGTGAAAAAAAAAGGGGGGAGGGAGGAACCTTAGGCCTAAAGAAAATAGAAAGTTCACCTAAAGCTATCATTCACTGCTTATATTTGCTAAGAGCCCGTTACTATGTAAGGTATTGATAAATGTCCCTATCTTTCCCTTCATTGTAGGAAAGACAGCCCAGCTAGTGCACTCTGTGGTTAAAAAAATAGAGTTTTATTATGTACTTTCACCTAAACACCAGCATGGAATAAGAAGCTTAACACATAAAAAAACCCAAACTACACAATGGAACGAGGTAAACCTGAAAAAGTTATTTGCAAGCAAATCATTCTTTCACCCTAATCCTGCCACAGCTTATGGGAAAATATTTTCTCTGAATATTTTTAAGGGTGAGGTCACACCTTTTTGGTTTCTGCATGGAAAGAGAAAATAGGAAGGTAAGTTGTACGCAAGTAAAAAACTGTCAATGTATGGAATATATTCCTGACTCCTCTGAGGACATGAGGAGTCTGGCATCCACAGTGAAACCCACTCATCCTCAAGACTCAGTCCATATGAATGAAATAAAGCCATTTCTCATTTATAATGAAAAAATATCTCAAGGAGATATTTAATTCAAAGGGTTACTCTGCAAAAGTAGTTAAACTCTACCAAAACTTATGGCTATTTATAATAGCAAAGAGCTGAAATACAGGAAATCATTATTGGAGGTATCCCATGGGTACACGTGTACTATTGTGTCTCCTAAGAGTTCTTAGATGTACAAGTTAAAAGGTAGAAATTAATGATTTTTAAGCAATTTTTTTTTTTTTATCAAGCTACTAATTTCCATTATAACCATTTGCTTTTGGTTTTTTACTAAAGATCCAATATCCATCTTACTAGCTGGAGACAAAACCAAAACAAACCAAAACAACAAAACAAAACAATTTTTTTCTGCATTTTTCATGTTATTGTTTATGACTACTTCTTTGCTGTTGCTAATTTTAAAATTACTTTTTTTTTTTTAAGAATAAAAATTGCACTTTTCTGACAGCTTTAATCATAATGTATCTCAGATCAGTCGTTGGCCAGGGACGTCAAGAACAGGAGAAACTTTAGTAGGTATGTCGGTGGTAAAAGGAAGACTAAGGAAAATGTGGGCCCTCTCCAGAAGGAAACAGGAGACAAGGTTACCCAGGATAGGGAGAAGGCTGAGGTACTCAATGACTTTTTTGCCTCAGTCTTCACCAGTGAGTGCTCTAGCCACACTGATCAAGTTGCAGAAGGCAAAGGCAGGGCCTGGGAGAATGAAGAAACACCCACTGTAGAAGAAGATCACTAAGAAACCCGAAGGTGTATAAGTCATGGGACACGATGAGATGTATCTGCAAGTCCTGAGAGAACTGGTGGATGAAGTTGCTAAGCCACTATCCATCCAATTTGAGAAGTCGTGGCAGACCAGTGAAGTTCCCACTGACTGGAAAAGGGGAAACACAACCTTAATTTTTTAAGAAGGGAAAAAAGGAAGACACAGGAAACTACAGGTCAGTCAGTCTCACCTCTATGCCAAACAAAATCATAGAGCAGATCCTGCTGAATACCTGAAAACTATGCTAAGGCACACGGAAAATAAAGAAGTGATTCATGACAGCCTAAATGTCTTCACCAAGGGCAAATCATGCCTGACAAATTTGGTGGCCTTCTTCAATGGGATTATAAGGTTGGTAGATAAGTGAAGAGCAACTGGCAACATCTATCTGGACTTGTGCAAAGAGTTTGACACTGTCTTGAATTACATCCTGTCTCTAAACTGGAGAGATGTGGATTTGACGGAAGGACAGTGTCACGTCCCATCCTCAGGTATGAGTGGAGGGGAGAAGTGACTGAGGATTGTGGGTCCCCTTTGGTTGGAAAACAGTACACACAGTACTTAAGGTCTGCAAACAGAAGGCTTTTACTTTGCAGCTTGGCCCAAATGGTATATGATTCAGTGGCAGGAGGATTTACATTATTGTAGGTTCAATTGATAAACATAAAAAGTTTGCGGCATATGCAGGGCTGTAAATCTTACGTTACTATGCTACTTATAAAAGGGAAAGCAAAAAAGGTAGAAATATAGGAAAGAAAGAAAAGAGAGAGAAAGATTTCACCATCCTCATGGCTCTACTTTATGTGTGATGGAGTTCGCAGCCTTGGATCCTTTGCCCTGGTAAAGATGGCAAAGGACAGAGGGCAAAAGTAACGAAGGACAGTTTTGCTATTATTTTTTCCTTTAGAGCATTTTTGCAGCACCAGTAAGATGAATGTTTAAGACCTGTGCATATCAAATGACAGAGTAGTGGTTTATGGCATATAACATTTATATAACCCTTTTGATCCTGATGGATTGCAGGGTATTTATTTCACCTCCAGATTTCATTCCAGCAGCTCCTTGTGTTGAGGAATGAAGCCTGGCAGGCTGAAACTCCCTATCTAGTTTGGAGCACAGCAGCCTCTGCCCAGTAACACAAGTTACAATACATCAACCCAGCCATCTGCACTCTCTCTGCCACTGCTGCATGGGACACAGAGGCCAGGTCAAGGTTTTGTCAGCAATTTTCAGACTTCTCTGAAATATTACCGACAGCTGATCACCTCTCCATCTACAATGCTGGCCTCCTAAAAGAGCATAATTTTCTGCTAGTATAAAAATGGCAATCAGAATAAGGATGTAGTGTTGAAGAGGGGAAGACAAAAGTGAGATGTTACAATTCTTTGCCGTAAGTGTTAAAATTAGTTATTTAACATAGAGGACTCTGATTTGACCATGAATATCCAATCTGTCTCTCCATAGGGACAGATAATATGTCTGGGAAGACTGAGAGAATTCACACCATCACTTCTCCCAGTGGAGAAGGGCATCCTGTTTGTCAGGGTAGGACACTGAACCTTCACAGGGCAGAAACAAAAGCACAAGATAAAGACAGGCACTTCATTCAAAACTCATAGAGTGGCAAAGCAGTCATGAAATAATGAAAGTCTGTTTTTTATTGCTCTTGAATTAACAGTCTCTAATGTCTCATGGGATGATTTGGTACACTGAAAGTTATGGACATGCTTGAAGTCAGGCTACCTTTTCATTCAGTGTTTTTGCAGTGGGTCTAGGCCAATTTCTGGAGCCCAGAATTGTTGCTGTCATACAAATAAATAATAATTTTGAACCCAGTTTGGAAGATTCTTATTTTTCCAGTAGGTCATCCAATATTTTTTTAATTAAATGGTAAAGCTTTTTCATAAACAATTTTGACATCTGAGCCAGGGGACGTGAAAAAAGGAAGCCTTTTTCTGTCCCTTTCTACGTAAGTAAACAGCAGATAGGCTCCCTACAACTACAACCAGAAGCAGCTGAACTGCTATTGAAATGCTATTAGAAAAATAAGAAGCCGAACAATTTAGCAAACTATTATTAAGCAGGATGCTACATTTTGTGGCAGACAGCCAAAATAGCAAGGCTACAGTACCTTGTATCCTACCAGAATCTTTGAAACATCTCAAGGTAATCGCCATGGCAATGGCTAATATGACTAACATGAACCACAATCTCACTGTGATTCGAGTATTATAAATACAGATAATGAGCGACCTCAATTTTTTATGGATTTTACCATCCTGTCAGATCCTTTTTTATCTTGTATTTTTTCTAAAATATTAACTTGTATCAGCCATAACCTGGCTATATAAACTTTTCTGTGGGTGTGAGAAAGACCCAGTGTTGTTATTGCTTGTTACGGTGCATTGCCAGGTATTTTGGGAGAAGCTGCCCAACTCACATGACAGTGATCTTTCTCAGAGAGGTAGGTTTGCAATTACTGTGTCCAACATTGCAGTGTCCCTTTTTGTATTTTTGTCCTGCCAAAGTTGATTTCTGACATGATATTTATGCGTGTTTGACAGCAGACAGAAACAACATTCAAGTCAAGAATCATCTTTTGTTATTATTATTTCCATTACTATGAATATTGCTTCTGCTGCTACTATTATTGTTGAGCAGATGTATCAAACAGAAACCAGCCAGGCTAGTGCCAGGACTAGGTCAGAGACCTGGTCTTACTTGCAGTACCCATACAGATATTTCACAGAAATGAACCTTTTTGTGACAGGTGAGATGAAAGCTTTGGAACAGGAATTAGCAGGGCTCATTTGGAGGGCTTTAAACTAGGTTCAAAGGGGGATGGGGTTGTAGCTGGGCTTGAATCAGTGGGGCAGCACTCTAGAATTGATGAAGACCAGGAGGCTGCCCATACCGCTAGGGTGAAATCAGTGTGCTCAGCTTGCCCCCTGAAATGCCTGTACACCAATGCACGCAGCATGGGGAATAAGCAGGAGGAGTTAGAAACCTGTGTTCAGTCAGGAGATTATGATCTGGTGGCAATTACAGAGACATGGTGGGACAGCTCACATGACTGGAATGTGGTCATGGATGGCTATGTCCTTTTCAGGAAAGACAGGCCAGCCAAGCGTGGTGGTGGAGTTGCTCTTTACGTGAGAGAGCAACTACAATGTATAGAGTACTGTCCAGGGGCAGTTGAGGAGCAAGTTGAGAGTCTGTGGGTGAGAATTAAGGGGCAGACTGGCAGGGGTGACACTGTTGTGGGTGTCTATTACAGGCCACCAGATCAGGGTGAGGAAGTTGACGAGGCCTTCTATGGGCAGCTGAGCGTGGCCTCACAGTCACAGGCTCTGGTTGTCGTGGGGGATTTTAACTTCCTTGATGTTTGCTGGAAGCACTACTCAGCCACCCACAGTCTAAGAGGTTCCTCCAGTGTATTGATGACAACTTTCTGATGCAAATGGTGGAGGAGCCGACTAGGAGAGGCGCGCTCCTGGATCTCGTCCTCACTAACAAGGAGGGTCTGGTTGAAGCAGTAAAGGTGGAGGGCTGCCTTGGTTGCAGCGACCATGAGATGGTGGAGTTCAGGATCTCGTGTGGCAGGAACAGAACACCAAGCAGAATTGCAGCCCTGGACTTCAGCAGGGCCAACTTTGGCCTTTTCAAACAATTACTGGGGGAAATCCCGTGGGCAAGGCTGCTTGAAGGTAAAGGGGCCCAAGATAGTTGGTTAGCATTCAGGGACTGCTTCTTCCAAGCTCAAGATCAGAGCACGACACGCAGGAAGTCAAGGAGGGGAGCCAGGAGACCTGCGTGGTTGAACAGGGAACTGCTGCATAAGCTCAAGTGGAAGAGGAGAGTTTACAGATGATGGAAGGAGGGGCTGGCCACTTGAGAAGAATATAAGGCTGCTGTCAGAGGATGTAGGGAGACAACTAGGAAAGCTAAGGCCTCCTTAGAGTTAAACCTGGCAAGAAGAGTCAAGGACAACAGAAGGAGTTTCTCCAAATACATGGCAGATAAAACTAACACCAGAGGCAATGTAGGCCCACTGATGAATGGGGTGGGTGCCCTGGAGACAGAGGATACAGAGAAGGCAAAGTTACTGAATGCCTTCTTTGCCTCTGTCTACTCTGACGGAGGATGTCCTGAGGAGCCCCGTACCCCTGAGGCCCCAGAGGAAGGCAGGGCAATGGAGGAGTTTGCCTTGATTGATGAGGACTGGGTTAAGGAGCAATTAAGCAATCTGAACACCCATAAATCCGTGGGTCCAGATCGATGCACCTGCAGATGCTGAGGGAGCTGGCTGAAGTCATTGCTGGACCACTCTCCATCATCTTTGCCAAGTCTTGGGAAACGGGAGAGGTGTCTGAGGACTGGAGGAAAGCAAATGTCACTCCGGTCTTCAAAAAGGGCAAGAAGGAGGACCCGGGTGACTATAGACCATCAGCCTCAACTCCATCCAAAGGTGATGGAACAACTTATCCTTGGTGCCATCTCAAGGCATATCAAGGATAAGAGGGTCATTAGGGGCAGTCAACATGGCTTCACCAAGGGGAAGCCTTTTATGAGGACATGACGAGGTGGATTGATGATGGCAGAGCGGTGGACGTGGTCTACCTTGACTTCAGTAAAGCATTTGACACAGTCTCCCACAGCATCCTTGCTGCTAAACTAAAGAACTGTGGTCTGGACGATCGGGTAGTGAGGTGGACTGTGAACGGGCTGAAGGAAAGAAGCCAGAGAGTCATGGTCAATGGGGCAGACTCTAGTTGGAGGTCTGGATCTAGTGGAGTGCCTCAAGGGTCAGTATTGTGGCCAGTATTATTCAATATATTCATCAACAACTTGGATGAGGGAATAGAGCACACTGTCAGCAAGTTTGCTGATGACACCACGCTGGGAGGAGTGGCTGACATGCCAGAAGGCTGTGCTGCCATCCAGCGGGACCTGGACAGGCTGGAGAGTTGGGCAGGGAAAAATTTAATGAAATATAACAAGGGAAAATGTAGAGTCTTGCATCTGGGCAGGAACAACCCCAGGTTCCAGTATAGGTTAGGGAATGACCTATTAGAGAGCAGTGTAGGAGAGAGGGACGTGGGGGTCCTGGTGGACAGCAGGATGACCATGAGCCAGCACTGGGCCCTTGTGGCCAGGAAGGCCAATGGTACCTGGGGTGTATTAGAAGGGGGGTGGTTAGTAGGTCGAGAAAGGTTCTCCTTCCCCTCTACTCTGCCCTGGTGAGACCGCATCTGGAATATTGTGTCCAGTTCTGGGCCCCTCAGTTCAAGAAGGACAGGGAACTGCTGGAGAGAGTCCGGCGCAGGGCAGCGAAGATGATGAAGGGAGTGGAGCATCTCCCTTATGAGGAAAGGCTGAGGGAGCTGGGGCTCTTGAGCTTGGACAAGAGGAGACTGAGGGGAGACCTCATTAATGTTTATAAATATATAAAGGGTGAGTGTCATGAGGATGGAGCCAGGCTCTTCTCGGTGACAACCAATGGTAGGACAAGGGGTGAGGGGTTCAAGCTGGAACACAAGAGGTTCCACTTAAATTTGAGAAGAAACTTCTTCTCAGTGAGGGTGACAGAACACTGGAACAGGCTGCCCAGGGAGGTTGTGGAGTCTCCTTCTCTGGAGACATTCAAAACCCACCTGGACACATTCCTGTGTAGCCTCATCTAGGTGTTCCTGCTCTGACAGGGGGATTGGACTAGATGATCTTTTGAGGTCCCTTCCAATCCCTGACATTCTGTGATTCTGTGATTCTGCGATTAAGAGGAAAAGCAATCATTTTGAAATAAGACTTTTCCAGACCCATAAGACAATCTGCAACAGTGTCTGATATTGTGGACACCCTTCAAGGACTTGGTCTGCACCTCCATTTAACTTTTGAACAAATTCTGCTTACCTGTGATGGTAGTGAATTTGCACTTTTTTTTCTGCCACAAAGTGAATGCTTGGAGCAGCAGAGTTTTCCTGGTTTAGAGACTGACCTAGAATCAACTCAAATGAAAAATGTGTCCCTCCTGACTTCAGCGAGCAAGGAACCTAACCCTTTAACTCTATTTTGTAGTTCCTATAAGCCTCCAAAAAGCACAGATATCTGCTTGTATGTTCACATTTTGAAGCAGATTTGTTTCCAGGTGTAATCTTTATTGGAATGTTTTCTCTCTGCTTTTACAATTTTGCAAGTAGAACAATCCGCTCTGGTTGACAGAAATTACACCTGTCTTATGCACACAGGAAAATAAGTCATTTGAAAGGATGGGAAACACTAAAATGACTCTCTATCTCAATACATGTATAACTCCAGTAACACATTAACTATATGTTTCTTTTGCCAGTATTGTATTTGCAGCTGAACATATTGTGTTTGTACTGTACATGCAGCCATAATATCACTTAAGGTCACTCTGTAGGCAAATAATCTTAGCAAATTTCTCTGCTGGTGACAAAACTATGATAGAATTCATTTCATGATGAGGTGGAGTGCGGTGTTTATTGACTGCATTATGTCTAACAGTGAGAAATTTCTTAAATACACTGTTTGATGGGGCCCATTTGTACTACAAGGCAAAGTAAAGTTTAAGATTTTCTGCTTCTCCTGTTCTGCTAAACTCGTTTTGGTATCTTGTTGCTGTGCTTATTCATTTTCTCAGCACTTCTCCTCAAAGAACCCAGCAATACACCTTTTCTGATGTTACAGTCCAAGATGAGATTGGTTTGGGTTACAAACAGAAACAGAGGTAGACCTCTGAGAAGGAATAGTCCCTGTCCTAATGTGTGCAGGACATATGATTTTGTTCCTGGAACAAAGCCATCCACACTCTAGGGTTTAGGGGGAGAGGAGGAGGAAATACTCTAGGTCCTAAAAGCACCTGATAAACTAAAAGCACAACACAAAAATAAAAATTGCATCGCAATAAAAACCCATTGGTGAATAGGATGTTGCAATAGATTGCTGGTGGCAGACAAGCCAAGAAAGGAAATGTCATGTGATTTGTTTAAGATCTTCACTGTTTGTTGGGGTAAAGTAAAGGAACTTACCTTGCTGCTTGTAATAAATGAATTTGTGGTCCCTTTCTTGTGAAGAGGTTGTATTCTTAGATAAAAGGCATTTAACTCTGTCTTTCATAAATGACATTAATCTTGCCACCTCCCTGTTTACTTGCATAAGAACCACTTTTTTTCCCAGCAAAAGAAAAATTCCCTAAGGCCTTTTCCCAAACATAAATAGCTACTGGTAACTTTATCTACTGAAATAGAACTGGAAAATTTGTCCAGGTGGGAAACGAAAACGAGCATCTGAAACTACTCTCAGCTGGAAAAAATAAATTAGCAGTAATATTAGAAATATTATCCCATAGAATCATAGAATCTTTTTGTTAGGAAAAGACTTTTAACATCAGGGAGTCCAATGGTTAACATAACACTGCCAAGTCCAACTCTAAAACATGTCCCTAAGAACCTCATCTACACGTTTTTTAAACACCTCCAGTTCAATCACTTGCCTGGGCAGCCTGTTCCAGTGCTTCACAACCCTTTCTGTGAAGAATTTTTTCCTAATATCCAATCTGAAAGTCTTCTGGTGCAACTTGAGACCATTTCCTCTTGTCCTATCACTAGCTACTTGGGAAAAGAGACCAACACTCTCCATGCTACAACCTCCTTTCAGGTAGTTGTAGACAGCGAAAAGGTCTCCTCTCAGCCTCCTTTTCTCCAGGCTGAACAGCCCCAGTTCCCTCAGCTGCTTCTCATAAGACTTGTGCTCCAGACCCCTCACCATCTTCATTGCCCTTTTCTGAACTCACTTCAGCACCTCAGTGTCTTTCCTGTAGTGAGGGACCCAAAACTGAACACAGGATTCAAGGTGCAGCCTCACCAGCCCCAAGTAGAGTAGCACAATCAGTTTTCTAGTCCTGCTGGCCACACTATTCCTGATACAAGCCAGGATGCTGTTGGCCTTCTTGGCCACCTGGGTACACTGCTGGCTCATATTCAGCCACTGTCGACCAACACCCCCAGATCACTTTCCAGCCACTCTTCTCCGAGCCTGTAGCACTGCCTGGGGTTGTTGTGACCCAAGTGCAGGACCCAACAATTGGCCTTGTTAAACCTCATACAATTGTCCTCAGCCCATCGATCCAGCTGGTCTGGATCCCTCTGTATGGCCTTCCTACCCTCCAGCAGATCAACACTCTCACTCAGTTTGGTGTCATCTGCAAACTTAGTGAGGGTGCACTCAATCCCCTCATCCAGATCGCTGATAAAGAGATTAAACAGAACTGGCCCCAATACTGAGCCCTGGGGAACCCCACTTGTGACCGGCCGCCAACTGGACTTGACCCATAAACACTTGACCCAATCGTCACCATTGTTAAGCTCTAGACAGTCAAACCACTCCCTAACATACAGGGCTACCCCACCGCCTCTTCTTCCTTGCCTATCCCCTCTGATGAATTTATAGCCATCCAGCAGCACTCCAGTTGTGCGAGTAGTCCCACCATGTTTCCATGATGGCAACTACATCATAGTTTTTTTGCTGCACAATGGCTTCCAGCTCCTCCTGTTTGCTGCCCATGCTGCATGCATTGGTATAGAAGCACTTCAGCTGAGCTATTGATCCCACCACCCTTTTAGGGGGAGAAACCTTAATTCCTACATGACTATTTTCAGGGTCTTCCCTGGTTTTGAAGTCATTAATAACCCTAGCATCTTCAATTCCAGAGCAACGCCATGTTACTCAGAAAACATATGCCTCCTTGTAGAAAAGACTGTTCTGAAAACCAACTATAGCTTTTATTTGCAACAGTTGTCGAATTATATGCCATGATATCAGCATAGGACACCCCTTGTAGAAGAAAAAAACTACTAGGCACTCACTTACTCGGTCTTCCGTTTTTAAGGGTAAATGCAAGTAAAAACACCCTCCCCTACTCTCCCACCAGCATTAGTCCAAGTTTGGAGTTCCTTCAGAGATTCATGTTTCTGCCTTTCACCGAAAGTCTGAGCTTAGTCTTTGTGTAACAATGTGATCATGCTTGAAAACTTACGTACTAAGAAAGAAGAAAAGAGGCAAAAATTTCCAGTCCCTAAATGCTGTAAGTCATCTCCACTAGTTAAGGTCTGCAAGGCTGGCTCTGCAGGGGGACTCATGCGGTTGCTATGGCAGCCTTGCATGTCATCTTTGCATTTCCATGAGAAATGGGACCACAGAAAATCCTGTCATGGCAACGTCTATCAGTGATGCCGATGGCACTTCACAAAAATTTTACTGGCTTTTCTTTTCTTTTCTTCCTTTCTTTTCCCTCACACCAACACAGGTGTGTACAGAAGCAGATGTCTGTGATTGTGTGAGGGCCCCATGGTGTTTCTATCACAGTCAGTGTACTGGTTTCATGTGGCAAGGTTTTGGCAGCAGTGGGGCTGCAGGGGTGGCTTCTGTGAGAAGACAACAGGAGCTTCCTACATGTCAGACGGAGGCAGTGCCAGCTGGCTCAATGACAGACTCCCCAATGGCCAAATCTAAGCCTGTTAGGAACGTTGGTAGCACCTCTGTCATAACATATTGAGGAAAGGGTGAAAAAATGCTATGCAGCAGCTGTGACAGAGGAGTGAGAATATGTAAGATAAACAACTCTGCAGACACCAAGGCCCGTGCAGAAGGATGGGACGAGGTGCTCCAGGTGCTGGAGCAGAGATTCCCCTGCAGCCCATGGTGCAGACCATGGTGAGGCTGGCTGTTCCTCTGCAGCCCATAAAGGTCCAAACTGGAGCAGATATCCACTTCAGCCCATGGAGGATCCCATGCCAGCATTGGTAGGTGTACCTAGAGGAGGCTGTGACCCTGTGGGAAGCCCATGCTGGAGCAGGCTCCTGGCAGGACCAGTGGCCCCATGGAGAGATGAGTCCACACTGGAGCAGGTTTTCTGGCAGGACATTTGACTCCATGGGGGAACTCATGCTGGAGCAGTCCGTTCCTGAAAGACTGTACCCTGTGGGAAGGACCCATGCTGGAACAGTTCATGGAAGACTGCCTCTCTTGGGTGAGACCCTGCACTGGAGCATGGGAAGACCATGAGGAGGAAGGAGTGGCAGAGACAACGTTCAATTAACTGACCACAACCCCCTTTCTGCACCCCCCTGTGATGCTCAAGAACCAGGCAGGGAAATCACGAGTAAAATTGAGTAAAGGAAGAAGAGATGGGTGGGGGTAAATGTTTAAAAATTGTTCTTATTTCTCATTATACTACTGTGTTTTCTTCATTGAGTCTGTTTCCCCCTGGCAGTAATTGCTGAGTCACCCCCCTGCCCCTATTCTGACCCACGAGACTTTCATTGTATTTTCTCCCTTGTCCTGTTGTAGACAGGAGTGATAGAGCACCTTAGTGAGTAGCTGGTGGCCAGCCAAGGTCAACCCACCACATATAGAATAACACATAAAGCAAATAATCTGACAGATTATTCATCACATGAGGAGAATCCCCTTGCCAGGAGCAAAGGAGTAGGGAGGTCACAGGATGCATTCTTGACAAGCACAGGAAGATGTGGGGAAAAACAATTCCTCTTCTGTATACTGCATTTTCAACCTTAATCCACTTCTCACTTCAGATATTTTTAATAAATTTTGGGGAAAATAACTTCTTTCCTACATGTTTGTGGAGTATCTAATTCAGTCAAGCTGAGTCTTGAATAGATATCCTGTCCATTGCAGGAATAAAATCCTCATCCCAGTAACTCTACTGCGGAGGAGTGAGATACAAATGACTGACTGCTATGTTAGGACTGAAAAGTACCAAAGAAATGTCTATCAGACAATTTATGCAATACCACAGGCAGTGCTCACTCTGCCAAGTTTTCAGCTTTATAAAGATTAAATTCTGGTACAAGTTTATACACTTTAAGAAGAATATAAAGCAAAGCAAAGAGGAGAATAAAGGTGGAGATGAAGGAAAAACCTTATAGTGCTCAGTCAGCGGAAAAACTTTATGAGAGATTACGCACATTCATTGCCAGAGAAGAAGTCCTTAAGTTTGCTCAGCAGGAGAAATACAGACCCTTAAGCTATTTTGCCAGTTTAAGGCCAGAGGCTATTACAGTTCTGGATTTTATAAAGCTAGATTTCCCTTGTATGTTGCTTAACAGAGTAGTAAAGTAGATTAAACTAGTGCATGAACCACATTATTCTTACTTCTCAAGAAGATGAAAGAAATCACATAGAAGCTTATTTCAGCAACTAAATTAAAAAGCTGAAGACTGGCAAAATCTCCAGGTTCAGCTAGCCATAGATAGTAGCAGCGAAGAGGTGCTGTGTGTCATCTGAATTCAGCTCTGTGAGATGTTCATGTATGTAGGTGAACCAGCTTTGAAGAGTAACAGATAGTTTCTGGGAAAAGATTAGATTAGCCATTAGGCTTTAGATTAGCCATTATGACGTATAAAAAAATAAGATACAGGTTATGAACATAATTATCTAGTCCCAAATTAGCTGGGTATTTCATTTGGTTGACTAAAAGCAAAACAAAACAAACAAAACCTCCCCTCTACTTTCACTTTCCTCAAAGGCAATTTTTGCTTGATTTGCTTATACCTTCCTTGGAGCAAATATTGCTCTTTTTTCATGTGTGGTTTTTGAGTGACATGAGCATGACTATACAAAAGCACACAAGGGATCAGATTTTCCTTGAATGGCTGTGTGACTTATGAGTCTGTCACAAACAAAAAGGACTCAATCTTCTTGTAATTTTCAAACATGTTTTTTCAAGGATTGACATTTGTCTATAACCTTTATTCAATAAAAGAATGCCAATGACCTCAGTACAAAGTATGCTGCTATAGCTTTTACAGAGAATTTGATTTTCAGTTCTCAGCATACAGAATGCATGGAATGTCCTTCTAAATCTCCGGTTACCACATCCACAGGTATAGGGCCCTTTAGAAAACCCAACTCTTATTTAGTTTCTTAAATAAGGGAGCTGAAAAAATTGTAGTTCATTAGCAATGAAACATTAGTTTCAGCAATGTAACCTTAGATGTTGCAGGTCCAGGTGACAGCTGAGTGTATAAGTTCGCAAATGCAGGAAAAACTATATGCAGCAGATAATGTAGAAAATCAGAGAGAGGCTACATAGGAGTGGGGACTGAAGAAGGGAGTCTATTTTTATTTTAAGGTGAGTTTTGACAAGTTTTATTCTTACTTATTTCTGCCATTCCCCAGCTTGTATGCCTTTTCATTTTTATTTTCTTTATAATTCAACAAGCAATGTTCAAATTGTGTCCATTTTACACAGCAGATCATGAGAAGCAGCATAGGCTAAAATGTCAAACCTCACTGACACATTCTCTGTCCAAGCAGAGACTCCTGGTTTGACCACTGTTGGGATGAGGAAAGAGACTTCCAAATAACAGAAGCCTGGACAGATACATGATTCCCATGAGGACACTCATTTACAAGGGCAGACTTACTGCTGGCTGAATATAAGCAGATATTGTCCAAGATCTTCTGGTGCTCCAGTCTTTACTGGTAGAAGCGAGGTCCTAATAAACTGCAAGTCACTTTTGTGAGGAGTAAGAGCTGCATTATAAAGAAGGCAAAGCTGTTACTCAAGTGAGCCTTAATATGGGAATGATTTCTTGCCTTTCAGTAAAGTTTTATTCCTGTAGATTGTCTGTAGGGTGGCAGATATCTCCTTCTATCGCTGGATGGGATCTATCATCCCCCAAAAGTGACTGCTCTTCTCCTTTGACTCTACATGGCACTCAGGTGCTGTCTTCAAAAAAAGCCAGTTTTGGTCTGCTCAGGATAGCTGAGAAGAACCACATCATAATTATTTCAGAACTGGATTTATGCTATTTAACTGCTTTAAAACGTAAGATACTTTGTCCTTTAGAAATAGAGGCTTTTTTAGCTCCAGTCTCACAGTTTGCTTGAGAGCACATCCCTCACAAGGACAATCCTTTTTCCTCTCTCAGGATACATCTGGGCCCCATGGAAGGCAGAATGGTGATGAGGCAGTAAATCCTGCAGCAGCTGTGACAGACTGAGTTGTAAGATCATGCAGGTCAGAAGGTGAGAATAGTTAACACCTGGAAGTTGTTTATATAATCTGTATTAAGGTGTAGTATAGATTACCTAAACAATCTGACAAAAACTTTGTGCATACAGCAATTAAAACATCTAGGAACAAAGCTAGGTCTCATAGCTCAACTCAGCCACTGACATTTCGATGTGATGATGAAGAGTGAAGTAATGATGGGAGGGGGAAGGGGAAAGGGAAGAGAAAGAGAAAGGGGAAGAGGAGAAGTGGAAGAGAAGAAGAAGGCAAGGAAAGACTGAGTCCGAATGCGTTTTGACATTCA
Organism: Caloenas nicobarica; assembly: GCF_036013445.1. Lineage (NCBI taxonomy): Eukaryota > Metazoa > Chordata > Aves > Columbiformes > Columbidae > Caloenas > Caloenas nicobarica. The sequence goes on along the minus strand of NC_088284.1, from coordinate 75,448,760 downwards.
GTGCTATCCAGATTTCGTAAATTCTTCTGCTCACAGAATGTACGTGGTAGGTAAAGGTATGTAAGACATACTAGACATCTATCTTGGATGCAATGGTTATTAATAGTAAGGCTTCATGCAGCAAATGATGCATATGGGCTGATCTCTGTGTCCCCTGCAGCACTCCAGAAATGTCAGTGAAGCCTCTGTAGGTGTGGGAGTGAGTCAGACCAGACAACTGGATCTGAGCATGATGATTCTCTCATTACCTGTTCTGGTAGCAAATGTATATTTGAGAATTTATGGTATAAAATGGGATTTATTTCATAACCTTTTAACCATGCAAAATAAGAACAGATATAGTTAGAAACCAGAAACATCATGTAATGCACTGTATTTTCAGCCTGAGGTGTGAAAACTGTTTGCAGGATTATATAAACAATTGTAAGATGTGTCAAGATGTAGTAGATTAGAGTCACATTTAGATCTCAAACACTTATCCTCTTGCTACAAGCCAAAACATTCTTGAATTTTTTTCAAGGACTCCTCTATTCTAATTTCCAGTCACCATGATATTAGCAGGGGCTACCAGCAGCTTATTATTACATTCTCCAACTGTTACATTCTTCAGTAACTCTAAAATATTTCACTTATTTCACAATGAAATTGTCTCAGACAAAGACTACTACCATTATGAGTACTCTCTTGTGTGCAATGTATATAAGGATTTTTCTTCCCAGCATAAACTATTTTCATGAAGATGCATAGTGCCATGTAATGAGCGCTATGTAATGAGTACTGTGATAGCATTAACAGATGAATCATGAAATATGTGAACATGTTGAGGCGATGAAAAAATACATGGCCACCTGTAGAATTTCTTCAATCAGGGGAAAAATGCACCAAAAAAATGTAAAAATGGATTATAATTTATGTCAGTGATCTTATCTATATTGACTAAAAGTACATTCAAGAAAATAATCTACTGGTCTAATGTACAGGTAGAATTGATGAGGAAACTTCATAGCTTAGTCAAGCCCTTGACAAAGCCCATTGCAGTCCTTGGAAGTGCTTCCATTTACATCATAGTTCTCCAAATAAAACCAGGAATGCTATTGCTATCGATATGTTTTTATAGACACGTACTGCTTTGGATGACTCAAGAGAGCCAATGTTTTATCTTAGAGAGTTTAGGAGAAAGAACAGGAAGTTGCATGTAAGTCTGTTCGAATGTTTTCCTATTAAGCTGGATTTTAACAGAAAAAATATAGGTTTTGGTTAATTCTTTTTCTTTCTATTAAAAAAGTGGCCAAAAGCCACTGATTTAAAGTTCTCCATGGTCTTTCCAACCTGAATTATTTTATAATTTCACATCCAGAGACTGCATCACGAGACAATCAATTAAAAAAAAAAAAAAAAAAGGAAAATATGGAAAAACAGATGTGAGGATACTCTGGGAGCCTGAGTAGATGCCCTGAATCGCCACTAAGTACAGCTTCAATGGAAATCATTTGTTAAAACACACCTTCCATGACAGACAGATGAGACTTTCCTTTCTCCCTTCATCCAACTCTTTTGTGTAAATGGAGGGAGATGTCCTTATAACTGAGAATTTTACCTTTTAGTACCTCCCTTTTCCACTCTAAATAAAAGATTATGTACTATCACTTGTCACCATAAATGGAAACAAAACTGCCTTTGTGAACTCAGCATTAGCAGTCTTCCCTTCCTCCTGCCCCCCACATATCATAAACTGTCCAGACCATTCCCTTTCTGTCCAAACTCAGTCTGAGATGAGTAAGGGTTTCAGGAATACAGGGGACGGTGAAAGCTATGCATACCACCATAGATAGGAAGATTGTACAATGCTTCCTAAGGATTGCTCAACTCTGGTTTTGCCAGTCTTCCTTTGGAATATTGTTCTACTCATGGATGATCTTGGAGGACACTGTGCCCCCAGCTCACACAAGTTTCATTGTAAAGTTTGTGTTCTGTGTGACTTGAATGGAGGAAAATAAAAATTGTAATTTATAGGCTGGAATTCATTTTCTGGTGTAGGTGGATTTGCTCCATTACTTGCTTTGCAAAATAGAAGCAAAACGTTAAATTGCTAGCAGAAGTTGACTAGCAGCCAACACAGAGACTTAAGCATGGCCCAGATGTGCTTGTAGCGTACTAGTCTAAGGAAAAAGCCAGGAACAAAATCACCTTTTATTGCAGATTGAGTCTCTATGTATTATTGTCTTCACAACTGACTGGTGTAAAACATGGTAATCCAGCCAGAAATGGCAGATACATGAATTCCAACAGCTACCTGCTTCTCCAGAGTGACAGAGAACCCAAGCCTAAAATTTAATGTTGAAAAGTATTCTTGGTAATGGAGATGACCAGGCTGTCCATTCACAGTGAGAGTTCTTAAACAGGATCTTCACATTTTATGCTACTGGCAAAGGGGAGCTGCATGCCTTCCACAAAATACATTGGCCAGCTCTTTGAAATGTTCCCACTTACAACCAGCATCATTTTCTACTGCTCACACCATCTGCTTCCCAGGCAGGACATAATTTTGTGTAGGCAACCTGACAGCTCAGTGGCAGCAATGATTGCATCAGCGGAGAGTAAAGACGCAGCTGAGTGTTATCAACCTGCTGTCAGAAGCTGCACTCACAGTCCCTTATCTCTTCTAGTTGTCTCAGACAGACGTGGAGAAAGCAGCAGGAAAAGCACCAATTCTGGCAGAGAAAGTAGAAAGAGGAAAGATGGTAGGTGGTCTCTGAGCTCTTAGGAGAAATGAGAGACATCTGAAATAGGACCTCTGCTGTGTCTTGGAGACATTGCGATAAACCATGCAGCCTTCCGCCTGAGAGCAGACCAATCAGTAAATATAAGCATGGAAATTTGACTCACGTAAAATAAAGAGGAAATTTTCCTTTGGTATTTACAAAACCATACAGCTAACAACAAAGACTGCACAACAGACCTGGGTACCCTCACACATTACTGGAGCTTTGCTGTAGTCACTTGTGTCACCTGGAGACACGTTTGTATTTGAAGAGACATTCAGGATCATACAGTAGTGGGATTTTTCCAGGTTAAGTGCCGCAACAGATGTTAGAAAAGGCTATTTGCAAGCATAATATTGGTTAACCTACCTGTGAGCCTGCTGGGAGAAGTATATTAATGTTATTGCAGCCTTCCGTATACTATACAAACAGTTGGTTATATTTGTTTTGCATTTATCTATGCACAAGGATCTATGCATAAATACTAGATTTAAGTCCTAATATCCTCTTGGCACAATTATATGTAGCCAATCAGAAATATTTAAAAAGGAGCCATATTAACTTCAGGCTTGATAGTATGGGTTGCCCAAAAGGGGGAAAGATTGTAACTGTTAATAAATTCCACTTTTTCCAGTCGCAGTTTGTCCTTTATCAATCCTGTTACACAGAAGTCACTTACTTACAAAAAAATTTCTTTTAAGAAATATCTTGAAAGATCTCTCTGTATTATCAAAGGCAGCTACGCTGATACTGATCTCCATAATTACACATGCACTACAACAACTTGTGTGATTTAATCTGGCCTGCAATTTTGAGCTGCAATTCTGAAACCTCATAAATATTTTACTATATTGCAGATAATGAAGGAGAACAGAAATACTATAAAAACATTTCTCAACAACCATTTGGGTACATAAAGTTTTTTTTATTTATGCTCCCTTAGCTGCTAGCCTAAGGTCTGCTGTGCAACACTTAGGTCTGCGCTGAACCTTATGCACTTCATTTCTCTAACATTAACATAGGTCCAAACCTGGTAGAAAATCCTCCAAGCCTCACACTGATTTACACTGACACTACTTTACAGTGTTCCAGCACAAAATTTTCTTTACCTGCTACTTCAGTTCCCTCTGTATTACCAAAGCTGAGAGACATTTTCCCGGTGGAAATTACTGCCTTGTTATCTGGACGAGATATAATAGTATTTTACACTTGTCCTGCTAGATAGAGGTAAAGTTGTTCATATTGACCATTACAATTAAATTTCTGCTTAAGAAGCAAAAAGAGAACATTAATTTAAAAGCTAATTTTGACTGAAGTTTTTAAAATGAGAACAAACTGCAGTCTGCTGACAAGCGCAATGCTGTCCTTCTGAGTACAAAACACCCTTGAACAACGAACAGACTGTCGTCACAGAGGTCACATCTGCAGAATGAAAACCTACTGTGCTATTAATTTAATGTAAACTAAACATAAGTGACACAGCTCTTCATCCTCAGCAAGAACTTGCCATTGCAAAGACATTAACATACAGAGCTCTTATTTACAACTCTTGTTAAAATGTCAGTTAGACAAATCAGGCAACCAACCTCCTTTACCCTTCTTTGCCTTTTGCTGTTGCTGCTGAGCTGCTGATGAGAAATGAAGAGGCAGTTGTTCAGGGTAAATGAAGGAGACCTTCTTATAGGTAGAAACTTCGTATTTTACTTTGTTTTCCATTGACAATAGAGATTTTTGTCTTGTATCTGTGTTATCAGCAGCTGCAGACATGCTGAGAAGTTGTGCTTGGCCATCGCGATTAGGGTCTGAACAGCCTAGATTTTTACTGCTCTAAAATCCAGAGTCTTTAGGTAGTGACATGACCTTCTGCCGGAATACAAAGCTAAAAGGAGAAAGCAGTCTCTGGAATCTTATAATACACAGGAGACATAAAAGATAATGAAATATATAGAAGTGACGTAAAGCTAATCAGAAATAAATATCGTAATAAATACTGAGGATTGCATATCACAGGAAAAGAGGTTTCTGGTGAGAGGAGCACTGGCTTTAAAGGTAGGACCAGTTATTGTGGTTGGATTTGTGCCTTCTTTTAAACTACAAAGAAGATCTGGTGTTCCAGAGCTGAATCTGGGGCCAGAAGTTTGAGAATAAGGTGTGATAAGAGTATCAGATAATTTTGTCTAAATATATGGGAAGCACATCTGCAGAGCTTTACTTTGGCTTCAATTGAAAGCAGAAGTCCTGTTTTGCTAATAATGTTTGTTCTATCAGTGATTTGGGGGAAGAAAAAAACAAGAAGTCACCTGACCTCTGTGTGAAGGTAAAGTGTATAACAGAAGGCTAACAGTTCACCAAGGCAAGAGACCTTCACATAATTTCAACTCTTATTTCTCTAGTGAAGTCCAGTGTTTACTGATTTAAACAAGCACCAGCAAAGTCAGATCCTCTTTCCTTGCTCTGGTCTTTCACATATCATTAAAGGAAGGTTAGGCAGTTATATTTCTAGCAAGATTTTAAATTCTTCAGAAGTCAAAACTTAATTCAAGTCAGGTTTATAAACATTGTGCCTTCCAGACTTCTAAAATCTCGTATTCTTTTGGATTTGCTTCAAGTGCAGCTTGTTCCTTGACAAGAAGAAAAAGCTAGATATGAGACTAATATTTTCTTTGCCAATGTCATAGTTTAATTGCAGGGCGACAATAAACGGCGGCAGATGATCTCTGTTAGCCTCCTCCCCCTCCTCCCGCAGCCAGCCCTCCCACCAAGGAAAAGGCAGTAGGAAGAAAATAGAGAGAGACTTGCCAGCTGGAAAAAAGTTTAAAAATGCTTTACTGGTGCTACTAATGAAATAGAGAAAATAATACAAAATGTACAAAACCAAACTGAATTTCCTGGCTCCGCACTGCTCCAGCAGCTGCAGGGCAGGCACCTGGAAGTCCTGGGCTGGACTCTGCAGCAAACCAGAACTGGATTCACGATTCACTGGAACAAGGCCTCGGCTCACAGGTATGACAGGCAGGGTCCTCTTCAGATGCCAGCCGTAATCGAAGAGAGTGAGACCCTCGTGATCTCCCACTTTTATATGGTGTATGACGTGGATCGGACGGAATACTTAGTTGGTCAATTTTGGTCACCCGTTCTTTTTGCTCCTCCTTGCAAATATGCCCCTCTCACTTATGGGACGTGTGCTTTTATCAGCAATCTTGCATTCCATTGCTCCTGTTTATAAAAACACATAGCCAACTTCAGAAAAGTGCAGTTAGTTAGAAGAACTTAGCTGAAAGGAAAACTCACTAAAAGAGAAACTGGTCTTGTTTTTAACAAAACCAGGACAGCAAAGAAATGGTATTTAACAGAAAACAGAAAAAAGGTCCTTTGAAAAAAGCTTTACTTATAAAAATGCTAGCTGCTTCAGCAAATATTTATCAAGACAAAGAAAGTCTGGACTGTCATTTTCTGTGTTAGTAAGTGTGCAGGAAGTAGTGTTATTAAGCCTGTGTTATCAAGGCTATATGAAAGCCCACACTACATTGTGAATCTCTGACTAAGTATTGTTATTTAACCTCCTTAACAGTGCACATAATGGTGGGTTTTAAAACCTCTGCTTAATTACTTTAGTGCTTTGATCCCTGCTGTGCACATCCAACATTCAAAACCCATTAACTATTGTACTCAGTGTTTGGCAGATATTTGATCTTGAGGAAAAACTTTTTACTAAATTTTTAAATCTCTTTTAAGACTCACTGTTGATGGTTGTTATCAAGAGCTAGAAAGCTAAAGCATGTAGGAAAAAGGGACAAGAGTGTTTGTGGTAGCAAACACATTGTCATAAAACATCCTTCAAGATAAAAGCAGAATTTCCAAGGGTTCCATCCTCCACTTCCATGCCAATTCCGTCACACTATTTGGTGTCAGAGCTAAAGTAGCCGCTCCTTTGTACCTTGAATCATGCAAGACAAAAAAAGGTGAATCCAATTCACTCCAAGAATTCTGGGAATGTTCTGTGTCATTCAATCTGGCTTTTCTGGTGTCCGAGAATAATAAATCCTTCATCACCTACCAGTTCTGTCAAACAAATAAATATAAAATATTTAAAAGCACAAGCAAAAGGCTTCTTCATTATTTCTTCTGACTAGTGATATGCAGACAATTCTTACCTTAGCTGTTCCTTTTTTTTTCTGCTTGTTTCTTATATTTCTGGAATTAGCATACTGATTTCTCAAGCATTTAGAAGGGGTCCCGTTATTCTTATCCCTATAGAAACCCCAAGGTTTCCCCTTTTTTTATACCCATATATTAATCCAGTCATTAGGCCTTCTTTCTTTTCCTTTTCCTTTTCCTTTTCCCCTTCTCCTTCCACTTCCCTTTCCCTTTCCCTTCTCTTTCCCCTTCCTTTTTCTTTCATATCATCTCTTATTTTCACATACAGAAGCTTTTAACACCTGTCCCCTTCAAAAGTAATTTACAGCACCTTCATAAATTCTTTAAGGTGATGTTTGAAGGTATTTATTCTGTTCTCTGAAAGGCATCTTCACACCATCCTTCCCTCACAGGATGCTATTGCTTGGTGACAGGGGCTGTCACAGCACTTCCAACACCATTTGTGAAGCCAGAGCTCCAGAATTTGTCAGTTCTGTCCTGACATGTCACCCTTAAAGGCGAAATATCAGTAGGAACACATGTTCTCTGTCTCCTCATGCTCACAAATCCCTTCTCCTGTGCTCAGGGTCTCCGGGCAGTACTACCAGAGAAGGGTGCAGATGTGTCAAAGCTTCAGGGACACCTTGGGCTGGGATTCTGGGAAGGAACACCCTTCCCTTGACTGATGGTCCGTTCTGCAGACATGTGTCTTCCCCCCCACCCCACCCCACCCCTGCCATTTAAGACTCTTTACTTTGGGAGAGACATTTGTTCAACTTTATACATTCGTACCTATACAGAGGACCGAAGACAAGAAGGACCGAAGACAAGACCCTCTTTTCCTGATAAAGCAGGTGATGGTTCCTCTGCCTATGGGGACAAAAAAAAAAAAAAAAAGAAGTATTTTGACCCAAGTGCATGCATTGCAAGAGAATTACCTCCCCACACATGCTGCACTCTCCCTTTTTTACTGCTAACACAATCCCAATACTTGATGCATACAGCCCCAGGATATTTTCAGGAATAACTCATAAAAAGCACAGTCAGCCTCCTGAGAAAAGTATGTTTTCTAATATAACCAAATAGCTTGACTTTTGAATGTTTTATATTTGCAACTGAGGCCTTATAAGCAATGCTAATTACTGTCAGCAGGTGAAGTACTTATGATCAAGGAATTAAAAATGTACATGCAATTTCCTTATGGATTATTGTAACAAAAAAGAATGGATGTTTGGAGAGAGTATTATTAAAATGTGGTTATGTTCAAGGTATGACACATTATATATACATATATACAGCACCATATGGCCCCTTTATATTTTTTTTCTTTTTTCAATATATAGTTCTAAGAATGTATTAAACTATTTGGCATAAAAGATGAAAGATTCAGTAGTAAAGACTTGTCTAGATTCCTGAACCTCCATTCTGGCCACCCAGGGCCATAGAGTACAGCTTCAAAAGCTGTCCTCTAGGCAACAGTTACAGACACAGGATGAAGGGCACCAGCCTGCTCTCTTTTTCTGTCATCAGCAATAGAAAGGAGCAGCTTTTCTTTCAGATCCAAAATGTCCAAAAATAGGTATTTTTTGTATGCAAAATATGATGACTTTTGCTGATGTTAGGAATACTTTTCAGGACCAAAGCTGCTTAAGATTTCTGCAGTTTTATAAAATAGCAATGTAAATGCCACAAAGAACATAGTAAGGATGGAGGTTTCATCATACCCCAAAAAAACACTCTCTTTTTGAAATATTGAACAAATTGTACCTCAATCCAGAGTCCAGTGATGCCACCTTATCCTGTCAGAGCCATCTTATGAATGCAGAGCATGTCAAACCCTCATCTGGTTCTACTGCACATTTTTATGCATATTGGTGTCTAAGCTGCTGCAGCATGCACTGCTGCTACCAACACTTCCAGCTGCTGTGCATTTCTGCCATACAAGTAAAGGCACAAGCACCCCGTTTTAACAGAAAATGCAAACTTGACACATTCTGTGCCAGTCCTCCTCGAGAAGCAGTGCTAGCCTGGCTGCACAACTGCCTCCTGGAGACTTCTCCTTTCTTCCATGGCTGTTCCAGGCTGGTGAAGGGACAGAGCACTGCTGGGTAACACAGATCTGCTTTCTCCTCCAAGATCTGGAACACAAGCCTTACGAGAAGTGGCTGAGGGAATGGGGGCTGTTTGACCTGGAGAAAAATGGGCTGAGGGGAGACCTTGTCAGTCTCTACAACTACCTGAAAGGAGGTTGTAGCATGGAGGGTGTTGATCTCTTCTCCCAAGTAAAAAGTGATAGGACCCAGGGGAAGTTTACAGTGGATATTAGGAAAAATTTCTTCATGGAAAGGGTTGTCAGGCATTGGAACAGGTTTCCCAGAGAAGTGGTTGTGTCACCATCCCTGGAAGTGTTTAAAAGAAATGTAGACGAGATTCTTAGGGACATGGTTTAGTGCCATTATTAGGTTGGAGTCAACGACCTTGAAGGTCTCTTCCAATCAAAATGATTCTGTGATTCTATTCCATCCCCAAGCTGCCAGGCAGCCTGTGACACTGTGCCTGCTGATGATGCCTTCAGAGAGTGGATGGTGAGGCAAAAAAAGTGTTTGTCTGAAAGAGCTTCTAGTCTTAATGCAGACTGTGTGAGCCTTTTAGGGAGACATCCAAGAGGGTAACGGAGGCAGCAGCTGCTGCTATTTTAGTCTCACATGGCCTAAGTTTATGTTTCCCATCTTCTGTGTCCCAACTACTGCCAGGGACAGTAAAAACGAGTAATCAAGACACCTTCCCTATAAGATTAAGAGAAGAGAAATTGCAAAGCCAATTTTCAGAATGGTTTGGGAGATCCTTCAAACCTATTCTGAATGTACAGGGAAAACGTTATTCAACGGGAACAGGATTAATTAATACCACATTGTCTGAGTCCTACGTTATCTCTTTCTCATATCTTCTGAGTCCTGTGCCTGCAGACCAGTAAATATGATGTTTTGCCATTACTAGTAACATTATTTTTGTATTGGCCTAACACTGCAGAATCTTAATACTTCTCTGGGCTGTATCTAGCCTAAGGTATTATAGTGTGCCTAGCTATGACAGCAGCTGTCTTGCAAGCAGATAAGCATGTCCTCAGTTTGGTGGTAGTTTGTCTTATGCTTATGGTGACAACAGGTAGTTATTTTGTGTGGACTGAACCATCCATAAATGTACAGTAAAATGTGGTGTGGCAGAGTGCAGAGACAGAATGGCATCAGAGGGCCCAGGCTTTAAGCACAGATCACAGCAGATGAACAGGGATCGCTAAGGCACACAGGCCTCAGCTTCATCGCTTAAATACAGTTTTAGAGACAGCAAAGAAAACAGAATACTGAATAATGGGGAACCAGCAGGGGAAAAAAGGAGCATGTAGGCAGACTTTGCTGAGAAAATCGATAAAAATAAACTAGGTGGACCCAAGGTGAAGAAGGAGTGTGTTACCAACATCGATGTCTTCCTCCTCACAAGAAAGAGGAGGAAACTTCTATTATTACCACCACCATGCTCCCAGCAATAAACGCAGGACACTGGTGACTCCCTGTACCAGCCCCCACAGACTGTGAGCTGTGGGACTTGGGGAAGCATTTGAGGAGCGAGTGTAGCAGTAAAGAGATCTGGTAGATATTACAAAGGGTTTCTGTATTTGGTTCTAACTGTATTATTGAGGCTTTTCAGTACTAATTCATGACATGGGTAAGTGTGCTCCAGATGTAACGCTGTCATTCTACATTATTACAGATACTGCACATACACACATCGCAAACTTATGACTTTTTTATATTAATGAAGTTGAGGGTTTTAACAGTGATTTATTTGATTTAGTCACTTTCTAATAAGCATACTGAAGTAAGAGGTAGGCAGTAAACTTTGAACTAATACCATAAGTGCAGAATAGGTTCCCAAATGAAGTCAATTAATATCTATTTTTTTCTACTCCTCATATTTGCACTAAAATTTGATTTGCCCTCCATTTATTAAAAAAAAGATATATTCCAAAGCACCTTAACCTTTATCAACACTGTTTACGTTGTTTACATTATTTTGATCTTAAGCCAAACTATCTGCTCTTTGTGATCACAATATATACTCCTCCTGAACAAAACGATCAAAGAAAAACTATCTGTATTTTAGATCACATGAGATATAAATTCTAAGTAGAAGACATCTCATCTTCATTTATCATTTTCTGACTGCACTGTGACCTGTTCAAAGGCATCACGTAAATGTTATTTAACACATTCTATGGATCATTCATGGACTTACAGACTGCTCAGAGGATTTTAAAGCATGTACACATCATTATCAATGGTTAATGAGAATCTTATACTCGAGCTTAACATTTTCTTGTCCCATCAGTTGAGCAACAACATCTCTTTTGATCTGGGAACCATTAAAACTAACACAAAATGTATAATTAATAAACACACATCCTCATCATTTTTCTGGTGATACAGGAACTAGGAATGGTATAGGCTGTGCAATGGAGCACACTGGATGTTCAGATGACAGAAGGACTAGAAATACTTGAAAACAGCTGGTTTCAGTTCTACGTATATCTACGTTCCCTCAAAAGAAGAACTTTGCTCCTATTTACAGCACAGTTTAGTGTGCATCCTTTTCTTACTAACTACAAAACAACATGAATCCATCAAGACAATGTCTGAACAGTCCCTGAATCTGAAGAACAAATTGTCCTTTTTCCTTTTCATCTCAATATTATTTCTTTTTTTTTCCCCTTTATTTCTTGTAAGAAGTTAGTAGTTTTCTCGTCCTCATCAGTGGACATTCTCCGTTCTTTATCATCTGGATGCCAGCATGTATCCATTTACCCGGAGCTCTTACCCTGTACCTTCAGACTCCTGATGTTAATTGGGTTTTGGGGGGCAGATTGGCTATTTTTTTAAGTCAGAAGTTACACTTGCTTTTTCCCAGCATTGTTTGTGGAGAGCAGAATATAGAAAGTACCTTGACATTCTATGACATATTGCTTTTACAGAGCAAATCCAAGGTTGCTACATGACAGCTAGCTTTTCATTAGACAGAAGCTCAAAATGCTTAGACAGTTGCACATACAATATTCTGACACTGAAAACTTATGAGGGCTGACCCTTTGTTCCACCCTCCAGATAAATACAAGCACAATAACAGAATAACTGGTGGCTGCAACTCAAACTGTTGTTGTCAATGTCCTGAACCTGGAGTGCTTAAGTGAACTTCCCTTTCATGGGCATTTTGGTAGAAAAATCAAGATCAGCTTCTCTTATTCTGTGTCATTTACTTGTTGAGCCTAGAAGTGTTGACAATGAAGAAAATTAAACCAGTAATGCATTAATTTCATCATATCTCAGAGGCTGTATTTATGTGTACTTCATGTGTCAATACTGATTGCGTAGCTCTGCTTTCATGTTATCTAACTGGAGAAATGTCTCTATAGAAGAAATACACTTAGAAAAGCTGAACATAGTGTGGGTACATGTTATGTTAACGTTAATTGCTCTGATTAATTTTAGGACCTTTAAGACATCAGTTTGACTATGCTACAGAAAAGATAACTAAACGCACATTAAAACAAAGAAGATTTTACACTAGTTTAGCTATTTCACTCTATACGCCTGGTAGAAAGTTGAGATATTTTAGTATGTCTTACAATATTATATTTTACAGTGATGGCAGAAATTTGATGTAAAGTAACACCTAAAATATTATCCAAAAATTTCCCCAGTACAATTTTATTATCATATAGTCATACAAGTTAAGGAACACATTTTTAAAAGTAGCTCATTACAAAACTGTTTATTGGACTCTGGTGTTGTCAAGGATACCAGTATTTGTGGTAAATGCCTTCCATAAGCAAGCCTTGATTTTGCTGTACTAGGAAATAATCACAGAGATTGAGCTATATTTATATAATTTGCTCCTGTGATAAACAGAATGTCAGCTTAAGCCCCAGAAGCTTTTGTAATCATACCATCTATACAAGAATACAGCTAATTTTGAAATCTACCTTGCTTTCACAGTGTTCTGAATTCTATCTAGCAGCTGAAGCAGAATGCTATGTTATGAATAAAAATTGATGTTGAAACCTGTGTACAGCATATCAATTGCTGACAAGCAGTAAGGCTTCCATTCGTAATTAAAAAGGTTGCACTGGTGACTAACATTCTGCTTTCTGTGTCCTTCCTACTTATTTGCTAGAAGTTTGACCATCCAAGAGAAGTTTTCTTATGCATCAACCAGAGATACCAATCTCCAGAAAGAACTATCAGCAAAACTTCTGAACTATTAAATATTGGGAATTCCCAAATGCTCATTTTTGGGGAAATGACAGTAATTCTGACGATAGCTACCTCAGGTCACTCTGAATCCAGTATCTCTTGACTAAAAAACTGTGGAAGAGCATGTGAGTTATAAAGCAGCACAAGGAGCCAAGGGGAAACTTCCCTGAAATATCAAATCTGACTCACAGTAGGTTGAAGGACAAGTCAATTCTGAAAGATAAGCACTGATGATATTGCGGTTGCATCCACGGGTTTAACAAAATAGGAGGTTCTACTATACATGCTTTTTCTACATTCAGGTACTCCTTCTTCTCTCTTCTCTGCATTGCATCTGCATTGTTAACTTAGCTGTGTGCTGCACAAGGGAAGGAACTGAGTTAACAGAAAAATAGCCTGGAAAAACTGAATGGTGAGTGCAATGGTCTGCTTTAATCACAGAACCATAGCACAAACCAGGTTGGAAGGGACCTCAAAAGATCACATGACTCAACTTTTTCTGGGAAAGGGAGCCTAGATGAGATTTTCTAGCACCCTGTCCAACTGCACCTTGAAAATCTCCAGCAATGGGGACTCTATTACGTCCCTGGAATGGTTGTTTCAGTGAATGCTTGTTCTTACTGTAAAAAAATTATTTCTTATGTTAGGATGAAACCCCTCCCGGTGCAACTTGTACCCATTGCCTTTTGTCTTCTCCAGGTGGTTCCTTGGGAAGAGAGATCCTCCATCCTCTTACACACTAGAATATTGTGACGAGATCCCCCTGAGCCTTATCTTCTTCAGGGAGAAAACACCTAACACCTTCAGTATTCTCTCACAGGGCAGGTTCTCCAGTCGTCTTCATGGCCCCTCTTTGGAGCCTCTCCAGTCTGTAAAAGCAGAAGGTGAGAACAAACCACACAGGGAGAACCATCCATCCACTTTCAGTGGAACCACAAAGTTATGCTCAACCTGAACTTGGCTGTTACTGGAATGTACAGTTCAGGAGATATTCAGAGGAAATGAAAATGGAAACAAAAAAAGGAAATGGAAACAAAAAAGGGGAAGAGGTAGAGGAAAAAAGAAAGGGAGAGGAAGAGGAACTTAATCTTTTGTGGTAATCGTTCTCCACTGTTCAGAGTCCGCTCAGACTCATTGGCTTGTCTGTAAATCATAGAGATTTCCTTCACTCTACAAGGTGCTGATTACTGGACACGTGGGTACCAGTTTCCCTTGAATGAAAGTGGAATAAGCCTCTTTGTTACTTTCCTGACTGTGACCTGCTCTAAAGACTACATGACACTGGGAGACCTCCATCATTCTGATTGTATGACGATCTGAGAGTGTAATTCTAAGGCAATGTTTGGACAATGTGCTTGCAAACTAATGACATTTCTTCACCAGTGCTTGAATCTGAACATAATTTATGTTAGCCTTACACAAACTATTTAAAGAAAAAGGCAGTTTAGACTCTATTTCTTCTGTACTCCAAACTTAATTGTTTTCTTACCAAAATGCCAGAGATTTTGCCCTTTTACAAAATCAAAACAAACACACCCAAGAAAAGGTTATCCGTCCTCTTTCTACACAAAGATGTAGAAATCTTCCTTGCGTGAGAAGTAAAGAATTTTTACATCTCTTCATAGATTTTTGATAAATGAAATGAAAATATATATACATAGTAATTCGGGGAACGAAGCCTTTGGAACCTAATTCCACAAATGTTCATCTACCCAACCTAGTGCATAATTTCATTTCTCAACTTGCAACTATGGCAGAACTTCCCAAGAGACACTCTAGATCTTAGTGCCATTCATGCTTTTAAATCCTGAAAGGGAACCACCTTTATGATATTACAACAAATATAAATCCTTTCATGACCCATATATGGGTTTCTGTATTAGTTTCTGTACAAATTATACTGATTAAGGTGAGCACTGAGGACAAGCTTCATGAACTTTGACATAACTGAATCAAAGCTGGAGTACTCAGTTGCTGTATCATATCATGAAAAACAGATATTTCTATGCATGGCATCTATCCATCTGTTTAAAAAAGGCCTTAAAATTCAAACTCGTCCCCTGTACATACTATCAATGTAAGTGAAAACTGATAGAAGAATATAATTGTTGGGGAAAAAGAATGATCCATGTTTGCTTGAAGGAAAAGTGCATGACCTAACCATTTTATACCAAGAAAAGTTCTCGGCCTGGGCTCACCATTTGAAAATGTCATTTCAGCTTTTATTGCGTTGGGCACAAAACCACTTGCTACTATTTTGAAATTGATATTCTTGTTTTGAGATGGGAGCTAAGGCTCATATTATTGAAATGTAATTACAAACCCTGCATTTAAATGGTACATTTTACAAAACAACATGCACTTTTAATTTTTTTTATTTTTAGTGATGAAAGGAAAAAAAAAAACTCTATAGTTTGCACACAATCCATTAATTATGTTGTATAGTCATTAATAATTTTATTACAAGAACACTCTAATTTTCATTGGCACAACTAAAATGGCACAGCACAAATTCTGTAAGACACTTTGGAATCAGGACATGGAAGTCCTCCAGCAACCGCTGAGCTAGGTTTATATTTCAATGATGCTGTAGTGATTTGTACCAGCTGAGTCTCTGTCTCATTGTCTTTTGTAGTCTAGTTGTGTCTGCAGTTTCCATTTTAATTAATTCAGTTTTTAAAGGTTTCCTCAATATGTCTTTTTGCAAAATTCAGCTGCTGTTCAGCACTAATGCAATGTTATCACTTTCACCGCTGGATTTCTGGGAATCTTGTGTGGTTCTAACAATGTTATGTTTAAATATTCATACCATGTATTTTAGCAACCTTATTTCTTTAACAGAAGAATCCAGCAACATTGTACAAGTACTAATCAGGGTCTTGAAAACCTATTAATGAACATAAATATGCATTGTATGGGTTTGATGATGATCCTTATCTTATTGCTTGTGATATAAAGCCACTTTTATTCTTTGCATGTTTCTTACATCTTTTTAAATGCAAATAACATGAATATCCTTCCCCTTCATCACAACTATAGGCTAAAAATAGATACTAAATATAAGTTTCTAACTCTGATAAAAATATCAAACAGAAACATCAGATGGAAATTCTGTATTTTATTACCAAACTACATCAGAACTAAGACATCAGAGAAGGTTTAAAATATGTAGCCATTACTACAAGACCAGGAGCACCTGTGTCGGTTTATGCTATTTCCATTCTTTTACATAGAAAAGGGAAAAGAAAATATTTATTTTATACTCATTCCTTTGACAGATATAACCAACTTTTTAATCAGCAAAGATTCTTCTCTCTCTAGCACCTCCTTGGGTGTTTATGAAGCAAGGACAGTAGTTTTTGTCTGGCTTGTTTAATAAAGATGTGTTTCTTCTGTTGCATTGTGCAATGTTGTCTGGTTCCAGGGACTGTTCCTGGCATTTGCCTTATATGCCAGAACTTACTTTAGAAATAAAAGAAATAATTATCTACATCTGGAAAAGGAAGAAAGAAAAAGAAAGGAAACTGTTCACTTGGACTGTTACATATAAATGATTGTGACAGGTAAAAGTTGATTAATGAGTTGTCAGACATCAGCTGGGTAATGGTGTGTATCCTTTCCAACCAATAAATGATATGTTATAAATCCGAAGGACATTTTAATTATTTTGTCTAGTGGCAGTTGGCAGTCCTTTTTACTTTTATTTACACATGCTCAAGGAACTATCTCTGAGTTTGACAAGTGAGGAAACTACTAATGAGAATGAGACAGTTTCTGTAAAGATCCTGCTGTGACTCTTGCCAGAGCTGTAGCCACCAACTGTCCTCAGCCTTGCTCAAGTTAAACTTCGATTGAAGGACAACTTGACCCTTTTTCTAGCATTCCTGTCTTCCCACTGATATTCCTTCAGACAACTTACTGTTTCAGAGATGAAAGTAAAGCATTTTAAAGAACGAGGATAATCTGGGAGTGCTGATTGAGGAAGTAGGTGCATACTGTCCATACATGACCATCTGGCAAACAAATATGTCTCCTGCAAACGTTACCATCCTACAGAGGTTCCTGAGAAGTTTGAGGGATAGAGGTGTAAAGCATAGTTAGTTCACTCATGTTTGCATCTCATGCTCAGATGATGGTCCTCCAAAAGCAGAAATAACTATGAAAACATCAGATTTAGTGGCATAACAACCTTGTAGACATCTGTGCATCCAGTCAGTAGAAGGCTAGTCAACAGAACATGTGAAGTCTAGACAGATTGTTTCCACTGACAGTGCAGAAAGCTTAGATGGTCCAGTTCATCTCAAGATTTGTTACAAGTGTTTGAAGCTGATTGTGAAAAGTAACTCCAGGAGAGATTTACATGGAAAAGTCTTTGTCTGCATGGAAGACCAAGTGATAAATGGGGTGGGTAATTTTGACAGTAGGACAAAATCACACATCATTCAATTGGATATTTTGCCATGAATAACTATGCTATATTTCACAGAAAAGCCAAACAGTTCTCTAAGACCTGCAGTCACTCAAAGTAGCATTGCATTGAAGGTGAATGTACTCTGTATCTGCGATTTATCGGCTTATAATTTTATTGAAAGGATTTTATTACTTATATGACTACAAATACTTCATACTGAAACCTTGCTAAAGCGGTGCCTCACACTGGGATGTAGTTCTATGATCTGTTATGTCAGGATGTTTGCTAGTGATGGAAGAGGGTCCCACATTCATAAGGATCAGTGAACTTTTTATTAAGATACGTATTTATAAAAATGCTGCCACATCAGCTGCTGTTCAGGCTGATTTCCTGATGCATTCCCAGATCTTTGCTGTACACACTTCAATTCACCCTTTTGAATCCTACACAAAGAGTGTTTTCTTATACTTCTTCTTATCTAGAGGTAAATTTTTCTGGTTTATACTGATGTCAATTCAGATTAATGGCACCAGCTTAATATAATTTCTAGTGCTTAAGGCAAGAGTTCTGTAAAATGGTACTAGCTGTTTGCATTTATAAAAATGGTTAATAAAACCTTTCCTTTGTGTGTACGTGTAATCAATTGATCTCAAAAAAGTGATGGAGAAGTGTACCCATCCTAGCATTAAAGTGATGTGCACAGATACGACATAATCTTTGGTAGATGAATTTTAGATTCAATAATAGGAACCATTTATAATAATAATGTCATAATAATATCATAATAATAAAGTCCTCAGCAAGATTTTCATGGGAGTGTGTGGAGTGTCCGCTGATCCAAGGCATAACTTGTCCAAAGTGACATGGTGACAGCTGTTTACTCTTAGTCAACAACACCTCCTAGCTAAATTTTCTAGTTCCTCCTCTATTCTCCTTCCTCATTGCACCAATTCTAATGTCTAAATCCACCAATTCTTCACACCTTAGTCAGTCTAAAGTTTGGGCCTCTGCTGTCTTCCCCTGAACTGAATACGTATTGGACAGACAAAACTATCAGTGATAGGGAGGAGAGGAGAGGAGAGGAGAGGAGAGGAGAGGAGAGGAGAGGAGAGGAGAGGAGAGGAGAGGAGAGGAGAGGAGAGGAGAGGAGAGGAGAGGAGAGGAGAGGAGATTTCAGTTGGAAAGGGACAACCTTGTCCAGCTGCCTGACCCCTTCAGGGCTGACCAAAAGTTAAAGCATGTAATTGAGGGCATTGTCCAAACACCTCTTCAACACTGACAGGCATTGACAATCTCTCTAGGAAGCCTCTTCCAGTCTTTGACCACCCTCTTGGTAAAGAAGTGTTTCCTAAGATCCACTCTAAACCTCCCCTGGTGCAGTTTTGAACCATTTCTGTGCATCCTATCACCCAATGCCAGGAAGATGAGATCAGTACCTCCCTTTTCACTTGCCCTCCTCAGAAAGCTGTAGAGAGCAATGAGGTCACCCCTCAACCTCCTTTTCTCCAAACTAGACCAGCCCCGAGTCTTCAGCCACTCTTCATAGCACATGACTTCCAGCCCTTTAACCAGGTTTGATATCCTCCTCTGGATACATTCTGGTACTTCAACATCCTTCTTAAATTGTGGGTCCCAGAACCACACACAGCACTCAAGGTGAAGTCACACCAATGCTGCATACAATGTGGTCATCACCTCTTTTGACCAGATGGTTATGCTGTGTTTGATGCACAAATGGATGGAATTTGCCCTCTTGGCTGCCAGAGCACACACTCTTGACTTGTACTGAGCTGCTGTGAGCCAGCACTCACAGATCCTTTCCTGCAAGGCTCATCTCCAGCCACTCCGCTCACAATTTATAATTGTACCTGGTATTATTCTATCCCAGGTGCAGAATCCAGCATTTGGACTTGTTAAATTTCATCCCATTAATCATAGCCCAATATTCCAATCTATCTAGATCCCCCTGCAAGGCATCTTGTTCCTCAAGAGAATCAACAGCACCTCCCAGTTTAGGATCATCAGCAAGATTGTTAACGATGCCTTCTGGCGTGTCAGCCACTCCTCCCAGCTTGGTGTCATCAGCAAACTTGCTGATAGTACACTCAATTCCCTCATCCAAGTCATTGATGAATATATTGAATAATGCTGGTCCCAGTACCGACCCTTGAGGCGCTCCACTAGATACAGGCCTCCAACCAGACTCCGCCCCATTGACTACAACTCTCTGGCTTCTTTCCTTCAGCCTCATCAGTTCATCACTGAACTTTTGATTGAATCTTGGTGTTCTCAGAAGACATGTTCTGCTCTCCTTGTTTGGGTGCTGTGGGACTGTGTCCTGGCTGGCGAGGACACAGCTGCTCTGCCTGCCTAACACTCACCCCCAACTCACAATAGGTGTGGATGCATCATGAATATTTCATTTGTTTATGTGACAGGAGAATACAATTTATTCTGTAAGCCTTAGACATGAGAGACCCACAGAGATGAGTTAGGTGTACATCAATGGCCTGGTCACTGCTCTGGCTCAGCAGGACAGACCTCAGACAGGGCAGGACTCTGTAATTCTTAAACACCTTGCCATTGCTTTTTGGATTTCACTGTAGATATAACCTCTATTCATCTCTAGGAAAGCTGAATGGTAAATCAATCACTGTCTTCCATGGCAAAGTCCCATCTGCAGTAGGTGAGTCCTCGCTCAAGCAGAAAAATACATATCAGAACTCAGGAGCTGAAAACTGAGGTGAAAAACATTTTGGCTTGAAAGAAAGCTCAGGATCTATGCAAGAAGGCTATTAAGTATTAAAACATATTATCCACAGGAATATGTTTTTTTTCCTTCAGTCAGAAATGCTGTGCTGTGTACTGCCCATTATCCAAAGGATTGTACTATAAGGTGCTAATGATTTTGCACCACAGGAATTTTTTAATTTCGGGAAGGATATTTCAGGCCTATACAGTTCTGTGAACCCCATCATCAAGCACCAGTTCTGTCTATTTATGCTGTAAATTGTCATGAGCAGAGACTGTGTTCATGCTGTGTTTCTTTATAGCCCAGTTGATTCCTAAATATGGCACCCCTGTGCTATGACTGCTAGAAAATAAAAATATTTTTTATTTATTTTTAAGTGAATTTATTCCACAGTAATGTGGGGAAAAATAAAACAAAGGTACAGGTATAAGAAAGCAAGATAGTGTTAAGAGAAATGGAAAAATGGAAATAGCACCCAAAAAAGAAGAGAAGGAGGCACAGTTCCTCTCTTCTTCTTACTGCTCCATTTCTCTGCATTGCCTCTTTCAGCTACAACTGCCTCTTCTCTGCCCCGAAGTTGTCACAATCCCATTTCTGCAAGTGAACTTAGACTGGAGCACCATTTTCCTGCAGAGAGCATCAAGACCCTCACCCAGATGGACACCTCCATTGGCAGAGTGAGGGCAGGTCCAGAGGGAAGGCAGAGGAATAACCAAAGTGATGCTGGAAGAAGTCCTGGTAGACAGTTCCACTTTCTGACACATTCACCTCTCTGACACAGCTGCCAGGAAGGGACTGCATAGATATACACCACTGCCTCAGCCTGCAGATCTTCTCGAATTTAGAAGAGTTTTATTATCAGTTTGAATGGGTAAAGACTTCAGCCAGTGCTGAGAGCTCTGGCAGTCCCACCACTCTTTTGTACATGAGTCCTGCTAAATCTCTTTTCAGACTCTTGCAGACAGCTCAATATCTCAATTTAAAATGTTTCCTTCCAGAGGGAGGCAATTTTTATACTGCCAGGTTGGAGAAGGGAGAGGAGAACACCTTGGCATTAATCCAGAATCCAATATTGCTGACTGCTGCCCAGGATCAAATACAGCAAGTGAATAATCAGTACTCTGGATTGTGCTGAACTTTTCCTGCATTCATACCACTTTTTTGAAAATTATCAGTGCAGCGAATTCAGATTATTCTATTCATATGAGTGTGCAAGGGATATGACACTGGGAAATGCAAATGAAGTATTACTCACAGTAATTAAAAATATTTTGCTGACTGGCTGTAATGAAACATCCTATTGCTTTACAAACCTGCCACCCCACACACATATTCCCTCCCTAACCAGTTTTCTCTTATCTTATTGGCCCTTTAAATGGTAAGATTTTTAAAATGGGGACTTCACGTTATTTTATATGTCTCCATTGCTTCCTATGCCATAGATATGGTTCTGGTAATCTGTCCATGCTCCAATATACAGACTAATAAAATGAACTTGTATTTACATAATATGGATCATTTCTAAATTACTGTCACACTGTCATTATCAAGAGCCAGGTTGTGCCAGGGAATGACACAGTCCAGAATTTTGAGTTTCTCTGGACAATCTAGTAGTTTTCCACACTCACTTGAAAATTCTTCCTCCTGCAAATGTGAAAGTTATGTAGTATATAAATATTTTTACAGTCAAAATTCACAAAGCCATTAATCCATGGGAATGTTTTAATTCCTAGATAATATTTGGCCACAGTTAGTACATGAAAAACTGCTGATGCAGATATAGTCTGGAAGGACACTCTGTGACCCCAGAATATTTTTTATACTTACAGTGACAGTTTCAGCCCTGATCCAAACTCCTCTGTTATCTAGAGGAAGTGAGATGAAGATTGGATTTGAAATCAACCTTCATGCCCTGGGATTTTTTTTATTTATAGGTAGAACTCTTCTCCAGAAATCTACATCTGAATGGCTCCCAATAGTCTGTGCTGAAGTTTCTGTGGAATGAGCAATTTGCTCTTGCAAATGCCAATGATTAGCTCCTAAAAATCTTTGACTAGACACTATGCTTGTAAGACGATATAGGAAATAAATAATTCTAACGACAATAAAGCAACAATATAAGCAAGTGTAAGGTTTCAATCAATTTACCCATTGCTTTGATTTCTTGCAGGTGATTACAGTCCTGCTGATGCTACCTCTTAACTGTGACAGGTTACACATTAGCAGAAGCATAAGCATTCTCAGGAACACTGCTCTGGTGTGCAATGAAATTCAGCTAGTTCATTACTACAGTTCATTACTACAGAAGCAGTTCTCTACCATGACAGGGCATGCGACCATGATGGGGTCTGTAACCAAGGTATGCAATAAGTTTTTTACTAGGATATATTCATTCTCTATCCACTTTTATTTTGCATTAGCCACCAGATTTTGCACAAATTATGAAGGGACATAACCAAAATTCCATCATGTCAACCTCAAATTAGCTGCATTTAGGTCGCTGAAACTTGATTCTCCTTATTTCATCAAAATAAAACAGAATTTTCACACAAGTAAAATGTAAGAATCAACATATTGCAATAATAAGCAATTTTTACATTTCAAGTATGGAAATCACATAGGTGAGAGCTGGACAACCAAAAGGTCCTCTTACATCCTTAGCAGACGGTTAGAAAACAGAATATACCTTCATTGATTTTTTTTCCTTAAAAAAAAAAAAGGGGGGGGCTTGTTATTGTAATTCATAACTTTCACATTCTTGAAAAATGATGTCACCGATACTGTCAGAAAATGCAAAGACTAAACTGCCATCCTAACAGAAATAAAAAAGCAAACGTAGCTGCATCTGGAGTACTGTGTCCAGTTCCGGGCTCCCCAGTTTAAGAAGAATAAGGAATTACTGGAGGGAGTACAGCAGTGGTGAATGAAGATGATCAGGTTATGGAGCATCTTTCTTATGAGGAGAGACTGAGAGAGCTGGGTCTGTTCAGCCTGGAGAAGAGAAGCTGAGAAGGGATCTCATCAAGGTTTATAAAATCTCAAGGGTGGAGGTCAAGAGGATGGACCAGACTCCTTTCAGTGGTGCCCAGTGACAGGATGAGAGGCAACAGGCACAGACTGAAACACAGGAGGTTCCAGCTGAATAAGAGGAAAAACTTCTTTACTGTGAGGGTGCCAGAGCCCTGGAACAGGCTGCCCAGAGAGGTTGTGGAGTCTCCTTCTCTGGAGACATTCAAAACCCACCTGGACACATTCCTGTGTGATCTGCTCTGGTGAACCTGCTTATCAGGTGGGTTGGACTAGATGATCTCCAGAGGTCCCTTCCAACACCAACCATCCTGTGATTCTGTGATTAATGCCCAGGTTTTCACTGACTGAAAGGGAAGAATATTGTCTCTCTACCTTCATTGCTTCAATCTGTGAATTAATGTTATACAGCAAGCTGATAATTAGAGTATCTTGTGCATTTAGTTGCCAGGCATTTTTCCATTAAAAAACCCATGGAATTAGTGAATTTTAACGTTTTTGCAAGAAAGCATCCAAATGATCAGATTTCCCATTTCAGCATTGTTTAACAATCTATACCAATATTTTCTAAGTGCTAAGCCCAGGCTTTGTTGTTCAAAACTATTGTCTCTAAAATTGGGGAGGTTTATATATTAATAAATAGATCAAATTTGGCCTTCAAAGGTGGCCTGGAATGCATTGAAGATAACTTCCTAAGCCAGGTAATGGACAGCCCTACCAGGGGATACGTAATACTAGACCTGATGGTCACCAATCCAAGTGAGCTAATTGGTGACATCGGGATTGAAGGCCGCCTGGACTGCAGAGATCACAAGCTAGCGCAGTTTGCAGTCCTGAGGGATGTGGAACAGGTAAAGTCAGGAACTTGAATTTTAGGAAAGCCAACTTCCAGCTCTTCCAGGAGTTAGTCAATAGGACCCCTGGGAGATTGTCCTCCGGGACAAGGGAGCAGAACAGAGCTGGCAGATCTGTAAGGAGGCTTTCTACAGAGCTCAAGAGCTCGCGATCCCCAGATGTAAGAAATTGGGTAAGGATGGCAAGAGGCCAGCATGGCTGAGTCAAGACCTGCTGGTCACACTGAAGGGCAAGAAGGAAATGCACAGGCAGCGGAAGAAGGGACAGGTGTCCTGGGAAGAGTATAGGGACACTGCCCAGTTGTGCAGAGACAGGGTCAGGAAACCAAGGCAGAGCTGGAGCTGAACTTGGCAAGGGACACAAAGAATACTGAGAGTTTCTACAGGTATGTCAACCAGATAAAGAAGGTCAAAGAAAATGTACCCCCACAATGAACAAGACTGGTAAGCTGGTAGCAATGGATAAGGAGAAGGCTGAAGTACTCAACACCTTCTTTGCCTCAGTCTTCACTGGCAAGGTCTCTTCCCACACCTTTCGAGTGAAAAATTAACTGCAAGACAGGGACTGGGGGAGCAAAGTGCCTCTGACTCTAAGTGAGGATGAGGTTCATGACCACTTAAGGAACCTGAACATACATAAATCTAAGGGCACCCCAGAGTCCTGAGGAAATTGGCTGATGTAGTTGCCAAGCCACCCTCCATGATATTTGAGAAGTCCTGGCAGTCAGGTGAAGTTCCTGGTGACTGGAAAAAGGGAAACATCACACCCATTTTTAAAAAGGGTAGAAAGGAGGATCCTGGGAACTACCGACCTGTCTGTCTCATCTCTGTGCCTGGGAAGATCTTGGAACAGATCCTCATAGAAGCTGTGCTAAGGCACATGGAGGACAGGGAGGTGATTTGAGACAGAAACTGAATGAACCTACAAGAGAAGAAAATATACAATGAACCGTCAAGGCAAATAATGGTGTAAATGGGGACAAGAGACCACAGAGTGATCATCCTTCCTGAGGACTCTGCCTTTTCTACATAGATCAATTCAGTCGGTCAAATGTCTAAAGGCATATTAAGGCCATGGTCAAATAATCTACCATAGCCCTCCCCGCCTTAGGTATTGTACTGACATTGTCCCATGCTTCCCATCAGCTGCATCATACTGCTACAAGGCAATGTTACAGGGTAAACTGTTGCATAATTACAGCAGCTAGTATTTGTCTTGATGTATCTTATTCTTAGGCTATCAATTTCATCATAGTCAGTGAACATAAGATGATGTACAATACTCCCAACTAATTTAATCTTAGTTCACATTTTGTGGCTGTCGCTGTCCTTAATACCAACAAGCCTGAAGTCCTTAAGGAACAGAGATAACCCAGGGGAAAGAATTGTAAAAAGAAATGACAATTAACTGTGGCAGGGAATGAATAAAGGCAGAGATGATCATCCATTGGATTGGAACCACCAGTGCTGCAGTGGCTCCCAAAGCTGAAATTATGCTTCACCAAGTGGAAGCTTCACGACTTCTTCCATTGTTAAGAAAACAATGCCAGTGTCAGTGAATACTCAGAAACTGACTATGCTTCTGTTCTCCCGGAAATTGACTTGGCCTTTCTTTTTCTAAACATTTCAGAAAGTAGGACTTCTGCTAAACTCAGCTCATACATCAATTTATTTGCACCTTGCTGTATCCATACTAGAGGATATGCTGAATCTATTGTCAGCATCTCAAAAGCAAGATTTGGCCTGGCTCTAAAAACCAGGGCAACCAATTCAAGGAATTCCAGAATAAAGACATGTGAAAGACTCACTCTTTTAAAGAGTGAATGTTCATGAAGAAGCCAGTGAAAACCATTTTTATAATGCTTCTTAGTTCTTTGAACACATTATGGTCAAAAAAAATCACTTTATTACAAAATCAATGAAAAAAAGTACAGGAAATTAATCTATTTAAATGAATGCACTCCAGAGTATTTAATGATAATAAGCAAATAAAAAATCAGTCTGTATAACTGAACATGACAAATTTCTTAATTTTGCTGATGCAGAATTGCCTTTCCTGTTGGTAGCCAACAAGGTTATAGTTAATGCATGTATATATCATCTATACCAAATTGCAGTATATTTTTATATTCGAAGTTTCTCAAGACATCAAAAGTAAAAAGAAAAATAAACTTTGGAATAGTTATCTTCAGAATAAACTTCAGAATAGATATCTTATTTTCTTTATAAGCTCTGCGTAGCATAGGTTTGATGTGAGAGTTTTTCCCTAAAAATAGAACAAATATGTGGGGTTTATTCCTTTAATTGTTTTCATGGAAAAGGCAGGGTGAAGATCTAAATAATGTTATTTTGTATTACAAAGCTTTAAAGAAAAGTGATGCTATAGTTGCAATGGAAGTTATAAAAATAATTAAAGAGGCTTGTATGTATATAAACATTTTTAGTAATGTATGTACATAAATTTATATATTTATACATATTTATACGTTTAGATTATTATTCATATCTGTTTTGATGTACTTAGGCAATTTAGACATCTATATATGATTCTATATTGCTATTCCTAACAAATACATCTATGTCTGTATATAATAAGCATATATACATATAATGAGCAACTATGATAAAATTTCTCTGAGTAACATTCTGCTGTAAAATAAACTTTGGTGTCCAGCTTATGTTTCCAGTTTGATACCGAGTGTGAGAGTGATTATCTCAGGTATCTGTGAACATTCGTTGTATTACATCCAAATGGAACGGAGTATCCACACTTTTGGATTGAAATAAACCTGTATAAAAACAGCTGAAAGAAAATGCTATTGCTGCAATATTTAAAGTCTTTGCTTTTATGATGTGCAGGCAGTTCCAAACCATTTGAAATCTAACTGCTGTATCCTTGAGTGGGTTCTCAAGTAGAAAAAAAAACTGCTGAGCTTCACAAAGCTGGCTAGGGCATGACGCAAAGGGAACATTTGATTCTTTCCATTTGCCAGAAGGCAATTACGAGCTTGTTTTCTGTACGAACTGAGCATGCAGAATGCCAGTACTAGTGATCTACGCATTAATCCAGCAAAGACACCACCCAGGAACTGACACTTCCACTGAGCAGAAAACAGATGGGGAACAGAGCAGTTTCTCAATGAGTATAGTCAGAAGATTTAGCATTTAAACTCAGCGCAGACCACAGAAGCAGCAAAGTCTTTTTCACCGGTAACCACTGTTTGCACTGTAATTCATGTTTTCTGGTGGAACGAAAAATACAAATTTCATTGCACCTTGGAAATAGGTCTCTGTAAGAGAGCCTGAGTGGTCTGTGACCTACTTTGTACAATGGCATGTGAGCACCTTCATCTTCTGCACAAAATGGCAATTTCCAAGATTTCCTTTTCCTGAAGTACTGACAAAATGCCACCTGATATTCCCTGTATTTCTGTCACACCTTCACATTCCTCTCCTACTATTTTCAGTCTCTCTTTTTCCTTAGAAGTTTCTTTCTCCTCCTAATTTCTATCACTATTTCCATCATCTTTCTCACGTTTTTGCTATAACCATTTAAAAAAAAAAATCAAAGTTAAATTAATCTAGTATCTAAGCAATATTTACCGTACTGTTTGCCCTTGTAGCCTGTTGCCCTTAAAATTTTTCCTCATCGGTCAGCCACTATTTTGCGATGAAAGAAGTTTTTCACCTGACCTTGATTACTATCCACAACTTTCTTTATGTGATTGTATTTCATTATACTATCCATCACTGAATGTCTCATTTTAGTGTATATCATATGTTGCACTAAATGTACCGGTGCTGAATTAAACTGGTGATGGAATTATCCAGTGACAATACTATGAGCTCTGTCTTAGTTCTTTCTTGTTTTGGACAACCTAAAGCATGTACAGAAGTTTCCACCTTACTGATCACTGCTTTTTTGTTGTTTTTGTTGAGTTTTGGGCTGGGACGGGGTCAGGGAGTGGTAATGAACTCAGAGGGAAAATCCAGATCTGACAGAGGCTTCAGCAGTAGCTGCTGCTGAGTTTTGACCAAGCTAAAAAGCAGTCATTTGTCTTCCTGATTTGTTTGATGACTCTTAGCTTTGAATCTATAAAAGCACTTTACATCTCATCTATTACTATACGTCTTGTTAAACAGTCTTTTGCGGCAGAATCTGTCAGAAGCTTTGGAAGATGCAAATAACTGTGCTGGCTTGTTTCCCTTCTCCCCACCATTGTTCTGATGACAGTAATACATTTCAAGTGAAATCCTGTTGAAAAACACTGAAGTCCATGTGGCTAAAATGACAAATTTTGAATGAGGTGAGGAGTCAGTAAATTATTTCAGAGAACAGTTTCCATTTTGGCCAGTCCTGAAGATTTCTTGAATCCATTTTCATGTTCTTGATAGTTTCAGCTGAGAAAAAAAAAAAATCTCTCTGAACTATCAAGTGGAATTACAAAGAGCCTTTAAGCTTTTGTGCGCCTCAACTGCGTCCACACAAGAATCACATATCTAGTCTGGTAATTTCTCTAGTTCTTCCTTGCTGGGTACCTGGATTGCTGTATCCTCTTTTCTCTTTCCTGTAAGACAGGTAAAATTCAGAACATAGAGGAAATACTTATCTTGTGTTTTCTAAAAGAATTGGGAAGAATTTTCAAAAATCATGTGATGGTTGCTGCATTATGCATGTAAAGGAAGTTTCTATTGTCATGTAGTGCATCATGAAAATTCAGGATTTTTTTTCAAAAATGTGTTTACTCAAAGCTGGAAACAAATATGCTTTATGAGGATTCTTAAAAATACTGTTTTATAGTGTGTATTTGTTAACTTCAAACGTTTCCAAGACATCATACACATCTAAATACATTCAATTTATGTTAACAAATAGGAACTAGGGACTGAACTTGCCTGTCAACTATAAATTTAAAGGCTCTTAAAGAACAATGAACTCACTTTTGATTGTAAACAGACACTGGGTAAGATTAAAAAACCCACTTTCTTCAATAGCCTGTTTTGAAGAAAATACAAAAGCATTATTCAGTTTCATATTCCTCACAAATGTTCAGAGTTTCCAGTTTATTCTTTTTGGGAGGAAAACATGTTTCTCTGCAACTGCCAGTTATAAGGTCAGTTTCAATTCAAATCATGAAATAATAGAAGAAGTAGAGGATAAATATTAAAGAAGGAATTAGACGTATAATCTAATCGAGTTACTGTCATGAAAAGCACTTCACCTAAGATATCACTTTAGGGAGGATGCCTTTTTTTTTTAGTAGAAACACAAAGATTTTTGATAATAAGAACCTAGTAGAAAATATTCATAATTGATACCACTTTTTCATAATCAAACGCACCAATGACTCTTGACTTCACAGAAGCCGATGTGAGGAAAACATAAATATAAATTAATCTAGTAATTAAGAATATACCAGACTGAAATGCAGGAAAGATCAAAGTTTGGAAGTAGCTGCTAGTTAGGCTGTTTAGAAGAGTGTAAATGGATGGATGGAGAGTATTTTCTCATTATGAGTAAAGAGGCAAAAATCTGCTGAATGAATCCTACAAGAACAGGCACATCAATGTCAAAATGAGAAAAAGGTAAAATAGAAATAGCTTAGCAAAGTACAATGTATGGACTTCAGGTGAGCAGTGCTGGACTCAGGCAGAAGGATCATGTGTGTGGGATCCATGGCAGGGTGCTCCACAATGCAGAGGAGCTGAGGAACACTGACAGACCACTGAGGAAAGCATTCTCCTAGCACAAGAACAGTCCACTCTGATGTGAAGGCAAACCAGCAGGTCTGTCTGGACTTGGCTAAAAGGGACATCATGGCAGAACTCCAGGATAAAAATGCAGCACATAGGAGCGGGAGTGGGGACAGAGCGCAAAGTAGGAATTTGGAAAAGGTGCCTGGGCATGTAGGGCTGGTGTCATTCAAGCCAAAGATCAGCTGGAATTAAGAGGCTGAAGGGACATCAAAGGCAACAAAAAGATCTCTTATAACTACATTAGTAATAAAAGGGTGAACAAGGATAATATAGGCCCATTGCTGAAAGGGTTGGGTGATTTAGCAAGAGCAGACAGAGATGGGGCTGAGCGACTCTGACCTGAAAGGGTTCAAGGGGAAGGAGAAGGACCAGCAATGGATGAGGGCTGAGTCAGGGATCACTAGTGAGAACTTACCTACACACGTCAGCGTGTGTCAGTAGGCCATACTGAGTGTGCAGAGATCTGGCTGATGTCCTTGTAACACCTCTATCATCTGTGGAAGATCATGGAGGTTGGGACAGATTCTTGAAGAGCGGAGAAGGGCAGTTAATCACACACACCTTCAAAAAAGGCAAAAGGAATGATCCAGAGACCCATAGAGTCAGCCTCGTGTTGACTCTTGGTAAAATCATGAGTTGAGTCCTCCTAGAATATATTTCTGGGCATATGAAAGAGGGGGGAATGGGAAAAATCACCATGGATTTACCAAGGGTAAATGATGCCTGACCCAGATGATTACCTTGTGTGATATAGTGAGTGGATTTGAGGGTGACAGGGGAGCAGTGGACTTGACTTGGCCAAGTTTGTCAACCCTTTATGCCACAATCTGCCTGAATCAAATTTGGACATTTAAGCCTGGCAGCAAGCGGACTACTGCAGGGTGTATTGTGGGACACAACCATTTAACATCTCTCAGTGACTTGCAGGACACAGTGGAGACCACTTTCATCAATTTTGAAGGTGACAGCCAGCTTCAAGGACCAGTCAATACATGTGAGGGGAAAGCTGTCATCCACATGGGCTGGACAGGGAGGAGGAAAAGGCTAACAGGGTCCGCCTAAAATTCAGGCAGGAGGAATGGGCATCCCTACCCTGGGAATGCAGACTCCTGGTAGCAATCATGCTGAGGGTTGGAGAAGGGTCCTCTGCTTATCATGTGTCAGGCCTCATCTGGGTACTGTGCCCTGTTTGGGACCCCAGGCAGAAGATATGTTGATAAAGCAGAAATGTTCAGAGGAGGCCACTGGACAGTGGGGATGGAGCACTTACCCTACGAGGAGGGACTACAGATCTGGGTCTGGTTCAGCCTGAAGCACATCAGAATACCTAACAGGAGAATGGACCAAGGAGACAAGGACAGGCTCCTTGCAGCGGTGCCTGGTGGGACAGTGTGGTCCAAACAGTAATGGAGTCTGACAACAAGTTATAAAACAACGCTTTGTTGAGGCAGTAGGAAAGATGAGTAACAACACACCCACATGAAGACTCGCCCAATGCCCAATAGTAAATACAGGATCATAAGTAATGCCATGGCACCCGTGGATTCCCAGGGACACTTGATATTTGGGTCATCTGGCTGCAACAGCCAGTTATGCAAATGCCTTTTGAATGGCACCATCCGGAGATAAAGAAAAGCTTTCTACCCGTGAAGACAGACCGGTAGTGGAGCAGGTTGCCCTGAGATGTTGCACCATCTCCATCTTTGGAAGTTTTCAAGAATCAGCTGGAAAAAGCCCTGAGCATCCCAGTCTGATCTCACTCCTGACCCTGCTTTCAGCAGAAGTTTGTACCTGAGGCATCCTGAGTTCCCTTCCAGCCTGAATTATCCCTGTGATCCTAAAATGAAATACCCTTCTCCATGCATGAGTGAAACATAAAGGACACATGAGGAGGAACATCACTGACAGTGCCAAAACAGAGTTAGCACATGAACACCCATGTTTCTGATATTTCATTTGTTCTCAATACATCTGTTAAGAACTAAAATAACTGCAAATGTTTACACCTGCTTCCTGTTCCCTAGCAGAGGGGATCAGTTCTAATGATCTGACCAACCAAACATATAACTGAAGTCTATGGAAAGAGGACTTAATGTATGAAAAATGGCCATGCAGTTATTTACGAAGTTAATAAGAAAGAGCTTAAGACAATGCAAAATGTACTACAAGTAAGGAAAAGTTTAGCTTCTAGGACAGGCTGGAATGCTTTGGAAGAAACCTGTGCTTCACCAATGGAAATTCATGAGACTGAAACAGTCATTGGTTCAATGCAGATGACACTGAATTAAAAGTGATGTTCTTTTCAAGTAAAAGCTCTGCATTTTCCTATTTTAAGCAAAATATTTTGAAATTTTTAATATGACAGTTTGACATTTCCTACTTTATTTTCATCACAATATCTCTGCACTGAATGGAAAGCTTTATCATGCTTCTGAAATTGAACAGACTGTTTTGCTGAAATTATGACAGGTGTCATGGTTTAACCCCATCTGGCAACTAAGCACCACACAGTCACTACCTCATTTTCCCCACTTTGGGATGAGGGAAAGAATCAGAAGAGTAAAAGTGAGAAAACTCATGGGTTGAGATAAAGACAGGTTAATGAGTAAAGCAAAAGCCACACATGCATAAGGATTTATTGACCACTACCCATGTGCTGGCAGGTGTTCAGCCATCTCCAGGACAGCAGGGCTCCATCACGTATAACAGTTACTTGGGCAGACGAACGCCGTCCCTCTGAACATTCTCCCTTCCTTCTTCTTCCCACAGCTCTATATGCTGAGCATGATGTCATGTGAGATGGAACACCCCTTGGTCAGTTGGGATCAGCTGTCCTGGCTCTATGCTCTCCCAGCTTCTTGTGCACACCAGCCCACTCACTGGTGGGTGGTGTGAGAAGCAGAAAAGCCCTTGATGCTCTGTAAGCACTGCTCAGCAGTAACTGAAACATCCCTGGATTATCAACACTCCTTCCAATACAAATCCAAAACATAGCCCCATCCTAGCTACTGTGAAGAAAATTTACTCTATCTCAGCCAAAACAGCACAACATGTAACTGAATTAAATTCTTTATTTTTTTCTTGCTAATTCTTTTGACACAGGCAAGAATTGAAAAGACTGAAAATTATACTCTAGTGAGAAGCCCAGCTTGAAACTTTTAATACTTTCCTAATGGGCCAGGGCTTATTTCCTAAGAAATGATCTGACTCTTCCATATGAAGAAAGAACACTTCACAGCAATATCATTTAATAATACAATACAATAGTAGTAGCAGGAGTATGTAACTTTGCCATTACTCAGGCTTTCTTTCTGCTAATTACACCTTTAGAATGGCATGAAAAATATCTGCTACTAACGAAAACATGTACCAGCTTGAACAATATAATTCTGCCTATAGAGTAAGCAAAGTGATTGTGGTGGGGAGCAGGCACACTCTGAATTGTCCTAGTCATATACCTCATCTCAGGATGTTACATTCATTTAAAAACAAAACTTTTGTGATATTGGTGTCCTGTTCATTTTATTCTATAAACACAGCACGGTTCCAATGTAAGTTTTCAAGAAAAGACTTGGTAATCTAGAGGCTTGATCTCATTTCAAAAATTACTGGGCCTACTTCTGTCCTGCAAAATCTCTTATTTTAATTGGATTTGGTGCCTTTAGCTACCTAGCTATCTTAAACACATGGATCTGAGCTATAGTCTTGTTGCATACAAATGAAGTTTAAGCTCAAAACTACTGTCTCACTGACAATTCTTCAAAATATTTTGACTTTGTAGAACCTTGTAATTCATAAAATTCATAATTACTCTGCAGAGAGTCATTTTAAATAAGTGTTACTTGACTTTTTCGTGTACGTCTAATAATTGCAAAGTGTTAAATTATGTATCGTGTTTCACATTTGAATACCTAGCTGTTTTCAGACTTCAAGTCAGTTTCCAAAACACTTTCAAAGCTTTGTCTGGTTTATATAGTGATTTTTTTAAAGTATCACAAGTACTCAACAGCTTGAATAAATCTTATGTGGGGTCACAATGACTGTGATGGGAACACAATGGTATTTTGTCCTGCAAATAGGTAGGAGAAGAACCAAAGAAACAAGGAAGAGTTGTTGATGGCTAAAATATCCAGCCAGTGACTATTTATTCTTCACATGTTCTCAATCACTCTTGATTAACAGTATCAATTCAAATACAAAGTCAGTTGCATTAGTGTTCTGTATCAGAAATGCAGGAATGTATGTATTTATGACTATACTAAAAATACTTTATACAAAGCTTCTCAGAGGTACTCAGAAAGAAAGTTCTTCTCCTGCCTATAATAGTCCAGCTTATAATCTCAAATCTACTTAAGTCAAGCACATGTTTTCCATAGTCAGTGTAAATAATACAGACAAGATGTCTTAAATGTTTTCATATGTGCCCACAAAGACAGACATCTCTGTGTTGGAGTCACAAAATCATGCTGTTTAAAATGACAACTCATTAAAATGCTTTCTGTATTCAATGTATTATTTCTTGCTCCTCTTCTCAACCACCTTTCTTTTCCTCCACTTAACTCTTCCTCCTCTGCACATACCAGTTGCACTGGCAGGCAATCATCAGATGCTGTCTTTCTTTATGGAGCAAAAATTGTATTCTTAAAGATGCTAAGAGTTTCATTCTTGACACTGGGAACTGAGTGGGACCATTTCAAAGGAAATGTACTACTAATTTGAGGAATTTGTTGAAGATTTTTTTTAATCTGTCCAGAGTACAGAAGAGGATACTGTCTTTTGCTGGCCTGTTCTGTTCTTTCCTTCATACGTCCAGAATACTATCTCTGTTGAATATTCTCTCTCTTTCCATTATCATGGTGCAGCTGAGAAACCAAAAGGCAGAAAAAAAAAATAGAGCATCATGGCTTTGAGACAAAGCAGCTTCACGTTCTGCTTCTTCAAAATCAGCCACATTTTACAGGTTAACTTTGTAGAGTTTTCAATATGTATAATACTTGAAACAATAATTGCTCTATGAATTAAAACATAATGAGAATCCATCTCCTTTGGGACCAGATTGCTTGCCTGGCAATGTCACTGTGGCATTCAATGCAAGAGAATCGTAAACGAGACTGAAAACTACATTTGTTCTTGCAGGGTGGTCCCACTGATTTCCATGAGAATGCTTTGTACAGAATGCAAAACACAATGCATGCAAAAATTATACTACTTGGGCATTCATTAGTATGAGAGCATTGGGCTTCATATGCCCAAACCAACGGTGGTTTAGAAGTTATTTTTCTACTTTAATTATTTTGATTTCCTCCAAGTGGAGGTTCAAAACTGTCCTTGCAACCAATTGCACCACCACCAAGGAAGGTGAAGAGAAGTAGACAAGGACATTTTCACTCCCGAATCTCACCCTGTATCCCCGTTCACTGTCTATCCTTGTTTTAGTCAAAAGGGAATCTGTAGTTGGGAGATAGAACCATCCAGTAAGGCAGCTAGCTTCTCCTTTGAACTATCAAGGTACAAAACACCAGTCACTCTTTGCCACATGTGGTGAGAAAGAGGATGCTTTAGATATCTTTTTGCTAGGCATGACCTATAAATTATTTTGATCTAATAACACGTTATTGTATTCATTAAATTTTCAGCTAGAAACTTTCTCCTTCCTTTCCCCCCTGCAACCAGTTCCTGCAGATACAGTATGCAACAGGCAAGTACTTAGAACATCCTGCAAGAATTCATCAAGGACCATCTTTTCTGATCATCTTTGCTCCATCTCATTTGAGAACTAGCCTGATTATCCAGTTGGTTCACAGGGAATATTTAAAGTATCTACACTGAGAAGCCAGGCCATGAAAACGCAATTGCTAAAAACCCTACTGGAAACACAGCACACAAGCATGTCATAGCGTCACTTGCAAAAAGATCTTTTCTTGGTATTAAGACAATCTTAGTGCTAAGGAGAATTTCGAACTCTTGGGTTTAGCTTTAATTATTTCAGGGAGAGAAAAAGACTCAATCCCCTTTTAAGGAGCTGCCAACCTTCAAGATCTGCCAAAAAAGCATCAACAACACTAGAAAGAGATCCTTCTTGTCAGACACCTCCAGAGAAATCCTGCTCAGCTAACTCATCATTAGTGAGTGTCCTTAACAGGAACAGTTTACAGTTGGGCTCTAGACACCTATTTTGCTAAAATCTCTTATGAAGATGAGTCCATCACTATGAAAAGTTATTTCCTGACACAGAAGGGCTCTATGGAAACATTAGTTGTTCAGCTCAGGAAGATATCCCATTGATTAATTAGGAGAAGATATATGTGCAAGGCGACAAGAAGTCATCCAACCCAACCGCACAGATCCCTTCTTGTTCCAAAGTGAGCACAAGGCAAGATCCTTTTCACAGCCCACTCAAGGTCCAGTTCTACGGGTGCACTCACAAGAGCTCAGCTTCAGCCCCACCCTGTGACAGATTTCAGGCCAGTCCCAGAAGGCATCTCCAGATTCCAGCTCCTTCATTCAAGGGGAAATAAGACATAAAACAGAATTTAACTTTAATCTAATATGGAAGACATGCTAACAAACAGGAGACTGAATTAAGATTAGATAGATAGATAGATAGATAGATAGATAGATAGATAGATAGATAGATAGATAGATAGATAAGAAAACACGAGATGTCTTTTATTTATTTACATATACTACCTTTCTGTTTTGTTGACTTGTGAGTGGGGAGAAACACCCAAGCAGGAGATTAAAACACTTCGTGGTTAGAGTGAGGTGTGAGGAAGACTCGGAATTTTAAGGTGCAGCTTTAGGCCTTAGTTACATGTGGACTACCTGATCTCAAATAACTAGATGCACTCCACTGCAGGAAATCAGCAACTAATCTGCCAGTGTACAGCACATGTAGAAATGAACTCAGAAATTGAAGTCTCCCTTTCACTACTGACTTCATGGCAGAAACCTCTCCCCTTCTCCCTACGCTTTCCAGCAGCACAGGAGGCTGTTTCAGAATAATGTCATGCTGTTTAGGTTCACAATTTCCCAAGGTAGGCAGCAATATTAATCAGGTCACCATGGAAACTCATTAAGCAAAGGATGATAAAAGCCAGAATGGGGCACGTTTTCATCTCCTTCTGCTGCTACAGAGTTAGAAAAGAAATCTCAAAAGGCAGCTACCCCAGGAGGTTTCATTTTGAAACAACAAAGAAACAATCACTACATGGCAAGAGAAACCTTAAAGCGGATCAGCAACCCAGCCTTGCAGGCAGGCATGGCAGAGGGAAAAGATAAAGTCTCAGTGAGGAAGCATTGCAGCTGAACTGCTTAAAAGTGCACACTGAAGAGGATTAGACTCAAAGGGATCACTCTGCCACGACTCTGATCCAATCTGTGGAAGATAAACTACAAGAAAACTTCTGGGTTTTTTTCCCCAACCAGGCCATGTTTCATCTGACAATGTACTAAAAATAACAAAAAGGCCTATCTGAGACTCGCCACCAGAATAACCATACACAAAATGACTTTTACCTTGATTTTCATAGTGACCTTTCTTAGTGCATCTCGCTTCCTACAGGCATGCAAGACCCTGTATGATAGAAAACCATTGCGCATCAAGAGTAAAGGAAACAAAACAAAGCATAAGCAGCATTACAGTTATTCTAGAAGGTTCCAACATATGATATATTGACATAATTCATAGTGAATAGGGTAGTGAGTACAAGCACCACTGCATTTTGCCAGAGGCAATTAGACCGACTTCAATGTTTGTATCTATCTTATCAAATAGGCTCTATTATTAGTAATTGTTAATTGCGGCTCTTCATTTACTCAGGCAGTCGAGCACTGTTTTAACAGGAGGGAAACCTGCAATAAGTTCAGTTAGCACCCTGGGCATCAAAGTGCACAATGTCTGTGATATGAACAAGTAAAAGGATTTCAAAGTTATGAATAGAAAAGTTCATTCAGAACAAGCTTTTTAAAAGACAATGAAAATATTTTCCACATCCTGCAAGAATTCTTGACATTTTCACTGGCTTGAATCAAGTCAAAATTTCAAACCTTCAAAAAAGCTTGAAAAGCAAAAATCTTGTTCAAATCGAATACAAGGGAGTCAATCAAATACTTTGCTTCAATAATTCTAAAGACTTGTTATATTTCATGTGTAGTATTTGCTATAGATCATGTTTCAACTTCAAGCAAGCATTTGTTTTCTGTCTTCTGAAACCTGTTCTTTAAATTGAAATGTTTGCTTTTACACTTTTTTTTTTTTTGGTAAGGATAATCTCACTGAAAGGGACCTTTATGCCCAATCAGTTAGTGTTTTAATGACTCAAGTATTTTCCTCTGAAAAAGTAATTTGAAAAATATTCAGCCAGCTGTGCTTCTATTGATGTGACTGAAGAGTACCTTTTTGCAAGGCTGATCTTCTGAAACATTCTTCCCATCATCAAAGGATATTGAAAGAAATTTTATAAAGTAAAAAGGGAGGAAATTTAAGTACCTTCTTCACGGTACAGGCTTTACAATTACCTTATCATATGTTGGCACCATTAGGCACATAGTTTAAAATCACAGTATTATCAGATACCTAAAAAATGTTTTGATTTACAGAGGCACATATTTGCTCTATTTTTTGAATGTCTTTGCATTGTTAGCAGTCTCTAGGGTACAGCTTCATCTACTAAAATGATATAGCACATCTAGCAAGTCCCTCAGGAGTTCTGAAATCAAATGCTATTCACAACAGAATTGTCCAATTATTTATTTGAATAGCTGACTATGTTTGATAAGCAGTAGGACAAAGACACCGAGGAATATCACATTACTGGTGTGATTATATTACTGTAAAAGGCAGAGTAAGGTAACTCTGAGCCATTCCATTTTGATAGAAACATGTTGGTATTATCCCATAACACCTACACTCTGAAGAAGCATTGCCCTGTTTGCTCTTTCTGACTCAGTTCTTCAGGATTTTTTATTTGGGTCCCTTCAATTTCCTTCTCATTTTCTTCAAAACTCATAAAGACATTACAATATAAATCACTCCAGTTTTGTCTCAAATATTTCTTTCTTCCTCTACATAATAATTACCCACACAACCTAGGAATGGCTTCACAGCACAGTGGGGCTGGGAGGAAATATCAAAATAAGACAGTTTAATGCAGCAAGTCTTTAAAACTCTATCCTTCTGCTGAGGTTTAGAAGGTTACAGAAGAAAAGCAATACAGCAGTTAACCTTGTTTCTAGGGTTTGCTATAAGTTCAAGTTCTGTTCTAGGAAAACAGCCTGCTCAAAACAGAGATTTTTAATGTTCTTTAATGTCTTCTATTATTATATCATTGTTACGCTTTTTCCTTAATCCAAGTGTAAAACAGTAAATAATTGAAATATTAATCACTCGAATAATTGAAATAACAGAGTTGCATGAATAATCATGTCTTCTGGGTTTTTTCTCACTTCATTGATCAAATACATTTTTAAAATAAATTGACTGATAAAATAAAACCAAAAAAATTCCCTAAAGCATAAGAAAATTAGGACTTTTAAATCTTTTTTTCTTCTGAGTTCTGAAGTTTCACATTTACTGTGACTGTGATCAATATCTTCCTGGTGTTTCTGGTTCCCTCCCCAGAGAAAGAACAGGACTTATACAATTCTACATAAAGCAAAGTTATTAAATGGCCAGTTATAAGAGGCATAGTAAAGGCTAATTCCACATTACAACTAGGTAAATGTGCTCTACTTTTGCAAATCTTCAAATTAATAAAATGCCCAAGCTATGTTAAAGCAAGAAAAGAAAGAAAAAAATGAAGAGGTGATCAGAGGATCTCTGGAAGTCTGCTAATTAATGATCCTTTCTCATACTTAAATCACTACTAATTTAATTCTTAGAAGCATCCATAGTTTAAATGTGTATTAGATTAAGCCATAATAGAAGATAATAATAAAAGAGTTGTAGATTCACTCATCAATCTTGTATATAACCTCTGGCTAAAGGAATTTAGGACACCTGTGAAAAGACAGAGGGGATTGTGGAAAGAAAGATGACTGATTAACCAGATCTGGATGAAAGACATTTTGCATTGAATAGTTCAGTTAAGACCTTCATAGACCATGTAATGGCGGAGGCTCTCAAACTTCAAGTTTATACACTAGAAAGGTAGCCATAAATTAGGACATTGAAGTAATTTGGACAATCATATTAGGCCTAATTCAATTGTCAGTACAGGAAAACATTTTTTTTCCTGGAATCTCAAATCTTCATTCAAGAATCACACAAATTTCAGTTTTAAACAGAATAGGCAGGTTTGGACAGTTTGGACATGGACACTTACAGACCACTCATTAATGTTACTCTTAATTTCTGGTTTAAGCAAGATTATCTGTACAGGAATCCAGGACTCACACCTGGGTTTAGTATTTCTGATCACGGACCTAATGTCTCCTGAGTTAATGAGCTGGACTCAGAGGACAGAATCACAGAAAAAAAAAAAAAAAAACAACACACCAACAACACAGGAGTACAGGACAAGGGGACACTTCTAAGGCTCAAAAATTTATGTCTCCTGTTGAACAGGAGCTTTGGATTTCCTTTTAACCAAAACGTTTCAACTCCTCCAGCTCTGAAATCTAAAAGAAGCTTTAAAATAAATTGAGGAAATCTCTTTTTCTGAAGACAGTATTTTTGCTAGTAATAGGCATCTTTTTGCCACAGCATAATTCTTGTGAAATGTCTGCTAGAGGATACCTGTAAAAAAGACACCTGAGAAATTAGCAGCACTACAGATGAGAGATGAACTTGTTTTTTCTTGACACTCTCAATTAAGACATGGAAGAAGGAAATTGCTTAGTCTTTTGCAAAATACAGAATGTTCTTCTAATTAAAAGCTCCAGTGAGATGCTAAAATAAATTTTATGATTAAATGATACATATCCATACAGTCACTGAGGATTTTAAAGGAAATTATGAAAGGCAAAATTTAAGCAACCAGACTCTGTCCTGTTTGAAAGTTAATGGTAAAATTCTTAGTGGTATCGGTGAGGACAAGGTTAGACCAACAGCCAGCGCTTTTGGAAATTGCATCCTACAAAATCCCCACTGCCTATGTGACTATGTCTTACAGAAATGGTACCCAGTGAATCCCTTGGCAAAGTGCTACGTAAGTAATAGAGGGCTGGGAAAAGAAAAATTATTGGTGAACAGCTAGAGAAACAAAGGGGTTTGCATCTTCAAAGCATTACATCAGGAGTGACTTTCATGTGCACAGCCCTGAAGTGTATCATGTTGTCATTTTTCTCCATCCAGACAAGAACATCTCACATCAGGTGCAGTGGGCTGAAACATGCCTTCCAAGACTCCCTTCTGACAGCTGTTTTCTGCACTGCAGTCTGCAGCACAAACTGTACGTGCTGCCGGTTCATTACAGGACACGTTTTGCGCTGTTCTCATCATTCATTCTGGTCCAAAGAAATTGTGTGTGTGAGAGGTTACCAGCGAAAAAGTGGCATCTGTCTGATCATCTCCTCTCACCCTTTGCTGATCAGCAACAGACTTAGTATCCTGGACCAGCACCATCTGTCCCATTCACAAGATGGAGCCAGAGCAGTGATTTCCCCGTTAGCTGATGAGCTTAGCAGTCATGGGCCACATTTGAAGACTGATGATCTTGCCAGATTGTTCCTTCCACAACAAATTGGTTCACTTACCTGATGGAACTCTTCAAGGAGGAATATATTACCCTTAATGAGAAAAAAGGCCCTGGCCTTCTATGAGTAACAGCCTGGTCTTTCATGAGATATTGGCTTCCTTCTCAACTTTTGGCAAAGTGCTGTTCTTTTAGTTTATGAATTTGTGTATTTTGTATTGATTCTGCCTCATTTTGATTGCCAATAATTTTATCTCCTTCATTTTATTATTACTGTGACTGATGTGACCTCTTTAAATAGATTTTGTCTATTTTTATTATTCATATTACTTTCTTCTTAATTTCTCTGTTGCTGTGCTAAATAAAAATCACAAAAATATTGAGGTATTAAATTTCTATAAAGGCATTCCATGGGATTAATATTCCACAGTTTGATAAAATCATAGAGCTGTCAAGTAAACATAATACTCTTGTGCACAAAAAGCAATACATCCACTATAACTGAATGATAAAAATGAATGTTCATGTAATGCACATATACGTCAGATGTACGGGAAAAATATTTATGCAATCAAACCAAGAAATATTGTTTATCATTCTTGAATATTAAAAGGATTTCAGTATAGAGAATACTAAGTCCAGTCATTCCTGATGATTAACTAATCCCTACCCTCTTCCTCTGCTTTAGCCTCCCCTGTTGTCTCCAACTCCTTGTGAATTTAACTAGAAAATAAGACTGGATCTTCCATGTACATAAATGAATATTATAGTGTGTGTAATACGATGCAATCATAACAATAATACAGCTCACAAGTCTGATTTCAGATGGACAGCAATACAATTGTCCACATGTTTAAATTTATGATTGTCTTAATTAGCCACAACCTTTTATGTAAGTAAGACACCGGTGATTTTTAAGGGTTTCTACTAAATCCTATTTCAGTGAAAGTTAACTGCACAAAATTCTCTTGACACATCTGAAAGGACAGCTTAGGAGCCACAGAGTTTTACATCTAACTGCCACCCTTGAGTGTGTCTAACAAGACACAGATGATTGGTCTTTTTCTAAATCTGCTTTTTGCCAGGAATTTGTTCCCACTGAACTCAAGGAGAGTTTTGCCACTGGCTTCATTAGGACAGGATAATGACTTAATTAATTTTCATTTATGTTACAACACAACTAATTACAAGGCTAAACATTTGTTTTCTTGGACATAGCACAAAGCATAGATCAACACATGTTAGGACACAGGATAATGAATTTGCTCTGAATCTCTGTTGCAGAAGCAAGAACTATTTGTTCAGTTTTCCATTTCCAAGAAAGGCCTTTTATCTGCACAAAAAGGCATTATTAATACCAGAAATAATGTTTTAGTAGCCTTGATCACAAGCAGTGTATTGAAGACATGGTACCAAGAGATGTTGAGGTTAGACACATTAAAATAAAAACCCTGAGATTAAAGCTGAGGCATCATAAAGGAAACCCTCATCTTATGGGTTTAAATCTTCTAATACAGAAGGGGAAAATCTGTCTATGTGGTATGACAAGCACCTTGGACATTTCCCATGAGCC
The DNA here is from genome assembly GCF_036013445.1 of Caloenas nicobarica. Lineage (NCBI taxonomy): Eukaryota > Metazoa > Chordata > Aves > Columbiformes > Columbidae > Caloenas > Caloenas nicobarica. The sequence continues at coordinate 75,405,546 of NC_088284.1, read as the reverse complement.
ATTCTCATTTGTCGTTTCATGTCATATGTTTATACAGCACAAATCAAGCAAGCCAACAGCGTTAGACTGTAAACTTCCAATGCTGCACCAGCAAAGAAGCGTGTGTGCCTGAGTAGGGGAGTGAGTACTGTGTGCTCTGAAAGAGGAGAGGAACTGTAATTGCTGCTGCCTGCATTAGCAAAACCGCTCGAGCTCAGTCAGTGGGTTCAGAATGGGGCTGGTGGAGAATCTGGCAGAATTACTGGGAGCAGTGGGGACAAAAATGTGGTAAGTCCAAATACACAAAAATAATTAATGCCAAGGGAGAAATACATCACATATATCTGACACCTCTGTTTTCCTTACATTTGCCTGTAGAAAAAAGAGATGCTGGGGAAAAACAAACAAACAAAACCCACCACCACAAACACAGAGGTAGGTTTCCATCCCATAGTACCACCAAAGGTAAGACTTACCCACATCCATAAGCTACCAACTGATGAAAAGAAACAAGTACCGAATCTCATTGTCACGGGCTAAAGCCACATCCAGCTTCTATGAATTTTCAAAATTGTATTGTCACATCAAGAAAATATTCTGGACTATAATAAGCACTAATCTGGAAATTTCCTATGCCCATTATTAATTTTTACATAGTTATGTCATAAATAGTAGTTCACCACTTCTGTTTTCTTCTTTAGAGAAAGTGACCTGTTTAGTCAGAAATACCGCAAACAATTTTAACCAAAAGCACTGTTCAGAAAACACTTCAAATGTTCAGACATCTAGTGGGATAGAAACATCATCTGAATAATAAATCAGCTCTTAGGAAATTGACTGCATTTAATATTCAGCTGTCAGTTCATTCCACTGTCACTGTGATTTCTGAACTGCACCATGACTGACTTTATACTTTTGCAAGGGTAAAGTTGGTACTGACCTTCATGACCAAATTTTTGAGCACCTCTCTCAGTTTCCTTTGGGGGATGTTTTTGTAATTCACACTTACTCATCTAATAGACATTGGGATACTCTCCACTCTTTTAATAATTATTGCCACTTCAATCGAATCAGTAGAATAATATCTTACAAAGATGATCTTCTGAAAACTCAACAGTTGGCAGTAGATCTCAAAATAAAATAAATTAAAGAAAAATAGAAATCCCTTTTTGCACAGGCCTTTGCTTCCCCATGCTCTCAGAGGTGCAAAGCATCAGAAGAGCAAGGATAAAGTAGAATTCTAGTATACTAAAATGCATTTGTTTTCTTATCATCTCACCTCCAGGACCCCTAGCCAGCGCTTCCATCTGAGTGAGAAACTTACAGTCAGGCATGTGACTGCTCTGCCTTTGTGTGAGTTCTTCCAGTCTCTGGCAGACTTTTTGCCATGTGGCCCTTCTACTCACCTTCCTTAAAAGCAGTAGTATCTTCTGATACTACTACCTGCATTCTTTTTCATGCCTTCCAATCTGTGCTGCAGAGATTACTGGAAAACTTCCATTTTTTCCACATGATTTGTTTCAGGAGCTTTTCACATCTTTTGTTTGTTTGTTTGTTTGATTCTGTGCTGTTGAATTAACTAGAGACATTGCCTGACTTGTAACATGGGCAGTTTAAGTGATGGTCGTGCAGGCTGGAGGGGCAGGACGGGTAGATCATGGAGGGATTCTGCAGCATCCCTCTAAAACCTATGTCAGCTTTTCTGGCTTTCAGCTTCAGGTGTTGAGAATACAAAAGGGATTCACACTCCATGAAGAGAGAACAGAGTCAACAGGTACTTCAACACCTCCCTCTTAGCATGCACACACACATACAGAGTATGTCTTGGCTTTTGGAATGCTAGTAAAAATCTGCCATTCATACAGGTAGCTCTGAGGAAAAATCACAACACTAATGGAGTCACTGCTGGTTTTGTACCACACTTGGCATTTATCTGTGCCTGAAATACGGTATAAAATGCAGGAATGCTTCTCAAATTTTCATCTCTTCTAATGGAGAAAATTATACCTCCATACTTGTACACCCTTGGGGTTTTTTGGTGGTTTTTTTGTGACTTTGGTGGTGGTGGTGGTGGTCATTTGTTTTGCTGGTTGGTTGGTTTGTTGTTTGGGTTTCTTTTTAGTGTGAACTATGCATTTCTTTAGTCTGACCTCTTGGAAGAAAAGCTCTTCTCATTTTCTTAAAAAGAAGGAAGAAAATAAGGGAGGAGGGAAGGGAGGGAAAGGGTGAAGCAAATGAAAAATCTTTGCATCTTTTACAAGATAATAGAATTGAAATTAATTTTGAATTTAGCAGAGCTCTGGCTCTTCAGGGAAATTCAGCTAAAATGACCTGAAGTTTCATAGATACAGCTGCTTGGCTTATGTTCTGAATGTTCTGCAAACTGTACAGCACAGAGCGATGCACATATACCATGGGACAAGAGTCTGAGCCTCATCACATAATATAGCTTGGAGCTGTATCTTTCTTTTTGATATAATATCTCCCTGATACCAGTGCAAATCCAAATACATTTCTTTGTATTCTGAGGAAACTCTCCAGACCTACACTTCTGTGACAGGATATAAAATCTGGCTTTGTCACACACTCAGTTTTGGAGGTACAGTCCACCACGCTTAAAAAAGCTGGGAGAAGAATTCCTGAGTCTAATTCAAGGCTATACTGACAGTCAGAGTATTACTGTGAACATTTTGCAGCCTGCTTACTGTCTTGTTAAACAGATTGCAGAGCTCTTACAAGTGATATATCAGACACTTTTGCTTAGCTGGCTGCAAGAGTCCTTTATTCTTTTAATCACTCTATGTGTTAAAGGATTTTTTTTCCAGTAAAGGCGTATAGTAGCATAAAACATAACTACAATCAGCAAGGCAGGATCCTGAAGTCATTGGTAGATATTGCCCTATTACACAAGGTGGGATGAGATCCCTAAAACTTCTCTCCTATCCAATACTGGTGAAGTTCAGTTCAACACTCTTCAGACTGGTGATGGTGAGCTAACTGATGGAAATCCAGAATAAGGACTGCTCTGCAAAATGTAGCCACTGATGAATGGCTGGAGAAGCAGGAGTAGTTTTGTACAGAGAGAGAAGAGACAGATATATGAGTCTTCCAATATGCATAGCTTATTGGAAAAGCTTGAAGAGCATAACTTACTGGAAAAGAAATCAGGAAATAAAATTTGAGTACAGAAGGTCTGGGAAAAAAATAAGGAAAAACATTACTGTGTAATTACCCAGACAGTCTGTGGGATTACAGTTTTCGAGGAGAGTGTAGAATCTGGATTATTTTTCAAAACATCTTCCAGACTTCTTTTTCACGGTTACAGTTTCTGAAGGTTATATCTTTTTCTCTAGAATCAGAACCACATATAGTTATCATACAAGAGCCTTCCATAAGTCTCAGTAAGGAGCTGCCTGGAGTTTTTTGCTGCAGAAACTTGATAGTTCTGCTTATCAATAAAAAGTGGTGTAAAACGTCTGTCCAACCTCACTAGTTCACTGCAGGATAAAAAGAGTTAGCAAATAAACAGACAAGCCTATAAATCTTCCAGCCTATAGCACTTGACACCTCATTTGGCTCTGCAAATCAACTCATTTGGAGAAGATGCATCTCCTTATTCATCTGTTTCACACCCCAAAGACCCAAAAGGACAGAGAAGTAGACTAATGGTTTGAAGCAGTAAAATAAATCTGTTCTATAAATCCACTAGGAAACTCAGGCTAGGCAGACATAAACCAATCCCAAAGACCTCAATCTTCCTGAACAAAACACCTTTCAATCTAACTCCACCAAGAAGAGGATGCAATGAGGTGATGAGGAGTTAGCAGACCACAGGCCTGTGTAAGATCACTGTTCTCCTATTACACCAATCTATCTGGGAGCCCCAAGTTGCAGGACTCCATGGAATTCTTGCTGAAGATCATACACATTGCTTCTCAGGAGAAGTCATTAAATGGAGTATACTGCCAACCAGGTCAACTACCTGGTCTTTGGGTCCAGTTCCTCCTCACTTCCCATGCAGATGGGAATAAATCTGAGATGGGGGACAGAGAAAGCCAGGTAGCAAAACCAGATGCATTTCAAATGCCTGCGTTGTACTTCTAGCAAAGGGAGCAGAACATCATCTCCTGAGAGACCCTGACAGAGTAACGTTATTGCTTTCTCATTCTCTAAACTCCAGAGCAGCTTACATACCTACACGAAACACTTGTGAGAGGCCATCACTGTGTCAACACAGCATTCTTCTACTGAGGACAAGGTACCTGTAAACCGTGAAAATTTAGAGTTGCACCTCAAAACTAGACCTACTGTAAAGAAAAGATAAAGCCCAAAGAAAATACATGTCTGATAAGCCTGGATGCCTAAATTTGTAACCTATTTCATAGAACCATAGAATAGTTTGGGTTGGAAGGGGCCTTTAAAGGTCATCTGGTCACGCACCCTGCAATGAGCAGGGACATTTTCAACTATTTCGAGATTTAGCTAACAGTGTGTGCCCCTCAAGATGCCAGTCTGGGCTTTGCATTTGGGTTTCTTTTGTACAGACAGAAGTCTGGAAGAAGCTGATAAAAGCCCAGGTTCTTCCCTGGTATACCTGCTCTTATATGCCAGAGGATGCACCCTGATGTAGTAAAAGCCATGGCATCCTACTGTACAACCATGATTGTGTGCAGCCCAGAGCTAAATTACAAATTCATTTCAAGGCAAGTAAATTTAAATACACTGAAACCTCAGCTGCATAGCAACTTTTGGTAGATATACTCACCATTTATTTAATAGCCATCTTCCTCCCTGTACCCATTCTGAGTGAGACAGCATCATTTATGAATGAAACGCTTGTCTGGGCTGAGTCATTACAGGGAAAGTTCTTCTTCAGAAACTACAGCACTGCTCTCATTGTGTGGCCTTTATCATTCACCCAAAAAAAGTGATACAGAGATGGCACAGAAGGAGAGTGTGTGTTATCGACATGTTGACAGGAGGGAACAAAAAGAGCAATTTGTCTGCAGCGTTAATTTTCTGACCCAACAAAAAGAGCATGAATTTATTTTCACTGCTCGTGCTCCTGATTCCAGTGCACTGTAGTGCTGTCCATTGAGTGATTGAAGGCCCTTTTAAGAGACAAGGATGAAAGAGTTGCAATGAATCTGTGAAAGCCTTGAACAGATCCATCAATCATTGTCGCTGACCTCAAGTAGGTTATTTCCTTTGTTCAGTTCAGAAATGATAGTAACATGTTCATTTGTGTCTGTTTTCATGTGCTGAAGATACTTGTCATGCTACAAAACCAGCAGTTTTACGTAGCAATCGCCCATGCAATCTCATCAGACCTGTTCCTTAGTGCATGTATGCCTTCTTTTTTCTCCAAATGTTTTGAAAGAAGTACAAATCAGAAATATATGAAACTGGCAATTCAAAAAGGTTGTTGTTCTCAAAACATAAATAAGATGATGATGCTTCAGTAAACAGTGTATTTTGTTGTTTAGAGTACCAGTTAGAAGTAATTCACTCATAAACTCTCATGTCAGGAAATCAGTTCAGCACAAGGTATTTTTCAGCTGACAGTTCTGAACAAGACATCAGAAATTACACTCTAAACTCAAAAGTCCAATAATAATAGAAATACAGATTCATGTGGAGCTAATCCAAAAACCTTGGCTGTATAAATTTTTGTTGTTAAAAAATGCCATTGAGGAGCAAGAAGCAATATTTTTTATTAGACAAAATTACTGTAAAGATAATAAATAAATAAATAAATAAATCAGATTACACTTTTTTTTTTTTCTGTCAAACACAAAAGACAAAGAGCAGGCTAACTGGATCTGTAACCTTGTATGTCTTTTTCTAGCTATCAGCAGTGAATCCTTTGAAAGATAATGTTTTTTTTTCTTCTGCAAGCTTCACCTCTTAAAGCTGTCTTAGCCTTTTTACTTTATGTCCTTAACAAATCAGCAAATGGAAAATCTCAAAGGATTAAATGCTCCAGTTTGTCTCCATATCAATATTTCATAAGTGAATTACACTTAGTATGTTCCAGTCCTCCTGCTCATTGTGCATGGATAGACAAGCAGGAGCAGGTCAGTACTCATACGCCACAATGATGTGCACCAGATAACACTAACCTTAGCTAGTTCTTGCAAGTCCAAGCTGCTATTACTCCTCACTTGTTTCCCATTATCCTTGGCCTTCCCACTCTTCCTGCCTACACTTCATTAAAAGTGTAACACTTAGAAATATAGCTTTTTGGATCTGTGAGTTTTCCAACAGCATATTTTTGGCAGTTGGCATTTAACATCACCAGCACTGAAATAACCACCTCTCGATAGCACTTTTCTCTGTTATTCCCAAAGTCCCCAGGGACACATGACTTTCTGAGTTTTTTAAATGGGGAAAATAGGGCATGGGTGGAAGTGAGACTTGGCAGCTCAGGCCATTGCCGAAGCTGGAGGTGAAATGCACCTCCCCAGCTGCTGCCCCTGTGCTCTCTGCTGCTTTGTGGCTCCTCACAGACACAGAGAAAATGACTTCTTCCTGAGGTAGAGCCTCGCTGGGATAATTGGTATACAAATTATGAGCAGCCCTGAACATCAGCCTTACTTGCAAGAAGTAGAAATGATCCTTTCTCCAAACCAGCAGTTTTGGTAAAGATTAGATGAGATTGAGACCACTCTCCTCAAGACATTCCCTGCCTATCACAGGCAGAAAAACCTTCGAGACCTGACTGTATCTTTCCTCCTTGTTCCATTTCCAGCAGTGTGCTGAGTAAGGGGACTCTCCTCTGGGATTTCAGAGTCAAGTGCAAAGAGGTCTTGTTGCTTTTGATCAAACACAGCCACATAGCACATAAACCTTCTTTCTCCTGCTCTTTTCCAGGGCTGCCAGCCTGCCCGTTGCTGGGACACCCTTAAAGAGTTCGGGCCAGCAGACAGGGACAAAGCACTGACTTATTATTACTTATTCATAGAAATAAAAGCGATGATCATGGCCACTGGTGGAACACCTCAAGTGGAGCAAAGGTGTGAGTTTTACCAGTCCTCATCCTACATGGCCTCTACTTGAGAAAAAGCTGTCATGTTCATAGCCCACTGCCTACTGACATAAAAATGCTCAGCCCTCAGACTAGAAAGCTCTTGGCCACCAGCATCTCACTGCACAAACATTGGCTGAAATTGTCTCCATGTGGAGACCCAGCAATGCCCTGTAGGTTGCAGAGAATATCGTAAAGCTCAAGCTTGCCACTACTGAGGGGTACTGCCAGAACTGTCCTCAGGGAGCTAGAACAGCCTGCGATGGTTAAGATTAATGCATATTGGTGTTATATTGCAATGAAGAAATACTGGTTGCTGGGAACAGGGCAGTCTCCTTCCCTGGTGTAGGAGCCCCTGCCTCCAGCTGCCGCAGACAGAGCTGCCCGCAGGCTGAATGTCGAGCAGACAGGATAGCGCAGCTGCCCCACTCCTTCAAAAAAGTGGTTGTTAGGATCACCATCCTTTACAGTATCTGCTGTAAATAGCAGGTGTAATTAGGCTAACCATTTCTACTTGGCAGCTTTGTCATTAATTGACTTCAGTTCTGTTACCGGTTTCAGTTGTTTGCAATCATGTGCGTGACTTATTAGGCAGGGCTGCAGGAATTAAAAAGGAATCAGATCTGAGAAATGCAAAGTATCATGTCAAAATCCAGACTGCCACCACATTCCAGTGAACTACAGGTAGGTGTTTGTCACTTGCTGGCAGACTGAAGGTTTGCACATCTACCTTTTGGGTACACAGCAACTGCTGCCTAACTGAAATTTCAGGAAATTGTTATCTCTGTGAAACAACTTGGAAAAAAAAAAAAGAAATAAACTACCAAAATCTACATAATTGAACATATGGTGTGAATCAATTACATGATCCATGCACAGATTAAAAAAACAAGCATGGATGCTGTTAGGCATCTGTATGCAATTGTGGAAAGAGACTTACTTTCCTGGACATTCAAATCACATCTGAGTAAGGTTTCTCAATTCAAAATATGTCATGCAGAAATGGTACTATTTTCTGGAGCAAACATAGGCACCTGTGAAGAACTGCACACAACCTGAGGCTTAATGGTATGGATTGTCTTGAAAGAGCCCTCTAGCACCAAGAACTAAGCCAAAGCTTCAAATCAGAGAAGTGCTCAGTTTAAGGGAAAAGGAAAAAGCAAAGCAAGGCCCTGATACAAAGCTGGTAAAAACTCATACACACAGAGCAAAATATTCGTGAATTATTCCATATATTACTCAACCAAGTTTTAAACTGCAGGGTTTTTTTCAGAGACTGCTGTGATAGACAGAGACCTGCAGTGATGAACTAGTGTTATACCTATTTATGTGTGTGTATATACATTTGAAGACAGGCAGAAAGCAGTAGCAATTTGGTTATGACTTAAATGGTATGGAATAAGGGGTGGAATGTCCTGGTTTAGTTAAAAACAAGACCAGTTCTCTCTTAGTGAATTTTCCTTTCAGCTAAGTTCTTCTAAGTACCTTCTAAGTAACATGTTTTTGAGACGCTGTTCACTCCAGGACTGATAAGATGACCAAGAGAATGCAGAAGAAGCTCATGTTTAGATTTATTACTATGGTGACCAAGATTAACTGGTAACGGGACATATTTGCAAGGAGGGGTGGACAGAGCAGGTGACTAAAACTGACCAACTGAGAATTCCATCCCATAGATGTCATACACCCTATAAAAGATGGAGATAATGAGGGTCGTGCTCTCTTCGACCATGGCCACATCTGAAAGGGACCCTGCCTGTCGTGCCTCTGATCAAAGGCCTGACACCCTGCATCCCTGAATCCAGTTCTGGTTTGCTGTGAAGTCCCGCCCAGGACTTCTGGGTGCCTGCCCTGCAGCTGCTGGAGCCACGCCAGCTCCACGCAGGAGGGGTTAAACCCTGCTCTACCCTGGGACATTCAAGATTGGTTTTGTATATTTTATATAATTTTCTCTATTTATTAGTAGCATCAGCAAAGCCTTTAAAACCTTTCTAACTTGAAGTCTCTCTTCCTTCCTCCTTATCATTTTTTCCTATCTAAGGGGAGGGTGAGTGAGGGGGTAGCAGAGAGCATCTACCACCATTTATTGTCATCTTGCAATTAAACCTTGACAAGTTTTTATTTTAAAATGCTCATGCTTTTCAGCATGACTTCTTTATTACACCTGACACTGAAGCACAAGATCTGGTCACACAGGTAACAGCTGGTGGCAGATCAAGGTAGCTGCCTTTGAAAGGGCATGGTTGTTCCCATCCTTCCATAACTTCATTAGAGCTTATCTTCAAAGCAGCAATCACACACGTTTCCTAACAATCCCAAGAAACTGTAAAAAACTGAGTACCCAAAAAATATTATCTTTCTCCCTTTTCTACAGGCTGAAGAAAAGCTCTAAAGACATTTCACTCCAGGGTGGTTTTGTTGCCTTGTCATCATTCCTTCTATAGGAAGTTGATCCCTGAACCTTTGTCTGTGTTTGACATTGATATAAGCATCTACCTAACACCACAGCAATTAACAGAATGCTGATTTATACCATGAGTCCACATGTTCATGCCAAGGGTTGCACTTGCTATTTAACACAGCAAAATGCATCTGAGATTTTTTTTCAATGCTATGCAAAGGTGGCTGATTATCTCTCAATACCACGAAATGAAAAATAGAGCAAGATAGTTCGTTATGTATTTTGTGCTAATAGTTTAATCTCAGCAGGATATCTGTTCCTTAAAAGTTTTGAAAGCCATACCAATTAATTATATGTATCACAGAAACCATCACAATTTCCATATCTGATTAGCACAATGTGGCAACATTCACAGTAATGTGTTTGCAATAATCTTCTTCACAAGTTTATTTTCTGCTTTCAAAGTAATATTAAGGAAGACAGCTGATCTCACAGCCTATACATCAAGCCATAAACATTTATCAAGGTGTCACCAGAGAGTAACACTTCTAGGATATCAATATTTAATCTGCAGTAAAATTAAATCATAGACCATTAGACTCAGTTCAACGAGTTACAAGTTCAGTGCAGATGATGAACTGGATGTGCAGGAGCTTCTAAACAAAGTATGTGCAATCTTCTGCCCCTTTTGACAATGGAAATACCCCATAGTATCCACATATGCATGCTACACAGGCGCAGCATCACCCCACAGAACACCTCCTTGTTTTTAAGAACAGGTTGTATCACCAATGCTACTCCTGAGCAATCACCACATTGCACCTGTGGATGGGCAGCCTTGAACCCATTGCTTACATGACAGAGTCCAGCACAGGGCAAAAGGGCTGTCAATGGCTTTCAGTGATGGAGTAATTTCCAAGAGCTCTCTGTCCATAGGAACTTTAGGTAACTTGTTAGTAAAAGCCACACCTGTTATCCATAGATACCTTTGCTCCTCTCTTTCATCTGTACAGATATGCCCAAGCCACCAAAAGGTTAAAATAAAGGGATTTAATCAATGGGATCCCCTGAGAAACCACCTTCAGTGACAAGGGAACAGAACAGAGCCGGCAGATCTTTAAGGAGGTTTTCCACAGAGCACAAGAGCTCGCAGTCCCTAGGTGTAAGAAATCTAGTAATGATGACCAGAGGCCAGCATGGCTGAGTCAAGACCTGCTGGTCACACTGAAGGGCAAGAAGGAAATGCACAGGTGGAGGAAGCAGGGACAGGTGTGCTGGGAAGAGCACAGGGACACTGCCCAGTTGTGCAGAGATGGGTCAAGAAAGCCAAGGTGCAGACGGAGCTGAATTTGGCAAGGGACACAAAGAATAACAAGAAGGGCTTCTACAGCTGTGTCAGCCAGAAAAGGAAGGTCAAAGAAAGTGTGTCGCTCATAATGAGCAAGACTGGTAAATTGATAACAACGGATGAAAAAGCTGAGGTACTCAACAACATTTTTGCCTCAGTCTCCACTGCCAAGCTCTGTTCCCACACCTCTCAGGTGGATGGACTGCAAGACAGGGACTGGGGGAGTAATCAGCAGTGTGGAAACTACAATTATTTGCCAGGTTAGTAGAACTTTTTCCATTTCAAAGATCTCTCTGTGCTTTCTACAGCTTAACAAACTTGGTTTGATGGAGTTTGGAGCTCTTTACTCCAGACCATTCTGAGAGGAGCATTTAAAAAGAAAACCTGCCCTTGGGCTGGCTACCAGCAGCCATGCCTTCACCCCTTTTGTGCAGCTCAAACATGGGGCAAACCTCAGGCCTGAAGCCAGCTGCCAGTGCTAGACCAGTGCTAAAGCAAAGTGTAAGGAGCGAGGTCATGCTGAGACCCTGAGTCAAACCTTCAGCTGATGTAGTAATACCGTCACAGCCTGAAGGAGGCACTGGGAAATGTTAGGTAATCGTGAAGACCGAAAAAACATGTTTGACTGGATCCAATGAGAGAACAGAGATCCCTTTGCCTACTGCTGTAGCCTTGCCATGGGATTCTCCTTTACTCGCTTGGCCAGCAATGGCTAAAATGTTAAGAATTCCCTTCACATGCAATTTTCCCAACCTGTAGGCAACCAAGGCTTTTACTTTCTCCACACATTCTTTGCAAATAAGCAAAAGTGTTTCAGTTTTTGTGAAAACATAGACCTGAGGGAAGCAAGTAACTGCATATAACCTGGCCTGAGCGTTTCCCATTCTTTCCCATTTGTTCTATTCTCTCTTTCATGGGCAACTTTCTTCAAAAGCTTTCTCCTTCACAGCACATTACTGTTCTGATTAGTCTTCATTCAAATTCCTGTTCACAACAGACAACTCAGAGCCAGGTAGCATCCGCTGCTGCTGTCCTCAAAAAGAGGCTTGAATAACTGCTAGGGCCTTTGGAAAGCCCCCCATGCTAGACCATCAGAATCAACTTTATGCTTCAACTATACTCAAATTTCTTTCTTTATTTTTTTTCTTTTTTTTTCCCTTAAGAGGTCAAAATGCTGTAAAGAATTGTCATCCAAAAAAAAAAAGTAATTAGATGACTTAATATTTGTGGCTAGATTTCTCTTTGTCAGTGGATGTCTGTTTCTATTAGAGTATAATTTTCACCTCCTATGATATGTAACGTGTGTTTCCCAAATTGATCTTTTTTTAACAGGTCAAAAAAGGAAATACGGAGCTGCTTTCTCTGCCTGTTCTCTTAATCTATCCCTGCCCTACGTATTGCTCCTACATCTAATCTGGCATAAGGTGACACACACCCCCAGTACAGGCATTTACATCTTTGCATTACTGTGGGCTGGCAGTTTATTTTTCACTTAGGTGTGTCCTTCCTAAATAGGCAACCTAATGGAAGAAATTTTCTAATTCCATCACTCATTTAATCTCATGAGTCTCAATTTGCCATAATTTACTGTGTCTATTTCTGACATATCACTTCTCGTAGCAGGTATATGTATAACCTCCTTGGAAGCATTCCGCTGCTGAAACTTTTTTTATTCTGAATAATCTCTTTGAAACAGCCTCACATTTGTTATCGAGACCTCCACACACCTCCCAGCACTCTGAAGAGGAAGCACAAACGTGTCTGCTTGCGAATCCTGTAACTTGGCTAATGTTCCTGTAATTTTCTAATATTTTTTACTTTGTCAGGAAATATTCATTTCTGTCCATAGACTGCTAGATGCTAGGGGATAGAGTCTGGAGGAAAATCAGGGAAGCTGTCAAAGGAAAACTTCCACAGTAGCTCCATACTTAAAAATCCTCATATCTTGGTATCGATGCAAACCTCTTGATACCATTTTATCTAACTAAATCTTTGAGAGAAATATCTGGAGTGAATTTCAGAAAGAACATCGTTGTTTGGTGGAGTTGGCAGCATAAGGAAACTGTTTTGCAAAAAAGGTGTGCAAATGCAGTTTTATAGAAAGTTGTGGATAAATATCTGGTTTTGCTGTTAGAAACCTTTGCTCAGTGATACCTGCAGGCAGGATTCACCTGTGCCAGTGTCTGCTGGAGGCTGGGAATTGTATGAAAACACAAAAGTGTGTTACAATGCAAAGTAAGCTGCTGAGAGAACAAATACAGAACATGAAATGGTAATGTCCTGGTACACTGCTGTGTCCTATTCTAACACCTAGATCAAAGCCTTATGCAAATGCTCTAAGACACATTGCCAGGCAAAGGTAAAGTCTTAAACAGCTCTCTGTGTCAAAGCAGCTCCATTCCCACACTATGATAATCCAAAATACACTGGGTTTTCTAATATCTTTTTAATTCTTGACAAAAATACTTATTTTAACCCAACCCATATTTTTTTTAAAAAAAAAAAAACTATCCCAAACATTTTCACCCCTTTTTGTTTCTGCTATGTTTGTATTAATCTCATTAACATATGATGTAACATTGATATAAAATCCAAGATAACTTTGAGAGGAATGAAAACAGAGATTATTTCTCACCATTTCTTTGTCTCTATAAAAGCTGGATTCAGGCTCCACTGAAAATGGGAAGATCAATTTTCTAGTTGAATTTTTGTCCTGGGACTCAGAAGACGTAGTGCTTGCTACATATGTGGGTTACGCTGGATGCATCACTCCAGTTCTGTACACCGTGATCTCTTTCAGCTTCAACTTCCTTCAAAAAACCTTCCTTTTACCCCTTATCAAACCCTGTGAGTCTGAGCCCAGGAGAGCATAAGAAACTAATCCCACAGACCTTGCTCCTCAGCACCATTTGGGTAAGCAGAATGATGGAAAATATCACTGAATCAATGTTCTGGGAGGGTAAAGATTGTGAGTTTCAGATCTGAAAAATTAGTTCTCATAACCCTTTCTACAGCCCTTGTTAGCGTACTGTTAGATTATTCCAAAAGTACTGCTTGGGAAATGAATACTATCCAACGTGAATAAGGTAATGAGACAGTAGAAAGCACAAGGTATGGCGAATTTAGGTCCAATAGTTTTACACAGGAACCTGTACTGCTTTGGAATTTCTCTAAGACTACTTATATAATAAATTTGCAATTAAAAAAGCCTCAAAAATACTGAGAACAATAATAGTACAAAGTGAACTTCACGTAAGTAGGGTAGGTTCATACAGGTACTTCTTTAAGGCAAGTCAACAATACTTCGTTTTTAATCAAATTGAAAAGGGAGATGACACCTGTCTTACATCTACTTATGGGCTACACACAGGTTTTTTGTGCTTGCAGGGAGTTCACATGGTTTTAAGTGGAGCTCACAGAGACTGACACAAGCATCAAAACCAACACAATCCATTTCATTCGATGGCTGGTCTGCTGAGACAATATGAAAAACGAGAGGAGGCATCCAAGCCAAAAGTGGCAATTGGATTAGGTGAAGCCAAGGATGGTATAACTGTACACAGGAGAGACACAAGCAACGGAAATACTCGTCAGCTTTGAAACCTGCTGCAAGTATAAGCTACTTGTACCATCACCTGTATAAAAAAATGGTGTGACTTCATTTAAATACAAGTTAAATAGAAAATCATAGTTTTCTAATGCGCCCAGTACCCTAAGTGCCATTATCACTAATGGCAAAAGTTGGACGGTGAGTACATTTTCAAAGCCTGGTAAATTTTGTCCAGTGATTCAGTTGAAAAGTGAGGAGAAGAAGGATGCAGAAGACAGTGACTTCTAGTCCCATTAAGCCAATAAGAGTACTCCATCCTTCACTTTTCAGACTCAAATAAAACTGGTAAATGCTTTATTGCTTGACAGTAGGACAGAGAATGGAAACCAAAGTAATAAAATCTGAAACAGATATTCAAAGTATCTAGAAGGGGAAATGAGAACTTATAAAGAAATGCAGTTTTGTTACAAGTGCTGTTATTACCGTGATTTAAATATGCTAGTGCAAAATGTATTCATTAAAGGTTGTCAAAAAATCAAACCTTCTACACAAACCTGATTAAGAAAATTCTTAAAGTAATTCTCAGCAGCACAAACAAAACAGCTGGGAATGATGCTGCAGCTTTAACATACCGAACAGGAGTATGAAAAGTCCACATATGAATCTGTGGGGAGAAGAAATAGAAATAAAACCAAAAATTACTACTAAAATTCTATGTGCAAATTTTTAAATTTAATGGTGGGGACCTGTGAACACTTCTGTGCATGCTTGATTTATCAAAGAGTGTGATTTCATTGTAAAACCACAGACCATTGGTGCGGTCCTCCAATGCTGAAGTACTGAGAATTTTGCCTCTGGTTTGAGCAGATGTTGTAAGCTGAAGCCGGATCTCTTCATCACCTGCCCCGTCTTCAAGCTGTGAAGCACACAATGTCCCTCACCACAGAGTGACGGCCTTGGCAGTTTATCATGACAAGGCAGCCATACTGTATGATTCCCAGGATAGGAACGGAATCCCATGGAAAAAGGTAGTAATGCCATAAGCATTTTTCTCCACAAACAGCCAATTTTTCACCTGTGGAGGGGGTCTCTGGAAGACCACCTGTCTCTGTTTCCCAGGCACAGTGTCCAACCCCAGCTCAGGTTCTCCTTGCTATGTCCCATCTGCCTCCTGTGAAGAGAAGCTCCTAAATTAATGTATACTGTGATTAAGTTGCAAAAGACATACTCATCATTAACCAATTGACATGATAGATGCTTTCTAACCACCTGCAAAACAAGGGGATATTTTTCAAGTTTCTAATTCTTCTGCATGACAAGAGGGAGAGAGAAGACAAAGTAATACATGTTTTAGAAGCAGACTGCTTAACTTATATTTGACTAATAATTAATAGATGTATTGTAAGTAAGAAACTAATCAATTATAACTTCATCAATTATTTCTCAGTATAGATGTAACGTATGTTAAAATTTTCTAAAAATTTTAACTAATATGCAATAATTCTGTAATATGTAACATAAGAACATCCAGTTGTTGGAGCACTTATGGAGAATAATTTCCAGTGTTCCTCAGCACCATCAATAAAGAATGCCTGCTTAACAGTATAATTGACTCTGCTGTTAAGTTTATTTCTTTGTTTGACCTGCAGCAACACACGCCATCCCTTGGGGACTGGCACAGACAAACTGCAGGTGAAGAAAGCTCGAAACCGGACAGAGGTGCAGTGTTCAGGGGAAGAACCCTTCAGCCATGGCAGAGAGCAGCCACTTTTCTTTGGTCTGTCCACATGTACACAACCAAGGCTTAGGACCATGCATTTCCAGATTTATTGCTGTGTTGTTGCATAAAAGCTCCATTTCAAATATCCTACTGTAATTCCTTATTTTTTAAAAAAGCTAAAGACCTGTTTCTGCATGATTAGAAATATGTTAATCTCTATAGAAAGAACTAAGTCTGTACACTCACAGGATGTCTGTACAGACAACTCAAGGAAAATATTCAAAAAGGGAAAAAGTCTTAGGTTAAATTTAAAAAGAAGATTAAATGACATAGCTAATCTCCCTTGATAATTATCAGCTGATCACAGAAGATAATAAAATACAGCTTAAGTTATATTTAAATAGCAGTACAATAGAACATCCTGTTTGCCTGAAATTTATTGATTTGATAATAAACTGATAGACACATTGGAAGTAAGATTTGAGATGGTGATAATTGAAATAGTACAGTCTCCTGAAGAACCTCTCAGAAAAACATTCTCTGATGAATTTGGGCTTCAGGGCAAGCTACGACAGGCAATGTGGAAGTTACCAGAGACACATGAGGGAGAAGGTGTGCACAGCACCAGGAGAAGGAGAAGAAAGCACCACAGGTGGCAGCAATAGCAATGCCAGCTGCGCTGCCTGGAGTGAGAGACTCAGACTTTTCCTCTAGTTTTCATAGTTTTATTTTCTTCTTTCATAACAAGGTTACTAACAAGTGTCTCCCTTGGGGACCAGCGTGTGCCCCAGCTGCTGGCCTGGCCCTGGTTTTACCCGTGTCTGTGCCACCCTAGTGCTGCCGGCGGCGTCGCCTCTTGTGGGCTGAAGAGGCCTGGGAGCTGCTGGACTTGAAAAGGATTATTGGACTTGCAAAGTTATGCCAAGCTTGGAAAAACAATTAATGCGTGGCTTTAAAATCTCCCTTTATGCATTTCCAAAATGTAGCACGTGTATTACACCTGCCACCTCCAGCTAGTCAGGCAGATACTGGTGCTCATTTGTGGTATACTCATAACCAATGCTGACACTTGTGATATCTGAAATCTTGCCATGGCTATCACATGAAAAAAATATGTGGAAGTATTTACCACACAGCAACATTTTGGCATACTATTTCCTCCAAACCTGGAATTCGCCTCTTCTAAAATTTGTAGTGCTTTCCTGCATTTTCTGTGCTTATTATAATTTGCTCCTGTCCCAAACCAGACAGAAGAGCCCAACAGACACACAGTGCCAGTATCAAAATTCTGACTTGATATACCAGTACATGTCAAAGCCTCCTTTTTATTTTTTGGTCATTCCCAGTATTTTCCTCCAATTTATCTTTCTTTGGTCTTAGAAAAACACTTTTTGTGGCATAACCAGCGCTATTCATTATACTAGCCTTTATTTGATCTCTATCATTATATAGCAGATTAACAATGACTTCTGAGCTCTCCTTTCCTTCATTCAGACCCACGGTAAGAACATTGCTGTTGGAACATGGCAAAGTGCTCCAAAATGACACACCTTTTGCAATGTTGTGAAATGGATTCAGTCAGACCATCTGCAAATGCCAAATGACACTGCAGTATAGAAAATTTCCTTATAGGTAATAAGGAAATAATAGAATAGTCTGCTAAAAGAATAGATAAAAATGCTAATGAGAAGAAGAGAGCAACCTTATCAGTAAGACCCAACGAGAAGGTTGTGTGCAGAGAAGCAAAAGATTATTGAGTTTGTTGACACCCAAGGAATATTTAACAAGCTAAGGATGGCAAAGTACTAGGGAATTAATGAAGAATCCAATAAAATATTATATTGTCATTTGGGTTTTTACCTTTAAATTTATTTCCTTTCATCTTTTTATTGTTTTCCAAAGCACTGAATTCCTGTTCCCATATAAAGACTCTTGGGTTAACAGACTAAAATATCTGATCTACCTGCTTGTATCAAAGCAAAATCCAGTTTAAGGCTGGAGAAAATGAGGGGGACTCTCCATTGAATCCTTTCCATGAAAAAAAATTGTATAGTATTTTTTGAAAGATGGTAGACAGCGTAGTATTTTAAAAACAATCCAGTATGCTTATTATTAATGGAATCAGCAAACCTATTCAGATTTGGTTTTCACTCAAGGGGATTAATTTGCAATTTCCACATCAACAGCTGTTCCCTTCTCAAATAACAGATCCTTATTTGAAATCTTAATTAAGCAGTCAGATTCTCTTTTCTGTTTTTCACACAGAGACAGTGTTCCACATAGCATAAAATCCACTTTTGGAAGGTTATTTTATTTATCATCTAGCTGAGATTTATTTCCTTGCAGCCTCCTAGCAAAGGAAGATGTTCATTTATAGACTGTTCAATTCAATTTAAAGATGTCTTCTCATTTTTTGAGACTATGCCTGAGAAATTATTTTCATGTTCAGTAGAAGTATTCTGGAAGCAGCTGGAAAAATAATGTTTTTAAGGGCTTCATAGAAAGACATCTTTTAGCAGACCAGAAGCTTCCCTTTCCAAAATGTATATACTAAATTATCTTATTTTCTTAATCAGTGGAGCAACTTTTCCTATAATTTTGCCTATTTTGAGCTCCTTAAGAGTATTAGTTGACTTACAGGGCACAACCAGATAGCACACAAAAGAACCATCACGGATTTCAATGAGAAGTCTCCATCAACACATTATTTATGTTCTAAAGACTTCCTGAACTACCCAATAGCAACATCAGAATGGAGTTTGTGCTAGCATGATGCAAGTCTCGTTTTTTCACCAGAATAAAAGTTCTTATCTTATTTTCCAGGTTTTATCTTTGCTCTTCATACCATCCATAGTGATCTGAAAACCACTGATGACTCATCCTTTCAGGAATTTGTTTCAAATCAGGAACCAGCCTATTAACCTCTGTTACAAATATTTTTATATATATACGTATAGGATCAACTAAGAATCTGTTTAGTAGTTTTAATCCCGCGTCCTATTGAAGGTTAAGATTCCAACTTGATGCCATCATTGAAAATAATCGTATTGTACTTCTTGTTTAATGGCACTGAAACCCATCTCCAAGATGAAGGCTATGTGTCTCTGGCTACTCAAACCTCATGTTTTTGTGTACAACTGTGTGCAAATCATAAGTACTCTCTCACCGTTTTTATGATTTTGTGACTTCCTACATTCACAGCCTTCTTTATTTGTGTGCATCTCTCAAACTTTACACCTCCCTGAATACAAATAGTTCAAAAAGTTTCTGACTTAGAGGGAAACTACTTAATACAACTTCTTCAAAAAAGTTAACTGCAGAACGACTGTGTTGTGACATGGTCTTTCACAGTTATGTCTCTGAGTGTATTATCAAATTTATGAATTCTAGGCAAATAGGGTTTTTCATTCACCACAGATTCGGGGGGAAAATTAGAGTAGGATAGGATAGGATAGGATAGGATAGGATAGGATAGGATAGGGTAACCTAGCCTAGCCTAGCCTAGCCTAGCCTAGCCTAGCCTAGCCTAGAACAGAACAGAACAGAACAGAACAGAACAGAACAGAATAGAATAGAATAGAATAGAATAGAATAGAATAGAATAGAATAGAATAGAATAGAATAGAATAGAATAGAATAGAATAGAATAGAGTAGAATAGAATCATTTCAGTTGGAAGGAACTTGCATTGATCATCTTGTCCAACTGTCTGACCCCTTCAGGGCTGACCAAAAATTAAAGCATGTCATTAAGGGGATTGTCCAAATGCCTCTTGGTCACTGACAGGCAGTGGGCACCTCTCTAGGAAGCCTGTTCCAGTCTTTCAACCATCCCTTCGGTAAATAAATACTTCCCAATGTCAAGTCTAGACCTCCCCTGGAGCAGTTTTGAACTATTTCTATGCGTCCTATCACAGGATCCCAGGAAGAGATCAGCAACTCCCTCCCCACTATGTAACTGCAGAAGGGAAAGAGCTGTTGAACCCTCTGTGAAAGTTCAGCCTCAGGAAGGAAACAGACAACACATCATTATAGGTGAAATTCTCACCTCCTCAAATCCCGCAGAGTTTTGCTAAGTCAGGTTTTACCCAACAGCGCTGGAAAATGCCCCAGTGACATTTATGCCAGGGATGGCAGACCCCTGTGCACAATTTCTGAAAAGTGAGTGGCAGACAGTGACATTCCTCCTGTCTCGCATTCTGTTGCATCTTCTGTTGACCTCCCTTCCCAAGTGGCCACCTGAGTCCCCACCTTGGCAAGCAAGGAGCTTTTCTCTTTGTCCAGGTAAAGTTTCTGCTCTACATGTGCTCTGCCACACAAGAGCACTGTAGGAGCTTGATCAGTCTCCAATAACCAGCTTCTTAATAAAATTGAAGCCATATGATAATGTGAATGATTCTGTAAAATAACCTGCTGCTGTCTGAAATGCTCTGAACTTTCCGGTAGAAACATACATCTTAGTAGTTATTAAGAGACTAAATATGTGTCATATTAAGTACAATTCTTCAATTTCATTTTTCCAGGTAAATCCTAATTTAAAAAAAAAAAAAAAAGTGGGAGTTGTGCTTGTCCTGGCTTCTTTTTATTCACGCAAACAACAGAAGAAATTTTCCACCCCCAAGCCACCATGGTATAAAAAAGAGCCAAGTTATGAAAAAGCCTTCAAAACAGAACAAAAAAAAAATCAAGTTTCATCTTTGTTTAAAAATGTATGATTTTTTAATGTTTCGTTCTTTGGTTGGTTTGTATGGGTTTTTTTTTTAATTTTCAAGACTTTAATTCACATAATTGAATTCTGGTCTTAAGTTTAATTAAAACACTTTCAAATTATAAGGTGTTATGTGGTTGTTTTGACTAAAATTGCTGCCTTCCACTTCAAAAGTCACTGAATTTTCTCTAATTTAGCAGATATAAAGTGTTTTACAACCCTTTGGGCTGAAAATCACAACATAAAGATATATTTGAATTCCAATGTTTCTGTTCAGTGAAAGAAATCCATTTTAATTGCAATGTGATTAATTCCCCTTGGATGAAATGAAGATGAAAATCAATGCCTCACAATCAGATTTTATTGCTTGAATATTATACCCAAGTCACTCAACATAAGGACATTCTTGAAGATTTGGAGGTTTTTTAGATTCTTACTAAAAGCAACAAAACCAGCAACAACAAAACAAACCCCTCAAAAACCCAGAAGAGAACAAACAGGTTTCAGTTAATCCAGCTTTCTGTATTGATTGTGCAATATCATAATACATTTTATCTAGAAGCAAGATTTAAAAATAGTAACCTTAAATCATAATTTTGTCAGAGTACATGTTATTTGTTATAAAAATTGTAATTAACCATGCTAAGATAGTAATATCCTTAGAAAGGGTGTTGTGAGAGCAAATAGGGCTACACAACTGTCTATCTGCACATGCAGCTGCAAAACTCAAAATCTAAATAAAATTATACAACTTCTTAGTACTTGTTCCATTAAAACTATTACATGCTTTTAGTAGCAGTATAATGCATTTTCCATTGTCCCATATTGAATTTTTTTATTCTTTAGAAAATAATGGGGTTTAGATGCTGCCATCTAATACACACTTAGTAATTAGACCTTTCATGATTAGCAAGAGGTTGGTGTTCTCCATATGCAAAAAAACAGACTAGAATTTGTACTGCGGTTACACCTCAGTCAGCATAAATTCCAAGTGTGGGACCCACAAAGGGAGTCGTGAAAAGTTTATATGTATTGTAACAACTGGTTATACCTCTCTGTAAGGACCTGGAGGGCTTGTTTCTTTGTTTGTTGGTTTGTTTTTTATTTAAATGGCATGCAACAATCCAATTGTTGAGGGCCGTGCCCTCTCCCACCAGACAGGCCCACCAGTATGCAGCAGTCATGAGGGGGAAGGTGTGCACAGCACCAGGAGAAAGAGGAGAAAACATCACAGGTGGCAGCAATAGCAATGCCAGCTGCGCTGCCTGGAATGAGAGACTCAGATTTTTCCTGCAGTTTTCATAGTTTTATTTTCTTCTTTCATAACAACGTTACTAACAAGTGTCTCCCTTGGGGACCAGCATGTGCCCCAGCTGCTGGCCCGGCCCTGGTTTTACCCGTGTCTGGGCCACCCTAGTGCTGCCGGCGGCGTCGCCTCTTGTGGGCTGAAGAGGCCTGGGAGCCGCTGGCCCTCCTCTTCGGGGGGCGCCGGGGCCCCCCAGCTGAGCGGTCCCTGCCCTGGCCAGCCGTGGAGGGACCTGCCACCGCCTGCCCCAGCTCCTCATGCGGCTCCTCCTGTGCTCTGGGGCTGGGGACAGGAGGCCCCCCCGGGGAGGCGGTGGGGCCAGGGGTGGCCGTGTGGCCGTCCTGCTGCTCCTGGGCAGCACGGGGCTCCAGGAGCTCCAGCTGCTGCAGGATCTGCTTGCTGCACCGCTCTGCAGCGACGTCGATGAGCTGGCGCACGACTGCCTCTGTCTGGTGTTGCAGGAAGGGCTGCAGCTCCCGCACCAAGGCCTCCTCGTCCAGCCCGTAGCGGCACAGATTGGCTATGATGGTGCCCTGTGCCACAGCCACCTCCCACCAGAAAGGCCCCTGCAGCATCTCGTTCACCCAGGACACCAGGGGCTCCAGGATCTCCCAGGAGTCCCGGAAGAGGTCAGCCCAGACCTGGGGCTGCAAGCCAGCCACATACGTCCTGGGCACTGGCTCCACAGCCCCCTGCTCGTCCTCATGGCTGTCAATCAATGGTTCTGAGTGTTGTGGAACATCCATCTCCAAGAAGTCTTCCTCTGACCACACGGAGTAAATTATTGTCTTGGCAGTCTTCCTGCAAAGGGGGCACAATGATCTCCTCTTTGCCCACCGCAAAATGCAGCCCAGGCAGAACTGGTGCATACAGGGGGTCACATAAGCAACGTCATCTTCAGCATTGTGGCAGATGGGGCAGCTCCACTCTGCCTCTGTGGCCATGCTTGCTTCCTGTAGTGGGTTGGGGAGAGTCGAGGAGTAGGAGCTGCTCCCCTTCACTGGTGTCACATGCTGCAAAAGGGAGAGAGGCCATGGTCATTTGCTATCCTGGGAGGAGAGAGAGAAATGCCCAGGTCCCTCAGGAAGGACACACTTCCAACTCCTCAGGTCCCATCACCCGCCCATGGCCACCCCGGGGGGACGTTTCCCCACACAGCTCACCTCTGCTGCTGCGAGCATGTCTGCAGTTCCCAGCTGCCTGAACCAGGCAGGGCCGGGGAAACACAAGGGATGGCTCCAGAATGGGCACCGAGAGCTGCTGCCAGCAGCCCCCAAAGCACCACCCAGCACCGCGAGAAGCCTCGCTCAGACCTCCAGACCTCGCAAGCTGCTCGGCAGGAGTCCAAGCACAAGCCAGGCTGGGCCAGGCTCTGCTGACGCCCCAAGATAAGCAGCAAGGGACATAAGGTCACAGTCCTTCACTTGCTGTCATCACCATCCACTACTTGGTTACACAGGCCTCCACTACTGGGTGATGTCACCACAAGCATTCTGCCCTACCATCAGGAGAAAAAGTAAAATATTATTTCTTGTTTTCACCTTCTACTTTTCCCTGCTGTTCTAGTTTGGTCACTTCCAACATGCACCCATGACTTTGTATCTCCTCCACAATCCCAAACCTGTGCAGAGGTCATCTGCAAGTAGGAGTATAGTGGGACCAGTTGGCATGGACTGCCTGTGGCTGGATAATACTTCCCTGACCTGGGAGCTGGTGCCAGGAGGTACAGGTACAAGGAACAGGAATAGGGAGCCTCTCTCCTCTTTGCCACCGCACGATGCTGGCCAGGCAGAACTGGTGGAGACAGGAGGTCACATAAGCAATGTCACCTCGAGCATCATGACAGACTGTTCTGCTTCACTGTGTCTCCGTGGCCATGTTTGCTTCTTGCAGCAAAACAACGAGCTGCTCCCCCTCGCTGGCATCCAATGCTGCAAAATGGAGAGAGGCCACAGTCTCTCACTGTCCTGGCGAGAGGAGGAAGAAATGCTCAGGCCCATCAAGAAGGACACCCTCCCGCCTTGTCAGGAGGTTGGGAAAAATCAGTCTTGCTTGATTAGACAGTGTATTCTAGCACACAGAAAAGCTTGCAGATGACTGGAAAAACTGATAAGTCCACTCTTCAAAATACCAAGAATTTAAGTTTCATTTAAGTTACAGGCCTGCACCATTTTGCCTTTAAAGCAGTACGATCTTCCCTCAAACAGTTCTCTAAAACACTATTCAGCAAAGACTTCTTTGGCACGAGTGGCAAACCCGCCCTTCCTTTCTTTGGTAGCATGGTTACCTCTGATGCTTAAGATTTCTGAAGAGACTATAATATTTTTAAATAAAATTTCAATTAATAAGGAAAATATTTTGCTGCCAGCAATTTGGATTTATTCTCCTATCTAAAAAAAGACTCTTCTTTTCTGCTTCTAATTCATCTCAGTGACAGACACATATAGGCGTAGTTGAATTCATGATTAACCCTTTTGAAAAAGCCATTTGCTGTGATTTCTCTTTGGTAGGGCTTAAACAAAACCTAAGGAACACAAATAAAAGACAAACAGGAACTTACATGCCTGCTAGTACTACTGAGACAGAAGCACAGCTCACATAATGGCATAGAATATTTGCATTTGAAAAAGTTTCTCTTGCTGCCAAGCTTCTACACAACAATTGGTAGTGAGGATTCCAGTTAGACTAGATAAGGTAACGGTTCACAAAACAGAAGACAGTATGATGCTGAAGGACGTCTTCCAGCTGGGCCAAGTCTCATAGGTTTCAAACAGGACGAGAATTGAAGCTCTTGTTTTCTTCTACATAGATAACTTCCAGGGAATGTTGATGAAGAAAGTGAAACGCTGAGCCTCAAGACAGCTCCGGACAGGTTTCTTAAGGATTTGGAATTACTCTGCAAATGTCCTGGAATATGGTGAATAAAACTGAAAGTTGTCATGTTCAAAAAAGACCAAAAATGCAGGGGTACATGTGAAAGAACCAGGATTCATCATCAAGGCCATCCTAGAGGGTGAAGAAACAACAGTGAACTTCTTCTTAGCAAACTAGTCATACATTATAAACCTGCATAACGAAGTTGGTGTGAGGTGTTCAATAGCTCAGATGAAGACGTCTAGAACACCAGTGCATGTAGGTTCACTGCAGAAGCTTCTGACAAACAGCTCTCACATGCTTAGAATATTTTGTTTAAGAATAACCACCTAAGTAGAGATGCTATTTTCCAGTCACTGGAATTTAGCTTTATGTGCATGTTTTAAAAGCTGATAGCAACCTCCCTCTGCTATTTAGGAGTTACTGACTTTGCTGCTATTTTCAGAAGGGGTAGATCTCTTCTGCCTCACAGGAAAATAATGATCTGTGGCCATGCTTCTTCCTTCAAGTGCTAGGATCGATTGGCTATGTTCTGTATCAGAAGTTATTTGGGGGTTTCTCCAGTCTAATACTATGATTTTTATAGCTATAGGGGTTTTCAGAAAACCATACAGGTAAACAGTTAATTCCCGAAACACAATTCTTGTTATGATAACATGAACAGATATCAAAATGTATAGTTGTAAAGCATCAGAAAAGGAATCCCAAAGGCACAAGATTCAGCTTCATTTTGGGCTTTCAATTGTCTTTAACAGGAAACTAGTCATACAAAAGCTGCCTGATTTTTTTGGCTGGGGAAGACAAAAGGAATTGGTGATCTTACTTATACGGCTTCTTATCATGAACTGAAAACAGTGGCTGACATTGCTCAGGACACCTGGTTGATGTTTTTTCTTCTTTCTTTTTTTTCAGCAAGCTGAAGTATTTAACCTTTAACAACTTGAGATGGTCTCTTACATGTTCCCCAGGTAAATTTTCATCATGGTGAAAGTGAAGTAAAATAAAACATACTGACCACTGAATCAGAGTTGCTGAATATGTGCTATCCTTCAGCAACATTCTGCTATAATATCCATTCCTATAGGATGTGTCTACCATACATTCACCACTTGACATTCTTCCAATTCATATCATCAACCCAGTCCTCTTCTGTATCGATCTGCATTATCTGATTTATAACCTCACAAAAATCAAGAATCACTGTGGGGTTTGCACTCCATGCCATGATTATCCTGACCTAACACAAGAAATAATGATATTTTACTAGTTTTGTGGTGGATGGGTGCTGTGGAGGCATACTTTCAAGAGCACCAGACAGAAAGAATGTTTTGTGCATTAATGATCTACAAAAGTTGCTAGCCCTAAAATGGGAGTTGCATGCTATACATCTAGATTGTGAATAGAAGTTGTCCTTGAGTAAATAGTTGCCAGAATTAGCCTATTCCACATCAACTTTGCTTCCTTTTCTAAGGAGATTTACCCGTGAAGGGAAGTTCTTTCCTACTTACCCTCATGACCAAGCTGCTAATTTTAGGACTACTAGTATATTAATTAGTCCTGATAATATATTAGATTACATACAATTTAAGGATATGTTTGAGGCATGAGAAGGATTCTGATGAGATCAGGAAAGTAGTTTCACCACCCCTAAGTCAACTGCCAAATTGCCAAATCAGGGTCTGTCTAAATCTTTGTTTGGGTAACAACTCTCTCTTGAGAAATTACACTAATTATTTGGTGCCTGGAAGTCTTAAACTAAATACAACATGTTGTTCTGCCCTGGAAGTTCCTGTTTCAGCTTCCTGAAGTAACCAGATTACCTAGGATATATCAAAATCCTCTGTGAGTAAGCCCTGAGAAAATACCAAGACAACTTTGATCCTGCTGTCACATCTCTAAACGTCAGAGACATATTTGCACATTACTCCTGTGAACCCCTACAAAAAAAGGAGTTAAGTACAGGCCTCCTAATCAAGGCAGTAATATACCACAACAATGGCACTTGAACTCTTATTTAGCTCTGCTCAACAAGACTCAAGAATGCCATGTCGAATTAGGATTTCAAATTCAAGGTACAGTCCTCCTGTGGCTGCTCTAAGTAGCAGGACACATTTCCCAGAGGGAGACTGGCTGACCTTCTGCTCCCGCAGTCAGTTGCTCACCTTCGAAAACTGGTGGAAGTGCTGTCAACACCCCTGACAGATCTCAGGCAACTAATCATTATTATAATAAATACTGTCGAAGGTGTGCCATGAAGTGCTGCTACCCATTACAAGAGTAACTGCTCATGTTTTATTCAAAAGCAAACCGAATATTTGCATAAAACTTACATAAAATTGAAGTATGAGTTCAGTTCACCTGTTGGCATATTTAATTCATGCTGGGTAGGTGCACTGGTTACTTTCCTCCCTGGCTGTTTGAAAGAACTCTGAAATGCACAGAACAACTGCTGATTATTGAAGTGAGGCATATGTCCTTGTGTCATTGATGGAAATATGCTGTTAGTGTTGACCTTAAATAATCAAAAAGACATCGAAATACCTCCAACTCTTTCTTACAAAAATACTATAGTACTTCATTCAACAACAGACCAAATATCATGCCAGGCAAATACCTACTCCCACTACATTAGCATACCATACTTGGTGCAGCAGAAAGGCTTCAGATAATAAACTATTATAGAAAATTTCTTTCTTCTTTCTTGCTGAAATATAAGTGTACAGTACATTACGTTTTCACCAACGAGCAGCATTTTGTCATTCTTCACAGTATCACTGCATAATGCACATGGCTGTGAGCACATGAGCCAGAACTGCAATGTTATTCTCTTTTTTTTAGCATCAGTTCACGGCCTTCCTCTTTCTGTGCATCATGATTATTTTTGTCGGGCATTGGCGTGTAAGTGGTTTCTTAGTGCCCTAAGGCAGCTAAGGCATTTAAGAGAAATAAATGGATATACTTTCAAACTCAGAAACTTTCACATACACTTTGCTATTCATTGAGTTGCCCTGCAGAACCAGCAAAAGCCCACAGAAACATGACAAACTAACTCCTTGGCAATAAAGATAGTGACAGGAACCAGCTTCCTTCATCCCTGTGATCCTGACACAAATCCACAGGGACAGATCAGCTGCCATGGTGTTTCAATAGCATCAGTGTCAAGACCTACTTTTCTGCAGAAAATAAGGTAATTAAGAAATCCCTGTTGGAGACTTCTTAGAAAAGTCAACACTTTTACCGTGTTTTTTCTTGAGTGTTTTTTGGTATACTCTAATGCAAGACTGTCAATAAAAAACTACTGGTTTCTTTGATAAAGGGATTCAGGAGGATAAATTCTACCCTATACATCAATCCTATATGCCTTTGTACCTCCAGTTCCAGAAAAAAAAAATCCCATGAATGCAAATACAGAAGTCCTTAGCATAAGATTCAATTTGTCACTAGCTAGTATTCAGAACTTATGTGTTAATACACAGGAAGGTATGTGTTAATATACAGATTAAGATGTTTCAGGAAGTTCCTTGTATTGTGAGATAGATGATAAAGGACAATGAAGAGGCGAAACACAGCCAGTGAGAAACGAGATTTCTAAATAAGAATACACTGAAATAATCCGCAACACAAATTTGAACAGGAAATACATCTATTGGCAAAGACTGAAGAAAAAAAAAAACAAAAAAAAATCTTACTAGTACTGTGAAGTTTATGCCTGGCACTCACATGCTTAGGCGAGGGGAAACTCTTAACATTTTCCCATGGAACTGAGAAGTAGCAAAAGCTGCCATCCTGTATCAGAATAATTATTTGATCTTTAAAGTTTTTCATTTAAACAGCAAAAGCAAGCTGTCTATAATAAAAATAACATTATGTCCGGAGAAAAAATTACTGCTTTTTCTTCTCATATCCCAAATGCAAAAGAAAAAAGCCAAAGCTCTTTCAAAACTGACCAGATTTGAGGGTTACTTCTTATCAAACAGAATGTTCCATTAGGACAGCAAGGACTCAGTTTTCTATCCTTCCCCTCCCAGAATCAGACAATTCAGCAGAAATTGGAGACGGGGCACTGGGCCCATGCTGGTTTGTGGCAGGGAGTAGGTTATGCTGTGTTGCCAGCTACTTCCTCTTTAGATCAGTCTCAGGCTCCTTCCAATTAAAATTTCACTGAAACCACTGTCTTCTTGTAGAAGGAGTTCTTTTATACGAATGGACATTTTTCATCAAAAGTGTTTTTAAAAACTCCCAGTCACTTTTAACTTCCGATCAGGCTGGTGATTTGCAGTGTCCCACAGGATGCAGATGCAGTGCAGCAGAAAGCAAAGCAGAACTGCTGAAGAAATAATCCAAGGAGAAACACCCAAACTCTCAGCATTTTACAGAGAAGGTTCATCTGTACAGAACTTGGTTATCAGGGGTTCCCTCTGGTCATTTTTTCTCTGTGGCATATGGTTCTTAGAACAGGAGTGTATGATATTACTGGGGCAGCATGGGGACTGAAAACTGAGCTTTAATTTCACTTCTTTAAAGTAGGCTTAGACTTGTAAAATTATACTCAAATATGTAACAGATAAATAGCAAGTAACTGAAAAGAAAACAGTTCAACTACCAGATCTGTCTTTGGTGATGGCCCTTCTTTGATCAAAGAGCTGGACTGGCTTAGATGAGCTCCAGAGGTGTCATTCGGCCTGAAGTATTTCTTGATTCTATGATAACGTTGAAACTACTGATAGTTATGCTGCCCTCTTGGCATACAACTGCAGGTTCTCTAGTGTACAATAACAGCTTTGAAAACTAAGTTTTCCTCAGTAAAATGCCTAAGGACTTGCTGAAGTGCTAGCAAAACTGAAAGAGAAAAATATGCTGAAGATTAGGGTAAGAATATTTTTACACTGCACAAATGAGAGAAGTGAGGCCTATGCTCAAAGCTATCCTGATGCCATTGTTAAACCTGAGTCCTGGCTATGACCACTCACTGAAGCCAAAGCCTAAATTCCACTCACAAATCTAAAATCAGAGCACAGAAATTTCATTTCAAGCATGAATATGATGTGCAACAGAATAAACCAGGTCAATGTCACACAATTTAAGGCAGCAGCAATTCAAACTCTTTCTGGAAACAGTTGTCCTACCTCTATACTTACTCCTCCTTTCCCTGCACCCACAATTGCACAGCTGACCTGGTAGAAACTGGTTAATTTATTTTTTTCTTTTTTAAATGAGTTTCTTTTTTTGCCTGATGATTTCTCTGATCTCAGCACATGGTCATGAACACTGAATGGAAGAAAAATGGAAGATGTAGAAATGAGTTCCCAAGTCAAGCAGGGAACAGGACTCTTATCTACAGTGTGGTCACAGCACGAGGCTGGTGTCCTCTCAATGCACTCTTCCTCTATCATTTTGTGCTTCTCTGCCAGGAACATGATCAGGACAACAATAAATCCTCTGCCTCACGCCTATTCAAGATCCTCTCTTAGAGCTTTAATTTCTGCGTTGGTAGGTGACTGAAAACGAGCAACAAAGGGTTTTGTAAATGAGAGTGAGAATGAATATGTGCTAATGAATTGTGGATTAAAGCTACCCCTTTTCCTCTCTCGTACCCAGCCAAAGCTGGCTACACAACTTGCTGACCCTATGAAGTCAGTGCCGAGCCTACTAATGTAACAATTAGCTAAAGAGCAGGTGGATGGAAGAGTAATAAGTAAATTGCTGGTAAATACTTTGGCCATCATTAGGCCTCTAAGGGAGAAGGAGGGAAATCGGGCAGGGGTCCAGGTGCAGAGCTCAGCTGCCCTGGGAAGCGCTGGCTGGGAGAGATGGAGGCTGCTGCCCGCGCAGCACCAACCTCCGCAGCATCTCCTCTGCAGGCTGGAGGTGACAGCAGGGTCAGGGGAGGCAGAGCAGGGCCCGGGGTCTTCTAGGAGAGTCTGTTCACTTCTCTGCATCTAGAAACCATCCTTCTCCCCTCCCTTTCTTAGTTATTCTTTCCTTGGACTTCAGAGATAGGTTAGGAGCAGGACAGAGGCCTTGTCCAGGGCTGCAGTAACTGCTTACAGGTCTCTGCAAAGGCTACTGGAGGAAGAGGTCACCTCACGTTTGCCTCAGCTGACCACCTTTGGCAAAAAAATAAAACCACCAAACCAAGATCTATCTCCCTCAGAAGTCATGTGTGGATCCTACTGTCTATAGAAGCCTGAAATAGTAATTGTGCATCTTCATCATCTGTTTTGAAAAGATTGTCTTATGTCGAGCTGCACACCCATAAATGCTGATAATGAGCTTACAGTTGTGGTGATTAAGTAGAGTGCTGGATGAAACCAGATAGGGGTATATATCTTATATGTCTTACGAAGCACAGGAGAAGGTAGCGCAGAAAGAACAGACATATACTGACTACCATGCCATTACTGAGAAGGCTATAGAAAGCACTTCAAAAATAAACAAACCCATACATTTCAAAGGCTAAAACAGAGATATTCCTGCTACAATATTTCCATTCATTTGTGAACTGCCTTTACAAGCCTTCAAAGCAGGCCACCCCTTCCTGAACATCACATTCCCTTTCTCCCCTTTTTCTGCTGCATCTGCATTGCAGATATCTTGACAAAGAGTGGCTGTGGTATAACTGAACACATCTCAAAATCACTTGCACTCATTTTCCGATTTTGCAAAGTTAATATCCTTGTTGTATGCCTAGAAAATACACTGAGAAGTACAGGAGAAAGCCTGTTAGAGAAGCTTCATCTACAGTGCGGCTGAAAGATTCAGAAAAAGGCTCAGAACTGTGGACTAACCACAGTCTTTGTTTTTTGCAACAGCAGGAACTCATCACAGTGACTTGCAAATTTCTGTTGGCATTTCAATCATCCATTCACAACAACTTTCCTTTCAAAATGAAAATACCAGGAATGATCAGGAACAATGGCCATTAGGGCCTTTTTTGTACAGGCCCAGTGACAGTCGGCAGAATTCACAGGGAATCTGGCCATGGAGTCCTTCACACAAGAGCCTCTCGCTTTGTCCAGCTGTCACTCTGAGCATTTTTTGGCCACTGAATCACAAGAGGCAGCCACATGATTGAATCACACCATACCACTTGTCTTCCTCTTGTGACTGTTAAAGTCACTGCCTCGGGGTGGAGGACTAGATGCTTAAAAACTGCCATTCTTGTATTGAGTCATTAGCATTAGATGGAAGTTTGACATTATGTCTCTCCTATAATAAGCGGATTATTGAATAACAGCATAAACCTAAGGCGCAATATTTGAATATATTTGAAATGCCTGAGGCCCTCTGGTAAAATGAAAATATGACCACTGAGAACATTAAGTAGGTTTATAGCCAGTGGTCCTGATGTTTCTCCTAGGTACTACATCAGGACAACTTTATGCTATTTTTTTTCTCTCATTAATAAGCTGGCTGTTTCAATGTAAAACAAGTCAACTTTTATGACAAAGTCCAGTAACTCAATAGTGTTGAAGGAACATGAAGAGTCACTCAAACAAGCCTCTCTCCTTAATCATTCCATTCTAGCACTACTGTCCTGTAAGACGGCAGTGTGAAAATCATACAGAGTCGCATCAAACGTTAAAAATTGTGTATTTTTTAAATGAAGCTTTGTGTTCCAAAGTAATTTATACCTATCTCCTACAAATGTCATCATGTCCTCTTTAACTAGACTTCTGCAATTAAAAAAGGACTGTCCTTACTCTGAAGCTAAAATCTTCCAAGTTTTAGAAGGAACAGGCTTTGAACTAAGGTCTGCTGATTAAATCTGAAAATTTTCATGTTACTGTAACCAGTATGAATATTTGCTGAATCACAATTAGGTTTCAGAGCTGTCTTTACACTTGCACTTTCCAATAGAGACTTTTCTCCACTAATGTGGCATCGGCCCTCAAATTTGCCCTTGCAGCTTCAGGAGAATACAGGTGCCAGTGCTTGAGACTCCCCCCTCTGCCCAGAGTTCTGGTGTGGCCAACACCTCCTGAACTGCCCTGAATGTCACCTTGGGCTCCTGCTGCAACACCACCTGTCAGCTGACTACTTATAAGAGACTATAAACTATGCTTATTACTAGAAAAGTAGTAAGCATAAGCAGCATTTATCCAATCTCTCAAAATATTTCAAATTTTAAATAAACAAAACTCCAAAGAAACACCTTATTTTCCTTTACAGAAGACTCATTCCTTCAGAAAAGGTGGTGAAAGATCACTGGTGAGGGACACGAAGCGTTACCTTCCGAAGGGTTCAAATTCAGCCAATCCGAAGTGAGGCTGGATTAAAGTTAAGTTCTCTTCGTCATCTTTCATTCTTACCTCTTGTTGCCTGTGCACCATCACATAGATTTTAATTTCTTGGCTTTATGTTGTCTCTTTTCTTATGAAAGACCTGAACTTCAGGTATGTAAGAAGACGTGTTTCTATGGAAATATTACCATTTTAGCTGTAAGAGGAGCGGTGTATCTATCTTGAAGAATGTCGTCTTTTATGCCCTCTGCCTCACAGCTAATTACTTTTCTTTTTCTATATCCCTCTTCTGGTTTTGGAAAGGAATAGACTTCACAGTGCACTGAGTAATGAGGAGGAAGCAGAAGGTCACTAAAGAGGTGATCTGAAATACTCTAGCATGCCCTTTCTAAAGTTCTGTGGTGTGTCTGGGAGAAACTCCAGAGATATTATTAGGCACCAGCAGCTGAAGAATGAGAAAATCAACTCCCCAAAACAAGAATGTAGAAGTATGAAGGCATTAAAAATAATGTGCTGTAGCTTCTGCTGCCAACCAACCTAGTCAATTCTGTACCGCTATGCAGGCTGCTACTGGATAATTCATAAAAGCTCACAATTAAGGAATGGAAATTGTGCACTGAAACTAAGCTTTAAAACAATAGTAAACCTGAAATTCTGCTGAGAAGGTTCAGACGAATGAATAGTGAGCAGACCTAGTCATTACATGTTCAGCTATTAGAGAAAGTGAATTCCTTCGACAAGGCACTTTGCCAGCTCTGACCCACCTGGAGCCAGGTTCAGGCATTTCAGAGTCATTAGGGCCATTTTAGAGTCACTAGGGCCAGTTCAGTGCAGCCCTTGTCCACTGGTTGGAACAGGCAGGAGCTGAGCATCTTGCAGAGCAGTTGATAAAAGACCACTGTAACTGAAGTGGGTTGGGCTGGCAACAAGTGTGTATTAACACCCAGAGAACTGCTCTCGGGGAAAGTGGTGTTCACACACCTCAGGCATACCTGGGACACAGAGGTAACTCCTGCCAGGGGAAGGGCTGACAGCACTTAAAGCTAAGATGGAGAGAACCTAAGAGGGAGGTTTTGGGTGAATGTTACTAAGTGAGGAAAGAATTATGCTTAAGAATTCTGAATCTCTCAAAAAAGGCAGATCAGATTTTCAGCATGGCAGGATGTTTTTGTATGAAAAACATTTGTGTGATACATCATGGAGAACTTGACCTTCTTTTCCTTGTTACAAAAGGTTTGCAAGAACTATTTGTTCAGCTAAAGGTTAGGTCTGTTTTAACATACCTAGACATCTGCAACGTCATGGTTGTCCCACTCAGGAAAATAATGGAGAAAAAAATATCAGAAGCTAAGTAATCAAGTTTTAACAAATTACTCTCTTTGCCCTTACCACTTCCCTTCCCTATTCTCCCTGTCCCTGATAACAGCAAAGAACGTTATATTTTCACAGCTGCTGCTCAGCATATCCTGACCTACAATGTGCTGTTGAGAGTTTTGTTATAGGACATTTAAAAACTTAAACTGAAGATCATGATGAGCATATGACCTGTCATTAATTTTACCAACTTCTAGAAGTCCTCCGTTCCTTTATTTCAAGAACAAGCTTTTTACTTCACCAACTCAGCGCTTTTCTTTAAGGAACAGAAAAAAAAATTCTAACTCAGAATTATTAGATTTCACTTCTTTCATAACAGTTGTACCAGAACACCCTAAAGAAATAAGAGAACAGTAGAATTAGGCAGAAGGAGGCACAGAAAAGGAGGGGCAAAGAAAAGATAACAAATGGAGATTTTCATTGATAAAAAGAAAAAAAAAAGACAGAAAAGTGCAAAAATTCACTGAGGTTCTTCACAGTTCCTATGGAGGGCCCAGTACTACATCAAGATCATGCTGAATAAAGGAAGTCTAGGAATATGCCAACACAGCACAAGTCAGTCAGATGAAGAGTTACAATTCCCAGACTGTACTTTGCTTACTCAACATATGGAAAACATGAGGAATTAAGTGGTGTGTTTTGAGTGATGTCTGTGAACCACGTACTTCTGAAGACAATCTGGTACACTGAGCTCCAGAAAGGACACTGATACATAATACAAAACAATCCCAGATGTTTATAAAGAACAGGCAAGTGCACCTCACATGCTTAGAAATGAGCAGAGAAAATATAGAAAAACAATACTTAGCAAGTAACGCAGAGGGCTTGTGCCAAATCTCAGGAGTCTAGAGGCTGTGCCAAACTTCACAAGAGCAGGAAGGCCACAGGGTCCTGGAACAGAACCCAGAAACTGGTAGAACCTGAAATTCTTGGAAGAGAACCCACTGTCAGTCTCAAAGGGGCTCCAGATGATCCCTCTGGGAGAGCTGAGGATGAAAAGCCTGGTCCCTCTTGGACTAGGGAGAATAGGGCAAGCCATAGGAGAGTTGTGCACCCACAGGAGGGTCTGAACAGGTTTGCTTCTCCAGCTCCATCCTTAGGAGAAGATGTCACAAGCACTACAACTCTGCTCAGAAATGTTCCCAAGGAATAGCTGTTTGGAACCTTGGCCTCTCCAGTTTTCCTTTTTACTGCATGAGACGGATTATGTGTACGATGTGCTTATTTTCAGCATGGGCTGTGCCACTTTCTGAAGGCAGGGCAGAGCAGAACTCTTCACAAAGAGAAGACACCTTCTTCCCTTTCTTGGGGAGCAACAGAGACTGTTCAGATCAAGCACCACACTGCAAAACATGGCAGTTGCATGAGAGATAAAGTCATCACAGCTCTGGGAACCTGCGGGTCACACAGATGGAGCATAACACTGTGACAGAAAATCAGGAACATACAGCCAGATGTCACAGATGAAGGAAAAATGAACTCCCTCAGTCTGCAGTCAACTGCTCAGGGTTGACCACAGCTCCCAGGCCTCACTCCAAATGTGGAAGCAAGATATGTTCCTAAAGACCAAATGGGCAAGGACAGGTGTGGTGTAAATTGCTTTTGACTTTGTTCTGACTTAATCACTTAAGAGTTTTCTTTATTCACAAAGCAAACTGTAAATCATACATCATCCAGATTAAAGAGTGTTTGGTCTTTTGACTGATCTCAGTAAGGGAGAAGATCTAGACAGATCTGTCTCAAAACTCTTGCCAACATGAAGTCCCAAGACAGCTTTTTTCTAACAATTGAATCCAGTTCTTCCAGATACACAGGCCTGAGAAGTTCTTGGTATATAGTTCCATAGAGGCCTCCATCAGGTCAGCTACTGATTCTATCAGGGGAATGATGATGCAAATATCGATATACTTCTTTAGGACTTCATTCTCCAAAACTCAGTTTCCTCAGCTAAATGAAAACAGTGATACTTAGTAATTACACAGAACTCAAAGCACTCTAGAACAAAGGAAGAATACGGTTTTCTGTTTTCTCTGTAATGCAATAAAACTATACTGACCATGCTTGGCTAAATAGACTGTAAACAGACTCACTCTCGAATGCAAACTTTGGCTGCTACACTAATTCTAGTGTTCTTTCTCCTACCAAACATAACCTTAAACCCCAGCTCACAGCCACAAGTTAGATCTGCAGTGAATTCAGCAATCCCAAACAATAACTGCACAAAATCTACTGACAATGGGTATTTTCATGAGGAAAAACAAAAGTATTCTATCAAAAGGTTTTGTCACATCCATTAGGTTAGCTGTCTTTATGGAATTTATTTGGTTTAACTACCTATTAAGCATTTCTAAATGTACTAATTTTAATTCTCCTTCGAATCTTACATTATGAGTTTAGTTTTAATGGATTTATTCACTGAGTTCTGAGTTTCGAGTGTTCTGGACAGGTTCAACTCAAACTTTTATTTTAAAAAAATGTATATACTGTAAGTATATACTTTTTTTCTTCAAATTATACTGTTCGTTTCAATATATTATGAACTAGACTTTTTTCCTTGCTCTGCTATTTCTATTTGTCTTGTGTATAGATAGCTGATTCAACTATAAATATCTTAAGGATAGTGTTTACATTTTCCCTGTTGAGCGCTTATGTTTGATACCATTTCACATTTGAATTTACTTCCAGTCTGCAGAGAAATGGAACGTGTACTTCAGAATTGTCTCGAAGTGTTTTCCATGCTCTTTACATTTACATTACCACTACCAGTCACTAGCAGCTTTTAAGGGAGGAATTGGATGTTTCTCAATTGCAAGAATCATAAAAATCTATGTTTTATTGTTCTTTGGAAGAGCATCTTTCCTACTCTATGAGCTCTCTGCTAAGCCATTCCTTTAGAACAGAAATAAAATTATGTTAATACCGAGCTGACAATGTGCAGAAACTTCTCTGCCCTTTTCCAAACAATTCACTGAACAATCAGGGTCTGAAGGCCACTAACAGCCACATGACAACCAGTCAAGTCAGCACTTCTTAAAGGTCAAAATTTTCCATGCAGCTCAAATCAAATCTGAGACTTCCAGCACTGCCTATGGGGGTTTCATTTTCAAACAGAGGCATTCAGTTAGCTAAAAATCTCTGGATGAACTAGTAGGGTCTGATTCCTAGTATACTGACCTGAATCTCAGTCCCTCCTGCCTGCCTGGACAGCCGGAGGAGCTGTGGAGCACACCTGCTCCTCAGGGAAGAGCCTCTTTCACTGTAAAGTCAAAGAGGTGTTCAAACACCATGGCTGCATTTTCAACTGCTCAGTGCTCAGCAGCTTCTAGTCCAGTCCCTGAGAGCTACACACGTGGGTTATGTGGCACAGGTCCCTCTCTTCAGAGTAGTTTGCTAAGTCTGTATGAGGACATCCAAATAATATTATTTGGAGGAATGCTGAGGGCCTTCCTGGTCACACCCACATCATGAGGGATTTCTCTGCTAACCTCACTGCTAACAGCTTCCATATGTAAAGATCATTTGTCAACCACTTGGTCATATTGTAGCACAGGCAACTATTGGGTGACTGCTTATAGATTAATAGATTGTTTGGGCCAGAGGAATTAAGCAGATTACCTCAGATATCTTTAATCTCAGAAGTCATCCACTTACTTCTGGCATGATCCCAGAAGCTGCTTATGGTTGATGAAGCTTGCATTTCAGAGAATCATCCAGGTTTTTTCACCTAAACCAACATTTCGGAAACACACACATATCAGTGGAGCATAGCTACATGAAACTTTTGTTGTTTGCTGTGATGTTTTATGTCCTAGTGACCAGAGAACACTATACAGAGCTAGACAGAAATGATCTTTGAATGAAAGCTGGAAGTAGGAAACATCATTTAAGGGGAGTCAGTGACAGCATCTACATATTCTGTTCATATTCATCTTATTCTGAAGGAAGAAAGTGAAAACTGGGGAGCTACCACAGGACAGAATCTCCTTTCTCCTACCTCCTCATTAGCCTTACACTGATCACTAGCTCCGGGCTGTAGCTTGTCAACTTTGAATTACTTTTTTTTTAAAAAAATATAGCTACCATCTGACAATTGGCTTCTGGACACTGACAGCTCAATCTCTATGTGTTCTGTAGTCTCCATGGCAATAAGACCATGGAAAAAACTCAGAAGATTAATTACAAAGTAATCAATTATTGCATATCTGGAACACTTCCACTGACAGAGGGCTTCAAAAGAAAACATGGATCTCTTTCAATTACCCACCTTTCAGATAGGTCTCATGAGAAATCATAAATAGCTTTGGGTTCTGAGTTTCCAAGCAGGTTTACAGCTTAGTCCTAGGCACAGGGGAAAGCAAGTGTTCACACAAACATAGAATCCCATCGTCTTAAAAACTGTCACTAAAACAGATCCAGAAAAGGCTGAATATCTTGCAAAACTGACTAATTAACCGCCTTTCACTTTATCCTGAAAGGAGCATACATTCCTTACTGCAGCTATGGCATGTGAACAGTGGCAAGGTGCTAAACATTCCATCAAAGAACTGGAGAACACTCTTTTGGGTTTTTTTCCCCTTTTCCTAAGAGTTCCAGAAATTTAATTGTGAAAAGGGGAAAGAGATGAAAATGAAATCTCAGTCTAGCAGCCACTCACTACTGAAGTAAATGGAAGCAGATTGAATGGTTTGTCTCTAATCCCCATTTAACCAGTTACAATAGCATGCATTGAGTGTGTCTGACTATTTAGGTTTTCTGATCTCCAGGTCAGGGAACTTTCTTGCTGTGCCTATGCACAGTATCTCATCGCCAGACATAGGGCTGGCTTATGACTGAAACAACACAAGAATATTGCTAATAATTTGCAGAAGAGCTCTTCAGAGACATTGTTTAAAGCATTTTTAAATGATCTAAAGGTGCATGCTTTGAGGCACAAGCATATGACAAAGATTTCTTCCTGATGTGTGCAAAAGCCAGTCAGATCAAGTGTAAGGATAGAGGAGCATTTTGCAAAATAAATCCCAAACCCAGGGATTTTAGAACAAGTAAGGTTCAGGAAAGACCTTTAGATGAGCTAAGCAGATGACAAATTGTAAAAAAGACAGGAAGGAGCATGAAAAGCAACACTTGGAAGAAACAGAGAAGAAAGCAGTGACTGTAGAAAGATCAGTTGTTCTCTGTAGTTTCCAAACCTTGTTACAACAAAGAGCATAAATGTTCACATTGAGAGAAAGACCTGCTCCATTGCCTTGGTTCTTGAAGTGGGAATTTCTAAGCCTGGAGCAATGGGTGTCTCAACTTAGTGTAGAAAACTACTGCGGCAATTTGAGTAGTCTTTAGAAATGTCCTTCAGAAAGATCATGGAAGGGGAAGCAATTTCTAGTGTGCTTGGTTAAAGGTTGTTGCAGGTTTATTTACACTAAACATACACACAAGGTCCTTTGACCTACCAGAAGAGGGGAACTTTTCTTATTTCAAATAAAATTTCAAATCCTAATGAATTTCTACTAATGCTCTCTGCCAAATTTGTCAGGCATTCCAAGGAATCTGGCACTATATAATCAGAACAAATTGACGCTTGCTTTCCCTCTTTATCAATTTCTATATTTTAAAGTAATCTTTTATAGTGCAATGTGCTGGGTCAGCCAAGATAGGGTTAATTTCCACAGGTAACTAGGCAGATGACACAGCCAGGACAGCTGACCCAAAACTAGCCAAAGAGGTATTCGATACCACATCAGGTCATGCTCAGTTATAAGATAGGGGGCTGGTAAGGGAGAAGTCTCTCTCTCCCTGCAGGGAGCAGGACAATCCAAGACACTCTCAGCTCTCTCTGGACCATGCGGTTTGGTCTGGGACAGGATAGGAAGAGGATTCGGTGCAGGCTATGGTCATGAGTTCACGGTCACTGATTACAAGAATAGTTTGCTCAGAAAGGTGAACTGCACATCAGGATTACCACATGTTGAGAGACTTGTGCTGAGTATCCCTTGCTTTGTATATTGTTTAATTATTAATATTGTTATTGGTTTGGTATTGGTTTTCCTTTTTTTTTGTTTCATTTTTCTGCTGCTCTGTTAAACTGTTCTTATCACAATCCCCAAATTTTGCCTTCTGTTTCCTGATTCTCCTCCCCATCCCTCTCCTCTGAGCTCAAACCTGTATTGCCAAGCCATTCCAACCCTTTGTTCCTCTTAGGATACTTGAATTTTGTCTTTTTGTCCACCTGTTAGAGGCTACCAAAAAGATTCAGATCATGCCAGCATGAAGGAAAGAAGTTCTTCTACAATGAACTCTCAGATCATCACAGTCCTATAGCCTGAATTTTCTTTATCAACGAACTCTTAAATCTCTAGCTGCCTTGCCATATGACTGCCAAATAACCTTGTAAGAGAAA
This sequence comes from Caloenas nicobarica, assembly GCF_036013445.1. Lineage (NCBI taxonomy): Eukaryota > Metazoa > Chordata > Aves > Columbiformes > Columbidae > Caloenas > Caloenas nicobarica. The sequence continues at coordinate 75,364,624 of NC_088284.1, read as the reverse complement.
GTAATAAAGATAAACAATGTCATTGAAAGCAGGCTGTTAACTCCAAGTAGCTCCTTAAGAGTGATTATTTTTCATTAAATCACAGGAAAATATTAAAAGGTTACTGAGTCAATAGGATATAAGTGCAATAAGAAACTGAAGCTGTAGGAATTGAAGATTTTGATCATTCAGCATGACAAGTGCAATCTTACTGCTGCCATCTCTTTTTAAAATTTTTAGTTCACATTGCTTAGGAAAAAAAAATCCTCTTCAAAGACATTAATGAATTACACTACAAGTTTAAATATTTCCCCCCATAATATCTTCTCATACATTATTTGAAGCAGAGCATTTACACCACTGCCATCAGCTACTAATTACTTGTTTGCCGTGTGGCAGTGTATCAAGGAATCCAAGCCTTCATTGATTCCTTGTGTTCAGCTTCACTCAAATCTGACTAAAATTGCAGTGCATGCCCCAAAGGCTGTACAGGCAAAATCATGAGGGCTCCTTTCATTCGTTTCAGTGATCTTTGCAGCAAATCCTTGGATTTCTTTTCAGATAAAATAGGATTTTATCAGCACAGGGCAAGGAACTGATTGGTCGAGTGAGTGGAGAGAGTAACATACATAAGGGTTTAATTCATCTTAATATTTTGTCCCCACCATGAATTTCAAAGGGTATTCTTCACACTTAAAATTGTTTCTTTGTAGACAGTTATTACTGACTGATGCAGCAAAGTGATGCAGTCAAGACTGGGGCTAGTACCACAAGATAGACAAGACACAAAGAACTGTCCCACCCTACAAACTTGTAATCTACACAAGGTATAGTCACACAGTTTGTAAAAGTTTTCCAGTGAGGCAGCCACAATAATGAAGATTCTTAAACTAGCCCTGACCTTAGAGCATGACACTTAGCTAAGTAGCCAGGAGACACTGACTTGTAATGATTCAGCCCCAGTGATCAGCCTACAGAGAAGAGGTCAACCTGCTGCAGGTTATTTTTGAAAAAAATTGCCAAGAGACACCTGTTTGTTTGCAAGCACTGAGACTGTGTGAGTTAAAAAACATTCATGTGGAGGCAGCACAAATTTAATCCATGATCAGCAACACTCAGTGTCAGTCGAAACTAGAAAGTGCTTTTAATAGAGAAAAGCTGGAGAAGTCAGAGATCACATACCCTGAAGTCAAGAAACAAAGCTGAGATAACCTAAAATATTAGAAGAGGAGCCAACCAGTGCAGAAAAATAGGCAGACAATTGAAAAAACTGATTCAAATCAAATGTTTTTTCTAATACAGTTTCAAGAAAACATGAAATAAAAGAAAGCAATCCTCCAGAAAGAGACAGTTAAATAGAACAGCTTTAAGGTAACAGAATACATAGAGGTGGATAAGCCAGGTCAGGGAAGCCTTGAGAAAGGTTATCAAATTGAAAGCAAAAATCAAAGGAAATGATGATGAGGAAATTATTGCAAACCAGTAACTAGAGCCATTTAGTCTGGAGTGACCTCCAGGAGCTGCTTTTAAAAAGCCCTGACTTGTTCACTCCACAGATTGTATTAGCAGATACTGCTAATCTCTGATCATCATTACCAAAACCAGTGCAAGGGTCAGCAGTGTCGCAACAGGATTTTCTCTTCTGACTACTTGATTTGAGCCAAAAAAATTCCATGTATTTGTTCATAACAAGCAAGTTCTCACTTCAGATGCAACTTGGCCCTTCAATAGTTCACATTCATCTCACAGAGGACTGCCCAAGACCATTACTTAAGCAGTAGCATGCACTTGTTTAGGGAGAAAATCGTGAAAAACTTGCACACAATAATATGCAAAGGGGAAACGAAGGAATATTTGGGGAGTGGAACACAGCAGTTAAGGCAGCAATGTCATTTCAGACCATTAGTCTGCAAGGAGAGAAGTCAGGCACTGAAAGAGTTTTCCCAAACATGAAAATGCCTGAAAAGCTGAAGAACTGATGAAATAACTAAGAGAGAGAAACATCAGTAAATTAAAAAAGCAAAAGTTACATACTGGGAATTGCTGCTTGTGGCAGCCCGACACAGGCAAGGTTGCCATAAATTCGTGCCCCTGGTTCAGTGCGTAGTGAGGCTGAGCATGCAATCCCAGTGGATATACATATAGAAACACAACTGTATATTACAAACATTCATGTCTGTACAGCCAGACACACAGGATAATATGGACTGAAAACAGCCAGTCTGAGGAATGAAAGTATCACCATCCTTTCATTTGTGGGGAGAAAAGCACAGTGTCATTTAAGATGCTTTGCAGAGTAATTTAGAACTCAAATCCAAAGGGAGACATGCTGTCTTTTATATGCTTGCAAATCATTACCAAAGCAACAAGCAATTATTTTCCAAGTAAAAAGCAACGTTTCCTGTGGAGTTTCCTTTCCAAATTAAAAACCTTTATGGGACATTGGGGTACAGGTTGTGCATACTGTATGGAAGATCACTATGTTTGCCTGTTGATGGCACTTTTGATTCATCAGAGAACTCAGTGCTTTTTAGAAAATCACAGATGTTGCCCTGGCAGAGAACAGGTGAAAGATTCTGATTGTATCAGTGTGCTCAGAAAATCAGAAGGAGGTGGGGATATGAACAGCACAGCCTTGGTATTATATCTTCTGAAAAGGACCAGTGGCTCAGACAAGGTGCAGGGTTTGGTGCTGGCTTAATAGAATGTAGATCCTACAGCAGTCTCAGTGTTGAATTTAAAATTGTGAAACTGAATTTCTGAATTTCCAGTAAGTTAAATTAAATTTCCAAATTTCCAGCTTATTTACAAGGAGTATTAATTAAGTTCCCGAATTTCTCAGAGAGCTCACTAAATAACACTTGGAGTCTGAGGAAACTGTTAATGTACCCAGCTCTGCTCTCCAGCCCAGAAAAGACAGAATATCTGCTGAAATGACTGATGGTACAACAGACTTCAAATGGAGACAGTGAATTGCTATGGTTGTGCATGAAAATCATCTTGTGACCCTGAAGATGACACTGCCTTCCTCTCTGAGCTCTGGCTTTAGCTTTCTTCACAGAAGGATGAGGGAAGACAGTACTTAGACCTGCTCAGGACCTTCTTTCTCTTCACAGCCCAGTAAACAGAAAATAATTCCTTTTCGTTTGAATCTTACTTACTACAAATAGTGGATAACACAGGCACCAAAGGCATGACAGCATGGAGTGGTGTATTTTTACAAAGCAGTTGAGAGAAGATAATGAACGTTTCTGACAGCTCATTAATGAAACGCTGATAATTACGTTGACTACCTTTTTCCCAGTCAAGGCTGCAGCTTCACCAGTGTAAATCTCAAGAATAGGCTCAGCCCTGACGTGGTGAGGTATGTGTTCTCACAGACAACCTGACTATGCTTCTTGTTTTGTCCACCCCTTTTTTTAGTTATGCCATATGGTTGTTGTAGGGAACTACTTGTAATTTTCTTCTGGCTGGACTTTCAGGGGGTGCAAAGCAGCCTCCTGTCAGGTGCACTGGCAGTGACAGAGAGCACAGCTCAGAGAAATTATGGGTAACGTTAATCAAAAAGTCAGCCAATGGTAGACCTACCACAGAAACTGTCATCCCAGTTATTGCAGGAACTGGGATCCAGGTTTCTTCCAGGATGGCCATGTCCTCTATGACACACAGGCCTCAAAACAAAAATTGGATTTGCCCAATAAATGCAGGAAAGAATTCCCTACAATACCCAATCAAGTCACTACAGTGAAATGAGCAGTTCAGAATGACAGTCTGGCATCCATTTCTTATAACATGGCAGTCATTTGGGTGGGGGCTGCAGAGCCTTATGTCTTATGACAGTTTCAACTGCCAAGTAAATACGATCCTAAAATAGCAAGTGACAAAAAATACTGCTGAGGGAAACACAAAGTCACCATGTCATACTGTGTAGTCATCACTTTGTGCAGTGTTCATTGACTTGTACAAAATGATGAAACTTTAGTCCCTGGTGAGAAGTTAAAGTGGTACATGTCTATTTATAGTGCACACACACATACACACAAAATTAAAACCTATCACTCTGTACAGCGCAACCTTCATCTCATTTTTCAGTCATCCCGAATATTTTTGGTTATAGAGAACAGAAATAGATGGCAAACTAATTAGCTGATTGACTTGATTCTCCCATTCAAAATGTTGCTGTGTTTTGGAAATAGCGGAGGACATGGAGGGTCATCCCTTATTGCAAAACTCAGTGTACTGCATATATTTTGGGTTGCACTTTGGTTGCCACACAAATGCAATACATATAAATGACCTTCAGTTCCAGAAAGTTTATGCTCATTTTATGCAAATATTTAATCCTCTATTCAATAAAACATGAGCTGATACTGTACTTATTATCATAAGCACTTCATTAAACACACTTTTGGTCATATTTAATATACTAGAAATTGTTTGCTAAAGAAGCAGATCAGTTAGCAGCTATTGGCTTAAGTTTTGCAAACCCCACTAGCCAGGCCATGCAAACAATTTTCATTTTGATGGTCAGGCACAAGAATGCTAGAAAAAATTCTGAGGACTACAACAAAGTTATTCTTCAATAAATTTTGAAAAAGTTTTAATTATTGGAAAATTCAGTTTCAAAATGCAATATTGAAATACCAGCTTTTAAATGTACCTGTAGATGTTTAATTCATTGAATTTAATTAATTGTTTACACAAAAATGGCAACAGCACTTTTGTGCTGAGTCAATGACTAGAGTCATTCTTGTTCCTCCAGACCACACAGTTAAATCCCCAACTGTTCTCACTCTTTAAGTGAGAAAGAACTGAATTTTGAACAAACCCTTCTGCTCTAACTGCAGCTCTCCAGCTCTGGGAGGAAGGAGTGAATATTCACAGGTGTGTCAGTAATCTAGCCAAAGCAGAGGCCGGTAAATCGCAGACGTACTAGTCAGGATAAAAGTAACATTGTCTTGCCTTGGACTTGAATGTAGGTATACTAAAATTATATAAGAGTAACATGTAAGTTTCTTTGTGATACTGTGAGCCAGGCACAGTTTTAGATAAGGATGTGATAAGTGGGAGCATCCAGAAGGCAACAGTGGGTAAATTTATACAAGAAGGACCAGTGGGAAGACTAAAGAAATCCAAACAAGAAAAACAATGAGCAAAAGAGAGACTCTCCCCATCATGAAAAGGGAGGGCAACCATACAAATACAGGCATGAGGAGGTAGAACCTGAGAAGAAAGAAAACAAATTCAGTTTAGTTCTGTTTTTTTCTCACCAAGGATATCTCAAGCCTGCTCACCTTGACCTCAGGACAAGCAACCACTGGGGACTGCAGCCATACGGACTCACTACATGGCATCAGCTCCATGAGTATGTAAAACTCACAGCTAATTTACAATACAATTGTGTAAGTTAATAGTTTGGTATATGTACAGGTATTGATTAAAGTAATGTAAGAACTGCCCATCAGCACCAAGTGCATTGTTAACAAATCAATAAAGTTTAAAACTGGCATGATTTGTCAGTCTTCTAAACACTCCCATCAGAGCAATCCCTAATTCCCTGAGTTACATAGATGTATAGAATATATATATGCACAAATACCCTCATGCAAATGCAACAATATAAATAGAAGTAAGTATTTTGGGGTGAGTACAGGATTTCCCAAAAAAGGAACCAAGTCTACACAGACTTCAAGCAAAAGCAGAAACTTCTAAATTTAAGCCTGACAATTTGAAGCGGGTAATGCCTTAACATTATTAAGACATTGTTAGGAATTTATTTTATATGGTAAGCCATAATTTAGTTTTAAAAATCTAGTTGAAAATCATGTTTCTTTTCCGACTTGCCAAATGATTTGTTTCTTCATAAAAGAGCTCTCAAGCAACCTTACATACTGAAAAAACTTGCTGATCCAAAGTGCAAGGAAAAAAACAAAATAGCTACTCTACTGTACAGGGACAGTGTTGGAAGTACCAATAGGCTCCTGACCTTTCCACCAGTTTTTGTTCAGACCAAACTGGCATAAATATTTTGCTTACCAAGGAAATTCAGCCACAGAGTTTCCCATGAAAAGGAGAGCATTACCCAGGCCTGAGAAAAAGAAAGGGAAGGGGAAAGGGGAAAGAGGAAAGGAGAAAAGAAAAAGGGGAAAGGCAACAGAGCTTGACATATGGAGGGATGTAATTTTCAGAAACTGTGGTTTCAGGTGGTAAACCTCAACTTTTTTACTCACATTTTACAAATGTTAATGTAGTTTGAACTTCATTGGCCAAGAAGTGTCTAAAATAAAAGCTACTCTGAATTGAGTTTGGACATCTTACCCATTACAGTTAGATCAAAGGTTTTTGCTGTATGTAATTTTAGTCCCATGACATTTTTTTCAGGACACAGGATTCTCTCATAGATCTTCTAAAGTATTTTCTGTTCCGGTCTTTGCACCAGTTTACATTAGAATCATAGAAACATTTCAGTTGGAAAAGACCCTCAGGGTCATCGAGTCCAACCATAACCTAACCTAACTCTAGCACTAAACCATGTCCCTAAGAACCTAGTCTAAATGTCTTTTAAACACCTCCAGGGATGGTGACAATGACATTCTGTCATCCAAGTATGACCATCTCCCAGGAAAAAAAAAATGTGACAACATTTCTCCCTCAGAATCATTTCTCACTTACTTGAAATACTGAGGACCAGACACTTTGAAGGTGGCAGGCTGATTTACTGTAGTTTAGGCTTTGACTCTATTGTTAATGACAAGGTGCAGTCAATCAAGCTGCTATAAATAGACCAGAACGATTTCAGTGTGTCTCACTCCATAAATCAAGCAATAACTCTACATCTTCTCATTTCAGATGCCATCAGAAATGACCATTTGTACCAAAGGTCTCTCACTGTCCAGGAAGCTAATTGAACTGTATTGTCTCATCTTTTCATCAGAAACTCTTTGGAGGCCCAGGTCATGCCTGTTTCTCCACCTCCCATGCAGCTGAGTAGCCCTGAGTCCCCAGCCAACTTCTGACTTAGAGGCAGAGCACTGTTCCTCACCAGCAAAATGGTGAAATGGTGACAGAATGGCATGGCTTTACCTTAACCACACTGTCAAACTATAAACTATAGTAAGCTTCCTATTCACCTCACCTCCAACAGCGAAATTATTTTCTGTCTAAGAATTTCAGTCAGTACTCAGCTTGTACACTCTGTATTTTGGCAAGCAGTGCTGATTCTAGCACAGTTTCACTGTGTGAGCATACACTGAGTAAATATGTATTCCTTTTTAAGCAAAGCCTTGGCTTAGAGCAATAGTGTGGTGGGCATGCAACCTATGAGGGAAAGTTTCAGTGCCTTTTTAACAAAATGTGGAATTTTAGGGAGTATGTCCTCTACAAAGCCCAGTGTGGGAGGAGGAATTCTCCACAACAACACTGTACTTCAGTAAGAGGTAATAACAATTCTTCCTAAACCTTTTTCTTCCTTCAATTTCCTGGTCAGTAAATAAGTATGATACATGCTCACTAGATCTGATCAAATAATGGAGGAAATTAGGTAATTTACTATTGAGAGTAAGTGCTGTATTTGTCATTGCTATAAACTGCTGTTAACATTGACTAACCCCATCGCTATGAAACCGAGTTAGCAAATAATACCTGGTTTCATATGTCTTTATGCATTTCATAATGGGGAGCTCTAAGTATTACTATCATTGGAACGAGACATGGGAAGTGAGTAATTCACACCAACATATGTCTGTCCATGCTCCAAAGAAGCTGGTTTTGCCTGTGAAACCATTGTCACTAAAATCTTTGTGTTCAGGTTTGACAACAACAACAAAAATGAAGCAGCTGTAATGCAAATATGACCACAGTCAGGTAATAACCCATGTCATTAATACTTGCCAGCTGTGAAACCACCATTAATTTTCTCCGTAAACAATCTAACATTACTTCATATTAGTAATCTACATCAGACAAATATTTCGGACCTACTGTTGTGGTGTACTTGTACAGGATGACTCAGAGCTGCCTAATGGGAGCCAAGAAATCCCTGGAGCAATACAGCTCTCCACTCCATGACCAAGTCAGGCTCAGACTTATTGAGAACCTTTAACAGAGTCTTTTTCTAAGTGGCATTTTATTGGCAATAAAACTTTGAAGATATATTGGTAAATATTTTCTTCTTATTTGTTCTTGCTCAGTCATAATGACTTCAAACAGCTGGAGCAACACAGCAGCAAAAATTGTACCTCTGATCCTTTATATGCACACAGTCTAGAACTAGAACAGGAAGCCTCAAATCTTAGAATATTAGCAGTTCTGCAGAAGAGGTTAGATTTCACAGAAGTCCTGGAGGATTAAGTGAAAGTCATCTAGGAAAGCAGGAAAATGTAAATATTGACTTCCACATACCAGTGCAAATAGCTTAAAAAGAAATACAGATGAGTTAGAGAGCCTGGCATCAAGAGACTCTGTATGTAAAGCAGTGTTTCCAACTCATGGCAGGGTGACAGTAATAGGTAGAGTAATTTTTTCAAAGCAAATGGATTAGGTCATGAAAGAGCTTCATCTAAAACCAGCCATTCTGGCAGGCAGCCCACCCAATGGAGGTGCTTCAGACAAGGACAGTGAACTTTTCTGGGTAGTCAGTGGAGACAGGCGAGCAATCCCAGAAGCGTGAACCACGGCACAGAAAACAGCAGAACCTGTCTGCTGGCTGCTTCACAGCACTGAATATGCAGTTTGTTCAGAAGCACTAGTGTGATCCAAGAGGCTGTATTTTCAAAGAGACTCAGCATCTGTGGCATTCAAAATATGGTGTTCCCACCAACTGCTTAAATACCTTTGGAAAACAGGATCTGCAGTAAAAACAGAACTCACATATATTAAATTATTTTTTACTATTATTTTACTTTCAGCTTCTATTTAGAAGTGTAGGTAGAAGCTCCAGGTACTTATTACAGGGTCCTTTCTGAACTGAAGTGTGTTTTGCAAACTTATAGTCAACATAACACCATGATGTTTACAGGAATGGGGATGTCAACCAAGAAGCATACGCGGGATTCAGCAAACAAGAGGCATGCAAACTGTCATCACATACTTCCTGCCAAACCTGGATAAAAAAATTCACAGAACCTGCAGTATCAGAAAATTCGGTTTGCTAGGAATCAAACAGTTTCCTGGGAATGCTCTGATTTTCATCAGTGGTTGTGAGCACACTGAGCCCATTTTAGATCGCAACAAAACATTTCCTTCTGAATGCTCTGACAGCAGTTCTGCACCAGGCATTGCAAATGGTGTTTTGGTAAGGCCTTTTTGAGTTTCTTGACCCTTGAAATCATTGGATTTTAGAACTTCCACTGCACAACACACTTCAGGCTTGCTTGTGTTCAAAATACTGATGACGAAGGACTCTTTCAGATTTCAGAAACTGCTGTATGCTCTGAAGGCTGCCTGCTTTTCTCTTAAAAGATTGGTTTACTAAGGAAGAATGGGAACAGCAGCTCATTAAATAAGATGTGTCATTATTCCATTACATGCATACTACCTTGGTGCTTTAATGAAGGGAACTTCATATGTGCTAACTTTGCCACTGAGAGCAGATGAAGCTCATGAGAAAATAAGTACCTTATCAGGAACTGAAGGGGTTTGCAGGTTTACTCAAACATTGTGCTAAGCAACATTCAGAATCCATTTTGGATGAGGAACCTATGCTGGCAACATCAATATTCAAGAAGAATTTGGACAACACCCTCAGACACATGGTGTGAATTTTGATGTTGCCCTATGCAGGAACAGGAGTTAGACTTGATGATCCTTGTGGGTCCCTTCCAGCTCAGGACATTCTATGGCTCTAGGTCTCTTTTTGCTCGTATAAACAATGACCTTTGAGTTTACGGTTCTACTGTATCTGCTTCTAATGCATCACTTGAATTACAAAATGTTTTCTCTTATATTTAGAGGGTTTAATTTGCACCTTAGTATCAAACAAGCTGTGACTACCTACGAAGAGTAATTCAGAAGTCTCCTGTGAAATGAATGAGCAAAACAAGAGGTTTATTTTGGCCACAGGCTCCTCTAAGCCACTGTTGCCACAACAGCTAGACAGCATCTCTCCAGCCACCACCCCCCCATCTCCATTTGAAATTTGATTAGCCCACCATTCTAATAAACTCAGAAACCTCATCTCCTTGGCAGAGAGTTTCATTTGTTGTGGGATCTAGAAACTGCTAGTGCTAAACAGGGATGTCCCTCTGCTCACTACTGAAAACGAGGTATTTCACCTGGCACAGGGTGGCCAAGCTTAGCCTGGCTGACAGCCAGCTTCATTAGAGAAGAGCAGGAGGTCATCAAGGAACTGTCCCACTGCTCTCCAGTTGTGGTGGGGAATGAACAGGAGTCAGGAAGGAAATCTCAAACTTCGTGTTTTCACTGGTGTCGTATCTTTTTAAGCATCTTCTTCATCTATCGCTTTCCCTATACACCCCCATGTGGCGAGTATCCTTCACTGCAGGATGGGTTAAGAGTAAATTTAACTTCACTGTTCAGATAGTGTAACAGTGCATGCAGTAACAGAAGCTCCACTTTTGGGACCTTATTAAATTCCCATCCAGGAGTCTCTGTTTGGACGTTCAGTGTCATAACACCAAGCTTGAGAAAAAAATAATGCTATCGGGAGGTCAATAATTGCAACTACTCAAAGCTACTGTATTTGTACTTTGTAATAATTTTCTCTGTTTCCCATTCCCTTTTCTTCCTTCTCCCCTCCCCTCCTCTCTTTCCTTCTCTTCTTCTTCCCTTTCTCCTTCCCTCTCCTTTCTCCCTTACCTTCCCCCCTTCCCCTTTTTTCTTCTCCTTTCCTTCCCTCCCTCCTTCCTTCCTTCCTTGGCTCATGAAATCCAAAACATTCAGACAACAGAAGCTGAGAAACACAAATTCCATGGCAATAAAAACAACTTAGAAAAACCAACCAAACAAACAAAAACCCCCTCACCCGAGTACTTAACAAGCTATTGAAGTTTCTCACCTTTGCGACAGGTGGGTAAAAAATTTAGTGCTTTCAGCTGTGACTCTCAAATTCAGACCTGTCCTGCAGGAGGCTTTGATGCTGTGACTTTCCCTGTCCTTTAATCCAGTCACACACACCAAATCCTTCAGTCGTCCATGGACAGAATTAGACTCTCCTGTGTGGAGGATCATCTGGGAAATGCCCCAAGGAGAGCTCGCTGTATCTGCTAACTCTGCATAGGAGTCTAGCTTCTTAATCTCAGCCTCCAGTTCAAAAGTCTAAAAGCCATTTGATGCAAACACTTCCCTTTCTGGACTTTCTTCCCCTTCTCCCTCACTGGATTTAACATGTTGTGACTGGTCACATTTTTAGTCCAAAGGGTGGAATCTTCTAACACTCCACCTCAGGAATTAGGTGATATCTCACATTGTCATTTCTAAAAGAAAGCTTCCCACTTCATGGATGATAACTATACGAATTCAGATACCATCAAACAGGAAGCTTTAATGGGTAGTTTATGGGGTGGGCTTTCATTAGTATTTACTGAAACCAGCTCAACTGAACAGGTTCTCTTTAAATGTGACAGAACATTTTTGACTGTAGTTTTCTCCAGCTATAGGGAATCTATAAGGAAGCTAGAATCTTTTTGTTCCTCTACAGATTTATCTGACTTATATTAATCAGAGTCTGTTTTTCACCAGGAAAGGTCTTTTGACATTGTTTTGCATTTTCACTTGATTCTATAAATAGAAATTATCCCATATGTTCCTAAAGAGGCAAAAATTAATTTATACTTTTAAAAAAGGCACCTCAGGGAAAAAAATAATACTCTCTCATTTTATGAAAAGTGTAAGTTTACCTACAGAGTTAAAGGTTGCTGTTAAGTTAAAAATTAATATTTTAAAGTTTCACATCTATTTTCTACTACACTGTCTCCTGATATTTAACACACATAGTTCTTCCATGCTAAAATAAATTACCATCCTTCGATACTCACTAAACATTACGGCAGTTACAAATCTTTCTAGAAAAAAGAAGTTGGAAATAATGTTGAGTCACAAAGGTTTAGTTCATTCAAAGCCAAAACACAGAATCATAGGGTCATAGAATCATTTAGGTTGAAAAAGACCCTTAAGATCATCAAGTCCAACCATAAACTTAACACTACCAAGTCCACCACTAAAACATGTCCCTAAGCGCCACATCTACTATTGTTAGAGAGTGCACATTTGGAATAGATTGTTTAGATTACTTGTAAAGAAATTCATAGTCAGCCTATTGCAGGGTACATGAGGTAGGGAAAAAGCTGTTTATTTGGTGCTTTGGATATTACCTAGCAATTCACTACATGGGGAAAAGCAAATAACCTGTATATGCAACAACAAACACATTTGATTTTTTTAATAAACTATACAAAAATATGAGGATATGTGCTATGAATGTTGCCTGGAAGTTTGGCACATACCATAAAATAATGAAGTTTAGGATTCTATAACAATGTAAGTGTCTAACACTGAAAATCTAATACTTTAAATCCCCAGTTCACGTATGATTGAATTCTGAAAGAAGGCATGGAAATACTTCAGCTAGTGCTATGATGTAACAGTCAGTGTAGTAATATAATCTGCAGAGTTTAAGCTTTTTAAAAGAATCTAAAATCTCTTTACTAAATTTCATAGTTTCATGTTAGAAATGCTTTTCCAAATATTGAAGTAAAGTGATAATTAAAATACAGTTCAAAACACAGAGCACTGACAAATTCCTTCATATCACAGTTTAGAGGGGTAAAAAATTGGTAATTAAACATAAAAAGGTCATGTCAGAATATTAAAAACACTCTTAATCTGCAGGACTTAGCAAGGGATTTGTAGCTCTTTTTTATGTGGAAAAATATAAATGAGTAAACAATGAACCCTTCAGTGATTGCATCTGATCACTAATCTGATTTTTGTTCTCAAGCAAATGAGGAAAATTTTACAATAGGTTGTAATAATCTTCTCAGCTGCTCAATGATTATTCAGAGGGAAAAAGACTATGTACAACTACTCCAGGTTTATAAAAAGGCACTAGCTATAAGACAGGTTTTCTGTGATGAGTCCACCCAGATTTTTTTTCATGCTGGTGTTTAGTACATGCCACACTTTTCTTCATCTGGACACATTCCTGTGTAACCTCACCTAGATATTCCTGCTCCAACAGGCGGATTGGACTAGATGATCTTTCAAGGTCCCTTCCAATCCCTAACATTCTGTGATTCTGTGATTCTGTGATTCTCTTTACCTTTAAAAAAATAATAATAATAAAAAAAAATTCTAACTACCCAGAGTAAATGAAACAGTACAAAATTATACTCATCTGGATGAGACCTTCCAATCAACTCACCAGGTCTGGCTAGGAGAAAGTTCCATATCATAAAATGTTTAATGTGTTGGAAATGAGTTTGTTTCAGATTTGAATTAAATCCAGAGGTTTAGATTATTCTAAAGCAATTTAATCAGAAACAGGTAGGTGCAACTGTAAAGTTTTGCATTCTTGATACAATCACAAGCTTAAATAGAAATGTGAATATTTTCAGACTATGATTCAAGAAATAAATGAGCCAGTTTACACATCCCAATAGTTAAAACATTCTCAACAGCAAACGTTCTCTAAGTAACCTGTCCCCCACATACAGCCACATTTAGATAAAGTGATCATTATCAAGATTACAGTAACACCTTACCATGCTTTCATTATGTCAGAAGAAAATTATTAGATGAAGAATGATCAGTGTGCTAATGAGAATAAATTATATGAGCAGGAGAGGTGGGTTTATTTCACAAAGGTCTGGAGGTTTCATGGCAGAACATGCTACCTTCATTGAGTCATTCTCCTGTAACCCACATGGTTACAAAAACAAAGTGCTTAGAGTATCATTAGTGCACAACGACTTCTAGATGGTTACTGCTTCTATGATGACATGAAGCATCAGTGAAGCAAAATATAACAAAGATGGTAATAAAGGAAGGCTGAAAAGAAAAACTGCCAGCATGCTGTGAAAAAGTGCCGTGGAATTATAAACATAATATCTGTAGTTGAAAGTGTTTAGGACTGTGAAAAGAGACTAATCTGGCGAAAGAGGAAATTTATTCTTATTTATGAATAAAATATCAGCTGAATGTGTAAAATAATTATAAATAGGAGAAATTAGAATACTTTGGATTCAGAAACATAATTTATAAAAACTTTTTTTATAAAAAGGATGGGTATTTATAAGCTTTTTAAAGTATCACTGCAAGGAATCTAAAGAGACCTTAATCTATATTTATATAGCAAAATAAATGAAAACTTTGTATTATTTATACTGAGATTTCCTTCAAAGTTATGTTTTAAAAAATGTAGAAAAATTGGTGCTATTAATTCATCAAAAAAAAACTCCAAATAAAACAAGAGAAACACACCCTTTTGAAAAGTCTTGATGCTGTCCATAATTAGCAAACACTTTAAGGGCAGATTCATGGTTCTAATGATTATTATAACAAATCACTACCACTATTTCTCTTACTTTCACAGTATTCAAAATGATTTTTTTACCCTCTGGTGCTAGGTCAATAGCCACTCAGGATCATCAAGTCCAACCATTAACCTAACACTGGCATTAAACCATGTCCCTAAGAACCTCATCTAAAATGTGATTTAAACACCTCCAGGGATGGTGACTCCACCACTTCCCTGGGCAGCCTGTTCCAATGCCTGGCAACCTTTTCCGTGAATAATTCTTTCCTAATATACAATCTAAACTTCCTCTGGCACAACTTGAGGCCATTTCCTCTTGTCCTATCACTTGCTACTTGGGAGAAGAGACCAACCCCCTCCATGCTACAACCTCCTTTCAGGTAGTTGCAGACAGCGATCAGGTCTCCCCTCAGCCTCCTTTTCTCCAGGCTGAACAGCCCCAGTTCCCTCAACCACTCCTTGTAAGGCTTGTGCTACAGGTCTCACACCAGCTTCGTTTCTCTCCTCTGCAATCTCTCTAGTAGCAGGAGCTGACAGAAAGGATGCAAAAGTGTGTTTATGGCACAGGTCCTTTTAGCATGCTAGTCAGCAGACTGGCTCTGTGCAAAGCATCACATTTTCACAGCTGCACAGGGTCACCTGGGTTGCCTGTCTGCCCCATGACACTGAATTCTGTCTTTTTCTCATATTCCTTAGTGTCCCGTGCAGCCTATGTTTTATCTCATCTGCTTATTCAATGACTCAGTATAATAATAGGTAAGAGAATAATTAGAGGTTTTTTAGTCATTCATAACTCATTTCAATTAATGCCAGCCTTTCCAGTGTTTGTCAGCAGTCCAGTTCCAAACCAGCTTTTCCTCACACCTTTTTTTTTTCCTTCAGCTGCCTGTTTTTTTCATAGAAGAGGTCTGTTCTGATTACCCTTAATTCTCACTGCTTTATGCCACTGTCCATAAATAGCAATCTCTCCAGGGCAAACACTTTGGGCCATAGCTCCAGTGCACATAAATCTCCATGTTTCTATTGACTCAAGTGTAACTACTGAGATTTACATCTGCTCAGAGTGTGTATATATGAATTTCAGTGCTCTTTAAATACCATCTAAGAGCACAGATCTCTATCCATTTAAATTTGTGACAACAGTTAATTGTGAGGAGTCAAGTTTTAAACAGATGCCTCCTTTATTAGGAGTTAAACAAACTGTCTGAAAGATCTATGTTCAGTTCTCAGCCGATCTCACTATTCATGCCATCAAGTGACTTTTATGACACAAGGGAGAATTTTCACATGAAAGATACATGCTTTACATAACACATTATCTATATAATATCAAAGAAATGTCATGCATTAATGTATCATGCTGATATCCCTTAATTTTTGGTTTGGAATAGATTAAAACATGCAAAATGCATTGAATAGGACTGAGAAATTGTTTCTTTTCTAACACAGAGAATTTTTATCCAAATAAAAAAAACCCAGCAATTATTTTAGGGCATATCTGCTTCTGGTAAATATCACAGGTAATGGAATTGCAGTCAGCCCTCGTCCACACCTGGAGGAAGCTAGAATTTTTACTCCTTCAGACTGAGACACGGAAAAGCCTGAATTCTTTGGATGTCAGCGTAGATATGTCAGTTTAAGCAAACCGCAATTCAGCTATCCAGCCTCTTCAGGGTTGCTTAAGAAGTACAGATGAGTGAAGAACTGATATTAAAATAGGTTTGTCAGTAATTTGAGAGGTGCAAAATAAAATATTGAGACTAGGTTTCAATCCACCTCCTATCAGATTACATACTTAAAAGGGCCACATAGATCTGGGGAAAAAAAAATCAACCAAAAAGACAAATCACCATATTATCTTTCTAAATTTGAGAAGTAGAGCTATAAACAATCAAAGAAGTGGAGGAAGGTTGTTTAAATGCCAAGAACCAAGGAAGATAATGTTCTTTGCATAAGTAAGGGTAAAATAGTTAATAAGGCAGATGCACAGATGTCACAGAAAATCAATGAAAATGAAACTGTAATTTCCATGGTGAGTCTTCTCTATAGAGAGTATCTTTGTTCCACTGAAGTCTTGCTTCAGTGCCTTCAGCACTGTAACTTAAGATGGTATAAATTGAATCTATTCAGTTTGCCTTTTCATTTTGAGCCTTTACCTTAAGCTACCTTTAAGGACCTGTTTCTCCTTGGAAACACTGATATTTCGCAATGGCCTACATGGCTTATCCAGAGCATTTAGAAGTAGGTACCCTCGAATATTATTGTCTATAACTATCCTATATTGAGTGTTACATTTTAACTGACATAATTGTCCTGTGGGGATTTATGTTAGCTCAGCCTGTTACTGGGACTGTCTTTCCAGCATTATTATATTAGTTTATGCCGAGAGGCATTTCTAGGAACTCAGGGAGAAAGGAGAACTGCTGTTCAACATAGTCCCATCACTTCAGAGCTACTTGTCAAGAGCCAAAGCCGGAAGCGTTGGTTGCCATTTCCTGCTGACTGGTAAAACTTGCTCAACAGGAACTGGAACAGCTTCATAAAAACAAAAAACAACAAACAATTTACAAGGCATCTGTCTTGGGGAAAAGCATTTTAAATAAGTGCTGAAAAATCAGACTGAGATAATGTAAAACAAGTCCCATTCTTTAGCTATTATCATGAGCTAAAAAGACTTAAAATAGGTCTGTAAACCACTGCTATAAAATAATCATGAATTTGAAGATTCAAAAAATGTTCTTTCCTAATGTTCCACAGAAATGAGGCATCCTATAAAGCCATATAAATTTCAACAGACTCTGTTGTGGCAGTTTCGTAAAACCTTCTCTTGTGGATTAACCCCCATAGCAGCAAATCCCCACACAGCCTCTTGCTCACTCCCCCCACAAGTGGGATGACGGAGAGAATCAGAATGGCAAAAGTGGTAAAACTCATGGATTTAGATAAAGACTTTTTTAATAAGTAAAGCAACAGTTATGCACAGAAGCAAAGCAAAACAAGGAATTCCTTCACTAATTGCCATCAACATGCATTTCCAGGAAAGCAGAGCCCCACCATGAATAACGGTTACTTGGGAAGACAAATGCCATAACTCTGAACATTCCCCCTTCCTTCTTCTTCTCCCAGCTTTACATACAGAGTGTGACACCATATGGCATGAACCGTCCCTTTGGTCAGTTGTAGCCAGGCATCCCAGTTGTGTCCTCTCCCTAATTCTTGTGCACCCCCAGCCTCCCCGCTGGCTGGACAGAGAGAGACACAGAGAAGGCCTTGACAGTGTGCAGGCACTGCTCAGCAAAAGATAAAACATCCATGTGTTATCAAGACTGTTATCCAAAATATAGCACCATAGGAGCTACAATGAAGGAAACTGCTTATCAGTAAACCTGCATAGACTGTCTAGGAAGCAAAAGCACATTTGTAAACCCAACCTTTTCAATCCAAAATGGACATTACAACCTTCCAAAGACTGTGGACTTTTTCCAGCATTAAATGTATTTCAAGTTCTCAAAAAGTTTTCATGAAAACAGAATTGCCACCTTTGGGTCTGCTGTGTTTTAAATCTCATTCTTTTGGAAAATTCACTCCACTTACTAGTGAAATTACTACTTTTTTTAACAATCTTATTTGTTACAAAGGCTCTAGGTTATTTCTTTGTCAGTCTTACATAGGAGGCCCATTAAAAATTTCCCATCCCAGCTAGACTCAAGTGGAGTGTCACAGCACAAACATAAGGTGTCCGTCTGGCCCAAAAGTCATCTTCTTGTCTTAACAATGGAGGTAATTCTCAAAGCAAATAAATGCATGAGAAACTAATGCCCTACGTAGTCACCAGCTGCCATTACAACCACACACATACTAAATAGATGCTAAGAATCCCTGCTCATAGCGGTAATTTGAGAGCCTAAAATGGTCTTGTTTTTCTGTGATCTGATTTTTTACAGCATGTAAATATTCTTCTTCCTTCTGTCCTGGACACCAACCCATAAACCCACACATGCAATTCTCCTGCAGTTTCACAAGACATGTGTGCTTTGCCTGATCTTCAGCTAGTTCACTTTTGTTTATATCGAAATCACTAAGACCACGTAAAGGCATTTTTATTTTATCAATTGAAATACTGATGTTTACTGCAGGAACTATTTTTAATTGAGTGGGTGACACACAGAGCACCAACCCAGCTTCACACTGTTCAGTCAATTACACAGGTACAACCCATAAGACAGAAGAACATTTCCAAGACTGAAAAGTTAAGGAGTTTTAAGTTTGGATGTGCCCCAAACCCTACCTCTGTGACCCATTTCTGCCCTTCACAGTTGTCACTGATATTCATAAAATTCATCAGGCTTTTTTTAGAGCCTGTAGTAAGGCAATGGCTTCAGAAAAATGGTGAAGCTGTGGCATGATGCCTAAAACACTGAAAGTCTCCCATAAGTTCATTGTCTCACATAATTTCTCTGTTTCCTCATTCTCTATTTTTTAAAGCTGATTATGGCTTTGTTTTTGTGTTTTCTAAGTCCTCACAGGCTTGGTTTGAATCACTCACTCTACTCCTGATTTAGCTGTGTGCAAGTAGAGTAAATTTTTCTCATGTGTATCTTTGACTTCCTGATAAATCCAAAACAAAATAAAAACAAAAAATCAACATGATAATGAAAAGCTAAGCGGCTTTCATTATCAAGAGAATATGGTAATTTAACCAGAATCTTTGCAGCTAAAAGCAATCTTCACAAATACAACCAGAGTATCTGTGCCTGTGGCTGGAAACAAAATCAATTTTCAAGCTTTTTTAAAATAAAACAGTAAATTAAAAGCTAACATAACTCCTATCCTCTACTCTGTTCCTTTCTGGGATTTGGTACCCTCTAGCTTCTTATACAAATACATACTTCTGCCTTGGGAGCCCTTCAGAGCCACCAGTCAGCTGCCTGAGGAAATCTCCAAGTTTCTTGCTGAATTCACTCTCCTCTAGTTTTTATCAAGCCATCCAGTCCCCAAGGCTCCCTTTTCCTCCAGCAAGTAAATTTGCCCCTTCCAAGGTTACACCAGGAAACAAACCTCCCCTCTGCCACAAGCCTTGTCCACTTTAGCACTGTCTGTTTTAGCTGCATGCCCCAGGCTCCGGTCTTGAATACAAGTTCTTCGTGATGGTTTTTTATAGACATATACAAGACAGAAACAGAGAGCATATAATTCAACAGCCATTTTTTTAATACTGCACTTTCAGAATGAAGACAGTTTGAAATTAAACTAACTGGAGCTCGACTTGTCAGTCAAACCATGTAGGGAAGAACGGTGTTATTTCACGGACATGGATCTCTGCCACAGGTCAGTACAAAGGTACATAAACTGTCAAGCTAAATGTGAAGTTCGTGGGGCTCTCAGATAAATTAACTCTCATTAAATGAGTCCACAGAAGCAGTATGCATCAGAATCTCATCTCCACCTACCAAGTTAGTTGTGTGTGTTTTGAAGCTTGCCTTCTTAATAGGTATAAGTTTTATTTCTTTGTGCATGTTTAATTTAGCATTTTTTAAGATGCAACTGAATAAGTCAGCTTCTTCAGATGATATGAAAGCTTCAGCTCTTATGAAGGTCAGCTGAAGAAACTGGGGCTGTTTAGCCTGGAGAACAGGAGCCTGAGGGGAGACCTTATTACTGTCTACAGCTACCTGAAAAGAGGATGTAACAAGGAGGTTTTTGGTCTCTTTTCTCAAGTAAAAAGTGACAAAGCAAGAGAATATGGCCCCAAGATGCACCAGGGGAGAGTTAGAATGGTTATCAGAAAAAACCTCTTCCTGGAAAGGGTTGTCAGGCATTGGAACAGGCTGCCCAGAGAAGTGGTGGAGTCACCATCTCTGAAGGTGTTTAAAAGACACATAGATGAGGTTCTTAGGGACATGGTTTAGGGATGGACTTGGCAGTGTTAGGTTAATGGTTGGACTGGATGATCTTAAATGTCTTTTCCAAACAAAACTATTCTATGATTCTATGAAATGTGACTATGCACCAACCCTGCTGCCTACATAAGAAAACTTTGCATACTTCATAATATCTAGCTGACAAAAACACACGGGAAACAGTCACTTCAAGTGAGGAAAATTTAAATTGCATATCAAAGATATGCAACTTCTCTTTTAACAGAGAAGTGCATTAATCACTAGAACAATTAGCTAGGTGGAATCGCCATGGAAAATATCCGATTGCCTGATCTTCTAAAAAACAATAGTGGGTATTTTTCTGTAACATATACTCTGGTTCAAGTAAATGTCATTGGACTTGACACAGGAATCACTTGGTGAAATTCCGAGGTTTATTTTACAAGGCAAGCCAGACATGCTGATCACAATAATGTGTCCTCCTGGCCCCAGAATCTTCTAGTCTAAAGTCCATGGAATAATGACAGTTCATATCCAGCTCCTAATGTGAATTTGAAGAAGACAGTCCTGTAGTGGTGCTGGTCCTCGTTAGTTCTAACGACCTCTGTAGTATGTTCATCCTTCAGTAGACAGCAAAGACAAACTCAGCTGCTCGATTCACTATGCAGGAAGTTTAGTCAAGTAACATTTTTTAAAATTACTGGGTCAGAAAAAAGTATGTGCTATTCTAAAACCAGATGTGGAAATGTTAAAAAGAAGATAGAGCCTGACAGTGGGGGCAAGAACTATTTAGGCAGAAGATATGTGGGAAAGAAAATAGTATTTTCTTATTCCCCGTAGAACAGGTGTCCAAAGTGTCAGAAGAGCACTTTACATGAAGATGGGCAAAACCCCTGAAAAAGCCTTCCAGCATATCCCACTGAGATGTGTGGAGGAGATCAGAAAGCTCACTTCAAGGTGTGTGAGCGACACATGGTAACACATTTAGCACAGCAAGAAAGAACCTTGTTCTCCTTGATGTTAAAGCTGCCAAACCCCAGGCTCCTGTTTTAAAGAGAGTGCGTAAGAGTGATTTTAAATAAACTTTGATTTCTCCACACTCTGCAAGATGATAATACAACACCAATTCATGAGTTCCTGCAATAAAATAATATGCAACTGCAGTGCAGTTTTTAACCTGTATTTGCTGAATAGAAAGCACTGCAAATAAAAGTAGCATTCAGAGATGCATTGCTACAGAAGGAGCTTAATTTTTGTGGCACCTCATAGTGCCTTTAACACTAGTCATGTCCATTAAGTGTACATAAAAGGAACCTGTTGTAAAGTAGATTCGTGGTAGCCTGACTTCAGTCCGCTTTGAATGACACATTGGAGCATCGTTAAATGCAAATAACTCACATAACATGTACCTTTAAGATGTAAAATAAAAACTACAAGCCTCTGTACAGTGCAAAGTAATTATACTGCAGCCTCTTTTGCTTATAGTCATTGTTATACCTGACATTCTCAAAACTACCTTGACCCTCCTTTGCTCCTAGCAAGAAAGATTTGTCTTTCACCCTTTTATTCTTAATGACTTCATTGGAAATACTGCTCTGCCAACAGATTTTTTAGACTTGAGTTGCGTAGTTATCTTTTTCTCATAGCCACTGAGCCTTTATTAAACCAGTAACAGAGCTGTGTAGCCTTTAAGATAGCTGAAGTAATCCTGACCTGTTCTTTGCAAGCACTCCATCATAAACACATAAAACATTTAAATGTTATTTCATTCCTCCTCTTTTTCAGCTGTGTGATGACAGCCGTGCATATAAAACCCTGCCCTGTGCACATACTGCACTCATTTCCTGAAAATAAAGGAAATAAAAAGTTGCTCTTTGACTGTGTTTCTGGAAGCTCTTGGTCTTGTTACAGTGGACATCTTTGAACAACTCAGAGCAAACATCTTCCCACAGTAATTTTATGATATAATGATAAAATCCATCGCCTGGATGAGGATATTTTGACTTATTTCCTGCAAAGATCATGGATGAGGATTTTAATGATGTGAAATATAATATTTGGGCTTACAGACATCAAAAGGTGCTTCTAATTGATGAAGTATTTATGAAGTATCTAGCATCACTTACTGGAAGGATTTTAATTTGTAGGCTGATATAAAATCCAGCTGTCTAATGAGGTTAAAACAATAGCTATTCTGTCAGAGTTACTATTGCTATTGGCCCCCCTCGGCAGATTCAGCTGTAGGGTTTGCAGTCTGTTATTTCATCTCTTCTCCTGATGGAAAATCAGAGATAAAATCCAATGCTATCTTCATACACTCTCTTGAATCTGAGTGGTGCCAAGGTTAACTAGGAAAACAGCTAATAGTCAGGTAATGTACCAAGAAAAGGCTATTTCCTGATACAAGGTATTCAAATACTGCCACATCCCAAACCACTGTGAAGACAGGTATGAAGGGCACTTAATTGGGCCACCAATTTCAGTTCTTCTGAATCACAGGTAGGAGTACAGAAGATCTCACAGGACATCTACAAGCTAGGCTCTATCAACAGCTGATAGCAAATTTAAGACTGTAGAAGGTTCACCTTGGTGAAAGGCCAAACTCCCACCCAGCCCCACCAGTCACTCCTCAGGAGGATAGGGGAAAAACAGGATGAGAAAGCTTGTGGGCCCAGACAATGGCAGGGAAATTACTTTCCAGTCGCAAGTAAGTCAAACTCAGTGAAAACCATTTTCATTTACTGCCAGTTAAAATCCATTGGGGTAGTAAGACACAAAAACAAATCCCCAAACCAGCACTGGAGCCTCACAAGGCCCAACATCCCTGCCGCCTCCAGGCCCCCACACCCAGGGTATGGCAGGGACTGGTTGCATTTCTGTGCCGCTTTGACTGAAAATGAGTTAATTTTCTTCATGCAGTTAGAAACCTTTCTTTTTCATAGCTAGCACAGTCATTGTTTGAACTTCGTTTGAGGACAAGAGATAACACCCCAGAACAGAGTTAATGTTTTTAATTGCTCTGATCTGAGAGCCAAGGACGTTCTGAGCTCTGCCCACAGGTGTGAGGCATCTGGGAAGTGGGGCATGGATGAGGCAGAGCTTGACTGACATCCAGACTGATCAGTGAATGTATTCCACCCCATTAGTGTCACGCTTCGTATTTAAGGAGAGTCAGGATCTTCTGGTCTGTCTCTCGGGCATTCTCACTCTTGCTCGCTCTTGGGCACTTTTTTTTCTCTCGTGCATTCTTTCTTTGGTTTTTTTATCAGAGCCAGGGGAGTTCAGGTTCAGGACGTTTAGTTCAGCCTTTTGCCATTCTGCAGAGGTCTCCGGGCCTTTCTGCCTTTTTTCTTTTCTCACTCCAGGATCAGCTGTTCAGGAACAGGTGCTGTTTCCCAGGACTGGCTGCTCAGTGTGGACAGAGTTCGTGAGGAATTGCATTGAGTATCTTTTATTTTATATTATATTTCTATTTTACATATATATTTACTAGTAGTGTATTAGTATTTTGTTATTTTATTAAACTGTGTTTATCTCAATCCAAGTTTGCCCCTTCCCTTTCGGTTCTCTCCCCTATTGGGGGTGGGGAAGGGGAGGTGGTGAGCAAGCAGCTATTGTGGCTGTATTGCTACCTTGGCTTTCTCCTCATTCTCTCCCCTGCCCCAGCCTGGGCTGTCCGCAGGCAGCCGGGTAGATCTGCTCCAGCCCTCAGTGCCACTTGCCTCTCCTTGCTCTTCCCTCTCCTGACCTTCACTCTTTTTTCCTTGCTCCTCTGCTCGTCCAGTGGTTTTACCCTTTCTTCCATACATTTTGGCAGGTGCATCTGTGGCTGTGTGGCTGTGCTTAGCTCTTGGTCTGGAAGCATCTGGAAGCTTCTGGAACACCTGTGGCTGGCCTGGGGCAGCTCCTGGCCTCCTCCCCCAGAGCACGTGTGTGGGCAGCCAGTACAGGGCAGGAGCCCCATCACCCCATCAGCATCTAGAGGCAAGTGGAGTCCTAGACATCCATTAAAATACACGGGCACTTTCAAGAGCCTAATGAAAATTCAGCAATTAGAATTATTATTACCAAAAAAAAACCCACCAAACCTTCTTCTTACATACATGAGATAACAGCAAAGGTGCAGAACATATACAGTGAGCGGGAAAAAATGCCACCAAGAAACAGTCTCTGAGAAGCATTCTTCAGGGTTCAAGGACCTTGTCCCTTTGTTGAAGACCTCCTCTTACCTCCATCTCTATGCATAGTAAACCAAGGCACTAACGAATCAACCCTGGAGAATTTTGTTGGGATGATACAAGAATTAACCACCCATAGCTGTACACCTGACCCAGTGCCCGACTCCTGCAGCTGCAGCCACCTGTTGTACTATGTATGGTACAGCCACATCTTCTCTTTTCTAATCCTGCTGAGCAGCCAAAAACCTCTCCAGTCAGTTCCTCCTCGTTATGGGGACTGACGGTTTCTCTCTGCTCTAAGGTGAGGCTCTCATGTTATTGGAACCCTGCACACTACTTTGATAGGACATCCCATTTGCCTCCAGCGAAATGAAACCCATCTTCTTGAACAAAGCAGTTCAGGAGTCATCACTGTAAGAAGGAAAATCAATGCTATGAATCACACCAACCTCTGCTGACACCCAAACTGTGGCATTTTGGAAAACGCCACCACTTCCTGTTCAATGTCCCATGTCTAGAAAGACATCCAGTTTTCTTCTGAGTGCTTCTTCAGTAATGTCTGTGAGGGCTTGGTGACTTCTGTGGCAGGATTCTGGCTTGTGGGAGGAGCAGAGGGAACACACCAGAGACTTGAGGTGCTCCTGTCAATGCCTGCATGCCCTCCACAGGAATTCCTTTTCTACTGAGTGAATCTGAGCCATAATTTAGACTCCAGCTCAAAAATTAAGCCTATATCCTTAAAAGTCTTCAGGTAGTCCAGGGGGAAAAATGAAACAAAACAAACAAACAAACCCCAGAGACATATGAAATCAGTAGGATTTTATCTGCAGAATGGATGCAATGGAGAGAGCTAAAGCAGTAAAAGGATCCTTCTACCTGTCTGAGAATCTGCAGAGTGACATTATGCAATCTGTAAAAGGTATTGATAAAGTGCAAAACAATTACACAGCGTTAAAACCATTCAGATGCTAACTTCATCTCACTTGCTAAAGAGCAGAGACTGAGAGAAAACAGAAGAAACAAGGCCCAGCAAAAGATGTCTCTTTCCCCTTGACTTGACATGAAGGAAGCTTTTTATTGTACTGAAGTCCAAACTCTATTTTAAATTCAGCTACCAAGTCTGGGGCCAGCAATAATCTCAATAAAGTTTGGGGTTGGAAAGACTGCCGTCTGGGTACACCGAGTGGTCCTGCAGCTGCTGACTGTTTGAAAAGGAGCAGAAGAGAGATATGAACAAAAATACATAAGTGGAATTTCTAGAAATTCTGGAATCAAGGACAATAAAAACAGGTAATTTTTTTTTCAGTACCATAATGCAAGAGAAGAAAAATAGTGAGTGACTGAGGAGTTCAGACAAGTGAATAATTTAGATTGACTAACTTAGATTGACTAAATCGAAATGGCTGGGGACAAGAGTCAGGTATTTATACAGATTAACAGGCTAAAAAGCATCCTGCTTTAGAGAGAACAGAACAGAATTAACCAAATGGAAAGAACAGACACATTTCACCGTAACTTAAATTCTTCCAGATCCCTTCAACCTATTTCTAGCATGCTCTGTCCAAGCAAAACGCCTGTATCACCAATTGCATGGGCAGCATGAACAGCATTCCTCTGCCTCCCCCTAGTCCTCCAGTTCCCAGACACTGGCAATAGTGCTTTGTGTTGTGTGCAACAATTGAGATATTTTCCTTTTCAGCTTCCTATGAATATAGAAATCTCCTAGATTCATGTTCATGTCATGTAACAAGATCCATTTATTCTAAATGCCACTAAGCTCATTTGTTTTGGTCTTATCATCTCTTTGGTCTTAATTTTGCTGCATCTTTTTATGTTCTCTTTCCACCCTATTTTCCCATGATGAAACACTCATCAGTCCTGTGTTTGGATTATTTATGAAACTGGAGGAAGTTTTTGTTAACAAATAACACTAGATTTTTACCTTCCCTTCACCTGTTTTCCCCCTTTCCTTGCTCGGCTGTGCTACAATCCATCTTTCTCCTTCTCAGGCTGTCAAAGCTATTTCACACTGTTGTTGTTCACTACAGGAACACCAGCTATGTCTCCTACAGTGGCACAGTAGGTAATGTTGCTTTTCAAAAGATAGGTAATGAACCTAGCCTACAAAGAGATGTGCCTATGTCTCCTCTGATGTTTAGAAGTTTGTCAGGGGTGGAAAAAGTTGGTCACCTGGGAATCCCTATTCTGAAATGATTTAGTAAGCACAGTAATGCAGCAGGGGGAAAGGAAATTAAGACTAAAACTCACTAACTATTCAATTATTAATCCTATTCATAAAGAATTTAGCCTCTGCTTTGTTTAGCAAATAGTTCACAAACTTGTCCATTCTTCCCCTATGCGATGCGCTTGTCATTTGAATGGTCTGGAAAATGTTTTTAAGATAAGATGCTTATCTCTGATTTTTCCTTTGTCATTTGCTTTTGGCGTGTAGCATGGTGCATACACTTGGTTCAGGAGGCAGTGGTGAGCTCATGCCTGGAAAATTTAAAATGTAATGGTATCAAATGGGGCTAGAAAGAATACACACAAAAATTTATCAAGAACTTTTTTAGAAAATTATCAGTCACAATGAAAACTACAAGCTTACTGAATTCCCACACGTTTTTCACAAGTACTAAGTGGTGATTTGTATACTTTTCAATAATACATATTGGGTTTCAGATCTTCTTGTGACTCCTGTGGACTCACAGAGTCATTGCAGTTGGAAGAGACAAGGGGAAATCTCTAACCCAACATCCATCTCACACCTCTGTTGGCACTGAAACCTCAGGATCATGCAACATCCAGCCATGTCTTGAAAACCTCCTGGAACAGAGATATCAGAACCTCCTTGGACCCCTCCTCCTCTGCCAGACTGACCATGTTATAGTTGCTTTTTTCTTTTTTCGAATCAGAATCTCCCGTCTTTCAGATTATAACCATTGCAGCTTAGCACAGACAAAACCTAATTGGATTTTATAAGCATTGGGTATATAAAAATCACGAAGATAATTCACTACTTAGTGGGCTTTATTGAAGCTTTACTTGGCCATTCAACAAAACTTCAATCCTTACCTTGGGGCTTGGGATTCTTGAAAATCTGGTTTGAGTTTTCGTTCTTTACAGGTGAAATTTAGGACACTACATCACAGAAGCCTTACTTAAGACTACCTAGATATGGGATACATGCAAATACCCCCCATTATGGCAGTTTGAAGAAGCTAATTCTATAAAGAACTAATAAGAAAAAGACCTCATGTAATGATGACTTGTTTCAGAATATATCTTATAATTTTATTTCATGACCCTAATCCAGAATCCAGTGCCTGTCTGTTGCTGGGTCTTCTTCCCAAAAGCATGCACACACACACAACAGGCCCACATATCCACAGCCTTTACACAGCCAGAGTAAAAGAGCAGCAGAGAGGAAGAACAAGTAAATCAAGTTAGGGATGCACTTAACTTCACTGGAAAATTTTGATGAACTAATGTGTGAAACTTTTGTAGTTAATTGCTTCTTTCATCACAAGAGATTGGGTTTTTTTATTTTATTTTTGCTTTTTTTAATGAAACTTCTTACAGAACTTGAGAATTTAACAATGCTTTCCTTGTATTCCACAAACATGGGAATTTGACACACAGCAGGAAATACATTTTTATGAATTTCAGAATAATTTTAATTTCACCATTCTTTGTGATGACTTTCTGAAATTAAGTCCTGTTGATCAAGCTGCAAACCAGTAAATGGCTAGGTCTTGAAAATTACATCTTCTAAATACCCCTCGTCCTTCCTGGAGGAGGCAGAGTTTATGTAGGTCAGGATGTTAGTGCAGCACTGTACTGTAGCATCACTTCCTAACCCAATTGTTCACAAGAAACTAAAATTAGCATTGAACTACTAAAGAATAGCCCTGTGTTTCACCAATTTCTGACATACGTAATTTGATTTTGTATTAATAGCAACAGTAAATAATGTAATGTATTTCTTGTTAGGAAAGGAGCAATCACTGCAATTTTTCTTGAATTAAACAAGGATCTTGTCCTACAGAGCAGAATTGTAAGCAAGTTGGGGGACAAAAAAGGAGGGTTAGATGAATGCAAAACTTGTTCAAAAAACTTCTGATAAGTTGAGACAAAACAGTGCTGAACACACACACACATCAAAAAAAAAAAAAAAACACAAAAAAAACAATACCCACAACAAATAGTGGAATAAGGAGAAGAATAAAATTCTTTGTGGGTAGAGATAATCATCTGCATAAATTCATTTAGGGAATTATTGATTAAGCAATAGTTTTACAAAAAGGGATCAAGCAACTGACTTAATTGGTCTGAGGATGCATCAGCAGTGCCCTGCTGCTCCAAAATAAGCAAGCGACATAGTGGCTGACACAAAAAGTGTCATAACCAAAGCAGAGGAAACTATACCTTGAAGCTTTGGAGTCCAGAAAGGAGAGAAGGGATTAAAAAAAAAATTAAAAAATAAAAATTAAAAAAAAAATTTAAAATAGAAAAAAAAAGGCACTCATTGCGTAAAAATTGAAAAACTCAGGGTCATTTAGATCATTTAGAGAACAGAGAACAGGATAACAATCTTAAACCATGGAAAAGTTTGTCCAGAGTTGTGGATAGCAAGAAGTTCTCTTAAACTGCATTACATTTTTACTCAAGACTTTAAGTAAAACTTTCTAATCAAAAAGAAAGAGAAGCATTGGAAGAGTCTGCCAAAGACAAAGATGAACTCTTACAGTAAAAACTTCATCAAGTGAAAGGTTGAAAGAACATGTTTCACAAATATCATCTAAAAATGACAACTGCATTGTTGATCCTGCCTTAAGGCAGTGACCAGACTAAAATTTTTTTTAAAGGCTCTCAGCTTTATCTTTTCCATTTCTTTAATAGTTTGGCTCATAGCAAAAAGAAAGGTTGGTTCTTTTTTTGTGGGTTTTTTTGTTTGGTTGGTTTGTTTGGGATGGTTGTTGTTTTTCTCTTGAATTTATTCAATAATAAGCTTTTATTCTAGAACACGTCAGGGACCTTGTCTTATGGCTTTGCCCTCCTTGTTAAGGATGTTTAGATAATCATTAGTTGGAAAAGTAGAAGGTGACCATGTATTCAGAGACCAATTGACACAGAAGTCGCCTGCATGACTGGGAAAATAAGCACAAGCTGGTCGTAGCCTGTAAATCAGCCCCTTGCTGGAGTGCCTCAGCAGCAATCAAGAGAAATAATTACAGCTTGAGAAACAACAGCTACTTTGGTATTCCTTCTGTCAGGAAGCTAGCGGTCTCTTTTATAAATCTGTTGTTACAACTCCTAGGTCAGCTTATCACAGTGCAGACTGTGCCCTCATTCTCTTACAGCTCCCAGGACATATTCAGAGCCACATCTCCATTTGGATGCATGCTCTGGAAAGCTGTCTTAAAACCATAAAGAATTTTTTTCACTACTTAACATATAGTTTTCCCCAGTTCAGGAGAATGTTTATGTGACTATTCTCATTAAAATAAATTCTGCGCATTTATCTGTTTAGTCTATTTTCCCTTTCATAGTCACTCTTCCACACTTTTCTTGTCTTCTTGTATTTTAAAGTACAAACCAAATAACCTAATAGTAACCAAGGCATTCTAATAATATAATATTGTATTTCCAGAACAAGATAAAGGTTTTGAGGAAAACGGAATAGAAAGAGAAGCTCTCAGCCAACAAATGTATTTTTAAAAAAACAAAATGTGAGCATCTTTTATAGCAAATGACACTAATAAAGATCCTTCTGGATTATATTCTCTAAAAGCTGCTTCTACAAATGCTGTTTCTGTAAGTGCTGTTGTAAGATCATACCCAAAAGTCAAACTCACCTGCTGCACATATCACAGCTCATTTAATGGTATACAGTGAAACTCCAATCACTAATCTGTCAGAACAGTCCAAAACAATGGAGCAGAAAGTGGATTCACATAATCTGCCTTCAGGCACCAAAATGGGAGAGCCAGATAAATAGGTAGCTAAAACACTAACTTGTGTAATGATGGCAAACGATGTTAATCAAAGGAAACTCATAGTCCTAGAGCTTCCCCCTCCCCTGCTTGGACACTGAATGCCAAAGACATCTCAGGAAATTTCTGAACTCTGGGGAATAGAATAACTTCCTGCAAACATTACAATCACTAACAAAAAAAAAAAAATCAAAAACAAATTATAATTTTTTCACCCAAGTGCTTGTTGCTTTTACCCATGAGGCAGCATCAAGGTAACCAAAAGATGCAGAAAGATGGAAATTACCATCTGACCGCAGGTCACAGTTATTCCCTAGTCTTTTATAACCTGTTTTGCAACCCTTTTTTAAGCCAGTGAATGCTTATTTCACCAGTGCTGCTCTTGCATTCTTTCTCCTGCTGGGTGTGAGGGAGTTGTTGTCCCTCCCCATTCTGGAAAGTAGAGAGGGTCTCTCTGGTGAGACTCAGAGCTGCTTGGACAACCTGAGCTTCATATTATCCTTGTATTCAGCAGCAAAATATACAGAAGCCATAACTTCAAATACTCATCAAGGAAAATGATGGATAGGAAAAGAAAATTTATCTTAAATAATAGATTCTAATTTTCATTACCTCATGCCTACTATTCACAGGACTTTAATTTTAATCCTATCAGGCTCTATTCTGCCTAAGTGCTGTGAATGTTTATCGTACAGCTATGTCAGAACTGGTTTTCTTCAATGAACAGGGTAAAAGGTTGTCATGCCTTGTATGTCATGATGTATAAAAATGAGCTAAGTAATTGTGGCATCAAATGTATGTTTTATGCAGTTTTAAGATTGTGTCAATTCCTCCTAATCCAGATTCATTCCTAAATCTTGGAAAACCAGAATCATTCCTCAGCTAAATCTTAAGACAGTGCTGTTTCTAAGCAAGCAGTACCTTTTCTCTTCCTTTTTTCTTTTTTTTCCCCTGTTTTATACAAGGGGGAATCCCATGTAGAAATTAATTTGATTTTACAACAAACACCAGAACACTGATTTAATCAAGCTCAGACTCAGTCAACCTTATTCAGTAAAACTGCAGCATATTTGCACAGTGTATTTTATAGTTAGTAAGACCTGAAACAATAATAATGCATATCCCCAAGTGTATGCAGCAGTGATTTAAGAAGACTTTGAATTAAAGTTCTGTAAAAACATGCATCAGAAATCAGTGAAGCTTTCATGTCACATGACCACAATTTATCCAGCTTTTGGCAATCCATCATCGTCCTAGGAAGCCATTACAGGTTCTTGCACATAAAAGACTCATGCAAAAACAACCTCACTTCTGGCCATCTAGCCATCTTAAAAGTTTCTTCTCTTGAGCCTATTCTGAAATCATCATTAGTCAGATATAGAGCAAAACCCCTGCCCTGCAAAAGCTCATAACAGGGAGCCGGATCACAAGAGGCACACCAGATGTCAGCTTCTCTTATTAAAGCTGGCTTGAGGCTATTAATAAGAGCAATTCCTGCACGACAGGAAGCGCATAAACTTCTAGTACCTTCTCCTGACGAGGAAGAACAAAAGCAATTATACCTTCAAGCAGCCCCTGTTACCTCTGATGTGACGAAAGCTGCCTTATTTTTTCCAACAAGTCCTAAGTGGCCAAGAACTACAGACGGAAAAGTTAAAATATTCCTTTAGAAAATGCCCAAAAGAGAAACGCTGTATTCTTCTTCTCTCCCACCAGACAAGGGTGACAAATCTCATTGCATTCATTTACTTTATTTCATTTAGAGTGCAAATTCATTAAACTGAACTTCTCTGGACACAATGAGAGTCTGAGACAATGGAAATTTCCTTTTTCTGTATCTGTTTTTGTGAATTAACTTGTCATTTATGAACATACTTTATGCAGAGGGCCACAGATGAAAGAAAATGTTCAGCTATGTGGTTCTGTTAAATTTAAAAATAAAATGTTCTTCATTTTAATGGCTTCTCTATCCTGCTCAGTTCAAGCTAATAGAAAATACACTATCACTGTTATTTGACCTTCTAATTACTTTATTAAAAACTGGACTAATAATGAGCTCATGACTGATAGTCTGCGAAAGACAGAACATCTTTTCTGTTGATCTTTAAAAGGGAAGACAAGGTAAGGCCTCTCCAGAACAAAAATTGCAGATTCTAAACAAATTATAGTTAGTATTACTGAACTCAAAATTATTCAGATAGCTTTTTAGCTAAGAATACTTGCATGGCCTTGTGAAATGAAAGAACATATTTAAAATATAAAATTAAGATGGCTTGCACACTTCCTGCAGGCAAATAATTTTTTAGGGATGAAAGCAGTACTTTTTTCACGTTCATCATCTTGCATAGTACAGAAGAATAGACTTTAAATCTGAACCACTGAGTTCTTGCCATGGATTCTCAAGGGAGGAGATGCACACTTAGATATCAAAAAAAGGAAAAAAAAAATAAAAAAAATAAAGCCCTGCTGTAATTGGCTGCTGCGATCGACTTCATCTCCCTCTACACAGATCTCCTGTGATCTTGATTCACCACTCACCAGCTTTTTTATGGTGATTATTAGAGTTATGCTTATCAAAGCCAGTCTCAGGCTTTTACTGGAGCTAGGTGGCTAACACTCAAATCCAGGAAAGAAGCTATAAAAGGAAAAGTCTTTTCTTCAAGTTCATGCAGTGAAGAATTGCAGGCACAGGTTGTTAACATGATGAGGACATCTGAGTATTGTTAATGTGCTCACAACAGCGTATTGATTGTATGCCAGTCAGCAATGGTCACTGGAAGAAAGAAATTAATACCTGGGCTTTAAATTCAGTCTTTAAACAATTGTTTCACAATTGCTTAGGTGGAACTTCTGCCAAATGGAGCATCCTGAATGTAATTTGCTCCTTCAAACTTATTTACCAAGTCATTATTCAGCGTGCTGGCACAGGTCCTCTTCAAACAACATCCTGAATTCAGGCGTTGCTGAGCCTGGCAGAGTGGGAGTGGGATACCCCACACATATTGAGGAATGGTGACAGTGGCCACACTGTCATCAGTGGAGCTTGTCAAGGTCCCTTTCACTGAACTCATTTGCTTTGAAGGACCAGCAGTAATTTTCAGCAAAACTGTACTTCGTATCCCAGATTCTAATTTGTTTCATAAGCTTTACCAAACCTGAAGCAACGTCTTCTACAAAATACATCTTTTATGTACGGCAAAGATTTTTAACTGATCTTACTTTTTTAAAAATACATACTTTTAAGAGCAATAGTGGATGTTGTAACATCATCACATTCATTCAGTCACTTGTATGTTAGTCAAGCTCCTGTTTTTCCAGGAAAAAATTACCCTTTTTCCTTGCCTATCCTTTTTAAGTCTTGTTGAATGGGGAAAAGGTGGAAGAAGGACATGACAAATCCTGCAACTTTTGATGAAAACTTTTTTTTTTCCTTCAATAAGAGAACACTTTCAGTTTCTGTGGATAGATCAGTACTGGTGTTAGATAGATAGATCAAACTGGTGTTTGAGATATTAACCCAGAACTGGGTAAGTAAATCAGGGAAATTAGGAGATTATTTAGTTAGACGATGCATGCACAGTACATGCTCTTTAATTTCTAGATTTCTCGTTTTATTTCTGCTTTCTAGCTGCATAAGATGATATAATTACTGCTGCATGTAAAGTGTGGTGCCATTGACCTTCAACCTACCACTATGCAAATCTAGTACTCAATATTGCAGCTATCTGAATGATGTAGACAAGCACATATTAAGCTTATATGTGTAAGCATTTCCAAAGTTTAGCATTTTTGTCTCAAAGAGAAATCAGTCTTTTACAGTCTCTTATACAATGAAATAAAATTCAGCTGCTCAATTGTAGAATATTGTTTCTAGCAGAAGAAGCAGCTTTCTCAAATGTTTACAAACTACTTGGTTTTGAAACAGTTTTTCTTTGCTATCCAAATTTTAATCTTGAGGAAAGTATGTACAGAGTTCCTAAGGAACTGTGTCTCTGTAGTGTTCTCTGAGACGACAAAAGAAAATAAACAGTAATCACATTAGTTCTTTATACGTCAAAATTCTTTCTCACAAAATAATCTGCATTGTAATCTAGCTACTGCAACTGTTAATCTTAGTACAGGAAAAACACAGAAGAAAATTCCATCAGACTGGTAAATTTATGTCAATCTTGAAAAAAAAAAAATATATATATATATACATTTGCAATGTTACAGCTATTTTTACTCCAAAGCTATTTCAGAGTTTCATGCAACTCATGTAAGCTTGATTTAGGAGTGCAGTTCTAGGTCAAAGAAGGCTGACAGTATCCAAGCAACAAGTGATTAATTAAATGATACTTTTCAAGTTGTCATGTGTAAGAAGGTGGTGTACCTAGCAAAAATAAAGATAGGGGGATGAAAACACAACATCTCAAACCAAAATCTAGATATATTCACATGCCATCCAAACACTTTTCTGGAAAAACCTTGGAAGCTTAAAGCATGGCTTGTCAACAAAGCAGCACACTGTCTCCACCATTTATCTGTGAGGTAGATTATTTACATGAAACCCACATGATGAGATCCTTCTTAGACCTCATTCTACTACATGTCTTGCCATGGTGCGAGGAGGAGAATGGAAAGAAAACTTCAGTTATGAATTACTTTGATCTCACTGGAGCAGCACTCTGCTACAATCCTAGAGAAAATGCTGAAGTTAATGTATATGTATGACTCAAAAAACCATAATGTTACA
This sequence comes from Caloenas nicobarica, assembly GCF_036013445.1. Classification (NCBI taxonomy): domain Eukaryota; kingdom Metazoa; phylum Chordata; class Aves; order Columbiformes; family Columbidae; genus Caloenas; species Caloenas nicobarica. The sequence continues at coordinate 75,329,366 of NC_088284.1, read as the reverse complement.
GCTATGGAACCGTGAGAGGAATAGGTGAATCTATTTAATTAGTACTACTGATTCTATTCACTATTTTCTTCTTTCTTTTTTTTTCCAGGTATTTTCCAGAGATTTTGACAGCCCAGAATGCCAAGTTTCCCAAACTATACAGAGCAGGTAAAGGGATTGTCAGGAGAGCCGGGTACATTTCAGCCTGATATGAAAGAAGAAATTCCAAGAGTGAAAAGGCAAAAGAGTTTCCATTATTATCCAAATTCTGGTGTGACTTGTTGAAATTATCATTATGATGTCATCTACTTATCTGCCGTATGCATCTTATGACAAACAACTAGCAATGTATCTCTCCAGATTTTCTGGATATACAGAGTTGTTGTTTAATGTGGGAGAACATATTCTGCCCATCCAAAAAATATTAAACCAAAGTAATGTAAGATTGAATTTATCTTCATTGAATGTATTTTCCTTTTAGCTTTTGTGTCACCTGAATTCTGTGAGACAAGAGTCCTCTTAATCTCAGAAATGCCCTTCTACAGGAACTCTCTTATTTCTGGATATGATTTTGTTCCTATCTGAAATGAAAATATTTTTTAGATTTCTAGTCACCTGAAAATTCCACAGATCATTTCTGATGGAAATATCAGAACAGTACATTTCTGTTTCTGCAACTGTATACTTTCTAAGATTGTAGTAACACAGAAAGATTGGAAATCCTTCAGAAGGTATAAACATTTTTTACAGTGAGTAGACCAAGTCTGTGGACAAACAAGAGCATGAAATTAACCGATCTCTCAGTCTGCATCTTTTGTCTTTTAACCATTTGAGTTAAATGCTATATGGAGAAAAAGAGGATTTATCAGCATGGACTCTCCCAATGCCATCTTCCAGTTTTTTGTTATAGCATAGATCTCTTGAAAGCGCATCCACAAAACTGAAAAAGCCCTGTTTTGCACAATGGTCCAGTGGAGTGTTACCATCTCCACACACATTCTTTACTTTTCATTCAGCCAGTTCACTGAAGTTGATGACACTACACAAAATAATTTTGGTCCCTCTTGTTTTCTTGGCAAATGATTTACAAATCTAGACAAAAAAAGTGCTTGATTGAACTGGCATACCAGCAGCTTAGGAAGCTGAATGCCTAGTCTTCCAAGACAGCATCTGTTTGCAATAAAAAGGTGCAAGGAAAAATCAGTTGGTGTCTATCACATCATGCAGAACCTAGGAATTAAGGTTCTGAAAAGTCACACAAACCTGACCCCTGAAGTAATTCAGGAAGGACAAAAGCAAAACAGTGGCAGAAGCAAAGAACATTTTCCTGTGGCACCAACCAGGTGCTCAGTAAATATCTGCATCTTGGGTTACTTTGTGTCCTTTCAGCACCTGCCCAGCTATAGGAATATCTAAGGGTCTCTGTGCTAATGCCCAGGAAGAAATCCTTTCACACACGTAGTTGTACAGCTGAAATCTTCAAACCCATGCAGTTTGCGGGAGAACAATTAAGGGAACTGCTATACTTCTATCATTTAACTTGACTGCTCCACTAAGAATTCTTTCCTAGTTTGACACACGTTATCTCTGTGACTGAAAACCGATGTTCTCATCTGAAGGCAACAGCACATAATACTTTGACAGTTTTGTGGTACAGTATGATTTGCTGTGTTTTGAGTGTCTGATTTCCCCCCGGCCCTCCAATAAGTAAAACCAGCACTGTTTTTTGTCATGGTATATAATAAAGAGTCCACAGTCATTGAAATGATTGTTTTGTTCAGGAAGAATCAGCTCTCTCATAGATAAAATCTTGACCTTCTGAGAGTGACTGTTACTTACACTGTTTATTAGAATGCAATTAAACTGTAAATAGCATTCCAGTAAAAGCTGATATTTTCGCTCTATGTCATGGTGCCAGCTCTCAAATATATTGGCAAATAACTGTAATAGAAAAACAAATTATTTTATTCAGCACAATTGTATCCCATTTTCAGTAGGTTAGAAGAGTACTAGGACTGTAAAAATGGTCTGATTCTGCAAGAAAATATGTGGGTATTTGTGATCATTGGATATTGCAGGCATTCTCTCATTTGAGAGACATAATGTGATATCACAAAATTGTATCTACTTAGGCAAAATGTAGGTACTACTCTTGAACTTTTAACCATCTCCCCACTACCATGAAATTCCCTTAAATTTGTTCTTCTGACACACTCTCTTTTCAAGTGCTGCAGTAAATAATAGTTATTCACTTCAGCTGGCACATATTTAGAGGGCAGGAGAGAATTTCAGGCACCTCTCTACCAATCTTTCACACAAAATCTGATCAGTCTGCTTTTGCTAAAAGCCCTCCTAGCTGACAAGTAATGCTTTAACTCCTGCCAACACGACTTTGGCTTTTGCTCCCAAAGAAAGAATCAAAGTGTTACCTCTCGCCGTTTCCTGGGAGGAAGATATTTGTTTCTTTCTCTTATTCTTGTCCTCTCTTTCCTGAAAATCTCTGGGCAAAGTTCTTTTCAGTAATTTCCTGATTTTTTTATATGACCTTACATGGTTTATTTGAGGAAACTGCAAATTAATTGCCACCAGACATATCAGGCAAGTTTTTCTCCAAGGGATTTTCCCTGTGACCAGAGTGACATCAAATTTTACTGTGAGCTATTTAGTCTACTCCTTTGAAAATTCAGTCCTATATGCAAGTTGAAGAAAAATAAAACTTCACATTCAAAATTGATGTTGCGTTCTGAAAAATGTACTCAGAACATTTCCTTCAACAGACAGAATTAACAGCTGTAGACAGACACATTTCCCAATAGCATGACACCAGTAAAAATCAAATTATGCAAAGCAGCCCAGATTTATACAAATTCAGTGTAAACTGAAGCAGATCCTAAAAGTTGTTTGCTGAAAGTTTTCACAATAGAACTGTAATTTTAATAACTGATATTTACGTATATTGGGCAAAATCTATCTGAAATGTCCTGTGACAGATGGGAATACTTCAGTCAGGAGACTGACTAAAGCTACTGTTACGGGAGTACAATGGACAATAAGATTCTTCTATTCCCTACCTCACTCAAAAGATAGGTTTCCTTCACTTTTTTTTGAAACCTGTCAGGCAGTATTTAGCATAGATATTTGAGATTACTTGTAATCAGTTTTTACCCTTAAAATAAATATTTTTAAAAATAAGTATAATCTCATACAGTGTTTACCTTGCAGAAAGACAGTTTACATCATAAAAAACCTGGGTTTTAAGTTTTGAGGCTAAAGGCATTAAAAGAAGCTCAAGGCATTAAAGGAACCCAGTCACATGAAACTGCAATAATTCTTAAAAATGCTACAGGCAAGTTACTAAGCCTGTATTGCTCAAATCATTTAAGATCAGGTTAAAGTAACAGTTTTTAAAGAACAGCATAGGTATGCTTTTTCTTGCCACAGAGAAACCAGACACTCTAGACGAATGTAAGGCAATGTGTTAGTAGATAACAATCACTGTTTTCCAGGATTCATCAAAAACCAGGATTATCGTAGTTCTACCTATGCAAAATATGGTGCCTCAGTAGATCGTCAAAACACAAGATATCCAAATGCTCAAACTGGAAATATGGCTACACATCTAGTTTTCTTTTAAAAAAAGGTTTTCATACATGTGACTTTAATTAGAAATACACAGAACTTGGAGTAAAGGAGGTGCAAAGTAATCCCTCCTTGGATTTAAGAAAAAAAACACCTTTTATACCAGTCTTGCCACTACATTCATGTGAGACAAGAAAAACCCAATTAGAAGAAAATACAGTGCTCCCAGTTGAAAAGGGGAACAAAAAGGAGATTTCAGGAGATAAAACTGTTTGCTACCTAAGCAGTGTCAGAATGGCCTGTTCTTTTTGCCATTCTGTGGACCTCTGCAAGGAGATAGGCACCTTATCCAGTTCAGATGGAAGTTATAACTGCAACGGACTGAGGTATAACTCCTGCTTTTGTGAGTGCAGCAACAGGAGGAGTCAGAAAAAAAGATCCATATGCAGAAGGATTGTTATGACAATGAAGACCTATCTCCTTTTCAAGATGACAGACTGCATGCAAATGTACTTCTTTGTCCTAGTAAAAATTCTAGTGTGGAAATGCATTAGGCCAACAAACTACATGCATACGCCTATGTAGATCTGTCCAGTCGACTTTCTCCAACATCCGTTGTAACTTATCCAAGAAAAAGACAGAGGTCTCAAAGATACTGCATTTCTACAAGTTTTCTACAATGGGCAGTGAGCAGAGGTACGAACCCTAGTAGCTCCTCAAATGGAGGAAGCAGGAGGAAACCACGAGCCACCTCATCAGACACTACAGAGACCTGACAGAGGTGGACACCTGAGGCAATGATCTTTGGGAAGCCAGCTTTCCTGAATATCTCTATTTGCTCTTAAAGCTGTTAATACTCTCTTTTTTTTGCAATAGACAAGGAGGATTTGAGCAGTGGTTATCTGCAGGCACACCAGCTGCAGAAAAAAGTCTTCTACCCAACCTGCTGTGTAGCTGGTTTCAGCTTCCCACAAAGAGGCAGCAGGACACTAGCATATGCAACTCTCGTTTTCTAGACAAGGGAGAGTAGAATGGTACTCCATTCCTGCTCCTGTATACTAAGAAAAACAAAACATTTTCTTCCCACAAACAGCTCCAATTCTTGAGCTTTGTTACATGACAGAAATTACCTTTCAAATATACACTATTAAAACTTCTTCAAAGACAAACAAAGAAACAAACAAAGAAACAAACAACTACTCTCTATACAGGAGAAAAAAGGGGACAACCAAAAATCATGGAAACTCAGTAAGAAAATCTAGGAACTAACAACAGAAAACACTAATTAAGCTGCGGTTTCTTTTTCAACTAAAGCAACAAAAGAAATAAAAATAAAACCATCCGCCAAAATACAAGGCAAACAGATAGAGGTAAATATTCTCCCATCTGAAAACTCATGCTTCCTCCATGCATGAGTCATATCTCTGTTTCAAATTCCTGAGAGTCCACCTGAACATTTACTTAGGTGGAATGCCTACCTCTTAACCAAATCTTTCTTTTTTGGGCCTAAGTCACTGCAAAACCATTGAACTTCTGTGAAAAAGAGTTTTGTGGCTTTTTTTTATTTAACCAAAATAATTCTAATTCTTGTATTTAGAACACACCACTTCCTGCTTTGACCAGTGTTTTTATATCATGGGCACAAACTGAAATACAGAAAATTCCATTTTTAAATAATTAAAAAAAAACCACACCTTTTTTTTACGGGGAGAGTGGTCAAATACTGAAACAGGTTGTACGGAAAGGTAGTAGAGCAGCCTTCCTTGACAAAGTTCAAAGTCCAACCAAACACGACCCTGAGCAGTCTGATCCTGCTTTGAGTCAGGGTGTTGACTAGGTGATCTGCAGAGATGCCTTCCAATCTTAATTGCTCCATGACAGAGAAAGAGGAAAGACTGTACCAGAAAGGAAAAGAGATACCGAAATAGAAGCTGCTGCAAACAAATAAAACCCACTGTTTCAGACCAAAAAAAACAAGTGGTAAAATGTGATGTATTTTGCTGTCATCTGGTGCTTTCTGGCTTTTTGTGTGCTGCCTGTCTTGGTTGTTGTTCCCTGGGAGGAGTTCATCAGTCTGATATATAAGATGAGCAGACCTACTCTCCACAGTGTGGGCTAGGTGAAGGAAAATTAAACAAGAGCATGTGAAAAAAGGGCTGGAAGAAGAAAACAAAAGTGTTTAAAAATACTAATTCTTCCTAGTGGTGTCTGTAATTGTGGTCATCAGCTGGTAAGAGTTCTTTCTCACTGTCCTATTCCATATATGTTTCTACACTCTAACATATTGTAATCTTTTTTTGTCTGTTTTCGAGCTAGAAGATCCTGAGTTGATGAAAATTTTAATGCAACAACTTTCCAAACATAAAGCACTTGATTTCATGCTACTTGGTGTTCTCCATAGTTTCTGTGTGCTTGTGAGGAAGTGACAGCTTCTACACTGATAACCCACTCTATAAGGACCACTTCTATTAGCCACCTTTCTAACAAATTAATTATCTCATGTTAAAGGCTGACACAGAACTTAGGCATGATCTCAGGTTACTCAAGCTGACTTCTCTTTTTTAATGGATTTGTGTTTAAACTGAACATTGAAAACATTCTAGGTAAGTGGCACATTCAAGATGGATTGACGATGGCAGAGCAGTGGATGTGGTCTACCTTGACTTCAGCAAAGCATTTGACACCGTCTCCCACAGCATCCTCACGGCAAAACTGAGGAACTGTGGACTGGATGATCGAGTAGTGAGGTGGACTGCAAACTGGCTGAAGGAGAGAAGCCAGAGAGTCGTGATCAATGGGGCAGAGTCTGTTTGGAGGCCTGTATCTAGTGGAGTGCCTCAAGGGTCAGTTCTGGGACCAATACTGTTCAATATATTCATCAATGACTTGGATGAGGGAATTGAGTGTACTATCAGCAAGTTTGCTGATGACACCAAGCTGGGAGGAGTGGCTGACACGCCAGAGGGCTGTGCTGCCATCCAGCGAGATCTGGACAGGCTGGAGAGTTGGGCGGGGAAAAATTTAATGAAATATAACAAGGGAAAATGTAGAGTCTTGCATCTGGGCAGGAGCAACCCCAGGTTCCAGTACAGGTTGGGGAACGACCTATTAGAGAGCAGTGTAGGGGAAAGGGACCTGGGGGTCCTGGTGGGCAGCAGGATGACCATGAGCCAGCACTGGGCCCTTGTGGCCAAGAAGGCCAATGGCATCCTGGGGTGTATTAGAAGGGGGGTGGTTAGTAGGTCGAGAGAGGTTCTCCTTCCCCTCTACTCTGCCCTGGTGAGACCTCATCTGGAATATTGTGTCCAGTTCTGGGCCCCTCAGTTCAAGAAGGACAGGGAACTGCTGGAGAGAGTCCAGCGCAGGGCCACAAAGATGATGAAGGGAGTGGAGCATCTCCCGTGTGAGGAAAGGCTGAGGGAGCTGGATCTCTTGAGCTTGGAGAAGAAGAGACTGAGGGGTGACCTCATCAATGTTTATAAACATATAAAGGGTGGGTGTCACGAGGATGGAGCCAGGCTCTTCTCAGTGACAATCAACAGTAAGACAAGGGGTAATGGGTTCAAGCTGGAACACAAGAGGTTCCACTTAAATTTGAGAAGAAACTTCTTCTCAGTGAGGGTGATGGAACACTGGAACAGGCTGCCCAGGGAGGTTGTGGATTCTCCTTCTCTGGAGACATTCAAAACCCGCCTGGACACCTTCCTATGTAACCTCATCTGGGTGTTCCTGCCCTGGCAGGGGGATTGGACTAGATGATCTTTTGAGGTCCCTTCCAATCCCTAACATTCTGTGATTCTGTGATTCTGTGAAGTGATCTAAGGCAAACCACTCTCACTTTGGTTTACGTAAGTAGCCCTCACTAGTAATCACAAGTAATGAAACTCAGGAAATTTGTCATCTTTGGGTGGACTCAAAGGTATGAATAACTTTTGCTGACCTTTCTTTGTAAGTAGTGAAAAGAGGTGCCATGTGTTCCTAAAATCCAGGTCACATATAGAATAAACACAACGTAACCTCTATTAGCAAAGGTCATATGTAAAGCTGGTGCAGTTCACAGGATGAGACCTGGCATGGAGATGACCAGAAATTATTCCATCCTCCCACGTCCCTTTCTTTTTCCAAGATCAGCTAGGTTACTCAAATCTCAAATTACCATCTGTTAATGGAGTCCATATTAATGCCTTTGGGAAAATGATGACTGTAATGTCAGATTAGGTTGTCCTGGAAATGTCCTTCAGTTCCACACTAAATGAGAAGCCATAAAAACTAAACCGTAGTACTAGCAAGTTTAAAAGGAAAAACAATGTGAGACCTCCATAGTCTAGCAGAAGGAAAAAATGGGCTTTATAAACATCTGTCTCTCCCTGAAGTTTGTTTTTATGACTTCTCAGAAAGACTAAGTTCTCTCACTAATCAGAAAATCATCCTTTAAGAAGCCATAAAGAGAAAAGGGGGATAATTTGGACTTAGTTAAATACAAACTCTCCTGGCTATGTTTAGGATTGGTTTGTGTACAGTTGTATGAATACGTAAGTATCCTGAGGAGCTGGAAGAACTTAGTTCTGCTAAAGATTTTGGAAGAAGACTATTTAGACCAAGGAGGGCAACACAGTGAGGGGTGTAACTACTACAAGACAAAAAAGCAGTATCCTCAGCTTAAAATCTAGGACATAAATTTGTCATGACCTGCCAACAGAATGCTCTCTAGAAGTAAAACTCTTCATAAAACCATGTTTAAAACCTTTCAGCTTTCCTTTCTTTTAAACCTAGTTAGAAAAAACTTAGCCCTAAACTATCTCTGCTCTCTCAGCTAAGAAACTCAAATTTTATGTTTGAACTGTGAAACATGGTGGCTAGATAGTGAGGAATTTTCAGTGAGTTATGAGCACAATTAAAAGCTCATCTATAATACTGTGATAAGTTTTAGTTTTATGACTGCTGTGTCATAAAGATATATAAGACCCGTCATTACCTGTAATATCTGAGCCATAAAGACTTCTGTACGTGCAAACTGAGGAGTTTAGAGCCTCATAGTTCTTAACATATCTGGTTGGAAAAATAAAACACAAGGATCCAAGTATGCAACAATAGCTCCAGAATACTTCAGTTAAACTTGTAACTTTTTGGCTCAGGATGAGAATGTCCTAGGGGAATTAAATCTCAGGAATGACAATAAGGTAGTGAGTGTACACAGTAATAGACAGAAGTCAGTAAATAATATTAAAAAGATAGCAAGAAACATTCTTGGTAAGAGCCATAAGTGTAGTATTTCATCATAACTGGGACATATAGAAGTGGCAATTGTTACTTGATTCTTCAGCCTTTCCTTAATTTGACCCATGCAATTACACCCCACATATAATCAAGACGCTGTGGTCTTAGAAAGGTGCCTCAACTGGGTCTGTCAAAACTAGCAATTCAGGGCACACAAAGGACACATGTCACTTCAGTCTCATCATGTCTTAAACTACAACTAGTAGAGGCAGTTCCTGTGTGTCATTTTCATTCCTTCCCACCATCTGCAAGTGATTAATTCCTTCTGGAAACAGGACATTCTGTTGATGCAACTTCAAATGTTCTGTCATAGATATTGCAGGTTCTGCTCCTTTACCAAGGTGGGAAAACAGGGAAGGCATTTACTGACACGCTTGCACACTCCTGCAATGACTTTTAAGGGATTGAATTAAAGACAACACAGTTTTATAATGTAATCACTTTCAATGGCATCGAGTTTAGAAACTTTCATCTTGCTACCCCTTCCTTGACTTCACTACGTTCTCTACTGAGCAGGAAGAATTTTTTTTCTAAAGTGGACATTACTGATTTAAACAGGTGAATATACCAGTTATCTGCTGCATCAGATGTATCTGTCAACAAACTTCTTAAAAGATCTATCTTTGATCAATAGTATCATAGGAGATGATCTTGCCTTCCCTTCCTTGTTATCCATAAGCTTCTGGAGAAATCTACCCAGGTTGATGGATATCCCTACTTGGCAACATAAATTCTCTTAAGCCTGCCAGAACCAAGCATCCATAAGGTCTGACTTAATTTGTCAAGAACATCCTACAGCAGAGAAGGTAGTCTTGAGATGGATTCAGTTCTGGGTAGAGTGGAAACGAGGGTACAAAAACCTCTCTTTTTTTGTACAGCATGCTGTTAGCAAGTGTCAGGGCCATCAAAAGGAAAACAAATTTTCTATATTTCCTTCGAAGCTTAAGTTTCAGTTAATCCACCGCCTACCTTTAGGCAGCAGATTGAGACACACCACAGACAGTCAGAACAGACAGGAATAGTTACCAGAGGAAGTAGGGTGAATGTTATACAATGCTAGATTTCTCATCAAGTACTCCAAGAATCTTATTCTGACACTGAATCTCTTGGGTGGATGGTGGCATGGATATTCTTTCCAGAGAGCAATAATAAGCATAACTGACCAACTGCTAGCAAGTTAGCAATATGTGTATGAACCTAAATTTTGGTGTAATTATCTTCTCTCTCTTTATTTTCCTCAGAGTCTTCTTCAAGCTTTCTTAACAAAGAGGGCTCTTCTTATTGTACAGTTTCTTTAAGACTGGCACTATAATGGGGAATATAACCATTTGACTGCTGAGGTATTGTTCCAGCAGGAGCAGTGCACAGCCATGTGTTCTGTACCCCATTGTGGAAGAGGTCTGCGTCTCCCCTCTGGAAGAAGTATGGCTTTAAAAGAATAAAGGCAGGTCTGCCTATCTGTCTCTTTTTATTTTTCTTTCTGAAAGAGCATTTCATTGTAACCTGAAGTTGTCTTCCATTTCAGTGTTTGAACCTTGATCGTTTTCTGATTTCTTCTCACTTGTCATTTTGTGCTGTTTGACCTTATCTTTTATGGCCTTCAAAAAAACAAGGTTAATGTGATGCATTTCAGTTAATACTTCTGTTACGCTGCCACAGATTCAATGCCTGTCTTCTGCAAAGTCAGAGTCATAGTAGCCTCATATGATTGCTTAGTACAAAGTTTATCTATGCTGAGAACAACTCTTTTCTCAAACATCCATCCATAATGGATTATGTTATTTTCCACTTTCAGCTTCAAACAGAAGCTATCCTAGCTGAGCACAGAAATGTTAACTTTGCTGTTTTAAGAGGCTGCTGAGTACTTAAACAGAAACTCTTCTCAGTCAGCTTCTGTGCAATCACTAGCTGTTAAAAAGGGTCAGTTGTGCTTCCTGTCTTGCCCTATATTGTTCCTATGTGCATGTATACATGTAATGTAGCTGACATTCAATCATTTTAGTAAATTAAAAACAAGTTCTGATCCTGAGACAAAGAACAATAATCATCCCCTGTGTGCCTACTTGCAACATGTGTGTGCTATGATGAATCCCGTGGCTGAATGCAAAAACACTTCCCCATGTTTGGCTCTTTCTCTTTTGCACTGACTGTCTTTATGGCAATGTTCGCAGCTGGAGCATGTCTAAAGAACACTGAAAAAAAATGCATACACTTCAATGTTGTGAAAACTACACAAAAAATACTTTTGCTAACAGAAATGATGTCTTGGAAATGGTTGGCATTCATCTTTATCCCATTCCTTTAACTGCAGTGTATCTACAAATATGTTATCATCTACTGATAGTTGCATGTGAGCATCCAGTCCTGCAGAAAAGAACTCCAGTAATTCATGTCAGGAATTCTGAAAAAAAAAAAAAGAAAAAAAAAAAAAGAAAAAATTGTTTGGTTGGGTTTTTTTAATATAACTTTGCTCTGATATTACTGTCTATCCTTTTACTCAGATTTGAATTACTACATAAAACAGCTGGGGAAGTGTAGATGAGGGCACACACTCTTTGTTATAATAGTCAAGCTTGCAGTGTCAGATATCGGTTATGAAGTGTTGGAATGTTAATTTTTTCTCTCTACATGTATGAAAGCTCTTCTGATTTTAATCAGAAGATCAGCATCTTCCTACAAATGCTACTCTATCAGCTTCTATGCAATCACTAGCTGACTTTCCAGAATTAGGAATAGTAGCAGTGTTACACAGAGCCAGGTACAAAGCCACAGGTTTCATTTGTTGCAGAGGTCAGCACTACAGATTGTCAAAAATCTGCAAGACAAATGGATCCAACAGAAAAAAACCTGCCAAATTTGTGTTAGGTTTTTGCATTGGTTTGTTTGGTTTTTGGTGAACTGATGTATGTTGCCTCATTTTTTGTCTTGTAAACTTGATTGACCAAGAATCTATTTTTAATACTCTCCAGTTTTGATCCTATTATGTGTCACCTCTACAATGAAGATAATAAAATTTGAATGTGTTGAAAGTCCCGTAAGCTAAACATTTTAGTATTTCAGGGATGTGGGAGAGAATAAGAAGGACATCAAAAACCCCTTATGTGTTCTTTGTTTAGAGCAGCTTACATGTGCCTAAACAGTGCCAAATACAGTAGGATTTTGGCAGTGATAACAACATCTGGAAGCTATCACATCATGTATATAATATTCATGGAGTCAAAATTTAATCGCAAGGACAGTCGAAGTCCAGAATTCATAATGAATGGAAGAAGAGAACAGAATTGCTCCAAATAATGGGCTGAAAATGAATAGCCATATCTTGAAAAGGATGTAGCTTCCAAAACCAAAATAATCATTTTCTAAAAATACTTATTATTTAAATAGCTGTAGTTTACAAAAGTTTGGCTCAAACAATTCAGAATGTTTTTGGAATGTTATGGAAGACAATTGGAATATGAAACACCTTGGCTCATAAAGCACCAAAACATAATCCTGGGGAAGTCAAGGCTTGAGGTGAAAAATAAGTCATTTTTTTGGGAAGAAAAAATAAAAAAGCATCACCCATCAAATGCTACAAGGCCCATTCAGATTAACCATTCCTTTGCACAGGTTTCTTGGTGGACCATAATAAAAAATGTAGCACATACTTAGCTCCACACATTCCTTGTTACAAGTGGTATATTCCAAGTGACTCATGCCTGCATTTCCCACAGCATTACTTCATCAAGCATGTACTTGCCAATCTATAAATTCATGCTTTAAGACCTCGAGCTAATTTCTTTAGTCCAACATGTCAGTATCCTGGATAGGGTTATCCCTTTACTTGAATGATCTTGGGAGGAAATGGAAGAAATTGACATGAATCAAAGTTTATGGAATATATGCATAGAAAACAGTCACACAGTGAAAGGGAAGGAGGATTTAGGAATCATGTGCTGGAGAGAAGCAGGCCAGGTAGCTTTCCGGAAAGAAATAATAGTTCATACTATATAGTGCAGTCCTTGTAACAGTGAGGTGGAGGAGTCAGTTGAACTGGATGGATGCTGGAATTTTCTGACAGCTCAGCTAAGACTTCCACAGTCCTCAGAGTGACTGGACACACTCAGTGGAGCTCTCCCTATCTTTTGCCCTCACTGTATTTTTAAGGACTCAGCCAAGAGGATTAGACCTTAATGTGGGATTTGGTGACTATAGTTTCACTTGTTGTGAACTTCCTCACCAGCCTAGGAAACCATTTTTTCCATATCATAAGTACCTACTTATTACCAGACTTTAAATTATAATGGCATAAAAAACTTTGTTCCTCATGTTGTAAGTAGGTAAGCACTGGAGTAAAACAAATTAGAATGAAGCTGTATTACTCAGCAAGTGTAATTCGGATCAGCTCTGCTGACCTCAATGGCCATGTGTTAGTGGCGAATGTGGCACAAAGAAGTCTCTCTCCCTTCATACTCTCTGCAGGTCCTTTGTGGATTAGGTACATTTGGTGCTTAAACTCCACAAGGTCTGTAATTAAACATTCTCAAGATGCTGGGTTAGGATAATGGCCCCTCAAGTGTTACAGAAAATGGTGCAGGGACTTTTTAATTCCTCCTAGTGAGTTCTGTTACAGAGATTTATCCATTCATTTTCAGTCTTAAAGAGCACAAACACCTTTCACAAATTCATCTGGGTAAACTAAACACTCTAGGCATAATCTCTAAATCACTAGGACTTTTACTAGAATAGGAGTATCATATGTTAACCTAAGTGAATGACATTGTTATGTGATTGCCAGTTAATTTATCTGCATTAAAAGGGTTAAAAATGTTCACCCTTCAGTCTAAATTTAACTGTAAAGAAAAAAAGGGAAATGTCTCAACTGTAATCAAAGAGCTTTACTGTAAAAGAGATACTACAGTGCAGAAAGACTCCAGGTGATTATTTCATGTGGTCCCAATATAAGTATGGATCTCACTCTTACTGTTATTATTCCTGCTCCAGGTGCAACAGAATCTCCCTTCCACTCCCTCTTATCAGCTCATCCTGTTGTAGTGCATCCATCACTCCAAAAGCTGGCAGGAGACATAGCTTTCTGCTGATATCAATTAAGCACAAAGTTAGACAGTTCTACAAGCAGTTCTCAAGAGAACTGTACAGAAAGAAACTCTCCTGAGCATTTCCCTGTAAAAGGAGAGGGAATTCACATTCAGCTCACCTAAATCATTGCATCTCAAACTCCCTTCCTGCCCAGCCTCAACATATCTTCCTGAAACTGCTTCCAGAAATGCCACACTACCATGACAAGAGATAAAGAAGCAATTGGTTTGTTCTTTTTAGCTGATTGAAACTGTGGCTTATGAAAAAAAAATTCCACTAATAGACTTGGCCAAACTGAAAACAATTATGATTATACCCTCTCTACACCATGGACGTACTGATTTGACATCCACTGTTTTCACTTTTCCAAGCCATCCTTGATTACTGATGTTGAAGTATTCTTTATAGACTTTGCCCTGAAAATGGTTATCTCTGGAAGATGACAGAAGAGATATCTGGAGAAAGAAACTTCTTAAATTCCTAATGCAAATCTCTGAGGAATCACCTCTTAGAGTCCTTAAATCTTTAATATTGTGGAGAGAAGTGACTTGGAAAATTGACGTAACCTGAAAGAAAGAACTTCTTTTTCTCCCCTTGAAGGTTTGGCTTCCTGTTAATATTCAGAAATACCTTATTTCAAATCCACTCCAGCAACAATCTACCTATGCAAACCTGGCCTTGGTGTCCTAACAGCAAGCAATTCTGACCTGACTTGTTGTGCTGTTTCAGTCAACTTTAGTACTTATTTTCAAGAAATATTTTTACTTTTCAATTCTGAGGAGAGCATTCATGAACACATCAACCACCACACCGTGAATAAATTCAATCAGTACTAAAGTGCTGTTGTAACATATATGTGAGCACAATTCATCCTTCTCACAGGTGGTCAAGCCAGGCAATTAGCTTAACAAAGACATTGCAGGAAACCATGAAGAGCTTGATGCCAGCTGGATCTAAGCATATCAGGGACTAATTTGGCCCAGCATGCTAAATAACTCCATTGACTTAACAGTGTGACATCAGAGATGAACTTGGTTCACAGCCAAGAAAATAGAAGGGCAGAAAGAAGAAAAGTGGAGAGATGTTTAGAAGTCATTAGAATAATTCAGTACATTATAGAGGAACATTTTCTCTGGCAAAAAGTAAAGATCTCAATATTTTGAAGTGCAATTCTATGAGCATCTAGACACATTGCATATGACAGTTTATAGGTCATTATACAGAAGAATGTTTTCAAAAGCAAATATTAAACCAATGACCAAGTTTAAAATGGGAAAAAGAGTCATGTGAAATAGCAGCAAATAAGCCCATTAGAAATTCTTGCGATTACTTTGATGCCACGTTGAAGCACTCCCCACACCCTTACCAGAACAAAGGGCTATTTTACGCCTTAAATGTCTGGGTTTTGTTACTTTGGGAGGAAAAGATAGATGACTGTGGAGGCAGGCACCTTGTCTTATCTTTCCCAAGTTTTTGCGATTGATACTTTGGGTGTAAAAGATAGATAAGATAAAGGCAATTAACAGTGTTGCTGTGAAAGGCCTCATGGCCTAATTGGGATGACAGAGATGAACCATCTGGTGGACAACCAACTACCAGAAGAAACCACGAAACAACAGTTACCCCTGACGGGCAAAACTATTCACTTCTGGTCAGTACTGTGAACTTTCCCCTAGTTTGATGACCCCAGACCCATTTCCAGAAGAGTGTTCCCAATTAGCATGCAGAGGGAAGAGAGGGAGGAGATGAACTGCCCTATCTCGCATGTAAATGAACTGGGTTATAAAACGACCTCGCATGTAACATTAGGTGGTGGCGTGTAAATCTTCAATGCGTCCCCTGCCTCCAGAGGTTGTCGCGAGACCAATGTACCTGTGGAGTGGTGATATCTTTCTCTGTCTCTCTCTCTCTTTCTCTTTCTGATATCTTAGTTTTCCTTCTCTCTCTCTTCCTTTCTCTTGAACGTATACAAGTAATATCATTATAAGTTCTGCTGCTAAAGTCTTGTTAAGTTTTGCATTATAGTTTCTAATTGTTGCCAATCCACCATTGTTAGAAGGGCTTTTGCTGTCAAATGTATTGATAAGTTTTGTGATATTATAACATACTTTTGCCAAGTCAATAATCACCATAATTTGTATTCCACCACGTCCTTTTAGTAAATTCAGAATTGAATTGGACCCCTGGAGTGATTGTCTGTCATTCACTTTGCATTACCATGCAGAGATACCCAGAGTTAACTCACACCTGATCTCATTGGTTGAGTCAGGCACGTATCACATTCAGAGTTAATTCATCCCTCATCCCATCTGTTGGGATAGGACACATGTCCCACTCCATTTCCTAGCCCATTAAAGGTGTTTCCTACAATTTTCACAAACTTTAGAAAATCTTTTTTTGCCCAAAATTTATTTTTTCATAGAAATCTGCAATGATCCATTGGTTAACAATTGCTTTCTCTCTCTCTCTCTCTTTTTTTTTTAATACAGAGATGCCATTTATAAGATGAAATACTATAGATTCTAGGTGCTCCTTGAGTTTTTATGCAACTTAGAGCTAAAATAACGTGCTAGGATAGAGATGATTCTTGTCACCTGAGTTTCTGCATGCAGAAAAAGACATATAGCAAAGGCAACTGCCTCTGACAAGACTTCACTCTTTTCTGTGTACAGCAACACAGCCTAAAATTCTTGAACTGAAAGGCATACCACAAGCATAGTGAGAAGTTACATTTTTATCTGTCAGACACTCCTGACGTGTGGAAAATGACCTTAAAACCTGTAAGATTGTAAAGCAGGTATGTTTATTTCAGCGCTGGACACATGGGGAAATAATTTTCACCAAAGATGTGTGCAAATTTCCAGTAGCTGTGAGCTTAGTTAAGTACTGTAAAGTGTTACATATTCACAAAAGTTCTAGGAATGCCTATACATATTCATAACCTGTTCCCGAGAAGGCAGTTCTTATTACAATGTGTTCCAGGAAATCATTTCCATAGTCTCCACCTTTGGCCCCTCCTGGTTGCGCCTGCACAGTGATCGTGGACCGGGGTCATCTTCTCTGTACATGTTCACTTCTGGCCTGGTGTGATGAGTTGGTTGGGACTCAGACTGCTGAGCTGGCATATCTCCTTCCCTGTGTCCAAGTTTTGGTTATCTAATCCACCCAAGGATGCACCAAGGATGCACCCAAGATTTTGTCTCCCTGCAAGGCCTGTAAAGTTGTCAATAAACTTTTGTTTCTCTTACACAAGGCTAAGGAAAGCCAGGCAGTTGTAATGTGGGTTAAGGGTTCTAAGCGTTGTGGGTTAAGGGTTTGCTCTCTAAGCGTTAGCTCCTTAAGTGTTAGTTCTTTAAGTATTCATTAGGCAAGCGTTAATTTGTTAATTCTTTGTATCACTCCCATGTCTCACGTGGATGTACAACAGCAGTGATGTTCCTTATTTCTAAGTCATTAAGAGAGTGCAATGATTGTTCTGTTTAGGGCCAACACAGGATATGTTACTGACAGACAAAATTCATAGCAAATGAAAACAAAGCTTATGGAGTTACACCCTAGAAAATCTATTTCCTTTTCACCCGGGAAATATGGTAAAAAAACATGCATTGATACACACTAATGTACATGCCTTCAACTATGTGAAGTCATTTGTTTTCTTAAGAAAGTGACTTCAGTAGATTTTTTTAAATTAAGATTTCCTGGAATTCCAAACTGATTTTTTTGTTTGTTTATTTTCAATAAAAGAAAGACTCAAGTAAAAAAGAAGCTTGTTTTGGAATATTTTTGAAAGAAGTAAAAGATTAGATGTGTAAAATCAGAGAAGGATACAATAACCCTGCAACACAAAAGTGTTGCTTTCCTTGCAATGGTTTTCCAACCTCCTGGAAGAATAACCTTATAAACATAACATAGAGTATTCTGCAGTTAACTCATTTCAGTTTCTACTGTTGAAGCGTTACATACTCAGTGGAACTGAGACTGAAAAAAATCACTCAGCAGCTGGTAGGACACTTTTATGAGGATTGAAAAACTAGTTTGCAATGATACTTTTAACACTTGTTTGACCTATCCTTGTGGAACTGCCTTGCCCTGAGATATTTAGAAAGTTTTGTTCCACGGTTCTTCACATGCCACTTGAGGCAGTCACTAATGACGTGTGGCACCTGCTGCATCTGGCAAAAGAGGAATTGAGAGAAGATTCCAGCATCCCAGAAGAGCATGTACCTGATATGCTGTGACACCTCTGCCTTAAAGGAGGTTACTTAAGTACCTCACTATTCATTTAGTCCAGTGGTTCAGTTATTGCTAAAAATTACACAGATGATTGTTTGTCCAAAGTTGTATATAAACCATTCACCAGGATATTTCCCATGTTTTAGTTTTAAGAAAATAAAGAATCCAGACCTTCACTAGGAGGTTTGTTTTTCAATATTCAGACCCTAATGTTATCTGATGTTAATGCTATGGCAAATTACTGAAAGGGAAGTGAAATACTAGCCTGAGTTACTCAGCAGATTTCCCTGGCTAATATTAAAGCAAAAAGCAAAACTGGGATAGACAAGACAATAATACTGTGCATATCACAAATATGGACAAAATGTAACTTGTTTCAGCCTGTAAGATAAGATTTTGCTTGCCTTTTCCTAAACACGCACATCCATTTCTGTTAGTGAAGATCATTCTGATTCTTTTTGGTTATGTGTGGATTGTTCTGAACAGGTAACATCCACTAACTATTATTTGCTGGAATTCAACAGCCATTTCAAGATGTCACCTGCAACAAGGACCATATTAACACTACTCTAGATCTATACAACTTATAAAGTAAAAAAAACAAAATTTGTGTTTGAGCAAGTAGGACAGACCCCCTAGGGCAGAAAAACTTTAACTCTGAGCCCTGTATCAAACCCATAGGCCACAGACTTGTCTCATTAAAAGTTAAAATTACCTGGCATTGTTTCAATCCTTTTCTTGCCAGAAGGCAATGTAGCTGGCATCAGCGGTGATACACTGTGCACACAACTGTTATCTTCCCAGGTCGCAGGAGAAAGGCCTGCCATTAAACCATATTAATCTGTACTTGGGCTGAAGCAGGGAATAGAGCCAGGGAGAAAATCCTCACTACCCTGGAAGAGTTACAAACATACAGGATGCGTTTATACAGAGATGCAGAGACTGACATGTTAGCAGAGATGTTAATTAGGCTGGTGCAAAAGGAATCGTGGTTTTTGCATTGTTGAAATTTGCTGTTTGATACTGGAATACATTCTTAAATAAATGTGATTAAGTTATGCATCATTTTATCGTGCTTTTCTCACTTTCTTTTTTTGCTGCTGATTTGTTACTTGCAGACAGAACTTGCAACATCAACAACGCAATTGACCCAGGAACTGCTAATGAACGTACAGTGCCGTGGTGGTTCAAGAAGTTTTGCGAAGGAGACAAGAGCTTTAAAGATGAGAAGCATGGTGGAGGCCATCAGAATGTGACAACGACCAACTCAGAGCAATCATCAAAGCTGAACCTCTTACAACTACATGAGAAGTTGCTGAAGAACTCAAAGTCAACCAGGTCACTCAGCATTTGAAGCAGATTGGAAAGGTGAAGAAGCTCGATAAGTGGGCGCATCATGATATGACCAAAAAAAAAAAATCGTCATTTTGAAGTGTTGACTTCTCTTATTCTACACAACAACAATGAACCATTTCTCAATTGGATTGTGATGTGCGATGAAATGTGGATTTTATACAACAACTGGCGATGACCAGCTCAGTGGTTGGACTGAGAAGAACCTCCAAGTACTTCCCAAAGCTAAACTTGCACCAAAAAAAAGGCCATGGTCACTGTTTGGTGCTCTGCTGCCGATCTGCTCCACTACAGCT
The DNA here is from genome assembly GCF_036013445.1 of Caloenas nicobarica. Taxonomy (NCBI): domain Eukaryota; kingdom Metazoa; phylum Chordata; class Aves; order Columbiformes; family Columbidae; genus Caloenas; species Caloenas nicobarica. The sequence goes on along the minus strand of NC_088284.1, from coordinate 75,309,570 downwards.
TTCTGAATCCCAGCGAAACCGTTCCACCTGAGAAGGATGCTCAGCAAATCGATGAGATGCACCAAAAAACTGCAATGCCTGAAGCTGGCATCAGTCAACAGAAAGGGCCCAATTCTTCTCCACGACAACACCCGAGTGCCCGTCTCACAACCAACACTTCAAAAGTTGAACGAACTGGGCCACAAAGTTTTGCCTCTTCCACTATATCCACCTGACCTCTCACCAACCAACTACCACTTCTTCAAACATCTTGACAATTTTTTTGCAGGGAAAATGCTTCCACAACCAGCAGAATGCAGAAAATGCTTTCCAAGAGTGCATCAAATCCTGAAGCATGAATTTTTACACTACAGGAATAAACAAACTTATTTCTCTTTAGTAAAAATATGTTGATTGTAGTGGTTCCTATTTTGATTAATAAAGATGTGTTTGGGCCTGGAAAACTACAGAAGAAGGAAAGCTTATAAGAAAAACTATCTTATTAAGCATACGACTCACAGTCTAGCAGAACATGTACTTCAGTGGAAAGGAAAATTTGTACAAACACAGAATCTGTAAGAGAGCTCTGGTTCTCCAGCAAAATCAGAGAAAGCACCTCACAGGTAAGAACCTTCTCTTCTTCACAGAATCACAGAATCACAGAATGTTAGGGATTGGAAGGGACCTCAAAAGAACATCTAGTTCAATCCCTCTTGCTGGAGCAGGAACACCTAGATGGTGAAAAATGAGACTGTCTATATAGCACCCAGAACCTCCAAGTAAAAGGACAAAAAAAGAGAAAATAAAAAAGAGCCACCATGGAAGAACACCATTTCTTCCATCTCAAGGACTGTGATTTTAAGTGAGTCATAGCTCTCTTCCACTAAGTTTATAGAGCAAGACAGTGATTTCACTGTCTGCATATAGAGGGAAAGACAGTAGCCTGTTCTCTTCCACCCATTTCTGTTTTAATCCAGGAAGAAGAGGTATAGACCTCTTTTCTGCACCACTAGCACCACCAGAAGGATTAGCTGGGGCTGACAGACCCACGGAGTTTTCCAGTGGACTCAGTCCTGCTGCTACACCCTCTGCAGCTGGAGCACAGTGGTGTGCGAAGGAGAGCGACCAACGCCAGCAGCATGTGTCCTACACGCATTCACTCGATGGACCTCTGCTCAGCTGGTGCCTCTCTGCAGCACGGCATTTGGCAGAGATATAATGTGCCCCTCCTGAGCACTCAGAGTTTGCTCCCTTCCTCACCCTCCTTTGGCTTTCAAGAGCCATTATGTGGCTTAAATTGTTTTCTGAATGTAGCTTCCTTTCCATCTGCTGGTGATGCAAAAGCATCAACAACACAAAACCCTCTCTAATGTGGATTGCAGCAGCAGCAGCCAGAAACTCTTTCACCCTGTCAGAGCAAGGAGCATTTTGAAGATGCAAAACAACATTAGAAAAATATATCAGTTAGTGTGGGAGGGGAGTAGAGTCTTGGTTGCCTCAAGGACAAATGTAAGTTCAGTTCACAGGAAAAACAAACATGTTAGTATTAATCAAGTGTTTTGAAATGCTAGGGATTAAATTCTCATTATAAAGCCATAGATTAAACTTTTAATTAATGACTTCCTTGTACAAAGATTTAGTGTTTTCTTACATCTTCTTCTGAGGTATCCAGTGCTTTGCACACTGAGAGATCGAACACTGAGTGATACACTCTGAACCCAGTCTCTTCTAACAAATACTATATTCCTGCTCTTCTGTGAAAATAGAACAGTTTACCTGAGGGAGCTCCTCTCTGGTTTGTAGAGAGAAAGTTGACATTTTCGAACCTCAGTAAAGGAGTTGAAAATCAGCATATAGAAATGCTCCTGAAAGGAAGAATAAGAAGACAACAAATTCTGCACGTTGAAGATATGGCAGGTGAAAACAGATATGGCTTGTGAGAATAAGCAACATGAAGGAGTCTTCATCTCATGAAGTCTGTAGGTGAACCACAGAATCACAGAATGGTTGAGGTTGGAAGGGACCCCTGGAGATCATTTAGTCCAACTCACCTGCTAAAGCAGGTTCACCTAGAGCAGATCATACAGAATGCTGGATAACTTTCTGCTTCAAAGAAACAGAAGCATGTTAAAGATGATGACACTGAAATCACTTGTTTAAAAAAAAAAAAAAAGTTCAACAGCTGTTTCATTTTGAAATTGTGTTAACTGGGTAACTTTCTTCTTCAACACATGATAGGCAGAGCACACCAGAGGTCTAGTAAGACTTTTGAAAGATCAAGAGCAGATGACAAATGGTTAATCTTCCCATTCTTAACATTTGGAAATTATAATTCCAGAAACATGAATGTTAAAAGTCATTCTCTAGAAGCTGAAGAGACTGTGATTTTATATAGATCTGTGAGCAACTTCATCATTTACTCAAAGTCTTTATAGTGTTTATACCTTTCAAATGATCCTCAGTCTCCAGGTCATTGCATCAGTAGTGACATATTGGAGCCTCATTTGCCCCAGATCACAGTCATGCTGCTTTAGGTTTTAGCAAAGTGGAAGTTACAGCCATGGGGCAGACCTCAGTGCTCTGAAAACTGCTGATACAGGAAGCTGACAGTCAAGGTAACAATAGGTATCCCACAGACTCCTAAAGATGTCCTGTCATATAGTGTTGACCCCACATTCAGCTGACCTATTGTCACATGGAACAGGATGACATGTCAGAATTTTTTGATCTTGCCTTGTTTTCACCAGGAAGATTGTCACTGATTTCATTTTAACCACTGGACCAAAAAAAAATACTATGCAAATACCACCTGGAACAGAATGGGGCTGTTTCTTACAGAAATCCTTGTTGTCAGTTGAGCTTGTGGGATTGGTTTCTCAAGCAGTTTAAAGCTGAGGTTTCTCTGCAGATTCCCTGAAGAGTTTCCTCGTCAGTGTCATTATTCTTTATTACTTTGAAGGCAGATTATACAAAATCCAGTGCATCTGTTATCTCACCATTTTGATGGTTTAAGATAAATGGCTGTGATAATAGCCTGCAGCGCAAGTCAAGGCAAGAAATTTTGGAGAGTTCAGTGCCTTCCATAAATCCACATATGGCTGCTTTTTTGATGTAATGAATGCAGATGTTGAACACAGCCAGGATGAAATTATGGTGTCCTTGGAGACCTGTCCATCCTCAGCTTCCAGCTGGAATAGCAGCTTTTGCAGAAGTGCTGATGGGACTCCATACTCCACAAAAGGTGAAGGGGAAAAGAAAGAAAGGAATGTTTTGCTGCATTTGAAATCTCTCTAGTCTTTCCTTAGAATGAGGGGCTCCACAACATCTCTGCTCCATCATGCGAGCTCATTTCTGTGAGCTCCATGAGCTGGTAGGTAAGTGGCACACCAGCTGCCTCCCCAAGCTGCCAGAGTACAGAGCTGTATGACCTTTGGTGATGGAAGGAGAAAAGGGAGCTAGAAAAATGTTTCATTTTCGGCTCTGACCAGATAGCAATTCACCAGTCTGAGATCCAGGTTTGGTCGAGCATGCAAACCAATTGAATCTCTTTGTCCTGCACAAATAACTCAGGAAGAACGAAGATTCAGGCCAGTCAGAGCACTTTGGTGGCCAGTCAGAGCACTTTGGTGGCCAGTCAGGTTGCATTTTAATCCAGTTTTATGGCGAGGCTTCATGGAATTATTTGGAAGATTTGCTCAAGAGCAACTGATCAGTAGATCTAACACCTACTCCTCACTCGTGGCACCTGACAGAACACAAGGGCTTTCTCAGTTATATTGATCCTTGAGACCTAGATTAAAAAAAAATAGTTGTTACTTCAATCACTGGGCAGACCTTAAGAAATGCATATGGTCTTCACAAATTGCCTTCTTATGTAGCACTTTATTTTTTTTCTCTATATTTAACATGGTATAATATATGAGATAGAAAGTGGTCAGAAAATGGAGTTGTGAATGTAGTAGTTGAATGAGGAATTATTACACAACTTTGCCATGTCTTCTAAGCATAATATGCAGCTTAACACAAATTCAATACAAAAAGTCTCAACTGTGTAAGCACTCTGCCACTGAAACAAAAAGAAAAAAAGAAAGGCAAATAGAGAAGATTTTGGATGATGGCTCTTACTAAATATGGTCCATCAGAATACAGGCAAAAAGAACCCCTCTATAAATAGCACACCAATTGCAAAGTCAGAATTAATAGAATCATCTAGCAATAAGCCCCAACCTATCAACATTATTTTTTTAATTGCATTTTCTTGACTTTTTTTCAAGTGGAAAAAGTAATACTCCTTTATCCTCAGAATCTGAACTCAACCCTACTTACCTTATTTTAAGAGGCTAAGTGACAAAGTGAGGATGATTATTCCCAGCAGCAGTTCCGGCAAAGCATGTTACAAAGTGTTCGTTCCCATTTTGGCCATGTATTCAATTAGACAGGTAAACAGACTATGAAAATCATATCATATATACATGCTTAAACTAGTGATTTGCTAAATTAGCTCTTTTGACATCTGCTTAAAACAAAGATAATTTTCTACTTGTTAGAACCCTGGGGAAGAATCATTTATGACCAGGCTTTGGATTATTTGTTAAGCATTTCAAGCTTCCCACATGGAAGGAAATAAAATTAAATTACTTAAATTTGTGCCCTTCCATTCTGGTGGGACTTCTAGCTTACATGTATGATGAAGTTCCTATCTATACATACTGGTAGAATTAATCGTACAAAATATAAGAATGTATCTTTTGTAACTGAAAGACAAAAGACTTTCTCTAAAAACAGCAGTTGGGAAGTGAAGGAAGAACAGAAATGTAGGAACATGGAGGCGGCTACTTTGTCCATCATACGTCTTAACACCCATTGATTTAAATGTGTTTGCTTATGTAAATCCAAGATACCACAAAAAGAGCATGATTAGCACCTATGATATCACAGACCAGTAGTTATTGTTAAAAAATAAAGCATCAGGCAGCTTTTCTGATTTGCTTTCAATCAAGTTCAGTGTTCAATAGGCTATTGATTTCAGTACAAGAGAATAGTTTCAGTCCTAAATTTGAGAAGTATTATTTGTTACATTTTTCAGCCATGCTCAATATCTTCTTGCTTTCACATGGGTGGTTCCATCTCCAAAGGAAATGAAATCAGAATCAAACCATTGATCATTGCTGAATATGATATCTTAAAGGATGAGATCTTAATCTTGTAATTAGGTCAGCTACTGCATGCTTAACCATCTGTACAAAATTCGTATTGGACTCTGGCACAGAGGACATTGTGCCAGATTTCACAATGGCAGAAGGTGAGAGCTTTTGGATACAGGGTCAAAGATACATTCTTAGCTCCTGAGAGGGCTTTTGTATCATGAAGGTCACTTTCAGGGCTCCAGTTCTTTCAGTCATACATGCTGGTGTCTTTAAGTTAGCCGCTTTGGGAACCAGTATCTACCAGACATGACAGCACAGGTCTATGCTTGGAAAACTCAGTTTGTATTTGCATTGCCCTGGGGTTACAGCTAGACTTAAGCTAGACTTCTAGCAGTACCCTGTGCTCACTGCTACCAGTACTCAGAATTACTTTAAGCAAAGCCATAGCTGTACACTTGTACCCAAAGAGAGCGAAAAAACAGCTTTACTTGTAGGAATTATTTAGCATCTTGCTTTTATTGTCAGCAGAACCTTACAACTCTTTCCAAGATAGCTTTTGGGAAAGCTTGAGCAGATTTTTCTGTCACTGATCAATGCCCTGTTTTTCTAGTAGCCCCTGCCTCAGCAGAATTCTTTCACAATTTCCTAAACTCAGAGAGATCATGGATATCTTTTAAGTCCTTTACAAGCTAAGAAAGGGACATATTCCTTTCATTATTATAGCACAGATTTACAGCACTTATTCTTCAAAAAAAGTATATCTAGGATAAAAACAGTGATCTGAAACTGAGTTATTGGTTTAAGAAAATAACAAAAGATCCAGGTATGTTTCTTTATATACCAACTGGATCACAGTGCTGCACTCACAAGACAAAAAATTTTCTTCTGCTCTCAGGCATGGACCTTGCCCAGCCCTCTTCCTTATGGCTCTCTACAGCTATATTCCCTTTTGTCCAAATGAGTATTGAGTTTGTCATGCAAGTAGAGCTGCCACATGACATTTCAGCCGTGCTATGCAGGACCAGTGGAAGTCCCCTGCAGCACCTTGGTCTGTGTTGCAGCATTAGAGCCGCAGGGCCCTTCCTGCCCCTCTTGCCACGGAGAGCGTGTGAGTGTTTCTCTGCGTACACAGTTGCACAAGGCTGGAGGCTAGAAGAAGGATCTCTTCTTTTTGGGTGCAGTGATCCCAGGACACCAATCCCAGAACACAGAAAACGGGGAGAGGTCTCTTCCAGACCTGTGTTCCTAACCCCAAGTACAGCCCCTGGCTGACTCTCTGCAGCCCTTCCAGATGTCATTGCAGGACCCAGGTTTTCTGTGTGAAAGATGGATATCATCTGAACTGGCTTTGGCCTCCCCAATAGGCAAATGGGCTACCTTACCTGTGGTATTGACTTACACCCTTCTGTCCTCAGTGTGGATATACCAGCCCTGCATTTCATTTACAGATACTCACACTCATGGATGTGTGCATGAGGCAAACATATTTAAAAAGCCATCTGCAGTATGTACCTACTTCAGTACAGACCATGTCAGAACGATCTGTTCCTTGGATTATTTCAGGCACTAACTCAAATGCTCCACTCCAGGGTTAATACAGCTCAGCACTGACAATTCATAGCCACAACTCCAAAAGGAATTTTCACTTTCAGTTGTGCCTTTCAATTTCTGCTCATTTAACCCTCTCATCCGATGTTACCTGCAGCACTCAGTATGTGATCACTGCTTTACCATCAGTGTTATTAACAGGTATTTTGCTAATGGACATCCAGTATTTGCTGTAGTCAGGTTCAGCTGGGTGGAAAATAGGCAATCAGACCAAGAGAAGCAAAATAGTCCACTTTATTAAAAGATCACTTCCAATTAAATTTCCTATTATATTTATTTTGCTGTCACAATCAAGTAGAATTTTCCTCATAGTGACTTCTTCAGATTTTAGGGTTTCAGTCCTAGTAAAGTGTGCCAACTAATCACTGTTCTTCTCTCCATTTGTAGCAGGATAAGGAGTAACTGATAAATTTTTGGCTGATGCTGCTTCTTTCTGCCATACCCGTCTTAAGTTACTCAACTCCCTCCCACATGCCCACTATTTAAACTGGTGAAGAAACATTTACCTTTTATTACAACGGTCAAGAGAAGTGGTTGCTTTTCTTAAAAAATGAAGAGATTGATGAGATAGGTCAAATCCTTTTTTTTATTATTTTGACAAAAACTAGGAAAATTAGAAGTTTAGCTAAAGCTTCATAGCTTTCAAGTATGAAAAAAACCCACCATAATTTGGGAAGAAAAATAACATTAAAAAGCTGCTAAAAAGCTATCGGCAAAAATAAAAAAAATACTACTGCAAAACATCTGTAGATGAACTACAGAAAATATGAGGATTTGTTACCATTTCATTTTTTATGTCTCCCCCCCAAAATGCAACTTTCAAATCCCTGAATCTTATGTCATAATGTCGCTTGCTGTAGTAATAAATGTCTCTGCATGACCTTGTAAATAGAATAATTTATGAAAACGTGTTTCTCTGCTGCTCAGCTACTCTGTAACCCACTTCCTTAGTCTGAGTCATAACAGCAAAGATTGGAATTAATAAATCCTGATCCTTAGTACTGTTTTACCTTCTAACAGCCTATCTTGCAGACACTGCTATGGCTGAATTTGTTGTAAACATAACAGTTTGGTATTCTTAATTACGTAACTACGTCTGCTTTAGCCTCATTGGAATTGAGGAGCGTAACTCAAGAAGATAAATAAATACATTGGCATCTTGGCGTATGACATAGCAGAGGACATGGAAAAAACAAGTGCTTCTCTTATACAAACCATGAGAGCAGTAGCTACAAGGTAGTCTAGATCAATGCCAGCTCAGGATTATGAACTGTGGGGGTGACTGTTGGGTAGACATGCCCTTAGACAAAGGTGAAAATGCATTATTATTCATCTAGACAATTGTGTGCTGGTCTTCACGATGGATATAAGCCCTTTCCATAGCTAGGCTGTAACCACAGGCAGTGTTTCTCAATTCATGAAAACCTGTAAGAGCCACAGCAGAGGGAAAGACATCAAAGAGTGATCCACAAAATGACCATAGAATATAAAATTCATACACTCCTGCAAGCCTAAGAAAGTTGACAAATTACTAGGAAATTTTTTTTTTTTAAATTTAGCACCATTTTTCTTTGATTGGAAATGAGAACCATGATAGCAGTATCACACTAGTTGCTCCGTGCATGTGTAAATAAAAATTTGATGGTTCTGGTATTTTAAAAGGTCCAAACACTTCTCTGCAAAACCAAAGTAGACGATTATGATTATCAGTAGTAGCTAAATAGAATTATCATTTTTCCATGTAGCTCCCTATGCTAAGGGGACCATTCACATAAAAATGTCCTTTCAAAAAATTCCATGACAGTTTACGCCCTTCTCTGAGGCCACAGAAGACTTCTGAGTAGGGAAAAGGTGCATCAACTGGTGAGATCATTTCACTCTCTCTAGACATTACCACTTTCCCAGTTTGATTCCAGGTACTTCCCAGGAAGGTGTAGCAAGATCTCATACATTTGCCATCACAAAGTTTATTTGTTGATATATAGGAGGGTGTAAAGATACATGAGCCCCTCCCTGCCTTCAAACGTAGAAAGGTTGCATGACTCCTCAAAACGAACACAGACAAAAAAAAATCTTGTTTTTTAAGGAGATTGCAAAGAGACAAAATTCCTCTTTTTCAAACACTATTCTTATTTAATGAACCAGAAGAAAGATCTTTTAAATCTGCTTTTTAAAGAAGATGAAAGCAACAAAGTTCTAGAGTTCTCATGAAATCAGAGCTTTAACCTGGAAATTTCATAGAGGAAAGTTAGCTTATAAAAAAGCAGAGCAGCACATTTCTGAAGCCATGTCACTTCACTGTCATCACCAAGTAAATTAAGAAGATGAAACAATCTTAAATTTAAAGGCATTCATGGTCTGACAATTTTTCAAACAGTTGAGCCAAATACAGTCTTCTATTAAAACAGGAGTCCTATAGTTCATGTTGTTTACACCTTCACAAAAAAAATTATAAAGAAGAAAACTACTAAAAGACTCAATGAAAACAGAAGGTGCCTCTTCAGCCACTTATGTCTCCTGAAGTATTTTCGGGGAAGTCATTCCCCTGTCTCCCTGTAGCACTGTTGGGTGGACCTTGGTAGAGTTGCTTCTACTTGCTCCTGTGAGAGAGCCTTCCATCCTCATTTTTTTAAGGAGGGAGCTGCAAACAGAAGAAAAGTAGCATTTTCCCTCTGTTTTTCTCTATCTAGGCCTAAAGTCCGACTGCATTGTACATGAAAATGCAAGTAGATCTGCACTGTAAGCTCCATGCTTAGGAACATCCTCTGAATATTGGGCATTTGACTCATGAAAAGATAAACATAGAATCAGTGAAAAAGTAGGGCTGGAAGGGATTTTGGAGAAGTCATCCAGTCACATCCCTTTGCCCCAAGCCAAGAACAACTTTCAGGGTTTTAAATCCATTTATTAATTGTGATCTATTAAATCGGACTTGTACACCACTTGTAAACTATCATAAAAAAAAAGTAAAGCTTTTCCTGTGTGAAAGCACTGCAGATACTGGAGGGCAGAAGTATGAACAGCACAGCTGACAAAAGATTGAATACACTTTGTCTTGACAGGCTATTGGTAAAGTAGAATACCAAAACTTTGATGGATACTAAACCCTGTTTATAGGCTGTCTTGCTTACTGCCCTCATTGTAGATACCAGCAACTTTGTAACAAAAAAATAAATTGATTTTTAGGGCAATATCTATCATTTTCATCTGTTTAGATTTTCATTACGTTATTACTTCTTCACACCTCTTCTAGCTGTTTCTAGCTCCCTGTATACCCACTAGATATAGGAAAATATTCCTAAGCATATAACTCATACGGTCTGTCACCCCCCCAAAAAAGAAAAAAAAAATAGATGATCTCTTCAAATTAATGCCTTTGAAAGCACAGAGGCTATGGGTCTGTACACTCAACTTCAACTTGCCTGACCCTAGCAGCCTGCAGGAGGTGATTATTGGTTTAGGGTAGTCCTTCCTCTTTCTCTCCTGAGGAATAATTTGGTGCAGCCTAAATCAATTCTAAAAGATATTACTCTTATTTCTTCCTAAAGCATTTAGAAAAAGATATTCCTTAAATTTCCCAGGTAACTTCTTTTATTGATCATCTATCCATCATGTAAAAAATTATATCAAATGTCTTATCAGGTCTTTTTTCTCCTCTTTGGCTGGAAGTTACTTTTAACCTTCCCCATGTAGAGGTCATGCAGGACAGTTTACTGCTGTCCCTTATGCAAGTATTTTAGTTCTGAAAAATGGCCAGTGTTCACCTATTTTCAGCCTTATATTTCTAAGATGAACACAGCTAACTCACAGAATCACAGAATCACAGAATGGTTGGGGTTGGAAGGGGCCTCTGGAGATCATCTAGGCCAACCCACCTGCTAAAGCAGGTTCACCAGAGCAGATCGCACAGGAATGTGTCCAGGCGGGTTTGAATGTCTTCAGAGAAGGAGATTCCACAACCTCTCTGGGCAGCCTGTTCCAGGGCTCTAGCACCCTCAAAGGAAAGAAGCTTGTCCTCATATTCAGATGGAATTTCCCATGTTTCAGTCTGTGCCCATTGCCCCTCATCCTATCATCGGGTACCACTAAAAGGAGTCTGGTTCCATACTCTTGACACCCACTCTTGAGATATTTATAAACATTTATGAGATCCCCTCTCAGCTTCTCTTCTCCAGGCTGAACAGACCCAGCACTCTCAGCCTCTGCTCACAAGCAAGATGCTCAACCTTCCTTCACAGGTCTTGTTTTGTAAATCTCTTATCGTTCCTGGTTTTCCCTCCTGCACTCTCTCCAGTTTGTAACCAACATTCCTCCAGTTCTTTGCTTACACTGGGACACAGCACCCGAGCTCCAGCCTCAGCACTGCTGAGCAGTGGGGCATCATTTCTTCCCCCACCAGACATTTGATGTTCCTTTTGATATCTATTTTTATTGTAAGTGCCTTCCCCTTCTCCCTCCTTCTCAACAGCACAGCTGATGCAGACTCAATCTGTGATCTACCACCTCTTTATTACCCACCTTTTCTTTGTTCATTTGATTTTTTTTCTTTCCTTAGACATAGTACATTGCATTTGCACTTACTGGATTTCATCTTACTGATACTGTGCACTTTCTCCAATTTATCAAAATCATATTTAATTTTAAACCCATTACCCATCATGCTCTCAGCCCTTCCCGGCTCCATACCATCTGGATTAGCACAACATTTCCATTTTATCATTAAGTCATTAAACAAGACATTATATCTCTGCTGCAATTAACCCTCAGGACATCACTTGCAACATCTTCCCAGTGTAAGGCAGCAAATACATCTACAGCCCGTAAGTCTGTATCATGTTCTACTATGCAGCTTATGTGAATGTTTCATAGCACTATGTCAGTAATCAATACACCACATCTGGTGTTTCTCTGACGTCCAGCACACCAGATACTCTGTTAGGAAAAAGCATTAGATTAGACCTGACATTGTAGTTAGTGGGACAATTTGACAGTTTCAGCCATAGCCTGTAGATGTTTGAGAAAAGTTTTGGAGTGAGCATATTACCAGGTACTTCCACCATTAGTTTGTTTATTTGGGTTTTTTTATTATTCATGTATGATCAACTCACGTTTTTCTGCTGCTGAATTCAGAAAACTGAATATTCTTTTCTCCTGGGACTCAAAATAAAAACTCAAGATAGGTCCCCAGGAGCAGGAACTTCAGTCCTTATGGGACATTTCTCTTCCTCCTACGTCTGCAAAATCTTGCTGCCAGTAGCAACCCATAGTTCATGTTTCTACTAGTATATTGAGCTCAACTAGTAGCTTTCCACATTTTGGTCACACGTTCTTCCTGCTCAGCTGATACCATAAACCTATATTATCATGTAAGTGTACACACAGTCGTGCATGTAAAATCAAAAAAATGAAGACAAAGTAGACATAGGGAGAAAATTATCAAAGATGATGTTAATTAGTACAACTTCCTGAATTATACCACTGAGAGTAAAAAGCACCTTTTAAGAGTCCACCTATTGTGGCTGAAACAGTCTCTGACTTGTAAATTATCCTACCAATTCTTCCAGCACTAAAATAAAATAAAAAAAAAAAACAAGAACCACAGCACCTGAGCAATAATATCCTGATCTTCCACCATCGAGGTCAGCAAAAGGACTGTCTGGAGTATATTGGATGGGTTGATATCATCACTTCCAGAGACAGTACTGGCCCTGCAGCATCTGTATGTTGCTTAAAGTGCAGGACAAAAAGGTAAATAAGCATCCAATTCAGTGGCTAGTTTGAATCAGTGGTCTTTTACAGAGTGAACGCTTGTGCATTACAGGAATGAAACACTACTTGGTCTCTATCCTGCACTTGCCTGAGAGGAAGTTTTCTGTTCAATCTCTGTCTCCTCCCAGTCCTCTTGATTTCACTCATTTTAGCACATCCCCCATCCTCAGCAGTCTCAGAGCACAGAAACACAGTTGTCACAGAAGTGTGTTTCTGTGCTTCTCTGTGGCTCCCATCATTTTGATTCAATTACACTTCGATGCATAGATAAGAAGTATCAGCAGGAATTGGCTTCTAATTCTGTCACTTAAGACAGAACTGCTATTTGCTGCATTGTGTGTACCAAGCAGCCTTGCTTTATTGCAGTGCTCTTTTTATGATGATCTAGGACAAGCTTTACCAACAAAGCAACTAAATTCCTGTTCTCTCATCTTTCTTTATGATCTGAAAGAAAATTGGCACTTGATATGTCTAAAATAAGTTCCATAATGGCAGCAAAACTGCTTAAATACATTCAGTGTGCTGAAAATATCAGATAAATGGCAGGCTTGGCTCATGCTAACAAGCTTTGCACTTTTTGTATTCTTTTCATCTGTGACAAAATTCAGCACTTACCAGCCATTAAGGTTGCATTGTGCAAGTCAAAAATGCAGACAGATATTCTGAGAGAATTTTGATCATATAATCACTGTACAAGACATTCAGATATGGTATGCTCAGGGGGTTTTTTTAATTATTTTTTTCTCCTCTAACAAAGCATGCACATAGACAAAATCAAGAATTCTAAGAGACAAGATTTTATTTATGTTCATCAAAACAGCTGTTTTGAAGATGGCAGAGTTGATGTCATTATCAGGGACCACATGAACCAAAAGGGTCATATCCTAAAGCAGTGAGAAAAGATATACTTGACGGGTTGTTTTCAAACTTCAGAAACCTACGAATTATGCCAGAGGTGATTAGAGTGACTATACCACAGCAGTCTGCACAAGCAGGCACTGGATATGCCACTCTTTAATTGCTGACATTCAAAAAAAATCCACCTGAAGTGCACGTGGCAGTTGTCCCCTCTTGCACTTACTGTTTCTGGTTACCTGCCTATTCCAGCAGCCAGCATGATGGTACATAGTACCGGCACCTCTTTCCTATGCACGTGGGTTATGGGGCAGCAATTCACCATTCCAGGGCACTGCACAAAACGAATAACAAAACAGGACCTTCAAAAAGAGCTCACACAGTCTGAGTAGAAGGAAAAGGAGAGGGAGCTGCGGGAGGACAGGAGGAAGCATGAATAAGGTTGCTCAGCACAGCTTCTCAGCCTGCCATTCTGCAAACTGTTAAATGCTTTAATACAGCACCCATAAAAACCATGAGAAAGGAGAGAGGAGTGCAAGGTGAGTAGAAAAATGCCGTATCTCCTGCCAGCCATCTTCAATCAAGTAAGACTTTGTCTTCATGAAGAGCAAAGCTTCATCTCTGTTTTAATTAGTTCATTGCTGTATGGAAAACATAGAGGTGACATCCTCGAATGCATAATGAAGGGAAGTAAACGAAAGAAGAAAAGTTCATGACTTCAGGTTGGCTTCCATTTTGGCTGTTGCACTTCAAGATATCTGTGGGTTTCTGGGTCTGCCAGTTCAAGATGGAGTTAATTCTGAAAACTGGATTTCTGAAAATCAGAAACTAGAAGAACACTTTTCTAATGCCAGCCATATCTGAAATTCAAACCAAAAAGTATCTTTAGGTTTGGTGAAATGTAAGAGTAAAAAGAAGAGAATCTTTCTCATGGTCTGAATTTTCAGGCTTCAGGAACTGGAAGGAACAGAGCCCTCTCCAAAAAGCAAAACCAAAAAGCTCTAGAAATCCACAACTAAAAGTTTTTTCTCAATAACCAAAAGAGCCAGAACTAGAAAGCTGACAAGACAGGTTATTTTCTATTCTTTTCAGGTCAATGAAATTACGTGGATAAGCTTCAGAAAATTCTTGATCTTCAGAGCTCTCAATCTCTTCCTCTGAATGAAGGGGCTCAGGTATTAGAACACAGTCAAGGAACAGGTACCTCTTAAAGCTTTTCTTCAGAGCACTCGAAAGGCCAGTCACTTTATCTAAGTTGGGAGCAGAGCTCCTCAGAAAGGCTTTCTAGCAAAGCTTTGGCTGTTTGCTGAGCCCAAATATGTGGCTTTCACAACCTGGCACCTGCAACGAAAGCAAGAGCCAATTTGTGTTATCAGAACAATATAAATTAGACAAATACCTGCTAGGGATCAGAGAGAAAGAAAAACAGAACAGTTGGACCCCTGTTCTGGCTCTGAGTTCACGGAGTTTCACGGTTGTTATTCTGTAAGGGTGCTTTCCATCCTGAGATCCAAGTATTTATTAACCTTAATGAATCAATTATTACAACATCCTAATATTAGGACTGGCAAGCATTGTGAGACTTTGAAAAATTACAAGTGAGGTAGAAGTGAAGAGAAATTCCTTTTCTGCTATGATTTTAGAATTTTTCTCTCTTTTCAGGGTTGACATGAGTGGTAAGACAAAGAGACATACTTTGTCTTTCTTAGGAATACATTATTTTGGATCCCTGCCATAGCACTGCAGCATGTCTTTATAGGACTGTTTTTAGCCAAAGGCGCGGGTTGTATCAGGTGTTAGTTTTATCTTCATTTTCTTTAAACTGGGCGATTTTTTACCATAAGGATTCCTAAGAAGTCTGTTCACATTATAACAAATGTCAATGAACATCCATGAGTCACTGCTCATTTGCTCAGGCTATTGGCCTCTGGCTATCTCAGCTCTTGACATAATAGCCACATGAAAATATATGCTCTCATTCCTACTGCATTTCTAGAAACACATCTCTGTCTCACTCTTCTGGTTAACAATCTCACGTCTCATTCAGCAGCTTCATGAAAATCACAGCAATTACAGAAGGAAGGTTTTTCTCATGAAGGGTATATTTAAACCCTCCTACTTTAATCCAGAAGAAGCCCAAAGAAAGCCCAAACTAGCTGAGACTTAAAAAAAACGCACATGAAATGAACATTCTGCCTTTTTTGTGTCTATAGTCAAGTAAGAAAACAGATGGGATAAACTTATGTATTGATTTATAATTTCATTCAAGGTGCTTCAAAACAAGGGAAACAAGCTGTACCATATTTTTAAATTCTTGTTTTGTCTGAAATTTCTGGTTTAAGAACCAAGTTGAAAGAATACGTGGAATTCTAACTTGAATGAAAAGCTGTGTTGTAAATTTACAGTCCAGATATTCCACTTAAGTCAGGCATGTGTGGGGCATTTATATAAAGTAGACTATTCTCTTTGCCTCATCATGAAATCTGAATGAACTGGCACATCAGTGGTCAGAAGATTAGTAAACTTAACTGGGAAAATCAGATCAATCGTGCTCTTTACTTTTCTTGACTCTTCAGTGCCTTCAATTTGCTGGTCACAAAGGCATGTGGTTACAATCTCTTGGTTTCCTTCAAGTAATGCCATTGACTGCAATCTCTGGCTCTTGTGGCAGATGCACTTGACCCCCTCCCAGCCAAACCAGAGCAGTTTAGTCCAGATTGCAAAGGAGGTGAAGGCCTGAGGTGCAGCCAGGCCAAGAACTCCTTTTAGGAAACCCACAAGGAAGCAGAACTGCAACTGAACACTGAAAAGTTGTGGTTGCAGGGAGTCTCATACAGACTTTTCCCACTGTATGCAATTTGACTACGAGTCACCACTTTATTCTATAAATTTGACAGCCTGGGTGAGCTACTGTGAGCTCTCTCCGCTAAACAAGTGTGGCTGTATGGCAATGATCTTTTACTACACACAGGTCAGTGGATAAGCCCAATTTAGGTTTCATATCAGTCATTTAGCTTCAGTAAATGCGTACTAAAGAGAATGAATCACCTAAAATTATAAGGTTGTGTCATTTTTAATATACTCTCTGTTTCATGCTACTTAGCAAGCTGAATTTGCTGAAATCTTAAGCTGTAAAGTTCTTCTCATACTTACCAAAAGTGGATACAGACCATACTAAATATCTGTGAGATAAGGTCTAGTTCACACTTTGCTGGGAAGAAAGGAATTGTCTGGGGAGAAAATGACAACTTCAAGGCTAACATGAAGACATTACAGACGTCTGCAAGATAGGGCCTGTTCTGCACTTTGCTGATTAGAAAGGGACTCATCCAGGCACAACAGCACTTTCAAGTCTATGGACCATAAACAATAGCTGTGGTTAAACAAAACAAAAAGACCCATCTGAAATCAATGAAAAATATCCAGTAAGAAACAAGAAGACTCCAGACTCAAATATAGCTACTGGACTGAATCATAGTGCAAGGAACAGGTAAATAGTCTGTAAAGATATAAAATCTAGGGATTTCTGTTCTTGGAGGGACCTCTGCACAGGCAACCAGCTCAAGCCAGCCCTCCTGCTATACTACTCCATTGAATTATTTATTCCTATGAACTCTGATTTCTGAGAGTTTGCTTCGTGAGTCCTAGGATTCAGACTTTGGAGTGACCTGACACCAAGCCCCTGGAGGGAAGGTAATCAGGTTTCAGCTTGGCATATTTCCTCCATGCAGTAAATGATGGGGTAAACCTGCCACCGAACATCAAGTCACACTTTTCTTTGAGTGATCTAAATATCATTCTGTGGCAAGTAGGACCCTAAATCACTCCCCCATGACAGCTCTTGACCAGTCTAGAATTTGACCTTTCTCAACATGGAAAATATAACACACAGTTTTTGCTCTTTTCTCTTTGAATGGCAAAATTTTGTGTTTTCTGTTGTACTCTTGCATGTATCACCATCACACTTCATTTCACCTGATTATGACTGACTATTCTGAGTTGCTGGTTTCCCATTAGAGTTGTCATGATACAGAAAAGTCTTCTTCAGTCTCAGTTCACATAGATAGACCGAGTGCAGGAAAATATTTTGAAGTGTAAGACAGGCATTTGATTCTAAGAAGGGATGTCCCAGAGAGCCAGGATTTATTTCTTTTGTTTTGTTTTACTTGGCTTACCATAAAGAAAAGAGGGGGGGAAACCTACACAAAATTTAAGTCCAGATTTGGATTTGAATTAAGGTTGGTTCCTGGTCAGCTTCTGCTTTGATTTCTGATTTCTGAGAAGAACTCTGTCACAAGTGCTGTCACCATATGCTTCCAATCACTCATCCCAAGCTGGATTCAGAATTACCCACACATGCACAATATGCAACAAATCCTCCATTTTAGATGCTGCTGTGGAACTTTGAACAAGCTGCATTTCATTTAGGTTTGAATACATTTTCCATGTACATGCTGGATTTGTCTGTCTCCACAAAGGGAGATGTTCAATTAGCAGCGGCACAGTCCCAAGGCAAGTGGCATGGCAGAGCCCCCTTTCCTGCCAGCACTGATTTATGGAGCAACGTCATGTCAGGGGATATCAGATGTGGACATATATGACATTCTGCAGTACCACACAGAAATCCATACATCTCCTCTCTGATCTTTACAGTTGCCCATGTGAGGGTCAAGAGTCTGAGGGAAGGCATGAGATTTCAGCACTGTTACAAGTAACCATCAGTTACTGCCTCCTTATTCTTCCTTTCTTCATTCTCCCCTTCCCAGCAGTGAGGCCATGTCTGTGATCAATGACAATTTGCAAAGACACACTTTCATTTGTCCTTTCTGAAACCAAATTGTGGCCATTTTTCATGGTCAGGAGAAAAGGCACGCCCATGTGCTTAAAGTATTGGATAGCAACTGGATTTCATCGAGCAGTTGGCTCCCATGTAGATTTACTGCATAACTGTGAGGAATTCACTTATTTACTAGACATGAAGTTCTCGTATACTAGAGAGGTCAGAAACAAATATGTAACAGGTTATTTCAGGCCCCACTTGTTTAGATTTGACAAAATCTAATCAGCATAATGGTATGCTATTCAAGCAAGGATCATAATTTGGACAGGAGGAAAAGAAATACACTTGTTTTATTTTAATAATAAATTGGTTTGCCCCTGGAACTGTGCAAGATGCAAACAATATTGTAGGTCCAAACATATACTTTTTCTTGGAGAGAGAATGGAATTATTAGGTTAGCCTCACTATTCAAGAATGAAAAAGAAACAACTAAAACTGCAAGTATAGGAAAAATTTCAAAATAACTGCTGTTTTAATACTTCAGAATGTCATTAACTTTAAAAGACAGGTTTTTCCTGGCATGAATGGTGTGCCAGTTGTATGACAAATCAATTGAACCGGAGTGGTATGGCAGTTACCTAGTAGTCTAGTATTCCATGTTTTCTTTACCACGCTGCTGGTGTTGAGAGGGTTACAAAAACTGAAGTCTCTCCTTGCTTTCTCATTCAGGGATCTGTATGGAGCTGCTAGAAGCAGTTTTTGACATTTCCTCACTAATACCAGTTTTCTCTCTTTTGTTTCTGAACTCCCTTACTCGGCCTGTCCAGTTCCACTGATGCTCCAGGGCTCGGGGAAGCTCTGCTACCAGTGTGAGTTTTCTCTCCAACCTGAAGAGTTCTTGTTCTTCCATGCTGCAGTGAAGAACAACACTACCACAACACCACAGTTGACTGTGAAGAAGATAGGACAGAGTAAGATGTCTTTGCCCTATGACAGGTACTTGCACAGTAGGTGTGATCTGGGCCGCGGACTCACCAAGACTCCATTTAATTTGATGAAATTAATACTTTGTCCAGGTGCTAGCATCAAAGGTGGGTTTTTACGTAGCTCAGCTCTTCAGTCTTCTCACCTCAACCTGTTCCTGTACTCAGCAGGGCACAAGGTTGCAGCACTAACAAGAACTCATGTTTGCATGTGGTTATGCCTTTTTCATCTCAAAAATCCTTTCTTCCTTGGTGTGCTGCAAAGAAAGTATCTTTTGACTGAGCTTTTCTATATACTCTTAAACCTTGTTAGCAAGCCCACTGCTTGCTAAGAGCTGACATGGCACAAAAGTTTGGTGTAAGACAGTGCACTTGACAGCAGAGATGTTTCTTAGATGTGCTAATATTTGTCTGCTTTGCAAATTAGCATCCGGGTAAATTGTTCCAAGACAAGGACAGGAATATTTAGTAGCAATTTTACCAAGCCTGCAATATCTGGGGTAGCTTAAAGTACATTTGACTGGCTATTGACTGCCTTGCCCAGCCAGCAGCTCAGGAAAGTGTAGTGAACCATCACTTAAGTCAATGTATTCAGATGTAATCTCATTCTGTAATGTCCTTGCATGTTTACAAAGCATGATCTAACAGATTTTAGACTTATGCCATAAAAATTAATGGAATTGTACCATTCCATTCCAAGATAGTTTAAATTATTATTAATTGCATCTCTTCCCCCAATCTAGTATGAGACCTTTCATAACATACTACAATTTACTAATCTTTCTACTTTTTGAATACCCTTGCTTTTGGAGGCATTAGCTATGTTCAGGCAGAACTGAACACAGAGGGCTGCTGTAGCCAGAGCTTCCAGCATGCAGACCACTGCCCTTTTACCACCTTAATGATGTCATTACAGAAAGCATCCAGTTAGCCCATAAAGGCACCCTGTTTTCATGAGCTCTAAAGTAATCGCAGAGTCACAGAATGGTTGAGTTTGGAAGGGACCTCTGGAGATCATCTAGTCCAACCCACCTGCTAAGGCAGGTTCACCAGAGCAGATCACACAGGAATGTGCCCAGGCAGGTTGGAATGTCTCCAGAGAAGGAGATTCCACAACCTCTCTGGGCAGCCTGTTCCAGGGCTCTGGCATCCTCACAGTAAAGAAGTTTTTCCTCATATTCGGATGGAACCTCCTGTGCTTCAGTCTGTGCCCGTTGCCCCTCATCCTGTTGTTGGGCACCACTGAAAGGAGTCTGGTCCCATCCTCTTGACATCTACCCTTGAGATATTTACAAACATTGATAAGAATGGGGCAAGAAATGTGGGTGTAAGGGAGAAATTACAGAGGTAGCCCATGTTCCCAAAAATAATTACATGGTACCAGGTAGTGTTGGAACGTTAGGAGGAAGATAAATAAAGCCCATTGTAATTATTTATTGTTCATTTTTAATATAGGAGATGTTAATCTTAAAATATGTTTAGTCCTCTGAAATAAGCTGCTCTGACTTCCTCCTAATTTGAATGTGTTGTGGTAGCCATTATTATCATTATGTTAGTAATGTTTTCAAGTCCCTTTTCTCATCTTTGTTTAAATATTTGAATGCTCCTGAATCTCAAGCTAAGCACAAAATATCCGTTTTCCCCCATGAAATATTCATATTATGGGTTAGAAGAGATAAAAAACCCTAAAAAATTGTAGAAGAGATATTATAAACCTGGATTTACAACTACATTTTAACCAGCACAAGAAAAAACAAATGGTTCAGCAGAGAAATAACAACAAAACTTCTCAAAGGAAATTTTGCTAATATAAACTGCAGCTTAATTAAAGTAAATGGATCTATGCCTGTGTACAACAGAGAAAATATGGCTCTGGATTTCTGCTTCTACAAGTGGGGGCCATATGGTAAGCCTTCATACGAATGAGTACTCTTCATAAATGAATGACTGTGTTTAAGTAACTTTATACGTACGAGTTTCCTGTCTGTGACTTCAGTAACACCCATGAATAATTAATGATGGAAAATTACAGATTTACAGTGCTTTTCTATCATTTTACCATTAGTCTTGTACTAAGCACACTCAGACAGTATCATTCCTGGAGACTTAAGTCAGACAAGGCAATACATTTCTCATGTAAGAAGTAATTGTTTGGGTAACACCTGATGTCTGCAATTCCTTTCACACAAATGTGCTCATATTTGCTTGAATTTTGGCAATACAGTAAAAGACAAAAAACTAAGAATGAAGACAAGGATGCCAGACTCAGCTGACTTTCACAAAACCTATCATGTGCAAAGGTATTCAGCAAAGTACCTGCAGCTCTGCATCTTCAGTTGCAGCAGTAGTGCAGGCAGGCATCAAGGAGACCAATGTGTGACCCCCTGCTCAAACATCTACCAGTTGATGGAACTTGAAATAACAAAGCCCAGAGCCTGGTCAGAGTTTTCAGTCACAGAATCATAGAATCATAGAACAGTTTGGGTTGGAAGGGACCTTCAAAGGTCATCTAGTCCGACCCCACCTGCCATGAGCAGGGACATCTTCAACTAGATCAGGTTGCTCAGAGCCCCATCCAGCCCAACTTTGAGTATTTCCAGGGATGGGGCATCCACCATATCTCTGGGCAACCTTGCTACACATGCAGGGACATGGTATGTCAGCAGTAGAGACCCAGGATCCACTACTCCATCCCCACGGCTTTATTCAATTCTGTAGACGCATGGCAGCCATTAATCCACTGTAGGTGCAAATTCATTCACAACCAGTTTTTAGCCTGGTGAATACAACACATTATCACCTAAATTATCCAAGAGACATTTTTCGCCTGCCTTATCTTGCAATAAAGATCAGTTATGACACAGGGAAAACCACAGCACTGCCCAGAGCACTTCCTCTTCGCAAAGGAATCACTTATTTCACTCAGTTAATTACAGCAGACAAAAAGATTCTTGGTGCACGGGCTTTTACACAAAAGGCACAAGTGTTCTTCCTCTTTGAGCGTGCCATTCCTCTGGTATCCATCACTTTTCCCTCTTTTCTACCGTTACCAGAGTATCCATAAACTCCATCACTGGCTACAAAAAATCAGTATGCTTATTCTGAATTGTCAGCTGCAGCCATTTTTTTGCTTGTCTACTGGCAAAAATCTAGATTTGCCAGTGTTCTATATAACTTCAAAGTGTTAATCTTCTGATTGTTTTGTTGCTTGTGGGTTTTTTTCTCTCTCCTAAGATGCTGGCCTTTTCAGCAAAGATACAACTCTTCAAAATCAATTAGTAATTTTGGACTCTCCATTTTAGTGTTTCCCACATCAGAAACGTCAATACTACCTCATTTTCTGAAAGAGCTCGGTATTCAGTCTTGGCAAACTGGACCTTCAGCATAACCAGTCACTAATCCTCAGTTCTTATTTTGCTCCCTAAGCCCCTCAGCCACAAGTTTTTTATTCAAAGAGAGACAGGGAGAGAAAGAGAGAGAGAGAAAGCATCTAGATTTGTTTCTTTAATGACATATTCATTTATTCATCAAAAAAAAAAAAAAAGAAGTGAACCAAGACAGAAGAAAATAAAGCAGCAGCAATGAACTGTGAGTCAGACTATACTGAGCCTGCGAGGAATGACTATCTGGAATTGGGGCTCTACTAAATCTAATCCATCATGGATTGATGGAGAACACCCTCATTATTGCCTACAGGATTTTTTGTAACAGGATTTCAATCCAAAATTCAGGTTTGAGAAGGAGGAGGAGGTTGTTGAGTCATAAGGTTTTAATAAATAAACTTTCGCTGTGTATTTGTAGGATGATCTTACTTTCTCTTGCTTTGAATTAATGACAGGAACTGAACTGACCTTGACAACAGCCCATTAGGATTCTAAGATATACCTTCATCATCTAAGGTCTTTACAAATTAACATTTATTTGGCATTATTTAGACAAATTAAACTAATGTAGGCTATTCCTTTTAAAAAATAACCCACAGAACCTTTTTTTACATCTGTGTCTTTATGCTGGAGGGCCTGGAGTACCAATCATCAAGAAAGGCAGGAGTGTCTGCCTGAGTCTGTCCTTCAAGGAATAGCTGATGGTCAGAGATCATCATCCATTCCCTCTAGTTGCAAGTATTTCACAAGGGAAAATATCAGAGAGGAAAACAGGTGTTGTGAGAGATATGGATATCAGAAATATTCTGTGCAATAGCCGGGAGGACTTCATCCCCAACAAACAGACCTGGGAAATCACCAACTGCAGATCATGTCCAGAAGAATTAGTAAGAAGCTGAAAGTGTGTTTGAAGCAGACGCTCTGAGTATTAATAGACAGACTCCTGCTTGCAGCTGTCAAGTCAGGATGCAATGTAGAAGAAACAAGGGTGCCGAGATGAGACCTTTCCAGAACAGGGCAAGGTACGGAGCGCAAAGAGCTTATGAAGGAAATGGAAAATAAGGAGAAATATAAGAGATTTGGGGTTTGTTCTGCAAGCTGGAGTTGTTGCAGGAACAATGAAGTATTGAACTTTCTTCAAAATTTTCAAGAAGAAAATGATGGTGATTATCTGTGAAGGCAGTATAACAGCTTATGGAACAAAACTCATGGTGAATAATATACTCTTAAAAGACTTTCTGATTCTTTTTGAAGGACCTAGTCTCTCTCAGCTACTTTCATTAACATAATTCTTAAAAAAGTCAGTGTCAATGATAAATGTTCTCCTGCAGGAGCT
This sequence comes from Caloenas nicobarica, assembly GCF_036013445.1. Classification (NCBI taxonomy): domain Eukaryota; kingdom Metazoa; phylum Chordata; class Aves; order Columbiformes; family Columbidae; genus Caloenas; species Caloenas nicobarica. Next base: position 75,285,730 of record NC_088284.1, on the reverse strand, counting down.
TCAAGTTTATGAGATCCAGATAAAGCAGAATTAAAGGACCCTCACAAAATTTTATTTGCATCTTAGTATCAGATGACCTTGACAAAATTAGAGCTTAAGGTAGCTACCATAGACCATGCCAAGAACTTTTTTGGCCTGTGAACAACCTAAGTAGCAAACTCCATCTTTAAAAAAAGTTCAGTTCTTCCCACAAAAATGCCTGACTTTATGCATAGAAGCATAAATCAGTTTCTCTTATTCAGAAGGTTTACTTTCAGAAGGAAGTTATGTTCCGAATCTGTTATATCCATTATATATAAATAAAATTAGTTTATTAGTTTCCATCACCTGACACTTTTAGAGTATTGAACTAGCAGAAGTCAAATAGAGCATTACAATGGTTTCCATACAAACGGATGAAATTTCTACTGAGAAACATCCATCATTCCTGTTAAAGGGAGGAAAGAGGAATCCATATCCTTTTCATTCACAATTCCCAAAAGAACCAAGCTCAGACAATAAAATAAAGGCCAAGTAGTTAGTCAAGGCTCTATGCAAATTATAACATAATAAATTTGCAAACTCCCTTGTTTTATGGTTTAGAAGAGAAAAATTGAGGAGCCCTTTTATAAAATCAGAAAGGAAATAAAAATCAATACAAACAAATTACACAAGTGGCTCGTCAAAAGTTCACCACAGACTGAAAAAGAAATCTCACTTCCTGAGATCTCACTCATTATCCTGATGGTTAAAGTAGCTAAAACAATTTTAAAAGGTACCAAAACCCTATGCCGTGTGGAAAGGAGCAGAAACAGACCGCGATTCAAGGCTTTTGAAGATACTTCCTCTGAACATCTTCTCCCATGGCGTGGAATAAAAAGATGGTTGGACTGAATCCAACAGGACTATTCATTTTCCCACTTATGCACATGGATAAGCACCTGAGTTGAACTGAGACTTTACAGTCTAGCCATGATGAAATCAGCTCTGATTCGTATTTCTCATCTATGAAATAGACATAACCCTATTTCAGGTCCTGTAAAAGCTAAATTTACTGGAATAACAAGGGTGAACCTAACTTGCAAAAATGTAGAACTTAGACAATATATATGTTTAGGAGACTTCTAATCTCAGCACCGAGCAAGACTAATCCACCCATCAAACAGTAACTCTTCCAGGACTCTATGTGCATGTGGTTAGAAAAGGACTAAAGTCTTAAGCAATCTCATATAGGTTAAACAAATACTTATATAGGTTTCATGTAAAAAACATGTCTTGACGGTTTGCAGGTTTTCTCTTATTTTACTTGAAAGTAGAATCAGACCCATCAACAGAATCAGATGGGTGACATCTGCTCATCACTTCCCAGGAACCTGTCTTCAGCCACCAGGGCCTTCCCAAACCAACAGAGAGCAACTGGACAAGGATATCAGCCAACTACCTCTGTGCCTTTGGGTGCATCCTTCTGCTCTCATGCACCAGTGTAGTCATTCCTCTCTTGGTTTTGCTAAAGTCAAAGAGTAAAACATCCCCTGCTCTTTCCTTGTCAACACAGCCAAACACCTCATTAAAAAATGGCAGTCAAGGTGATCCAGCATGATTTGCTTCATATTTCCAAACTTAATGCTGCCCAAAAGTATCAGCTGTGCTCAAGCTTGGGGGAAAATATCAGTATTCCAGCTTTCTTGGATGGTAATGACCTTGTCTTTTTTGTTTGCTTGTTTTTCTCATTCCTTTGTATTTCATTTCCTTTTTGATTATAAGCCAGTGTCTCTCTCAGTGTTTCATCTTGATTCTTGAACTTGTGTGAGGAATTCAATTTTTAGATAAGGTGCTGAAAGCCATCCCTCAGCTACATTGAAGGTAATTTGAAGACAGAATGCACAGGTCTGCTTTAAAAGTGAAATGTTCAGGTTTGGAAAATAAAAAGGTTAAAAAAAGTGTTCTAATATAAGACCACCAGGGACCTTTCACAACTGGGAGCTTGTTCTATAAAGTAGCAGAAATGAAATAGGAAATATTTTAGTAAAAAAAGCAAACTAAAACCCAAACTCTTTCTAGCCCCCAACATACACAATTTTCTCAGAACTAAGTCCCAGAAGCTCTGATGTCCTAAAATATTGATCTGTTATGAAATTCCAGAAGTTAATATCAACATTCTTCATCTGGATGTCTGAAAGCTGACTTTTAAGTAAAAATCTCTTAATGTTAGAAGAGATTGTACCAATTTCAGAAGTTGTTGTGGAAAGATATAAAGTTCTCTCAGGGTTTAAGTACTTAACAGTAATTCAAAGTGCTGCCTCTTCACACTTCCAGGTGCATAAATTTTGATTCTAATCTCCAAGCTCAAGGTTTTCTGGTCTTACAGCAAACCCTAAACGCATAAGTAGATCAGTGTAAAGTTGGCATTTCCAGCTCTTCTGTTGCTACTGAAGAACTGCCCTTATATATCATACTATTCCAAAGTCATCATTCCTCTAATTAATTCACCTATTAAATAGGTTTGCCCAGATTATACAACCTAATATCCACTATTGCTTCTCTACAACGGAGGAAATTATCTTAGTAATGCCAAAACTAACACACACCTGGCATTGGTCAGTGTCATGAAAGGGGAGCAAAAAAAATGTCTGCTGGAAAAACCTCAGTTCAGACCTTGTAATCATGCATGGGTGATAGTCACTCAGGATGTAAAAGCTCCATAAGAACTGCAGGCAGCTTTGTGAATTTGATCCTCAGCCCCTTGAATGACTCAGCACAAGGAGTTCTCCCTCCAGCAGTCTCTCCTCAAAAATAACAAGGAGTGGGAGAAACGCATTCAACCCATGCAATTTTTCCATTCCAGAAAAGGCTGCTATGATGTGAAGATCATTAAATAAAAAGAGAAGCAGAGAGGCAATGAGAAAAAATAGAAAAAAAAAAAGAAACATTAAAACAACTGGAGTTTTAAAAAAGACTCTCAGATAGCATGGGGAAAAATGCTTAGATAAGCCTAAACATGTCCCAGAATAGGCTACAAATAAATAATATTTATATCAGAAAGCCATTCTTTTGTCATTTTTGAAGTCAATAGCCTTGGGATTGATTTTGCTCATGCGTCATTTATGTCTAACACGTGAGTAGAAAAATGTGCTGGTTTGACTGAAAATGGGTTAATTTTCTTCATGCAGTTAGAAACCTTTCTTCTTCATAGATAGCACAGTCATTATTTGGACTTAGTTTGATAACAAGAGATAACACCCCAGAACAGATTTAATGTTTTTAATTGCTCTGGTCTGAGAGCCAAGGATGTTCTGAGCCCTGCCCACGGGTGTGAGGCATCGAGGAAGGGGGGCATGGATGGGGCAGAGCTTGACTGACATCCAGGCTGATCAATAAGAGTATTCCATCCCATTGGCGTCATGCTTCTCATTTAAGGAGAGTTGGGATCTTCCGGTCTCTCTCTCTTGGTTGCGCTCTCTCTTGCTTCTTTGCCTTCTTTAGTCGGAGCCTGAGGAGTTTGATTGGGGACGTTTAGTTCAGCCTTTTGCAGTTTTGCAGAGGTCTCTGGGCTTTTCTGCCTTTTTTCCTTTTTTTTCTACGTGGGATCAGCTGTTCAGGAACAGGTGCTGTTTCCCGGGACTGGCTGCTCAGTGTGGACAGAGTCTGTGAGCAATAGCATTGAGTATCTTTTATATTATATTTCTATTTTATATATATCTTTACTAGAAATGTGTTAGTATTTTGTTATTTTATTAAACTGTGTTTATCTTAATCCAATTTTCTCGCTTCCCTTTCAATTTTCTCCCATTTGGGGGCGGCGGGGAGGGAAGCGAGTGCGTCGCTATCGTGGTTGTATTGCTAGCTCGGGTTAAACCACGACAATAAAAAATATATTTTTATGGTGTATTTCAGACACACAAATATGCCAGAACTTTTCAGATGTAGTTTACACGGCTGCAAAAATTCAGTGAGCACATACTCATCTGTGCAATTTCACTCTCATGTCACTTGGAGTAGAATTACTTACTTGCTTAAGGTTTGCAGAGTGGCAGAAAACCGATACATGAGTTCCAGACAAGAGGGAAAAAGAAACATTACTGTCTCAGCGGTGACTACTGATGGTACCTGGAGAGGGCAGAAGATTTTAAGGCAAAGTGCTAAAAAATCTCAAGCTGTGAACATGCAGACAATAATGGACTGAGTGTAGAAAGAGAAAGAAACAGAAGAGAAGGAAACAACAGGCTGACAAGCTCCGTTACAAGTCCTATTGTATTTTGAAAATACATGGACATACTTTCTCTGAAGTGAGAGAATATTTGACCACCATCACTCCTCAAGGTGCTACTGAGTTCATCAGACCTGGGTTAGATGTGAGGTGATATTCTGAAATGCCTGTGAAACTGGTGTACTGTGACTGACTGACTAACTCACTGACCGATCCACTTAGGTTATATCACTGATCTTATTTCCTTCACTCAGCTCCAAAATCTACATTTCATGTTCAGACACCTAGATGAAAAGAATTCTGTGAACCCAGAAGAAGACCTTAGCAGCAGAAGATAAAAGCATAACCACTAGCAGAGCAAAACAGATCTACTATATTTCTATGTGAAGTGTACAAAAAATGCATGGATCAGGGCATGAGTAAGTTTTTTATTGTTTCAGGTTTTTGTCTTGCCTTCCTCTGAGGAAGTGCCCCATGGAACTTAATAAGGCTAAAACCAAAAAGTTTCTACAGAAATTAAAGAAGTCCTATAAAAGTGGCTTTAGACGTATTTATGGGATTTTAACATAACCTTTCTGTAGGCCACATGAGCACATATCAAGACACCAGACTGATCCAATCAGACAACTGCTTGTTCGCCAGAGAGTCAACACCATCTCCCCAATGGCACTCCCTCAATGAAGCCATTCCCATTAGAAAATTACTGGTCTAACAGCAACTTTTCCTTTAACTGCCATAATAGGTTTGGTTTGAGGTCAGCAAGGTTTACACCATTCCCAAACTCTTGCCTTTTAATGTTTTTTACCCACATTATTGTGAGTCTTCAAATGAGATAGCACGCTTCAGCAGGCCAATGAATGCTGAAAGGCACGGCAGGTCTCCATAGTCCTGCTTCCCGCCACCACCCGGGCCCGGCAGCCTCTCTGTGCACACCTTGGGTCCTCTCCTTCCCTCATGCCAGGGCTTCTCCAGGTGGAGAATACACAATGTGAGGCACAGTGAGCACCCAGCTCATCCACTGCTGCAAGAGCCCTGCCTGCCCCAAAAGTACCATCTGTTGTCCGTGATGTTACTGTCTGTCCTATGAAAACCTGCAGTAGGAATACAGTTTGCTTTCAAAGTTTAAGAATATTCCGAATCCCTAACAAATTTTTTTTATTTTTTCTAAACTTCTGAACTTCAAATGGATATAAAATATAACTTTATATATAACTGTTGACTTAATTAGAAAGCTGACCTTTCTATAACACAAAGAAAAATGGCATTGAAAGCATTTCTAACTCATCTGGCTTTCTGTTCTCTCATTAGCTGTACACATTTTTCACCTGTATTTTTCATTATTCACGGTAAGTCTATTTTTACAAGAGTATTTTGACAACTTTTTAACTGCAAATGCTCGCTGATTTTCTGGCAGTCCTCTGCAGAATTTTTAGCAGGATATGCTTCCTGGCTTGGTACCAGCAGAACTCAATATTTGTTCTTACAGCAGTTTAACTCAATGTACGAATATCTTGGGCTGGGAGGGGCAGGGGGGAGCTCTAATTTTTTAAATTACTCAGTCCACAGCAGGTGCTGTTCATTTGTAGAGCTACATCGACCTCGGTGGCAACAGCAAGAAATGTCATGGACTTTCCCCATTTTGCTTACCATTCTACCAGGACCCTGCTGTTATTACTATTTACTTGGATTGATCACAAGGCCTTCTGCTGAGATAATATGATGTGTTCAGTGTGATAAAATCATTTCTACACTAATATACTTATTCCTCCCACAACTGATGAATTATTGCCGGAATAGTCAAAGGGGACCCAATTTCTACTACATACCTCTTGGCTTTAGACTCATAAATTCGCAACATATGATACATATGTATCCAAGCTAACTTCAAACACAAGTTAATGAACTTAACCAAAGAGTCTGCTCAGAAAATCTTTCAGCGGATACTGTCAGAAAGCTTCCTAAATTACCATGGCCTTAATAAGCTTTGCTAGTCAACCAGGGAAGAGCAGGTCAATCCCATTCATTGCTTTTCTTGATTCTTCAGTGTCTTAATTTTGCTCGTCACAAAGGCACATGGTTACACTCTTCTCTTGGTTTCCTTCAAGTAATGCCATTGACTGTAATCTCTGTCTTATGACCAGCCCAGAATTTGACCTTTCTCAAGAAAGAAAATACAACATACAACTTAAAATACTGTCAACATATACACTGTTTTACCTATTCACAGATTATTATTATGGTTCTACTATTTAACACAAGAGTAAAACCACAGATGTCTCAATCTCAAATCATATATATTAGCTTCTATTCCAAATCTGCTACAGGTTTCACAGAAAAATGAAAGGATTGAATGAGAAACAAATAGCACTGTTTAAAAAAACCCCTGTGATTTTTAAAATTACTTATTTAAACTAGCCTGGAGAACTGCATAAAAGCAAATATGTTTAGTACAAATAGTGTTTACTTTAGATTAAGGTTGTTTCCCTCGGTGTCTGGCATCACTGTAACTAAAACAGTTGCTATATTAGGCTAAAGAAATTCAACTTTTTCCCCTTGACAAACTTGCAGTGCTCCATGTCAGCTGTGGATTGTTAACAAGGCAGGGATGGCATTACCAGCCTAATATTTTTGAGGGTTTTTTAATTATTATTAGTCATCAGTGAATAATTCATAGAAGCCTTAATGAATCTATTTTTTTGTTCTGCAATCAGCCTATGCTTCTTTCTGGAACATTTGTTGCTCCCCAAATTATTTGCCAAATGTAGTCTCAGCTTGTAGACCTATCAAAAGCAACTTCTTGCAAGTAGTTGATAGAATTTAAATGCGTGATAGGTTTCATCAGGCACAGAGAACTCAGGACAACTTTTTTATTCTATTAATTGCAAAACTATAACTCTAAGACATGGATTTTAGTTAGATCTCGTTCATTTAATTAATCACACGGGGATTTATTTGTGGGACTAAGGGAGTTTTAGCTTCTTTCTTCTTCCCACTTTAACAATACCTGATGCAATCATGCATCTTCCAGCAGTCAATATGGTTTAGGACTGTTATCAGCCCTGAACTGATGAAATATCCATTTTTTACAAATATATTCAAAGAAGTCCATTGTCCTTATGGAATTTCCTTTTCCTAATTTGTTAAGATATCTGCAGAAACAAAGCAAACTCTGGAAACAAATATTAAATTTATATTTGTAAATAATTTTAGGGGACAAAAGACACAGAATTCACTCAGTTGAAGTGGCTGAACCCTCTTAGATACAAATGAATCTACTCCTGCTAAAAAAAAAAAAAAAAAAAAAGTTACTTAAACAAAACATGAAAAGTTTCCTCAAAATACTACATGCAGAAACCACCTACTTTTTTTCGTAGACTCAGATCATAACAATCTGTCATGAGGCTGTTCAATATTGGATTTCCTTTGCTCACTTCTCTCCACTACAAATACTTATAAACCTTTATTATAGAGAAATTTTTTTCTAAGTGGTGTTGTTGTTGTTCAGTGGGTGCTTTTCTGGTTTTATCTTCTCCTTCTGTTGCGCTCCTGGCCAAAATACTCCCAGCTTACAGTTCCACACAAGATATCCCCCATTGATGGGTAACGCTTTGGGACATTTAAGTAATGCATGGGGTTCTGCTTTCCTCCCTATGTATTTATTCAGGTTTAGTTCATGAACATTTTGCGTGCCTGTGGCAAACAATTCAGTTTGTTATTGAAGACAACCCCTCCACAGCAAAAATTACTCCGAGGGTCTAGAACATCTTTCCCATTTATGTCAAAATTCATCAGCTAAAATAGGATGTTCCCAAGTGATGTTCCCCATGAGTTTCCTGCTGTCTGCAGAAAAAGTCTGAGGTAGGAGACACCGAGCATTTTAAATCTGAACTGAGTTTCAAACAGCCTCCACAATTTCCATTTCCTATCAGCCTTTCTCAGCCACCAAACACTTCTGTCACTGAAGTTAGGAGCAGCCAATGCCCAGGTGGCCCGTGGTTAATGTCACTGACACACTACGAGCTTGCTCCCGTTGCATAGTGCTTAACTCCACCAGTATTCCCGCTGAGGTCCATTTGCTGGGGACAAGCAGTGCAACAAATTCAGCAGTGGCAGCATTTGGCCATCAGTGGTGTGTCTGAATCTTATTGTGAAAACTGAGTAAAAGACAGAGAAGAATTTTGCTTCTCTAGAAGCAAGTGTGAGGAGCACCTAAGCTGAGTGTGCCAATACACTCTGCAATTTCTTCTTTATTCCTAGAGGCATGTGTTGGCTACAGCAGATTCCCTCTCTCTCTCCACCAGCTCACTTACAGTAGCTGCTCTGCTGTGGAAATAACCAGGACAAGGCAACTACTTTATTCTGGAGGCCTCTCATCTAAACCGTCTATGGTTATATTAACCCAACCAACTGCTTACATGAAAATCCTCTTAAAATAGAGAGGCAGAAAAGCAAGCTATCTGAGGAGCCTTATTTAATAATTTACCTTTCAAATGCGTCAGGCTGCTTTGCTTTCCTTTTCAGTACATCTCACAGAAAGCAAAAATGCATTTTTTGCCATAGCTCTTTGTCAAGGGATAGGAATGCACAAGGCTTCAGTCACAGAAAAAAAAAATCTAAGTCATGTTCTACATATTATGATTATGTCTTCATTTTTGATGCTTTGGGATCTTTTCTGGAAATCTACACAACTGCGGTTAGTTACACCATTTCTAAGAGTTACAGCTGACATTTGCTTATTCTCCAGGTTTGCAAACGAAAGAGAGAAAATCCTTGACTTTTTTCATCCTCATCACAGAGTTTTGGTGTTTAAAGCAGCTTGTCAAAAGGATGCTTCAAGACTATCTTGTGGTGCAAAAGTGGTGGTCTGTTTTCTCAGAGATGTTTCCTTTACAGTAACACCCTCCTGTCTCCCTGTGAGGGGCTAGCACAATGCTGGAGTCTGTATTTGATAGCAAGAAACTGAAACTCAGTAAGAACCCATGGGGTGTGTAACACTTGGGAAGCACATGACAATTTCAAAGCCCAGAATTACATCATAAACCCTGAGCTCTCTTTTTGCTTTCTTTTCATGGGATATACCTATCCACTTCTATCCAGAACCATGTTAAAAATATTTGGGCTAGCTGCTAGACAGCCCACTTGTACAATGGGAATAATTTGACACTGACATTAGAGCTCGGGAATTTCATGAGTGTGTTGTTAACGGGAACTTGTGTTTTCAAAAATAACCTTTATTAATATCAGACTTCATATTTTTTTGAACAGACGTGTAAATTATTCAGTTTTAGGTTGCTTCTGGAGCATAACAAAAATGATTTGTCATATGTACATGTCTGATGTAACTATTGTTTCTTCTGTACTGCCTTACAAATAGAGCATCCAGCATCACATTATTTAAAGGCTCTCTGAAACAAAAGCCACACATCCAGTTCATCTATTCCCTTCTAAAACCATGACCTTGGGTGAATGCCATTCTCACTTGTGCTTTATCTCATATGTCAGCATTTTACAGACACTTCCCTTCTGCCAACATAATCTCCTATGTGAGCCTAATCCTGCCAAATTTCAGCATTATTTAGCCTTCTAAGACATTTACTTGTATCGCTTTTTTTTTCTGACATCATTTTCAAGGGAGATTAGTTGTAATTTAAACTATATTGCAGCTTAAGCCCTTGCTGGGTAGCCTATTCTTGAGCTCAGACGCCTAGGAACAAACTGCTGAATACCTCCTTGAAACAGAAGAGTCTTATCTTCATTCAGGCATGTGCCCTTATCTGGGTATTTGACTCAGAAAGACAGATGACATAGCACAGCTGAACCTAGGATATGTCTTCTTGTAGCAAAGAGTGAGCAAGGTGTGTGATGCCAGGGCTTCCCTGAGTCAGTAGCTCAGCACTATGCTTAGGCACAATAGAGTGGGGTTTGATTTGTTTTTTTTTTTTTTTGTCAGTGTGGCACATCTTAAGGGACATTTCAACTAGAAGCATCTTTAAAGGAATCAGTAATTTTTTACACACACACAAATACACACATGCGTGCCAGTGAGCTAATACTTTGCAGAAACAGGCAGTTATTGGAGAAACCAGCATCCTACTGCTCAATATTACAACCACGTAGGGCTCAATCAGCAGATGTGGGTACCATACGCACCCAGAGGCTAGAGAGCACACTGTGCAAACACAGACCCTGAGCAGGTTTTTCCTTCTGTTGAAAGCTGGGGACGGAGCTCTGCACGAGGTCTGGATCCTCAAAGGTACTCACATCTTTTTCAGGGTGGCATCCCCCAGGTGCATCCCTGACAATCTTTGCATTCTGTGCAGCTTCAGGCAGTGCCCAAGAGTATGAGTGTAGACTTTCAGAAGCTTGGTTGTCATGACTGTGGCTGGCAAGCCGACTCCTGCCCAACTCCATTTTGCTTGTACCTAAAATCCTTATTAAAGCAAATAATTTGAGTAACGTCATCCCAGCTGCTTTGAGTGAGGGCTTGCAAAATTGGTTCTTTAAACAGTGAACAGAAAGGCTAAGCCCACGCTGCCTCTGTGCTTCTTGGAGGAGATGAGGCAGTTTGCCAATTTTGCAGCTCTCAGTAAACTTGACAGAATTGTTTAGCTGGACAAATTGAGTGAATTATCTTTTACACAGATGCTGTTGTGGCCTTTCCTTAGTTTGCTTATTCAGTCTTTTCCTGTTTTTTACACCACTCATAATTTAACTTTGATAAGCACCCATGATTTCTCACCTTCCCCCCTCCCCTTTTGCCCCCACTCAGAGGGAGCAGGAGGCAACAACAGCAAAAAATATGTGAGCTTGCCAGGGTCATGCAGTGTGGGGATGCCCACCCAGCCCTGTGGAAATCGAAGACTTTGCCTGAAAGTTAAACAGTCTTTATTCATCTTTATTGAGCATTTGCACTAAGTGCCCTTTTGAAGCCAACCAAAACAGAGCAAAGGTTGCATGCAGCCATAATAATTTTATATTTGCTGCAGAAGCATGAGGGAAAGTATATAATGCAGAGGGAAGCACAATACTAGCAAGGCAGTAATGATATTTTTTTTTAAAAACTAAGAGTTTGTTCTGTGAGAAGGTGCTTGTCTGACCTCACTATTCAAATGACACTGACGTTGGTAAGAATTTTGACACTGACTTTGAACAAGTTTTTCTCTTTTTTCTCTTCCTGCCTCCCAAAATTTTCACAAGTGCTCAGCTCTCATCCTGGAATAAATAAGCAGATAAGTACAGAGAAAGTCACATTAAATCCAGCCCAGTCCTACAAAAGTCCATGGAATGGCATCCTGTTTTCACGGAGGCTATCCTGAGTGGAGCCATGATAGAGGATCTCCTACTAGCTGGAAGAAAAATTGGAGGAAGGAGTCAGCCTGCCTGCTGACAAAGTCAGAAAAAAAAATCTGTGTACTCACAGTGATGACAGGTAACCATCCTCCTAAACTGAGGATCTTCTAAATGGCTCTCTGTGCCATTCACCATGATGCCGTAAGCAATGTTGGAGTTGTTTCCATCATCGTCAGATTAACTAAGAAGGAAAAACACAGGAGACATGACAATGGAATGGGAAAGACTTAAAAATGACAACAACTACAAAGCAGTGGCAGAAACTTCAGGTAGTTGTAGCCAGAGGCTTAGTACTCAGCTGAGTCATTTTGATGCTTCTTTACTGGCTGTAGCTCTGTCCAGGATTAATGTATCTCAAAGGTGAGAAAAAGACGGAGTACCATAAAAGGAACAGCAATGAGAAAAATGTGACTAAGTGTCAAACGCAAAATATATGGTATGAACAAGACATGTGGCAAGTGGAAATATATTAAAGGTTTTATAGCTGCTTGTTTGGGAAGATGTACACCACCACCTCAGAAAAGGAGCAATAAAAGCCATCGATCGGATCACTCACATTAACAGATAGAACAGCACTGTCACCTTCAACTAAACCCTTCCTTCCTCATTCTGGCAATGGTAACAGGTCTCATAGTGAGAGTATATTCCTGCCTACTTTAGGCACCTTTATACAGTTCCAGTGGTGGAAAGAAACTGTGACTGAATACTAGTCACTCTTTACTTTCCATTTATAGGCACCTGGAATGTCTTGTGATCTTGCTGTGGTAGCACCACTTTCAGAGAGGAGACGACCCAAATCAGAGGGGCTGTGGGCTGTGTGCCACTATCTGGCAATGTTACCAGATCTCCTAGCTGCTCTTCTGCCCAAAAGGGACCAAAGCTATAAAGTGGTTCATTGTATGCTTTCCTCAATGACACTTTGAGCATCCTCTGACAGTATCAGGGTTTCTCTGGATTTATATTGCCAGAAGAAACAAAATGGGAAAGTTTTTTTGGGAGTAACAACTGTCTCAGCCTCTTTTCTGAGGCAGTAAAGTAGCACATAGCTGTTGGTGGTGAAAATCAATTTGACTTCAAAGTGGTTGTTTGGATCTGACACCAGGCCTGCCCACAGGAGGATTTTGCAGTCCGGAGTAGAGGATGCGCTGTTGATTCACAGAAGATGAGCACTACAGCGATGTGGAATTTTTCAAATATAATACCTTGTTTAATATTCTTCATGTAGCTTCAGATATCTGAAAGTATTTGCAAATTTCTTCTGGTGGTGAAAAGTGTGGAGGACAGAAAGTAAGGAGCGTCCAGATGACTTCTTTTTTTTTTTCCTTGAAATGGCAATTCAAATAGAAAACAAGTCATTTTGAAATGTTTGAAACTGCATTTAGATAAACTGGGGGATCTAAATATAAACCAAAGTTTATTCTTAGTCCATTATTCCTAAATCATTATGCCTGAATGATTTCTTTTTCCCTAATTCTCATTTTTCAATAATGATTACGAAAGGAAAGAAAAATTGCTACAGACTGACCCAAAATAAATTCCTCTCCAAGGCTAAAGTGTGTGGTACCCTGCATCTCAGCTAGTGACTTGGCCATTTTTAAAAATGTGAGTAGCCAAAAAAGGGTCAGCTGAACATAGGTTTAAGCAATCTGGCTATCATGTTCTGGCAAGACAAAGAAGCTTCTCCCTCAGAGCAAAGGGAGCAGAGCAACGCAGACATGAATGGGAGGACAGCGATAACCTACTTCCAAAGCAGCCAAGTTGCTCAGAGGGAACAAGCCTTGTAGAAGGTCGCTGTGAAACACACAGGACAATTGCTCTGCAGCCCAGAGAACAAATAAACCAACCGTTCTTCAAAGAAATGACAATGAGCCAAGCAAGCAGAAAGAGCAACAAGAGAAATGTGAACGGTGATTTTAATAACTTTTCCCTACTGCATTTTGCATTGTTTAAGGGTTTTCACTAGCTTTAACTGTGAGGCTCAGCCACTGACCAAGGATGGACAGTTTCTGCGGTCACCATTCCCCAGCAATCGATGCCGCCAGCAGTGCTGTACTCATGGTTACTCAAGGTGACAACTGATTCAGAGGACATCCATCCACTTGCTCAGATCTGCCTGGTCTTATTTCAGTTTAATATTTAATGCAGGAGAAAAGCAGAGTGGATGTTCTGACTATGGCAACCACCATGAGAAAGGGAAAAGGGGAGAGAAAAGTAGAAGACAGTCAGTCTTTAGTTGAAGTTTTAAAAAATCAAGAATCTGACAAAAACTTTATTCTGCCAGCAGCCTTTGAAGAGGGACTGCAGTGTTGCTAAAAAGCAGGGTGCAACTGACACAGAGCAGTCTCCAGTTCCTTTATTAGACTAAAACAATTGTCCTCTTTTCTGCATGCATATGTATGGAAACAAAGCCAAAAATTTAGTGACACAGCTTTCCAAATGCTACATGTATACACTTTGGTGGGCTTTATATCCTTTTTCAGATCATTTTCTGAAAATGTTCTGGCCTCTGGCTCCAAATCAGGAATTACTTACAGCAGTAGTCCCGAGAACGGTACTACATGATTGTCAGAAAGAGCAGAGATTGCAATCTGGTTGTAGATTATCCACAAACAAACAAAAGAAAAAGGAAATACTGAATAACTTTCCTTTATTAATTTTCAGAGCTATTTCAGTAATGAGTTTGATTACATTTTCTGAAACACTTACATTTTTAAGCTAGTGTCACCTGTGCCCTAAAGACAGATAAATATCTGCTACTATAATGAAGCTTCAAATAAATGACAATTTAGAGCTGTCTGTTAAGACACGGAAGAGTAACCGTTTCTTATAAAAATAATTCCCACATGAAAACCAGCAATTACCTAACTGCACAGGAGAGAAATTACGTGCTTACCAGTTCTTTCCAAACCTGACAAAAAGAATGCAAATACAGATAACGCCTCTGGAGTTGCAGAGATCTCAAGTGGGCTCAATCTCACAACCTGAAAACTGAATTCTGTCTTTTGGGGAGGAAAAAAATATTTTTCTCTACACTGTGTGAAACGCACTATTTTCAAAGCCAATTCTCCCAGCCAATAATTCTTTATTGCTATTAGAGGAAAATTTGAATACTTGTGTTAGTATGATCTAGTCCTTCAAAAAAAAGGAGGAAAATGGACAGGAGGAACCCAGGTTGACCAGAGAAATAAAAATGTGATTATAAGACTAGATGAAAAAGTAAGAAGAAAAGGGGAAGCATGAAATTGTTATTAACTCTTAAAGTATTAGTTGACCTTTTTACATAGCAGCTGGCATAGTCAGTCTTGGCCTACAGACCACCCGTCTGCCACTCCTAGTTTTCCACCTGGGAACCAATTTTGCAATCACGTATCAATTTAGAGAGAGCACTATGAGAGAACCACTAGTTTTGCTGGTCATTTGGAAGATGTCAACAGCAGGCGGGTATGACGAGATGCTGACATGATGGAGATAAGGGCATAAGAGACACAGAAATATCAGCACAGCTGAGACATTGGTAAGACCTCACTTTGAAGACTGTACACCTCTGGTGACCTCGCCTCAAGAAAGGTGACTTTAAATCAGTTCAGACCTCTTTGAAGGGTAGTGACCACTTCTTTGATACGGCATGATGACAAGCGTGTCCTTCTACACAGATTTTGTGCATGCCAAATTAAGAAAAAGAAACAGAGCATGTGACATTTCTTCACAAATAGCTCTGAAGATAAAGCTCAAAGAAGGTTAACATACAGAGGAGAAAACGTATTTAAGTTAAAGAAAAAGGCTAGCACTAGGTAAAGGTAATCTCATGAAAAAGTTAGCACAAGATTTCTAACCACTCCAAGGAGTGAAATTCTCCAACTGTCCTTCCACACGGACAACAGCAGGAAACCTCGCTGCATGCAACCAGGGCTAAACTAGCCAGGGAAAGATGGCAGGGCTCCTACAGGCAGAAAATATATTCGAGTCTCCGGGCGTCCCCCCTGTGGGCAGGCAGCCTGAACCTTGCTGCCAGGGGGAGCCACGGGACTGTTTTCCCTCTGATGAACAAGGTGGCTGCGAGACAGGTCTTCCTCTGAGACCCTGGCGATCGACCACGGCACAGAGACACAGCGCTGAGGGTGTCCGTGCCCCGATCGGAGTGTTGAAGTCTCAGACCTAGGGTTAGCGCAGCTCCCGACTGCCCAGGATTAAACCAGAACCGAGGCAAGGACGGGACTTTCCCCAGCTCCTTGCAAACACACACACAAACGGCCATCTCTATTCTGTCCTATTTTCTCTCAGAATAAGGGCGTTCTGTCATAAAAGCAATTTTAGAACGTTTCCGTGGCTTGCTGAACATGGATGTCAGGTCCCGCATGTCGAAAAATGATTCGGTTTGAAGAAGCAGCGCATGAGAAAGGAATCGAGCGCAGTCAGCGCTGCATTTCCCACCGAGCACGCCGCGGCGGCGAGGAGCGCGGTTCCCCCAGCCGAGGGGGCGAGGGGAGCCGCCCGCCCGCAGCCCCTTCGGGGAGGGAGCAGCTGGGGATCTCTTCTCGGCGCCGGAAAACTGTTTCAGTTCTCTGGCGCTGTGATGGGACAGAGCCTCGCGACAACACCTGGGCAGAGGTTCCCGTCGGGGCTGTCCCGGGACGCTTCCCCGAAGGGAGCAAGCAGGCGGCGGGGAAAGAGCGAGCGATCCACTGAAAAGCCACTTTCCTCCCTCGGGCTGCCCGCGGGGGAGGCGGTGACTACAAGTCCCGGCTGCCCGGGGAGGAGCCGGCGCGGGGCTGCCGCTCGCCGTCCCTCCCGGTGGCAGCGCAGCGCAGCCCAGCGACCGCCCGCAGCCCCGCCGGCAGCGCCCGCCGCGGCCGACCGGCAACTTTTCCCGTCGCCGGAGCCGGGCAGGGGAGTGCACCGAGGGCTGCGGAGGAGAGCGGGGCGAGGGAGCTGGAAAAGGAAACCTTGCAGGGGGAGCCGAGCAGGGGGCTGCGGAGGGGAGCCTTGCGAGGGAGCCGGAGACGGGAGTGCGGGACAGCCCGGGGCTGCGGAGAGGACCCGGGCAGCGAAGTCCTCCGGGAGAACCGTGCAGGAGAGCGCACCGGGGGCCCGGAAAGGGCAGCCGGGCAGAGCAGCCTCGCAGGGGAGCTTCTCGCTCCGTGCGGGGCTGCCGGGCGGAGCGAGCGCCCGGGCGCAGGAGCCGTGCGGGGTCTCCTTGCCGGCGGCTGCGGGGGGCGGTGCGGGGTGCCGCCCCGGGGCCGGGCCGCTCCAGCCCCGCGGGTCGGCGAGGGGCGGGCCGGGGGCCGACCCCCCCCCTCGAGCCCCGGGGCGTGGGCGCGGCGGCGGCGGCTCCATGGGCGGCGGCGGGGTCGGCTCTGTGCGGGGGCCGCCCGCCGCGGCTGATGCCGCTGCCGGCCGCCCGCGGGGCGGCTGAGGCGGGCGGCGGGGCCGGGACCGAGGGACGCGGCGGCGGGCGGCTCCTGGCCATGTGGCGGCCGGGGGTACGCGGGCTCCTGGGCCGGGCGTGCCTGCTGCTGCTGCCGCCCTGCGCCCTGGTGCTGGCGGCGGTGCCCGGCTCCGCGTCCCACCCGCAGCCCTGCCAGATCCTGCGGCGCATCGGGCACACCGTCAGGGTGGGGGCCACCCACCTGCAGCCCCGCATCGCCGCCTGGCCCGGGGAGGCGGCAGGCGGGCGGCGGGCGGGCGGCAGCCCCGAGGGGGTGAGCGCCGCGGGGCCGCGGGGCGGGCGGCTGGGGGACGGCGGGGAGCAGCGGCCGCCCCCCTCGCCGCGGGACGCGCTGCTGCTGGCCGTGGCGAACCTCAACAGCGTGGCCGGGCTGCTGCCCTACAACCTGTCCCTGGAGGTGGTGATGGCGATCGAGGCGGGGCTGGGCGACCTGCCCCTGTTCCCCTTCTCTTCCCCCAGCGCCTCCTGGAGCAACGACCCCGTCTCCTTCCTGCAGAGCCTCTGCCACACCGTGGTGGTGCAGGGGGTCTCCGCTATCCTAGCCTTCCCGCAGAGCCGCGGGGAGATGCTGGAGCTGGACTTCATCTCGGCGGCGCTGCGCATCCCCGTGGTCAGCATTGTGCTGGGCGAGTTCCCCCGCCGGAGCCCGGTAAGGCACCGAGGGGCGCGGGGCGGCGGGCAGGTGTCCCCCCGCCCAGGGGCAGGGCGGCGCGGTGTCCCCCGCGCAGGCGGCACCCGCCCCGCAGCCCCCGGGTACCCTGCGGGGAAGGGTCGGGGTCCGGCCGACTGGGGGGTGGGCACGCCGTGGGAGCCGGGCAGCGGTCGGGATGGGGAGGGAAGTGTCCCAGCCCTGCCTGGGGAGAAGGACGTTGTCGCTGGCGCCGCCGAAATCGCTGTTCCTAGTGTTTTACTGCCCTTGCATCCTCTCCCGTTGTCAGCCCTTGCTCTGAGCCCTGGGGTGGAGCGGGACGAGCACCCTGTGGAAAGACACAGCTCGGTGGCAAAAGCTAAGTTAAGAGACTGAAGTCATATGCCACGTTAAGTTGTAGAGTTGAGAGGAGAAAGGGGCTCCAGGGCATGCACCGGTGAGAAGCTGCTTTTCTGGAGGGCCTTAGTTTGGCTTTTGGAGAAGGACGTGCATCCCAGAGCACAAGAAGATCATCGGAAAGAAAAAAAAATAGCTAGAACCAGCATTGAGGGTATTACTGGACTAAATGCTGTGCTCTATGTGTGGGCGCTGTAGGTTGTTCACCAGATGACACTTCTCAGTGAGATTGTTCACTGTAATTTTACTTTGCATTGAACTATCTAAAGCATTTGGATTGTCTTTACTTGTCGTTCGTGCATCACTGCTAGATTACATTTTTGCTAAATCTAATTGCCTAACTAAAGTAGTAGAAACTAAAGGCTGACAGCGTCTGCATTTTTGTAGCTCAAATAGAAACAAAATTTATTGGATTTTACTCTTAGGCACAAATTGTGGTAGTATCCAAGGAGAGCTAAACTTTTTATCATACAGAGCTGGCAACATAGTGTTACACACTCTGGAAAAGGGTGATAGTTCACTATTTTGCACATGCGTGTTTGATGCCAGTAATCATCTTCAGGCAAAAGAGTTGAGAGAAAATACTCTGTTCTGTGTGGCCCATGCAGGGGAAGTCGTGAGTGAAATGGCAGAAGCTGCCATTTAAGTATCCAGGAGAAATAGTTGTTTTATATAAACAGAGATAGCTCAACTTTGCTCTGAAAATGTAATCAGAAAAAAGATTGCCAACAGAATTTGCTTTTTAAAAGCAAATATAAAACCCAGCCTGGATCACTCTCTTGACTTCTGCATTTTTATTTTGTGTTAGACTGCAACAGAAAAGGTAGGAAAAGAAAGTCTGTGCTAGGCAGCTCCTAGTCTGGAATTGAAGGTGTGACTGTTGTATGCTGGTCTGAACTCACTAGTTTTCTCTGCCTCAGCAAAACCCACAAAACTCAGGTTTCTGTAGACTTATGCAGAAACTCAAGTGTAATCAGTGCCACTGACTGCCACTATTGATGTGCATTTGGTGCTAGTAGCATCGAAGTTGACTGAGTTATGTCAACCAGCCTTGCAGCTATGCTTGCATTTGTACTGGAGTCAACAGCCAAACCTCCCTGAAGACCAGACCAGGGCCTGAACCCATCATCTCCTTTCTGTGTCTGTTAAAATCAGAATTATTCTCTCTTTCATCTTAGACATGGGTCTAAGTTCATCCAAAGATGCCTGAGGACACAAGATACTTTAAAGGCATATAGCACAGGGTCAGTCATTGCTCCTTTCCACACACTTCAAAGCTCCTGCTTAACTTTCAAATTGTTCTCAGTGGGGAGCCAACTGGATCAATCTGTCCAAATCAGGACTTTGTTCTTAAGCAGACATTTAAGTGTCATTGTCTTCAGTGGCAGTGAAGCCAATGCCTGACATTGAACCTGTGCTGAATAGAGTCTGTTTTTTTTCAACTGAGCTAAAAAAAAATCACTCTTCAAAGCTCTGTAGATTAAAAAAAAAAATCTCAGCCTTACTCAAAGGCCAGCAGGTAATACGAGTGTATTAGTCTCTCAAGACTGGCTTGGAGAGCCTGACATCTTTCTGAACACTCTCTTTTCCTACCTTCATATAATAAATACCATTTTAAGGCTAACTCTGGAAGCAGTGTTCCAGCAGCCTTACCTTGCATGCTTCCTAGAGTTACAGGATTTCCAACAGCATCTTGGACCAGGGGCCCTGGAAATTTTCGCCTCAGCCACCTCTGGTATCTTATAACCTGCTGCAGGCAGAGATTTTGTGTCACTCATAGTCCCATGCCAGCACTGGCATGAAACGAACATACCATGGACCTCCCGCCTCCTCAGCTTGACACCTCCAGAGCCACACACTGGTCACTTCAACTGATTGGCAATTTTAAATGAGGCGAGTGTAAATGGCAGTGAGACAGACTTTGCTCATAGGCCCAGCACGGAGTTTTTCGGAGAAGAAAAGTCAAGAAGACTGAGATCTAACCCTGCTTCTGAACTGTGAAGTATCGGCCCCTCTGGAGTCACCCTTCCTGAGCAATCCCCCCTCCCTCCAAAAAAACACCGCAGCACACCGTGGGGGGCTGTCTGCAGTTAGCTTTCTTCCAGAACAGACAGAAGCAAACCCAAAACTTGTTTGCCCTTGAAGAGCATTTCCCAATGTCTGGCATATGAGGGGCGTGGCAAATGTGCTAACGAACTTGGCATTCACTGACTGCCATCTCAAGCTGCTTCTCCTCAGAATTTTTGTTAGGATGGTTCTAAGGTAGCAATGTCTAACAGGCTCTCATCTTCCACTTTATGCGGGGACAGGAATGTACAAGTACAACCTTTGTACCACTGCTGAATGTTAACATTATTACTTCATACAGAAGTTTATAATAAGCAGATATTCATTGTAACTGAAAAGCACATTGATCTTTGAGCAAATCTGGCAAAATACTATACTTAAAATGAAAAGGAAGATAAGGATCTGGACCCAAATACATTTCAATAATACTGTCTGTTTCCTCTGTGACATCTGATTATAACACCTTGAATATGTAACATTTGGAGGAGATCCACAGTGTCACACCTGAGGAACTACAGGCAGGTGGATACGTGGAAAGTTTTCAAAAGTTTTGTGGTTGCTTGAGCATCTTTGAAAGTCTGGTTTGCATTGAATTCTACTCTTCAGAAGTTAAAAAAAAAAAAAAGACCAGTCTTCCCCCATGACAATTAACAATCACAAGACAACAACCATATACAAACAACCATACACAAAGTGAGATGCAGCATTTGTTCTCTCACAGGCACAGCTTCTGCTGAAGGTTCAGGATTGTGTGTGGCAAAATGCATATGTGGCTTCAAGTGATGCTACACAGAGCAAAACATGACATGCTTTTTCATTTTCATTTGTATATGTGATTTAATAACTAACATACACTGACAGTAAATCCAGACGCTGTTGTGACCTGAAAAAAGCTATTTACTTTTTGAAGTTTACTGTCACTCCAGTAAATTTTCACACTCTCGGTAAGCAAAAGTAACAATTTAACACTGTCATTCGATGAGCAAAAAAACGCTGGATTTCTTTACTACTGACATGAATGCAAATTGCACTGAAGCTTTGACAGATCATTATTTTGGAGGCAGCAGCTCACGAGCACTGATGTCATTGAGGCAAGGCTTGTCATGTTACGTATGTTTGTATGAAGAAACACACTTTATTTTTTCATTCCAAGACTGCCAGTGTTGTTAATAATTTTCCCAGGGGTCAAACGGGGAACAAATCCAGGGAACATGAACCATAAATAAAGACAGTGATATCACTTCTAGTACTACAGTTCAGAGCTGAGAGTTTGGGAAGAATAGCCCATAATATCCATTTTATAGCTGATACTATCAGAAACACAGGGGAGATTATGTTTGCAGCAGCATTCTCTGAACTTCAGAACTTAGGGAGTATTTTCAGTAGACTTCAGATAAATCAGTAGCTCTAATGTCTTTTAGCATGAAAAGGAATCTTCTCAGAGCAACGAAACAGAATAAAGTAAATCTGAATCATCAGTCCCTGCATAGCCAGTCCGTGCTTTATCTGTTTTTCTGAGGAACTGGAATTGCAGCTCTGCTGATTACCACTGTGACTTCAGAGAGGGTCAGAAGAATAAATAAATCAAGTCAGAGTTTTAGGTTAAACAGTGAATTTCCTGGTGAAGAAGGAAGCTCAGCCTCAGAACAGATGCTGTGAAAGAAACTGACCATTAATATTTAATTTTTGGTTTGTTTTTAAAGGAATTGACTTTCCTTTTGAAAACAGGTTTATAGTTTCTACATATCAAACCGCCCTGGGTGGGGAATTACACATCTTTTGCTTTTGAGATAGCCAGGAGTACCACTGTGTGTATGGTATCTCCAGAAGTCATGCTGATTTGCAAGACACTGGCTATGCAGAGCATCAGAGAGGGCAGGCAGAAATTACAGCAAGGGAATGAAGATGTGGAAAAGCTTCTGTCCAACTAAATGCACAAAGGCACCTTTTTCCACCTTCAAGCCAAAATTGCGTTTTTGCAGAAAAGTAGTTTTGATTAGGAAAAAAAAAAAAAGCAGGAGAGGAGAGGAGAGGAGAGGAGAAGAAAGGAAAGGGAAAGGGAAAGGGAAAGGGAAAGGGAAAGGGAAAGGGAAGGAAAGGGAAAGGGAAAGGGAAAGGGAAGGAAAGGGAAGGAAAGGAAAGGAAAGGGAAGGGAAGGGAAGGGAAGGGAAGGGAAGGGAAGGGAAGGGAAGGGAAGGGAAGGGAAGGGAAGGGAAGGAGAGGGAAGGGAAGGGAAGGAGAGGAGAGGAGAGGAGAGGAGAGGAGAGGAGAGGAGAGGAGAGGAGAGGAGAGGAGATGAAAGGAGAGGAGAGGAGATGAAAGGAAAGGAAAGGAAAGGAAAGGAAAGGAAAAAAAGAAAAGAAGAAAAGAAGAAAAGAAATCTATTTTTCTAAAAGAAACTGCAAAACGTGCTTAGGTGCAGACTCTGGTAGTTCAGACTATCATTGCTAATCTGACCCGGTCCAAACGTTGAAGTTTGTACTAGTTATTGTATGGATAAGGAACATCTGTTCAGTCTCTCCCTGTAATCACTAACCCTCCTCACCTCAGACTGCATACATAGTATGGCCCATACCTTTTGTGCACTTCAAGAGGGTTTGTGAGAGGTGTCTTGAGGGAAAAAAAGGTTGAAAATTGAAAGGACGTGCAACCCAATGTTCAGCTGCTTCTCTTTCAGCCGAAAGTCTCTGTGCAGTTTTGCTCATAGTGAGCTTTTGAAACTTGTACAATTTTAGGCCACAGATCTGCTATAAAGTGAGAGTCCTTTTACATTGCCAGCTAATGTAAAAAAGCTTTGTGCAACTGACAGTTTTGCTCGGTAGCCAGGTATCCTGTAGCGTCATTAATTCTTTCAAACACCTATTTTAGAGGCATAACCAATTTTTTTTTGTTGGCAATGTTGTTGTCCTAGCATCATCTGAGAGGTCTCCTCATTGTAATAGTCCTCTGTTAAAAATCAGTATGCAATATTTGCTAACTGATCCAATCTCCTGCCTCTCACACGCTTTCCCCCAATATCACACCTTTTCCTCACGTTGTTACTTCAAGAATGGTTTTACCTGTGCTCCTCTGCTATGTCAGCTATAAGAGTAGCACAGTTTTCATAGTTCACTGTGTCATCAGCTGAAGCCAATCTGGCTGTTACCTTCAAGTTATAAATGAAGTGTGTTGAAGGGAAAGGAGTCCTTGTTTATATTCTTATCCATGGTCGGAAAGCCCTCAATTTTTGTGAAGTGGTGTTGGCATAACATTTGAGAGTTGTACTGGCACCTTCTGTATTTTGCATTTTGTTCACCTTGTTTGATACTAGGGTCTGTTTGCTCTCTGTGTTGCACCCTTGATAATACAAGAAGTCATCCTTGTCTCCTAAACTCTGAGAGTCATAATAAGCACCACTAAAGGCATCCAGTCATGTAAAACAGAACATTGCAGCCTACCAGCCCATGGAGACTTCTTTAAGGATAGCTCCTCTGTCAATAAACTTTGCATACTCAGAAGCATGGGAAGTGAAAATTAAAAAAAAAAAAACAAAAAAAAACAAAAAAAAACTAGCCTCTTTATTCCAGTCACAGTGTTCAGGAGGATTCAAGTGGTGAGAGTATTTTTATTTTCATTTTTCTCCCCTGGATCCTTAATTTTGACATCCCATTGAAACAGAATAAACCAGAACTCTGCTGGTGAACTTTTCCAGGTAGCATCTTTCAATACCAACTCCAACCCCTCTCCTTTGGAAGAAAGCCCCTCAGAAACCCGTTGAATTTGCTGACCTGACATTTGGCTTTTGAAATTAAGGGGCCTTAGCATGATATATGGTAGATGTATATGACACTTCAAGGTATGAGAAAGTATTCTTTTCCCAGGTGTTTTGTTGCTTATGGAGGAGCAAAATTTTGAGGTGAAAAAGTATTTTCAGGCATATTAGTTCAAGACTTGGATGTTGTTTGTAGTACTATAAAAGCAAAATCTTACAGCAGGCTTCTTTCTTAAACTCCCCTGAGTTTCTTCAACATTTAGCTCAGGTAGCACAAAGGTGTTCTTATCTTACAGTATTTGTAATTTGTAATATAAGTTGTGAGGCTTGGTTTGCACAGCCACCATTCACAGCATTATTCACCATCCATGATCTTCCATATATTTTTATTTTTCTGGCAATTATTATTTAATGAATTGTTGGACAAGCCACAGTTTGAATGTCTGCTTATTTCAAAGTTAGGGAGATGCAAATACTATGGGCTTTGAAACTGGATAGCACAGCTTTATTTGAAATACATACACTAGACATCCTTCATTTGAGCGGCTCCAAGTCAACAGTGAACAATCTATGTTAAATACAGCAGAGGGTTATTACCCAGATTTAATATGTGCACTGAGTCTGTAATTATATAAGGTATCTGACTCTGGGAATCAATCCTTAGATAAAATTATGCCAATGATCACTTTGTTCTTGAAGTACATCCAGTTCTGTCAAGTTTTATCATGTCACTTAGTCAAATTTATAAATTCTGTTGTATTTTCAGTTCTATCAATTCCATTTGAAAAGGGTGGTGAAGAGTTAAGATTTGGGAAAGAGGTGGAGGCAAGGTGGTTCTTATAGTTAAATACTGTACCAATAGACATTTCGTGTGTAAATGGAAAACAAATACCTATATTGAATTGATATGAAAACTCAAAAGCAAAAATACCTGCTTTGTAGTTTGATGTGCACTTGTTCATTAATCTCCTCCCTCACTGTACTCATGATATCATGCTAGATTCTGGAGAAAATATCTGACCTGGCTAGTAACAAGATTTTCTCAATCCTCATCCTGTAATGCTTCTCTGATGCAGAAAAAGCTGAGTTGACATTGAATTCAGTACCATTTATGATGGGTTTTTTGTGCTTTTTGCTATTCTGATTGTTCACAAAACAACATCTTCCTTGCTGGACAGCCGAGAAAAGGTCTTTCATAAAACACTGCACAAAATCATGTTGATAATGAGTGATTGAAGTATGACACTGCAAAATCATCGATTATTACTTTACTGAATGATACACTTTACCAGAAGAAACACCAAAGAATACCTATCTCTATTCACTAAGTTAAAATTACAATTTGGCCAAAAAGTACAGATTTAAAGACAAATTGCTTATGGTGCCAAACAGATCACTAACAAAGAAAACATTCTCTAGAAATGTAAGTTGAGGTGTTCAGTATAACTTCACCTAAGAATTTTTTCCCAAAAAGTCAGAGGAAGTACCTCATCTTCCCACTAAAATGGAAGCAGAGTTACGAAAATTAGAAAACAGCTGAGGATCTTGTACTATATGATATTCGATTCAATGCTCACAATTAACTTCAATGACTACTTTTAAGTGTTCTAATCTGTGGTATACTTAATGAGTTATTTACTATTTAAACCTATGAAATATTGAAAACTCACCATATCAGAACTTCAGGCTATGTTGGATTACAGTTTTAAGCCATCAAGTAAAATGTTTATCTCATGCATTGTATTCTTTTACTCTGTGAATTTCCATGTAATTTTTTAATGTGAAAGAAATCCAGGCATAGCATGTCTAGAATTTATATATTTATTGTAATTAGCAGAAAACTGGAAAAAGCACAGTTTCTTTTAAACATCTAGATTGCCTTTCAAAGAAGAATCAGGCTATAAATCCATGTTTCTGTAGATCTTAGTGAAGGGCCTTTAAAGAGGAGAAGGATAATCTTTGCAGTTTTATTGAACAAGGGAATACATGGAGTCTCACTGCAATACCAATCACTATGCATTGCATAGTTTATTATGAATAGCCGAAAGGATCCAGAGAAAAGACTGGGCAGAAAACAAGAGAAGGGAGCAAGAAAGGTAGAAACATAAATATCAGTGACACAGGCAGAGAGAAGGAAAAAATAAAGTGAATTGAGGAAAAAAAAGAAAAACAAAAAAAAGGAACACATGCCCTTCTATGTCTCTGTTTGTGATTCCAGAAGCATAAAAACAAGGAAACTGAATTTTATATGAAAGCACTGTACAGAGAGCTGGGATCATCTAGTGCAGAGCAAAACAGCTTGCCCAAGTCAGGGTTGAATTAGCAGAGCTCTCTTGATCCCTGGCTAAGGGTGGTTATTTCCAATGAGTTATGCTTCCCCAAAAAATAGTGCGGACCTCCCAGAGAGCTGCTAAACCACCATCTGGGAAGCAGTGAAAGGAGCAGGGATTGGATCAAAGGTAGATCTAGTGGAGGGTGTTCTTGCAAAGGGTGTGAGGCCTCGGTGTGGGTGGGTGTAATTAGTGGAAGCCTTTTTTCCTCCTTGGTGCTGCGAATTACAGGAAGAGAGACACACTGGGACATCTCAGAACACAGTCCCACCTGATGCTCTGGCAGCTAGAGTCACACGTCTTCTGGTCAGCATTTCAGACTGCCAGGAGACAGACCAAGGTCACTTTCATACATGCAACATCATGCCAGTAGGTACCCAAAAGGGATTTCCTAATACATGGGAGGAAGTTCAGGCACAGTGGCTTCAGGATTGCGGCTTTAGACATCAGTGACTGTTCTTTACTTCTGGTGTGGCCTTGAAGGTCTCCACATTTTCCCAGACACCCTGTCAATCAGCCAGATTGGTTCTCACCAGCATGGGGAGAGGATGTGCAGATGGTGGAAGTAACAGCAGAACTGGGAGAGAGATTTAAGCTTGAGTAGGCAGCAATGATAGATGATTCATTTGTTAAGGGACTCACACTCAAGCAAAGCCATTTGTGCAAGGGACTCCTCATCAGTGTGACTAAGAAGTTCACAATCTGGCCCCAAGTGCTTCCAGCTGTCACATCAAGCTACTAGCATTACTCTTGGTAATTGTGGACAACTACATGAAGGACTGAGAAGGCACCTGACGGTGTGGCATGCCACAAGTGACGATAAACCACAGTAATTGTTACGTGCCACCTTTTCAGGGCATTGTAACCAAATGTTTATGTGCAGCTGTCCTTGGGACTTGTCTTTGGCTGTAGATGGGGTTTCAGAACACGTCTCTTTTCAGGCTTGATGTTCACCACTCAGTCCTGAGCTTACTTTCCCCACAGCATAATACCATACAGCCATTCACGAGCGTCTTGCATCGCTGCAGCATACACGTGCCCTGTTGGTATAGGCAGAGTGCATGTGTGTACCACTGCCGTGCAAAGCAGCCATCCCAATCTCTGCGAGGTACGTGGGACTGTTATCAGCAAGTTGAGAGATGATGCTGGACCTGTTGGGTGGGCCCTGCTGCATGAAGCCTCCCTTACAATGCACCGCACCCTTGCAGGAGGGGTGAGCTGGGAGTGCCCTCAGGAGCTGACTGGAAGGTTTCCAGCTGACACCGGTTTGAAAAGGTCTGGTGTGCAGTGTGCTGGTTCATTAACTTTTATCTGAAATTTTTCAGTCACCTGAATCTGCATGGCTGCAGGCAGCAGATGGGGAGGTGGAGAAGGAGAAGGAGTGAACGTGAACACAGGTGCACCCTCAGCTGCCACTAGAGCATAGTAAACAGGGAAATTACTGTGATCATTTGATTGTTATTATTATATAGAAGAAATCAAATGTTAGGGAATTCAGAAGCAGGCACCATTTTTTCCTTTTCTTGCTACACTATTTTTATTACTTTTTCTTCACCAGCTTTCAGCTGTGATGAGAGTTTCCAAAGCCTGTTTTACAATGTGGAAACCATTTGAAATGCATTATAAAAATCTATGAATATGCTGCACAGGCATATTTTAAACATCTTAGTATTTCCCTAAAGGCATGCTATTCCACTTCCAGCTTTTTTAAGACTGTGAAGGAGATGATTACCCATGCTGTTTGTAAGATGTTTCACAAGGCTTCCTAACTTAAGACAGAGTTAAAAGACAAGACAGATCTTCAGGCATAAACTGAGATTTGTAAAGTTAAGTTTTGCATTTGTTGCAAGGAAAGAACTATTAGACATAGCAATTAATAGCCCAGAAGAGCAGCTGTATGATGCACCTAGCCCTCTCAATGATGCTACTGGTAAAGCAGTTACATTATACTCATTTTAATAGTGTACTCACTCAAACCGGCTTAAAAATAACTTTTTTAAAATTTTTTTTGCAAGTTAGATGAAAAGTCAGTATTATGAGTTCACAGTTTGATAATTTTCCGGTGCTATTTTAGATGGAAGCATAATTAGTTTTCATTTTCTCAGCATGTAAGGCTCACTCGTATATATATCAGTTAAACAGCTATAGAGCTCCACGTAGACAAATACATACCCAATAACAGCCTTGAGACAAATGTAGGTAAACAGTTACAGCAAAAAGCATTTATTATTTTTTGTTTAAGCTTTGAGACGTGAAAACTTCAGACATCATTGCACAATGTGGCACTTGCCAAACAGGAGGTTGCAGGAGCTTATTCTTTTTTCCAGAGTACAAGATCAAACAATGCTTTGGGGGAAGGCTCTGCTCTTCTGCCATCTCTTTCCCCGCTCCTCCAGCAAGCACCGGTAACATTTAGTAATGTTCCCTTGCCCCAGGACGGCAGAAGGAGCTGGTGTGGTGCTGTGTGATCTGCACATCCCCTCGTGGTTGCCAGTTCTGCAAAACCAGTTTTACTGCCTGACAAATGATCTGCCGCTGTTCCCGGCTTCCTTCCGACCAGACAGAGGGGCAGCTCGTGCCAGACTCCCACTGGCATCTATAAAATTGTCTACTGCAGAGCTAATGGGGGGAAAATGATAAAACGTGGCATCAGTATTTGTTCCTCAGAGGTTTGGGGGAGAAAAACACCGATTAATCAGATCTTTAAAAGCTCACATCACAATGTATCAGTATAGAAATGGGCTGGATAGGCTGGTACAGTTAACAATACTCTTGTGACCTCTGATGAGGGATCTTAAATCAGCAGTCAACACAGGGGAGCCAAAATTATGATTATTCAGTCACCCTTGTGATCATCTTTTTATACACATGAATTATTTACATAGTACAGGGTACTTACACACTTCTTAATTAAAACCTGCTCTTTTCACTCAGTTATACCCCTAAGATCTCTTTAGAGCACATAATCCTAACGGCATTTATTTCACACTCATTATGTCATAGTTTGTTTAATAATATCTTTCATTTTGTAAATAGAAAATCCTTCAGTGTGGAATGCTTGTGGGAAAGGATTCCTTCACACTGAGAATTTCTCTTGAGAGAGAGAGATGGGTGATTGATTTGTTTTGAATGTCGAAGCCCAGAATTCGCAGGAACCCACAAAATTTTTTCAGCTACACCATTTTCTACTTACTCTTCCATTTTCAGTGTGGAATGTTCATTTCACCCTTTCTTAATCTTACCCATTGGTCTTCGTTCTGAGGTCCTGTCTTCCACTGTAGGATAATACAGATCCTAAATCAACAGAGTCTTGACTCCAGAAAAAGACAGCAAAGCTCTATTGTGATACAAATGTTCAGCAACATAAATTGCTCATCACTCACTGTTCATCACAGTCTCTGAAGAGCACCAAAAATAAGACACTTATTTATAAATAGCTCAGCCTCCTGGATTCCAGTGAAACTCAATTTTGGATCTTCCCACCATTTTGACAGTGCATATAAATATGTAATATGTAGCTGTGTGAAAGTTAGCTGTGCTGCGATGTCCTCCTTGGGCATTCACAAACCTTACAGTTTTACAGCAAAAGAATAAATTGCAAATTGAGACCTGTGGTGGGATGTAGCGTACCACATGATTAGCATAAGAAAGATGCTTTGCTTGAGGGAGAATGGGAGCTCCTTGCCCAGATCATACTGCTCTTATATTCCTCCCCAGAAGGATACTTTAAGAGGAAAAAGTGAGAATTCGCAGTGAATAACATACCTGCTAATCACAGACATTTTTTTCTGCCTGAAAACCACCTGAAATTTCTGGAACAAGCACGAATAATATAGGCATTAGGGATAACTGCATCCCAGAGCCTTCCAAAAAAATGTATGAAAGTGTTTCCTTTTACTTCACTGGCTTTGAATAGGGACCAGCTTCAGATGTGCTTTTGTTTACTTGGCACATGATTTTTTTTTCTCTTCCAATCTGATAAACACAGGAATTGGAGATATACATGGAAGCTGCAAATACTGTGAGTGTTCAGTGTTGCTATTCATTTTCTATGAGCATTTGTCCTAGTGTAATTTGATTACTAGAATGTTCCCGAAAAGCAAATGTTGAGAAGAACAAGAACAGCTGAAGCGAATCATTTCATCCATGTATCTATGTGTTGTTTCTGATGCAATTGCCATTATTAAAAAAACCAAACCAATATATTCAGACTTCCTGTTCATTTAAGTGTGGCATGGCTTTGCTTAGGATGAGGAAGTAGTACAACAGGATCTGTGGCTTGTTGCTGAGATATTAAAACTATATTTATAAGTGAACGTGACACTTCTATTAACTGTAACTTTTAATTTTCCCTGACTTTGCCGTATTTTCACCAGAGAGTTCTCTTCTCTTGAAAATCTACAGAAAGCTATTCACTCACTAAGACCAAGGATAATTCAGACAATTCATCTTTTTTGTGGATCCATATTATGCCAGCACTATGAGAGAAAATGCATGTCTTCCGAGAGTCATACAAAATTATTGCAATCTTATTAGATAATAATAAGCAGCAAAATGGCTCATTATTGTCAGTAAGAGGGGGAGAAATTACTATGCAGTTTGACCATTGAGCAGGTGACTCAAATGGGAAATTTGGTCATGTCCAACACAGTTAAAAACACATGAGAAAATACACTGGGCTGAATACTGGAATAGGTACTGGTCTACCAGTCCAGTCACGGAGAAGTCCAGCTGAATTTATTTGCTTTAGCAGTTTCCTCTGGAAGATTAAAAGTTGTCCAAGGCTGTCTAAAGTAGCAGTAACCCATTTCCTGTCTGTAAACAAAGTGCTGAGTCTGCGTGTGCATTTGACCACTGCCCAACGTAATGATGATGTGATCACCACTGGAGCGATTGTGTGGTGCCATGACATCCACCCTTCTTAAGAGTATTAGTGGTGAGAGGAAGAAACAAACAACCTAGAGAGCAAGTTCCCCGATGTGCACAAAACTAGTTTTTGCAGAGGACTTCATCTGACCTGAGCAGTGCTTCCAGTTGCACAGTGTGGGCCAGGAGACCAGCACTGACCTCCTGGCGGGGGAAGGGAATTAGACTAGACTAGACTAGACTAGACTAGACTAGACTGACTAGATGAATAGTTTGGATTAGAAGAGACCTTCAAAGCTCATCTAGTCCAACCCCCTGCCATGAGCAGGGACATCTTCACCCAGCTCAGGTTGCTCAGAGCCCCGTCCAGCCTGGCCTGGGATGTCTCCAGGGATGGGGCGTTCACCACCTCTCTGGCCAACCTGGGCCAGTGTTTCACCACTCTCATTGTAAAAAAAATACCTCCTCATGTCTGGCCTGAATCTCCCCTCCTTTAGTTTACAACCATCACTCCTTGTCCTGTTACAACAGGCCCTTCTGAAAAGTCTGTCTCCATCTTTCTTATCAACCCCTTTTAAGTACAGAAATGCTGCAATAAGGTCTCCCTGGAGCCTTCTCTTCTCCAGGCTGAACAACTCCAACTCTCTCAGCCTGTCCTCACAGCAGAGCTGCTCCAGCCCTCTGATCATCTTGGTGGCCTCCTCTGGAACTTCTCCAACAGGTCCATGTCTGTCCTGTGCTGAGGGCTCCAGAACTGGATGCAGGACTGAGGTCAATCCCTTTGCCTTCACTGTGAGCTTAGAGGGCGTTGCTCCAGCAGCCTTCTCACCTCTCTGCCTGATCCCCGCCACCCCCAGTTTAACAGTCCACATTTGTGTCAATCAATATGCTCAAGCATGTGTAAAATGTTCAGTGATCTTAAGAGTAATCTCCAAACAAATGTTGGTTACCTTTCAGAAAAGAAAAGCAAAACTTTCACAGAAGATCCTGCTTTCTGTGAGTGTCTCTCTCCCTCCCTTTTATTCATACAGCTGGCTGGCTGTTTCACTCTGATTTTGAAGAATACATCCTGGAGTACCACCAAGGGTTTTCTGCAGGGAATTTTACAGAATATTTCACTTCCCCTGCTCAGATGGAGCAGTGCAGCCTCTGTGTCAATGCAAAATATCAAAGCAATATTACGGCAAAATTCAGGGCTTATGGTTTTGCATCTTCCCTTGTCCTTATGGGGGACTTCAACTTGCCAGATGTCAACTGGGAATATCACACAGCTGGCACCAACAGGTCCAGAAGATTCCTAAAGCATCTAGGTGATAACTTCTTGGTGCAGGTACTAAGGGAACTGACCAGGAGAGATGCCTTCCTAGATTTGATTCTCACTTACAGGGTCTCGTGGGAGAAGTGGCAACTGGTGGCATACTTGGTCACAGCGACCACAAAGCAGTCAAGTTCAAAATCTTTGCTGACAGGAGGAAAACTGCCAACAAGACCTTAACATTAGATATGAGGAGAGCAGACTTCAGGCGGTTCAGAGAATTAGTTAGTAAGATTCCCTGGGAAGAAGCTTTTCAAGGTGTTGGGGTCCATCAGCATTGGTTGTTTTTTAAGTACCACCTACTAAAAGCACAGGACCAGGCAATTCCAAAATGCCGAAAATCTAGCAGGCAAGGCAAAAAGCCAAGGTCAGGCAACATGGGAGGACTACAGAGATGCTGCTCGCCTCTACAGGGAGGAAATTCATGCCGCCAAAGCTCAATTATAATTGAAGCTGGCCAGTACTGTGAAGGACAATAAAAAAGGCTTTTTAAAATATATTTATGGCAAAAGGCAAACTAGAAATAACATTGGCCCATTACTTGATGAACATGGTCACTTTATTAACAGGGACATAGACAAAGCTGAGACATTTAATGCTTTCTTACCTCTGTCTTCAATACCGATGATGGACTTGGGGCCCCCCATAACCCTGAGCTAGAAAACCATGGCTGTGAGAATGATAAACTTCTAATGAATCTGGAACTTGTATGAGATTTGCTACTCCAGCTAGATTCCTACAAGTTGATGGGGCTGATGGGATCCATCCAAGGGTGCATAAAGAACTGATTGATGTCATAGCGAGACCTCTCTCCGTGATTTTTCAACACTCTTGGGAATTTGGAGAGGTCGCAGATGACTGGAAGCTGGCAAACGTTGTCCCAATCTACAAGAAGGCCAACAGGGCTGACCCTGGCAACTACAGGCCTGTCAGCCTTCCTTCTGTGACTGGCAAAATCATGGAGAAGATTGTTCTGGGAGTTACTGAAAAACACCTGAATGACAACGCAGTCATTGGTCCCAGCCAGCACGGGTTCATGAGGGGAAAGTCTTGCCTGACCAACTAATTTCTTTCTACAACAACGTTACCCACCTAGTTGACCAAAGGAAGCCTGTCAATGTGATCTTCTTGGATTTCAGCAAAGCCTTTGATACTGTCTCTCACAGTCTCCTCCTGGACAAGGTGTCTAGCACACAGCTGGGTAAACACACCATGCAGTGGGTGAGCAACTGGCTGACTGGCCGGCCTCAAAGGGTTCTAGTAAATGAGGTCACGTTGGTCTGGCTACCAGTCACTAGCGGATTCCGCAGGGATCCATCTTAGTGCCAGCGCTCTTCAATGTCTTTAAAAATGACTTGGAAACAGGACTTGAGGGATTGCTTAGCAAGTTTGCTGATGACACAGAACTCAGGGGAGGTGTTGACACTCTCGAGGGCAGAGGCCCTGCAGAGGGATCTGGACAAATTGGAGACCTGGGCAATCACCAACCACATGAAGTTCAACAAGGGCAAGTGCCGGATTTTGCACCTGGGACACAGCAACCCTGGCTGTACAGACAGACTGGGGAATGAGATGCTGGAGAGCAGCTCTGCAGGGAGGGACCTGGGGGTTCTGGTCGGTGGCAAGTTGAACATGAGCCAACAGTGTCCCTGGCAGCCAAGAGGGCAACCGTGTCCTGGGTGCACCCAGCACAGCATGGCCAGCCAGGCAGGGAGGGGATTGTCCCGCTCTGCTCTGCACTGGGGCGGCCTCACCTGGAGCACTGTGTGCAGGGCTGGGGACACAGGGTAAAAAGATAGAAAGCTACTGGAGAGTGTCCAGAAGAGGCTATGAAGTTGGTGAAGGGTTTGGAGAGGAAGCCGTATGAGAAGCAGCTAAAGTCAATTGGTTTGTTCAGCCTGGAGAAGAGGAGACTGAGGGGAGACCTCATGGTGGCTACAGCTTCCTCACAAGGGGAGGAGGAGGGGCAAGTACCAAATTCTTCTCTTTAGCAACCAATGACAGAACCCGAGGGAATGGCAGGAAGATGTGCCAGGGGAGGTTCAGGTTGGATGTTAGGAAAAGTTCTTCCACCCAGAGGATGCTGGAGCACTGGAACAAGCTCCCCAGGGAGGTGTCACGGCCCCAAGCCTGACAGTGTTCAAGAAGAGACTGGACAATGTCCTCAGACACACGGTGTGACCTGTGGGGTTGTCCTGTGCAGGGACAGGAGTTGGACTCAATGGTCCTTGTGGGTCCCTTCCAACTCAAGACATTCTGTGATTCTGTTCTATGATTCTACCTCGATTAGTTCCACCTGGCGCTGGTGTGTGGTGCGGGTGCCATGAAGCAGAGTCCGGGCCTCATCAAGATGTGCCTTCAGCTGGAGACTCTCATTATACAACACAGAAAATTGGGACTGCATGCAGCGATATTCTGGGGTCTCCTTCACAGCCTCTTCCACTGCTCGTCGCATGGTGTGAACTGTGGGGTTGCCCTATGCAGGGACAGGAGTTGGACGCTATGATCCTTATGTGCCC
Source organism: Caloenas nicobarica (assembly GCF_036013445.1). NCBI lineage: Eukaryota > Metazoa > Chordata > Aves > Columbiformes > Columbidae > Caloenas > Caloenas nicobarica. The sequence goes on along the minus strand of NC_088284.1, from coordinate 75,250,855 downwards.
CTTCCATCCCAGGACATTCTATGATTCTTAGTTCCATCCCAGGTCACTGAAATGTCTAGAAGTGTAATTTATCTTTTGGAAAACTGACCAAGACTTGTATTCAAGTGCTAGCATCATGTAAACAGAGAAAACTGAAATGAGGGGGGAAAAAAAAAAACAACAACAAAACAAAACAGTCCCATTTCTTTCACATTTCTATTTCAGGGACGATGTATTTTTTGTGATATTTTTTGTTATATATTCTCTCTCCCTGGAGCAGTACCATTTCCTGCAGAGAGAGACAGCAGCTTTGATTGTATATTCTTGCCAAACTCAAAGGAGCGGTGGTCTGTCATCCCTTTCTTTCAGGTTGTCTGGGGGAATTACATACTCCTCTGCAACACTTCCCCTTGTTCTGAGAGTTAAAAAGAAACATGGTGCCAAAAATAGTTGATGTGGATTCCTCATCCCCAGGCTTGGTTCACCAGACTCTGCAGAGTCATTGCGGATTATTTGCATGGAGATGGAGAGACGCAAACATCTTGCTGAGATTAGTGAGACATGATGCTTTCGTATTTTATCACAAGCGCTTACACATGTTAAACTCCCAGGGTGTGCTTGATTTTCACTGGTTCTTACCCTCTCCTTCAGGAGGATACAATCACCCACTCAAGAAGCAGAAATAGTGCATGACTAACTATGTCATGGAACAAATGATTAACACTAAGTAGTTTGTGCTAGCTGTTTGCAAACAAGCCACGTGCCGACAATTATGCCGAATCAATTTTGTGAATACCTAACTCAATGCATTTTGCATAAATCAAGACTGGCTCCTGGATCCTTAAATTCATAACGTCTGTCTTGTTTGTTAAATTCATAAATGTCATTAATTCTTCTAGTCCACAGAACTGGCAGTGCTAGACTTGACCGTGATATTAGCCCGTAATGCTGGACTGGTGAAGGCTGTAAGAAGGCTGGTGGCTCTGATGAATGAGGTGCCATTCAAAACAAATTACAGCTGCTGTGCTTTAAGAGTTTATAAGCCACAAAGTGCAGAGGAGGGCAGTCATACACAGGCAGATCCATTAATACATCTGATGCTTTCGGATTTGCAGCTACACTAATAAAGATGCTATTTGCCCCGGCTGCACCCAGCCTACCCACAGAGAGCTCGGTCGGCCTGCCCAAAAGTGCTCAAAATGCTTGTAGAGTTCATTATCAGGAGCTGAGGGCTTCTTTGTCAGCTGGGATCACTCATCAGCTGCCTGCTGGCGTTGTGGTTAAAGAGCTGACCTAGAGAGCGCATAGCATCCATAGGAGTCAACGCGTGGGCTTGGACAGGAAGAGCGGAGCTGCGAAGAGGAAAATGCCTCCTATGTATGTGGGAAGCTGGAAGCAAGAGTTTATTGATTTATTTTGTTCAGAGTATTTGAGAGCCTTTCGACTCGCAGAAGTGTGCAGCCCTACCAGATCCTAAAGCACAAAGCTCTTAAAAATTAAATAGCCAACATACTTGGGTAATTGTTGCTTTGCAATGAGGGTAGTGACTTTCAGCTGTCACAGAGTTACACAAATGCCACATAACTTTAACAAGGAGATACATTATTTTATAAGAGAGGAATACTGAGATAGTGGAAATTTAGAAGAATTGCAGCAGAAAAGGTAGAACCAGTGTTGCAAAGAAAACAGATTTGTAAAGGTCTTTCCCCACATTTCCATGCTGCGAAGCATTCTTCCTATCAATAACATCCAGCCTGTTAAATTGTTGCTGTTAGTTTCATTACTTTCTTGTAAAAGAAGCCTACTCCTATTAACCTGCTACAACGGGGTTTTTTTTCCTTTCCCCCTTGAGAAATGTAAAGTAGCAGTATAAATAAGTTTTTGCATAAATAGGTGAGATGAAGAACTTCATTTACAATGACGTAAATTTGGTATTTAATTCCATCACAACAGTTTCTCCAGCTATTCCTCACTAGTTTTTTCTACAAGGCAGAAAAGTATGTTAAACTACCCCACCACCAAAGGCTTTGCTTAGAGGAGCAATATGCTGAGGATTTTTTTGTCCATGTGCTATTGAGTTTCTCATTAACATGGTAAGATATTGTATTCCTTTGATGCAGTACAGGTTTCCAAATTTTTTATCTATGCTATGTGGCTTCTGCAGCTCTCCAGCCCCACCAGCAGCTGCGGTGCTGTGCATCGAGCACTGGCAGCTCAACAAAAAGCGAGGGAAAACTGCACAGCAAAAAGCTCTCTCGATGCTACACCCGCAGCAGTCGTCAGGGTCCATTGCCACCAGGAGTGATTTGTCCGTGTGGTGCTTTTACGCAATTGCAGCAGGGAAGGGATCTACAGGCGAAGTCTGATGAGCCGCTCCTGACAGCGTGATGGTGGGACCGACCGCACTGGCCACGGGCAGAGCTGAAGGAAAAGAGGATTACATTTGTTCAGCCAGTGCCAGTGTCTTGTGATTAGCGCGAGCTTCTGCCTTGTGATGGTGTCAGACAGCAACACGAATCTTCAGGACAGCCAGATGGTCCTGTCAAGCATGGCATGCTGTTTTTCCCAGTGCGTATGGTCATATATTTATCTTCAGCCTGTGCTCGCTATCACATACTACATACATACGGATGGACACATTGCTAAAAGCCAAGTATCAGTTACTGTTACTCCACCAAGTCCAAACTCCATACAAAGGAGGGATTAATAAGCATTCATGTTTTATGGTGATTTACAAGCTCGGTGCAATCACTTCATTGTTGGTCTAAAAGTCCATGCTAGGTGCAGAGTAAAAGAAAACCTTGTAGCGGTAATTATGCAAATATTTGTGCATATTGAAGAGATGATGGTATTATGTATTTTCTGTCAAGCATCTAGATGAGAGTAGAAGACTGAGTCACAGCTAGGAGCTGTAAATGTTCACCTGATGATATTGCACATTATAAATCAAAGGATGAAACAGGCATGGGTGGTGATTTTTGATATGTTTTCCCAACCCTCACCGTGATACGTGCCGTAAACCACGTTCTGCTCTGTAAGTCTTGTTTCATGACTCCATACCCAGGACTCTTTTGGAGTACAATGGATAATTAGTAAGTTTCTTATCCACTTAAAACTAATGAGGAAATCACAGTATCCAAATGCTTGCAAACATGGGGTCCTGATGAGGCACTGAGATTGGTTGAGTTAGTTTGGAAGGACAGACCAGTGCACTGCGAATCGTGCAACAGCACAAATGCCCGAATAATTTAACAATAACCCATAAAATAATTGGCTGTTTGTTACTTTGCACATTCTTTTATCTACTGAGGCAGCTGTGTCTAGTGCAGGAAGGGACAGGAGATTTGAGCCCTAGATTCTGCTTCTGGCGAAATCTTGGTATATTCTCCAAGATGTGTGACTTAACCTTTTTTTTTTTTTTTATTTTTCCATTTTCCCCTCTGATCTTTTCCTCTGTAAAAGGGTGTGAAACACTTATCTTGCTGTAAGCCTTACAAAGGAGCGAGAAGCCTGGCCCTGGTGTGGTGGTGATCTGTACCCTTGGGGCACTGCCAAGGAGGTTGTCCCCATTTTACAGAGAGGAGTTTGCTGGCAAACAGAGCACAAGATGAGGCAGGGCTTTCAAACAGGATCGCTCGCTCAGTTTCTATATTCGACAGCCAGCCTGAGCCCCTTCCTCCTCCTCCTCCTCCTCCTCTCCCTGTGTGCCTTGGTAACGGGCTCTGCGCAGTCACACACTTTTGTGGGTTGTTGCTAAATGCTTCTGCCTTTGGGGGTGGGGGGTAGGCACCTCCAGATTACAGGATCTTGCCTTATTTTGTGTTTTGCATGCCCAGAAAAGCAATTTTGCAAACACTGCCACAAAACTTCTGAATTGTACAGTTGTTTTCAAGGTTTGTTTTTGGTTGGCTTTTTTTTCTGTTTCATTTTGGTTTTTTGTCCTTTTTTTATGATGATGAATTAATTCAGGATTCGGAAGACAAATATGGAGCAGTGATTAAAGAATTTCCAGTGAATATAAGCTAGTAGGCTTTGCTGCATTTTCAAAAGCCAGATTCTTGTCTTCTGTTGAAAGATACTAACTCTGCAGCCGAGGAGCTATCAAACATCACACGTCCCAGTTTATTTATTTTTTTTCCTCCCGCAGCAGCTACTGGTGTTGAGCGGCACTTATCCTTGAACTATTTCTTATGCAAATAAACTGCCTTCTGCAGAGGAAAGTAGCTTCACTGCCTGGTGTAATTAGTGAAAGATGCCCAGCCAGGGGAGATGCCCGTGCAGGATGAGACCCCCCCCACGGCAGCATCTTGGACTCTGGGCCGGCAGCAAGCGGCATTTCACGGGCCCTTGGGATGGCATGTCCTGGTGGACAGTCCCCTCTGTCAGCTCCCTGCCCCACCACATGCAGAGTGTATTTGTTTTTAAAATACGTTTGATTCTTTTTTTTTTCTTTTTTTTTTGCCTGTTCACCCCCTGCCCTGAAAGCCGATTATAACTCTTCCTTCTAATTTCCTATCATTCTAATTAAATCCTGGGTGTATTAAATAAGAAACCTCAAGTGGAGATGTTTAAATGCTGTTCCTGATTTTTAAACCAAGAAAGTACACACAAGAATTCACCTTAGAGCCACAATTTAAATAAGTAGCCTCAGAAAGATGAACTACTAACTTAATCTACCCTGGCCTCATTTAATAGAGTTAAGACATCAGTCTTCGGAAGCCTAATTCTCAGCTTTCTTTCATATGAAAAATCAATACAGAGCAAAATGCACCTGTAGGTAAAATTAATCCTGTGGAACATGCCCGGAGCAAAGCCGAGCAGAAGAGGATGCAATGATCAGCTGGTGCTGGCTTTCTGAGAAACAGGACACAGGTCAGCATTAATTTCTCCCACTGTATATTGCCATGTTCAGCTACCATTTCAGTGACTGCTCCATGCGTAACTGCATGCAGCACAACTCGTGGGTCTTTCTCTGGCAAGCAGGGAACTGTAGAGATGAAGCAGCTAACTTGGTTGCTGGTCATGGTCATAGAATAATAGTTTGGGTTAAAAGGGACCTTCAAAGCTCATCCAGTCCAGCCCCCCTGCCATGAGCAGGGACATCTTCACCCAGCTCAGGTTGCTCAGAGCCCCGTCCAGCCTGGCCTGGGATGTCTCCAGGGATGGGGCATCCACCACCTCTCTGGCCAACCTGGACCAGTGTTTCACCGCCTTTATTGTAAAAAATTTCTTCCTCATGTCTGGCCTGAATCTCTTCTCCTTTAGTTTAAAATGATCACCCCTTGTCCTGTCTTGACATGCCCTGCTAAGAAGTCTGTCGCCATCTTTCTCATCGGCCCCTTTTAGGTACAGAAAGGCTGCAATAAGGTCTCCCTGGAGCTTCTCTTCTCCAGGCTGAACAACCCCAACTCTCAGCCTGTCCTCACAGCAGAGCTGCCCCAGACCTCTGATCATTTCTGTGGCTCCTCTGGCCCCTCTCCAACAGGTCCATGTCTGTCCTGTGCTGAGGACCCCAGAGCTGGATACAGTACTCCAGGTGTCCTCGGGGAGCAGCACCCAGTGCCCTGCCAGGAGTCTGGGGAGTCCCACAGCATCCAGGGCTGGGCTGTGTCTGCGTGGAGGTGCTGCCTGCAGCAGGACACCCCTGCACCCCACGTCCTGAACATTGTTTTATCCGATTGGCTCAGAATGAACGGGCAAGGTTTCCTTACTGAATTGCCACCTCCTTCTCCCTTTGTCTCCAACATCAAGTGCCCTAGTTCCACTCTGCTGCGCTGCAAACACAAGACAGGCTTGCACATGTTGTTGGTAGGCACCCAGTCATTTGTAAAAGTAATGACACATGGGGGCACAGCTACTGAGAGTACAGGGAATGCAAATGCTCAGGAGGACTTGAAGACACTTTGAGGTCATGCTGGAATCGGACTGATGAGTGAAAATAGTGCTCCAGCTTTTATTCCTTGCAGCAGGTGTTACAGGTGATTAAAATCTAATTGCACTGAAAACTGTGTGGGTGTGCTAGGTGCATATAAGAAAGGACAATAGCTGCTGCTGTAAAATGGGATCAGACTTCTTTTGCCTACGTAACATGAATCAGTCTTCTCCATATTTCCTTTCCTTATATTCTACATTTTCTTCCAGAATTAATTTCTTTTTGTTTTGGCAGATTTTTGCTCATGCCCAAAAAGCTAGGTTGTACAGAAAGTGTACTCACAGCCTGTTGTGATTGTGAAAACATAGCATTTTTTAGTGATGTACTGCAACATGTCCACCTTGCTGGTGGGAAGGTGGAAGCTGCTGTAACAGGGAAAGGACGGGAATGCCATTGCAAGAGCCCTTTACGTGGAGGAGCCTGGCAGGGGTGACATGCAAGGAGCCTGGTGGGGAGCAATGCTTGGCAACGCAAGTTGTAATTACAGCCCTGGTTGCCAAATTCCATGTCAGCTCTTGCATTGTGTTAATGGTAATCCTCAAGAGCGAGGCATCAGAGCAAACACCACACACAATTAACATGAGCTTTAGAAACACATTCTACATGTGAAGCCAAGAAGTTATTGTTAATCTAATTAAAGTCCTAGCAGTCTAATCAAGGTAGAGTTACTGGTCCCAATGATGCCAATGCTTATAGGCGAATTATCCAATTACTACAGCTCGTTCTCAGTAATGTTGTGGTTCAAATTGTCATACCCGCACTTCCTGTATCTCTTTGGTGTTGGGCTCACCCTTCCATGTACCTCTGGGTCCTGACGTCAGCATCATGAATCTTCCTTGGGGAGACAAAGCAAGTGCATGTGTGTTTTCAGGGCACGGGGGTTGTTAGTTGCAAGTTGTCTGTGTCTCAGCTTCTCTAAAGGGAGGAGCCTTTTGTTGATAGCAGGAATTTTTTCCTCCTCTGGGTTTGCATTTGGTCACATTTATGTGTTTTTTAATGCTATCTGCATCTCTGCTGTATTTACGTGCCGATTTTGCATTCATTTGCAGTTCTACCTTATATCCACATTTGCAATATCTGGTACATATCACATATTGGATGCTTGTTCTTTGCTCTTCCTAAACCCAGTTTTACTCAGCTCCCAAGGTTGCAATCTCCTAGTGACCAGGAACTGACCATTGATGAGTTATGATTTTTAGCCCTGAAACTTCTGGTGCCATCCTGTGCTTGCACTGTCAAGGCTTCTACTGTCATCTTGTGGCTGCACTTCAGGGAATACTTAAAATAACTCTGTTTATTTTTTTCAGCAGGCTTTGAACTGTTATTTCTTGGCAGTCCAAATAACATTTTTGTACTATGGCCTGATCACACCTATATACTTGATCTAGGGTCATTAGTAATTACGCTAAAAGACTAATGAGAGTTCTTCCATTAGCAGACACATACACAGAGTGCTCTGGTAGCTACTTAAATAATTTTCTTCGAGTTAAAACAGCACTGGTGTGTTATCAGAATTTCTTTACACTGACAAGGTCTTCCTGCATCACACCTGAGACGTTAGGAGTGCCAGAACCAAGGAGGCAGATCTCAGCAAGCCCAATGCACTGTCTGCTCCCAGGTGATACCACATTTTTGGCTCCACTGCTATCAAAAGCTGAATTGCTGCCTGCCCTCATGAACCAAAAACTGGGGGGAAAAAGCCTTTGCCTTGTGCATCACCTGTATAAAATGTGTGGGAAAACTCAGACTTGCTTTGGAGTTGCTTTAAAACAGAACTCTTCTGGTTGATAGCCAGGGTGTGGTAAGCATCAATGTTTTGAGGTGCTTCTCAACAGAAAAACACATGAATGCCCCTAGACAGTCTGCTGAAGAGCTTTGAGTTAGTTGAATGTTACATCTCCTTCAGGGAAGAATTAAATTCTGCTAAATGCTGTTTTCCGACCATTCAGGCTTATAGCAGCATTCAGAACAACCCTGAAAAGAGGCACCTCTGTGGAACAGCCACTGTATTTTGCATCCTGTACAAGTGTGGGAAGACCTGTAATGGGTCGTGAATGCCAAATGAGAAGTCCTGCTTGCAAACATGACAGTCTGGATGAGGCCAGTGCAAGGAAATATGTTACTGGGAAATGGCATTGGGAAGAAAGCCTGGGGTAGATCTAGCTAAGGTCTCCTTGCTCTTGTTGGCACATACTCACTTTCTTGTGACAACTGATTCCGTAACAGTGTTGGGCTTCTAGAAAATAATACCGTGCAGTAACAAATTGTCCATTGTGGCTAATATTCACACTCAGTATCTCCTGGTATCTTTTACCCAAATACTTGTAAGTGCTTTGCAGACATTGACTACAGTACTGTAACACTTGGGAGCCAGAGCCATAGACGGGGACCTGGCCACTTCTGTCTCCCATTTGAAGTGTACCATGGAGCAGGAGTGGCTGTCTAGACTTTTGTATTGCCGTTTTAATGATGGAGGAAAGCCTATCATTGAGAATTAATGCAGCTCCCCCTGATCTGTTTGTATTAGCAATCATCTGTCTTTTTTAACTATAATGACACATCTTAGGGAAGGAAAAACTATTTTGGCTCTTGGCATCTGTATGAAATATTGTCAAACTTAAAATGCTGGATCTTTTTTTTTCCTCCTGGAGCAAAGAACACCTTGAAGTTTTTGAAGTAATATTACTTATGATAATTTATAAGTAGCTATGAGGATAAATAATGGGTCTTACTTTCCAAGAACAGCTGAAAGTTCGTATTTTATATTGCCTCTTTGACCTTGTAGAGAGCTGTGCATATTCAGATCAGTTTGGAGTATTTGTATGTAGGCATTAGAGACACTAAGCAACCTCAAGTCATGACTGTCTGGTCTAATGAGAGAAACATTTTTCAAGACAAACTAAGTCATGACTTAAATTAATCTAAATCTTGTGCTTTTCTGTTTTTTTAAAGTCAACAGTCAGTGCCTTTTTAGGATCTGGTTATAAGTGGTGCCTGGACAGATGCCAGGCTTCTTTAGCTGCAGGAATCAGAACAGCTCTGGCTAGTCTAAGCTAGCTTTTCTCTCTTAGAAGCTTTTAAACCATCTGCAAAAAATGGCCTTTAGTATGGGGACACACCCTGTTTCAAATTGCAGTCCTGGTCAAACAGGTCTATATGTGGAGACAGATGCACAAGACAAGGAAAAGAGGAATTCTTTAAGTCCTCTTCCTCTTTTTGGGCCAAAGCAGCTCTGGGATTTTCTTCCCCAGAGATCCAAAAGACAGGATTATTCTCCTGTCTAAATAGCAGAAGAAATGTACGAGCGGTATTTTTAATCATACTGCTGCTGCTGCTTAAACAGATGCTGAAGTGTTTTGCTGGATGAAGGCTTGAAGCCAAATCTAACACTTCCTGGTGTCCATGACAAGGTGCTGGCAATTTAACTAGGACCAGGACAGAGCCCAGGAGCAGCACAACACCCAGATCCAGCTCTTGGTGCTTTTCACCAGGGAGCAGAGGGATGTGTGCCAGCCTTGCACACCATTCCTATCTCTGCAGAAGCTGCAGATGGATTTTGAGGAGAAAACCTGGACGCTTCACCCTCTGCTGTGGGTATCTGCAGGTACGTGTCCTCTTGGCCACAGTTTGCCCTGTGGACAGAGCAGGTTTGTCACTGCAGCCTGGAGGTGGACGTGCCGGACCACATCTTCTGCATCATGCTGGACCGGGATGCTCCGTGCTGGGCAGCTCCACAGCTGGCCAGGCAGGACAGCAGGACCTCTCCGTCCAAAATCCTTCCTGCAGTCTGTCAGCTGCCAACACAAGCTGAAGCATTGCAGTTTCAGCAGTAAGGCAGATATTAAAAAAAATAACATTTAATAGCATCTTTTTTTTCATGGCATGACAGGAGGAATCCATAGGTGTGCCCATAGCCTTTGGGCAACTGGGTTTTAAGCCTAAGTTTTATGATTTCAGCCACGGAAGAAAGAGCTTCCCTGTGTTTGAAGCTGCGACATCAGACGGCTCAAGCTGCCATTTCGCTCTGTTTGTAAAGCTGTGAGTCCCCACAGATGCACTGTAAGCCAGAAGGCTTTTTTTTTTTTCCTTTGGTGGAGATTTCTCTGATGTAATTATGTAGTCTGTTTTCTCTTTTGTGTTTCTTGTCTTAAATATATATTTGAGCACTGCCTTTGCCTCCAAGACTCAGAGGGGAATAATATTTTCTGTGTATTATTTACTTTTACACAGTTAGCAAAAGAATATTCACATATGTGTTTTTAACTCTGCTAATGAACCTGTCATAATGTCAGATAAAATGTCACTGTGACCGTGCCTAATTAGCATTACAAATTTAGTTGAAGAGATAAATGGCCAGATCCTTCAGGGTGTAAGTCAGCCCAGCTCCAGGCATTCCTACTCACAAGATTTACAAGAGCTAAGGATGGTTCTACAGACTACTGACAGAGAGGCTTGAAAAATAATTGCATTAATGAAATGAAAATTATATTTCAGTTGTTAAATGAACCTGCTATCTCAGGTGTCTTAGGCAATGAAACTGTGAAACTTCTCTGGTTGGGATGCAAAAAGCAAATAAGTAGTTACGGTCTCTGCTGATATATGGGAGTGAAACACATCAGACATGTAAAGCTTAAAATTCTATGAACGATTTGGTCCAAACACTACTGAAAGTCAGTGGAATGACTGTTGGTATCTGATCTGAAGGCAATTAGCCAACAATTAAGGTTTCTAGGCCTACTCTTTACGCAGTAAAAACCAAATTCAGTTGATCATGGCTGGTTTATAAAGCAGGAGCTAATGATGTGCAATAAAAAAATTAAGCTCTCACAGACACAGAAAATGTTTTTGCTAGTGTGATGCTATGTAAATGCAAACATATTGTTAAAAATAGGTAACAATTAACATTATCCAAATGAGGTTTAATTCTCTGTTTGTATAATTTAGAGAAAAAAATGGTGCAAGTCGTATGATCTTTAATGACGGCTTAAAGACAAATTTAAACAAAGCAATTGAATTTCCGTATGAGCTTTAATTGACAGTTCAACTGAAATAGTCAAACTTTACTAATTTCAGAAGTGAGGTAATGAAGGAGTTTGCCTATGAACATTAATGAGGATGGATGCATACAGTTCAATACACTGACGCTATCTCATAAATCTTCTGTTCCATGACAAGTACAAAGTTATACACATCTAAATTATCATTTAAGTTGTCAAAAGTCTTTGCTGTGAAATTATGCTGTCTCAGTGATTGCTACTGAATGACTGAATAAACAATTTTCAGAAGTTCCTCATTAAAAAGCAGTAATTGTTTATTTTACAGAAGGCAAATCAATGAAAATAGGTAAAAGCATTAAGCACACCCTAGTATCAAAGGACATATATTGACATGTGACTTCTGTGTAAATTTTTTCAGGGCTTGCAGGTTCAACTGCATCTTACAAATGACAAACCTTTCAAAACAAAATCAAGAAAGTGTTACATCCAAACATCTCCGGATATCTCCACATCCTTTGCTAAAATATCTTCTTTTGCATATAAAACTGGTGAAGTCAACTCACCACTCACTAGAGGAGGCCAGAGAGAGTTGTCTTGGTTGAGCTGCAAAACACTGTGGCCCATCAAGTATCGGTTCCTTGAGTTCCAGTACAAAGCAAACATTAATTGCTGCTCCTCCCCAAAGTCTACAGGGAGGGTTGCATGGTGGGCTGAGAACTATTTGAAAGTTAGGCAGAAAAAAAGAAAACAAAACAAAACAAAAACTAGTGACTGAATTTTATGTGTATTATTGTATCGGAAAAATTCTGAAGACAGATTTGCAGTCAAAATACAATTAGTAAAGAAAAGAGACTGTGTTTGCTACTTTTTCAGGGCTGAACATTTATCTTTCGAGCACATTAACAGGGCATTTAGCAACTAATAAATCACAGTGGTGATAAGTGCTCGGGTAGATGCACCTGTGGGCTTTTGAAAGTGACAGCCGAAGCACAGATGGTTTCACACCAAGAAGCACTTTTACACACAGGCTCAGGCTAAGCCAGGTTATCCCAAATCCACCTCCATTCAGTGAAGGAGCAGTGCGCCAATAGAAAAAGAGTCTGTTGGACCACACTGAAACATCCAGGTACATTGCACATTAAGAGAGGGACCAACGCTGGAGCTCCTGAGGACTGAGCCTGTAGCTGCACTGCTATAGGAGACTCCAGTCTTGCACCTGAGAATAACAAGTCAGGTGGAAACTGCCTTCACCTGAACTGCTGGGTAAAATTACCTTCAGTTTTCTAGCCCTGAGGCAGAGTTCCACTTTCTCTGGACTCTATGTGGTTGGTGCTGTGTTTGATCTGGGCCCAGTGTAGTGCCCAGTGACCCTAAGGTGTCACTTTTACCTTTTGTGTATCTTTATCAGTTCAAAGTCTTTTAATACTGGAAGAACCGCGCTTTAGACAAGCAGAAGCAGTCGTGCATATGTGAAACTGTGCATATGCATGGGGTTTAGCATGAGGACACAGAGGGAATAGAGTGCACTGTCAGCAAGTTTGCTGATGACACCAAGCTGGGAGGAGTGGCTGACACACCAGAGGGCTGTGCTGCCATCCAGCGAGATCTGGACAGGCTGGAGAGTTGGGCGGGGAAAAATTTAATGAAATATAACAAGGCAAAATGTAGAGTCTTACATCTGGGCAAGAACAACCCCAGGTTCCAGTATAGGTTGGGGAATGAGCTATTAGAGAGCAGTGTAGGGGAAAGGGACCTGGGGATCCTGGTGGGCAGCAGGATGACCATGAACCAGCACTGTGCCCTTGTGGCCAGGAAGGCCAATGGTACCTGGGGTGTATTAGAAGGGGGGTGGTTAGTAGGTCGAGAGAGGTTCTCCTTCCCCTCTACTCTGCCCTGGTGAGACCTCATCTGGAATATTGTGTCCAGTTCTGGGCCCCTCAGTTCAAGAAGGACAGGGAACTGCTGGAGAGAGTCCAGCGCAGGGCCACAAAGATGATGAAGGGAGTGGAGCATCTCCCTTATGAGGAAAGGCTGAGGGAGCTGAGGCTCTTTAGCTTGGAGAAGAGGAGACTGAGGGGTGACCTCATCAATGTTTATAAATATATAAAGGGTGGGTGTCACGAGGATGGAGCCAGGCTCTTCTCAGTGACAACCAATGGTAGGACAAGGGGCAGTGGGTACAAACTGGAACACAGGATGTTCCACTTAAATATGAGAATAAACTTTTTCTCAGTGAGGGCGACAAAGCCTGGAACGGGCTGCCCAGGGAGGTTGTGGAGTCTCCTTCTCTGGAGACATTCAAAACCCGCCTGGACGCCTTCCTGTGTAACCTCATCTGGGTGTTCCTGCTCCAGCAGGGGGATTGGACTGGATGATCTTTTGAGGTCCCTTCCAATCCCTGACATTCTGTGATTCTGTGATTCTGTGTGTTCAAAGATCTAACCTGCTGGGTCAGATGGAGAGCCAGTTTTCATGCAGTCTTATCCTGCCTATGGAGAGTGATCCCCAAAACGTGCTAAGACCCAAACTCCCAGTGCATGGTATAAGAAAGCTAATTGGCATGCACCAAGACAAGACCAGGGCCAAACTAAGCAGTACAAATGCTCAAGTTTGTTTCCTGGAGCTGTTTTATTCAACAGGATGAACACATCTGTTATTGCCAACTTCTGTCACTCAAGAGCACGTAGTTGTTTTTCTGCATCCAACAGATTTTTATTTTATACCTGTGCCTATACTATAACAGCTATAGTGCTATGCTTGGGATGTTATGCTTCTGAATATACTGAAGACGTTTGCTCTTCCTCATAGAGGTGTGGTCAGGCTGTGTGCTATCATTTATATATGCAAAATGTTCTATGTATATGGAATAACTAATTTCTTCTCCAGCACTCAAATTAACTAAGCAAATAGGCTTGCAGGGTTTTGCTGACTGGAGGCAGATCATACTGTAAAAAGCATTCATACTTTTACTTTATTTTGGACAAAGAGGACCCAAGGAAAATCCTTTTACTCCCTTCTGTTTGCAGTGAGAGACAAACTAGAGTTAACTTACCTGATCATCTTATTACCTGAGAAAAAAAGTTTGTGTGATTCCGTTTGCAGAAACTGATTTATTCAAATCAGCTTCCCAATTCCCAGATATTATGCACAATGTTGGTTTTGTCATTGTTTTTTTGTTATGTTGGGTTTTTTTTTTCTGAACTAATCAGGTATTTTAATTAGTAGGCATTGTTTTCCAGCATAGAACTCACTGTTTCTGCCCAGCTCATTTTCTTGTGCATTCAATAACTTATCCTTTGTGAAGGAGTCAGTCTCTTGTGTCTTTTTGGCAGTACATGATGTGCATGAGTTGTGGAGAGGGATCTATCTCATTAGCTTATTCATGTGTCTGTGTAAAAAAAGGCCATAGGTACCAAAACCAAGAGATAACAAAAAGAGCTAGAGCATCTTCAATTACAGTATTCTCTTTATCAAGCTCTAAGTTTAAATTATCTGCTCTGAAAAACAGACGACGAGTTCATGTAACTGCAAATTAACACAATGAAAGCTTGCTTCTTATAAAAGGCTCTCCAGATTTTTTTTTCTCATTCCACCTCTTACAGCTGTGTTGGAGAGCCCAGGGTTGTATTTTAGTAAAACTAGTGCAAATACAGCAATTATCATAGGACTCTAAATTCAGAATGACATTTCTAAGATCCATACAAACTGGAGCCTATAATGAACAGTAAAATATTATTAAATCAAAATGACAGCATTTTATACCAACTTTAAACACAGTAAAGGTTTGATCCCTCTTATATATAATACATGTTAACTACTGAAAATGTAAGAGAACGAAGAGCAGACCTGAAGTGTTTAATAACTTAATAGATAGAAAGATAAAATTCAGGTACCTGTGTAGGATAAGATATAATTTGAGGGGGCATGATAGAGACAAACATTGACATAAAGTCACAAGAAGATCTCACGAACCAAAAGATGCACTGAAACAGGCATCATAATTCATTTTTTTTTTGAACAGGCTCATAGCTGGAATAAAATGCCAATGTAAAGTAAAACAACTTTTTTAGCAAAGCTACACTGAAGACTGTCAAGTTCTCAGCTGAAACTAAAAGTTGGAACAGTATATAATGTGCTAGCTGAAGGCCTGATAGAAACATTTTAGTAGAGCAGACAATTATTGCATAGCAAAATGCCAGAAATTGCTTGGATTCTTTAAATTTTTTTATTCTTTGCGAAATCTGTAGATAAAATCGAACTTTATTTTGGAACCATGGAAGGGTGAGGAGTAAGAGTATGGCAAAATTATTTATGGGTCAAAAAATAAGAAAGGAAGAAATATTTACCTTAAGAGAACAGATTAATGAGCCTCACATCCTTCCTCCTTTTCTGGAAAAGATAAGGCCAAGGGCATCATGTTGGGAAACATCATGTGTTAAGTTCTGTTATATCATCAATGACGTGGAAAAAATGAGTGTGGAATGCTTATTTATCAAATATTTTCCATCTCAGAAATCACAGTCTGCATATCTTAGCTTCCTTTTTGTTCAGGAACTTGTCCTTTACCAAAGAATCAATATACTCTTGTTTTCTTGGCAGTACATGATGTGCAGTGATTGTAGACCGTGATCTGTTTAATTAGGTTACTCATGTGTCTGTGTAAAAAAAGCCCCCAACTACCACAAATTAAAAAAAAAAAAAAAAAAGAGAGGGAGGTAATAAAAAGATAAGTGCTCTACTTCAGCTTTTCTTATTTTTTACCAAAGAACTTGTCAGCATCCATTGAATTTGAACATTAACACCAGGGTTGAACCTGAACTGTAAGGGCATACCTTCTCATACCCCAGGGAGATCTTTGCTTTTGAGAATGCCAAGAAATCCAAAAGTACAAATGGATTGAAAGAAATACAAATTCTTGGAAACAGACTCATTAGCGACTACTGAAGTTGATTCAAACTCTAGCCAAGGAACCCCATGAATCACAGCCCATTTAAGCTGCATGGGTATAAGTTCTCCTGTTTCTCACACAGTTCTCTTGGTTGACAGGTGATTACTTTGAAGGAAATGAGTGAATAAAAATTAAGCAAACTCATTACCTTTGGGACCAGCATATTTCTGATCAGTTGTCTTTCATATTTTTAACTACAGAATCCCCTTCACCTGCAGATGAGTTTAGAAAACTCACTGAGTTCTGATGCTGACGTCACTTTTGCAATCCTTGCGATGAACAACTGGTATAACTTCAGCCTAATGCTATGCCAGGAGGAGTGGAACATCACAGATTTTCTTTTCCTCACACAACAGAGCTCCAGGTTCCACCTGGGATCCATTATAAACATCACAGCAAACCTCACTTCAACCAGTGACCTTCTGAACTACTTACAGTTTTACCTGGAGAGCATCAAAGACACAACATCTACCATAGTGATGTTTGGGTGCGACATGGAAAAAACACGGAGGATTTTTGAAATAACCACTCAGTTTGGTGTGATGCCTCCAGAACTTCACTGGATTATTGGGGATTCACAGAATGTAGAAGAACTGAGGACAGAAGGTCTGCCTCTCGGTCTCATCGCTCATGGCAAGACAACACACTCAGTCTTTGAGCATTATGTGCAGGATGCAATGGAGCTGGTAGCAAGAGCTGTAGCAGCAGCCACCATGATTCAACCTGAACTAGCTCTTATTCCAAGTACAATGAATTGCATGGACACAGATTCAAGGAATATCACTTCAGGGCAGTATTTGTCAAAGTAAGTTTTTCCTTATTTTCTTTTTTTTGTAGCTAATATTTGTGGTATACAAGAAAAATAGTTTTCCTCCCTGTCATTCTCAGTGGCTTAGCTGTCATGATTTTAACCCCTCTCATACATGCATTTGTTTCAGTATTTCCTTCTGCTTCATTACTTCTGGGCAAAAAATGAAACAAACTTAGCCACAGAAGGAGTTATAGAAGAAGACACTGTTCCACAGTAGAGATCACATAGCAAACATTGTCTAGGTTGCAGACTATGCTCTGAAAGTATTTATATTTATGCAAAGAGGGGAACATCAGGGCTAGTGTCAAATTCTCTGAAGTTTTAAGATATCTGAGAGAATACAAAACACAGTAAGAATATTTGCACTACCGAAGCAATCAGAGTATAAAAGCAGATGTGTAGCCGTTGCTAGTGTGCTTCCATGGAAAATAAATGAAAAATGATGCACCTTGACCACTTCAGAGGCTACTGCTGCTGGTGAGAGCCTTCAAAACTGGAGTCACTTGGAGCAGGAGGCTTCTCTTTCAGCCTCTGCTAAAACTATTCCTGTAGACCACTGCACATCACTATATTGAAGTTATTTCCAAAACCACTTGAGGATTCACGTCTAGAAATATTCTGAGTTTTAACATGTGAGAGAAAAAATTGCATGGTTCCTTTTGGAAACAAACAAAAGGTCCTTGCTAAGTATGTGAATTCATCATCTGGTTTACATCCAGTGTGTATTGCGTGTTTTCACCTCATTATACCTCCCCTCTACTCCGCCCTGGTGAGACCTCATCTGGAATATTGTGTCCAGTTCTGGGCCCCTCAGTTCAAGAAGGACAGGGAACTGCTGGAGAGAGTCCAGTGCAGGGCCACAAAGATGATGAAGGGAGTGGAGCATCTCCCTTATGAGGAAAGGCTGAGGGAGCTGGGTCTCTTTAGCTTGGAGAAGAGGAGACTGAGGGGTGACCTCATTAATGTTTATAAATATATAAAGGGTGGGTGTCACGAGGATGGAGCCAGGCTCTTCTCGGTGACAACCAACAGTAAGACAAGGGGTAATGGGTTCAAGCTGGAACACAAGAGGTTCCACTTAAATGTGAGAAGAAACTTCTTCTCAGTGAGGGTGACAGAACACTGGAACAGGCTGCCCAGGGAGGTTGTGGATTCTCCTTCTCTGGAGACATTCAAAACCCGCCTGGACGCCTTCCTGTGTAACCTCACCTAGGGGTTCCTGCTCTGGCAGGGGGATTGGACTAGATGATCTTTCGAGGTCCCTTCCAATCCCTAACATTCTGTGATTCTGTGATTCTGTGTTCAGCCTATGGATTTTGGTAGATGGAGTTAGGATAAGAGTTATTGAAGCTTTTTGTATGTTTGCAACTTTTTTTGAAATTATATCTGAGACGTCTTCACAATGATGTTCTAACAGCACTGCTCAAAACACAACCATCTAAGACCCTCACAGTTCCTTAATCAGCACTCATGCGTAGCTTAGGGGTCAAAAACCCCCTGTTGCAAAAGAGTGAAACACAGTTTGGGAATAAATATTGCACCAGCTTGCAATATCCTCACTGACTTGTGATATTAATTTTGTCTCATTATTCTGGGTATTTTAACTAGATCATACCTAAGTCCCTGAAAAGTAAAACTCAGCAAGAAGCTTCTTAAAGTAACAAATATTTCAGGACAGTTTTTTAATGAACAGACTTTTTGAGGGTTAAAGAAGGGACAAAGAATAAAGAAAGCAAAATTAAAACTCTTTAATGAATTCTTGCAAAATATTCCCTTGTCACTGTTTCTACAGAAAACTATTAGCTCTCTCATGAACAGCAACTGCTGTAGCTTTTCTTATCTTTTAGGAGACAATATGCAATTTCACATCTATGAAATTTCTTGTCTCTTCATCTCAGTAAAGATAGTGTGGAAGACAAAAAAGGATCATATGCTTAGCCTGTTTTTCTCTAGGCATCTGCTTGTGAACCCTATTAAAGACAAAATAATGGGTTAGATAAACCCTGGTCCTGAATGACTGCAGCTGTTTTTATAGTGTATCAGTGAGACAGATACCTGCTGGCTGGTACTGAGGTATGTGAGTTGGCAGTCTAACTATTAACGCTGAATGGTACCAATAATTGAGCAGGCGCGAAGCACCGATGAGTGGCTTAACTGTGACCATTGTCAGCTGTGACTTGTCCATTGCACAAGTCCTTTGAGGCGAGTGGTGCACCTCCAAGGATGAAACTTTCATCTGGTGCTTCACTGAGTGAACGCTAATGTTAGTGTTTTTCTGTCTGAATGAACCCATCTGTCGATATGTAGCCTTGGAGCAGTGGTGGGTGGTGATGGAGAAGGCACAGAGGCACAGAGCTTCTCCTCCCTGAGCTGCAGTGTGTAGTTAAACAGCAGGCCCACAACCTGCCACAGCTGACACCTGAGCTTTCACTGCCAACACTGTGCTCGTACATTGGCTGTGCAAACATTTAAATGCCACCCAAGAGCAGAATAATGATTGTGAACAAGGCCAAGATGTGGTCCGTGGCAAAGCACGCTTTTATCTGTATGGATATATATATGGATAAAGATGTACAAACCCCTGAAGAATATACTGTTATAAATCTCTATCTTTCATTCCTCTTACAATGAGATCGATTCCTTGATCTATACCTTCCTGCTCTAGGTGACCATCCTTGTTGACAGAACAAGGCATTAAAATTTCAAAGCCTTGTCTTGTCTTTTAGCTTTAATTAGTCTTTACAGCTTTAACTAGGCTTACGGCTTTAACTCTGCTTCTTAGGTAATTTCGGCAGTCTGCTATTTGCTTGCCCATTTTAATTCTTGCCTCCAGTAAACTTTTCAAGAAAGATGTGGAAGGACCAAACCATCAAGCTTGAAAGGAAATGAAATCACTTAACTAAATAATTCTTAAAGGTATGATGAAGATAAAGCTGCTGGGTTATGGTAGTACTGCTAAAGCACTAATGAGCAGTTCTTACAACAAAACACATGAAAAGCAAATAAAGCCGAAATGAGCAAATGACACACTTTGGACTCATTGGTCAAACTGAAGTGATGCTAGTAAAGTTTTAATACAGCTGTCACAGGCTATCGGTGTGATCATCAGCTCACGTGTATTGGCGTAGCATCAAGGAAATTAGTTTAGCTGTCAGACTTGAGGATCTGGCCCCTCACCCTCTGAAATTTGTACACATCTTTTCATACAAATCTATCAGTAGCCCTGCTGGAAGGATATTGGTCGGATATTGCCCGTGTGTCTATGCAATGTTCAGCATTTGTAATTCCTAAAGATTCACATTAGAGATTGATGGCTTAAATAACGTAGTCAGATCCTCTCACACATTTCCTAAAGTTACCGAGTAAGGGAGTTTATACAGGAGGTCCCAGGCATGAGTTTCACTAGTGCTACACACAGCATATGCAAATTATTAGCAGCCATAGCCCCTCATTTATAAAACAAAGTGTTATTTAAATATATCTCCCACATGGTTCCCCTCATTTATTTTGATTAATGTCCTGTCACTAACAAAAGTATAGAACATGCAAATCAGCTGGAAAAGTAAGCCACTAATTTGATAAGGTAGCCAAGTCATACATTTAAATTCTACTAAATCTCTCAGGTAACCGCTTCTAACACAATTCAACCACAGGACAGGTATAGAGGGCTCGATTCACCCTCATGGTCATACTTATTTCTACAATGAAAGTCAGAGAACACAGTGCATAAATTCCACTGTTCTCATTCTACCTGAAGAAAATAAATCTAATATATTATTCCATAGCTTCATCTATTCCCAAAGCACCTGTTCTGATATCCAAGCCCTGGTTTAGTAGCAATGTGGGGCCCAACTCATGAGAACTTTGCTAGTTTTTCCCATCTTATAACTTGTCTCCCTCAATTTTTGCATTTTGTGAACTGTTTAAACAATTATTTCAAATTTTTACATACCAACCCATGCAATGGTTTTACCATTATTGTCATAGCGATGGCTTTAGCACATAAGCCCAGCAAGGCTTGTAGGGAAGACATTGAACAAGTTTTTATAGAGAATGAGGAGGAGAGGGAAAAAACAGATAAGTTTATGGGCACATAAACCTTTCTTTAGTGCTAAGATTGCCTTCCTCTATAAACTTTGTCTTGATAGTGTTTACATTCCCAAACATACAAGTACACCATCAAATGTGAAACACAAGGTAGGGGGAAAGGACTAGTCAGTGGCAGACACCACTGATTAATGAAGTTTAGCTAACATTTAACTAATACTATCATTTAGCTAAGTAGCAAAGGATTTTAAAAACGAGAACCACGTTTATGCATCTACCCCATTTATAGACATCTATGTGCATTTTTAGGCATAATTTTCAGGCCCAAGTTAACACATGTACAGATCAATTGCTTTTGACAGTATTGGCTGGATCATCTTTCTCCAAACTGAACCTACTCAAAATAGACTGCATAAGAAAAATTTTGAAGCCAGCTCAGAGAAGCCTGTCGCACACACAGCCACACTCAAAACTACGCTCTTTAGTTTTGTAAATTTGCCTTTTGCTGAGGACAAAAATGGATATGATCTTGAGACATACACAGTCCAGAGCTTAACTGCTGAAACTCCATCAAAAATCAAAAGTCATAAAAACGAATGGTAGAGCCTGGGCAGAAATACGCATGCACACACGTTTGCTATGGATTTATCCTTTTCAAATCAATTTAAGGTTATTTTTATTCGCTCTAACTATTGATAAACAATTAACACTTCTTGAAGTTTATATCTTGCTTACTGAGGCTGGAATGAGAGCTATAGTGTTTATACTTCCTTCAATACTCGCTTTCATCCAATTCCCAGAACAAATGTCAGGAGTTATATTCTACTATGAGAGCTAAATAGTCTGTCTTCTGAATGCCTCTTACTGAAAAATATGTGCCTGACTTATATTATCAGCAATTTAACTCAATTTTTTTTAATGGAATCCCCACACTAAGACTTACAAAGTCTTAGTAGGGTCCCTCTACAGCCCCTGCAAAATGCATAGCATCTTTCTTGTTAACAGAGTGCAGTTCAGCCAGTCATGGTGTCTACACTAAAAAGTATTTTCTCCTTACAACACTTTTTTTCTGCTCAGTTCCCTGTCCTTTATCCATGCCATTTTAGCCTCTTTAAGAATGACTGACAACTGCTTGCAAACATTGCCACCCAACACAAAGGAAATACTTAACTTTATCATGCATGTCTGGAATAGTAAAAGCCCAAAAATCTCAATGCAAAATGTGCAGTGAAAATCTGGCACACTTTGTGAGATCTGCTGCAATGTCAAAATTGTACTTTTAAAAACATTAGTTTTGCAGATATTTTAAGAAACTTTTTTTTTCTTTTTTTTTTAAATTAGAACTGAATGTCCCTGGGCAACGGTCTTTCACCGAGTCCCTTTCTTCATTTTGAAGTGGCTAACAGTAATTTACCAATGCAAAATTTGAATTTTTTAATCCAGATTGGTTCACTTCATAGGGCTTGAAAGCTGTTGACAGCACTTCAGTAGCCTCTCTTATGTAAGATAGATCTTACTGAGATTACAGAATTTTTCTTGGAAGGACATTTCATACATAATTTCCACTCTTCCATTTTCATAGATATTTTTATCTAGGAATCTGACTTCAGATCTGGTGAGCTCATCTTAGAACTAACCTATGTTTCTTTAATTTATGAGGCACAAGTAACTGAAAAAATGGGCTTTCTCTCACTCATTTTTTCTAATAAGTAAAAAGAATATCATTCCTGAAGGGTTTCTATTTAAATTAGATATGTAGGAGAGCATTCCTAGGTACTTTAGTCACAAATTAAGTGGCTTGTTCATCATGCTATAGCAAAGCTATTAATGACCCAGGTGTTTGACAACATCCACAATCTAGTCTCTTAAACATAAATTCATAGTGTCTACGTATGCTTTAGCATGATGACTTCAGTTGTCTGCTTCTGATTACTGTGCTTTCTCCCTCCAACAGGTTTTTAGCAAACACAACTTTTGATGGTCTCAGTGGCCACGTCAAGGTGAAAGGCTCCTCCATCGTCAGCTCAGAAAACAACTTCTTCATCTGGAATCTGCAGCACGACCCCGTCGGGAATCCAATGTGGACTCGTTTGGGGAGCTGGCAAGAAGGAAAGATAGTCATGGACTATGGGATATGGCCAGAACAGGCCCAGAGACACAAAAATGACATGCAACACCCCACCCGGCTGCACCTCAGAGTGGTAACTCTCATTGAGCATCCTTTTGTCTTTACAAGAGATGTAGATGATGAAGGTCATTGCCCAGCTGGGCAGCTGTGCCTGGATCCCTTGACCAATGATTCAGCTGTGCTGGATAACCTGTTTGAAACCCTTCAAGGAGGGAATGACACCGTTCCCATTGAGCTGAAGAAGTGCTGCTATGGCTACTGCATTGACCTGCTGGAGAAGCTAGCTGAGGATATGAATTTTGATTTTGACTTGTACATTGTTGGTGATGGAAAATATGGAGCCTGGAAGAACGGCCACTGGACAGGGCTGGTGGGAGACCTTCTTGCTGGCACAGCTCATATGGCAGTGACATCATTTAGCATTAACACTGCCCGCAGCCAAGTGATTGATTTCACTAGCCCTTTCTTTTCAACCAGCTTGGGCATCTTGGTGAGGACCAAAGACACAGCAGCTCCTATTGGAGCCTTTATGTGGCCACTTCACTGGACTATGTGGCTGGGGATATTTGTTGCTCTTCACATCACAGCTGTATTCCTCACCTTATATGAGTGGAAAAGTCCTTTCGGGATGACCCCCAAGGGAAGGAATAGGAACAAAGTATTTTCTTTCTCCTCTGCCCTGAATGTCTGCTATGCGATCTTGTTTGGAAGAACAGCTGCCATTAAACCCCCCAAGTGCTGGACTGGAAGATTTTTAATGAATCTCTGGGCTATTTTCTGTCTGTTTTGTTTGTCCACATACACAGCCAACCTGGCTGCCGTCATGGTAGGAGAGAAGATCTATGAAGAGCTTTCTGGAATACACGACCCAAAGGTAAAGCATGTCTGTTGTTATTAACTCAGCCTTTTCTTCTTCCCAGTCAAAATTCACCTCTGCATAATTTATGGTTTGTAATGAAATCAGAAAGCAATCTGTCTGCAGACAGCAGTTGCCCTACAATTACTTTCCGTCTGAAAGGACTTCAGCAGGAAAGTTCAATGAGAAAGGATCTTTAAACACCCATAGAAGTGTAAGGCGGATTTCAAAGATTACAGGTGAGGAGGAAGGTGAAGGATTTTGATGTTGCCCACTGCAGAGAAGGAAAGTGGCTTCTTCTGCAGATTAAGGGTTAGGTTTCAGTTCCGAAGTCTGTCTGACAGCAGCTGTTTTGAGCAATTGGTTGATTAGGGTCACCTGGAGATCCTCTCAAAGAAAACAACCACATAGCATGAAGACAAAACCACTGATTTCTAGGTAGGATTTTGCAAGTATTTCACAGGCCATAACTGTTCTTACAAAGGTGTAACTGTCAAAATCCCTCACAAATGCTAAATCAAATGGAGCAGAACTGAAATATTTTGAAAAATCCTACCTTCTGCATCAAAACACTGGAATTCATTAGTCGAACATTTGATTTGCAGTGTCGTTTCTACTCGAGAACTATCATGGAAGGAGATAAATTATGTTGTAGACAACCCATCTGCAAATAGCTCAGACTTCCTAGCACTTTTTGATAAGGCAAGGTAAAATGTAGAAGCAGGACTGCCTCCATCCGCTTTCTCCCCTACTCCCAAGAGAGGATGAAGGGATCTTCAGACTAATTACCATACAGTTCTAATTTTGTGAGTACTACTTCTGACTCACTTCCTCCAACGTTTTCTAGATTGTTTCTACCAAAAATAATTTGAAGAAACCCCAATATTTTTTACAGTTGTCCTAAGGCACTCTAAAATTCGTTTATGGCTTAAAGCAAATTGCTACTAATAATGTACCCTTCCCCTGCCAGAAAAATATGACCAATACTATATCAATAACTTCATCAATTTAAGCAGCAAAAGTCCAGGAATCATGTATTTGTTTTATTTAAAGCATTCTGAGTAAGCAAATAAGAGTTTTCAACTGAATTTTCCCAGCTCCAGGCATGTCTCCATTACAGTCATTGTTGTATGAGCCATAATATTGGCTTCAAAATGAGGCTAGTCCTCTACTCTTTACATAGGCATCATTCAATCCATCAAATCACATCAGATTATTCTGCAATTTCTGCAATTGCTAGAAAATGAAATTATTCTAAAGCTGCTCTGTAAAACTGTGCTGTTGAGTTACAAAATTGAGCGCAGAGTAGTGAAGCATATCAGGTGCTGCAAACACAGCTCTTAGTCCTGAACAGAAATACCGATGACTCATGGTTAGCAACCTCACTTACCCCATTAAATCAGTGGCATTACTGGCCTTTCCTAGACAGGCACTCCTCTGCTTCATGGACTAGATCTAAGATCCTGAGTAGTTAACAGTTTCCAATGTGGGCGTAAGACAAGGCAGATTTTATGGAAGAGGATTGCCTGCCGTGATGTGAACTACAAAATACAGGGTGTTTCAAAATGATGGACCCAATTTGAAATCATCTTGCTTTGAAATTTGGTCCATGTATACATCTACCATACGTATGCATATGGTAGATGTATACATGGACCCAATACATACACATATAACCATACATAGTTTCAGATATTTCAAGCATTTCTTGCATTTGCCTCCAAAGTCTTAGTCTGTAAAAGTAGTTATAATAGAAATTATACTGGTTTAACCTTTTCTCACACAAAGCCTGAGCTCTGCCCTTTCAAAGTTCTCTCTGAGACTTAAAGCTTAGTTTTAGGAAATGTTTAGGGCACCACAGTTGCAGAGGTACATGCACCACGCTTTACTTAAAATGTTTTTATGTGATTTAAAAATTTTATATTTTGTTTTTCCAGATCTGCTTACCTCTTTGTTTTCAGTAGTGGAGATTATTCAAGAAGGCGGCAGTAGGATGCATAAATAATATTTTTAATTTTAATATACTTTTAAACATTCTACTGCTCTTCTCAGGATACATACGCTCTTGTACTGCTCTTTCAAAATATATTTGAAAAGCAAAGGCCAAAGTAGAGGAACAATCTTCCTGAGGTGATGTAAGACATATAATTTCTTCAGGCTGGCAGCCACAAACAGCAAATCTCAGATGAGACTGAGAACAGCCAGGGAGGGAGGCAAGTTGGGAAAAATTAAAAGGTTTTGTTTTGGTTTTTTTCAATATTAGAAACATGCTATCTAAAGTCGGTATTGCCAGGAATATCTATGTTCTCTCTTCTAGTTAAAATAAGACAAGGTTTGATATAGCCTGAATAAATAGCATCTGCCTTCCTAGAAAAACTAATGTTACAACAGTGAAGTTTAATTGACCAAGCAATACAATGTTTTAGCAGTTGCTCATTGCAGCTCAGCAAAGGAAACATCATCCTCCCATGTTGCTGAAGTCTCAAAGGTGCAGCATTTCCACCAGAAATCAGAAGAAAATGGCTTGCAGTACAACCACTAATCACCACGTAAAGTGGAACATAGAATTGGAGATATCTCAGTTGGACCTTTAAATGCATTAATGGCATAGAAATAGAAGTAAGGGAATATAGAAATATCATCATGCTGCTGAAAGTAGGAGTGGCCAGTGAGGCAAGACAAACCAGAGCAGAATGCAAGCAATGGGAGGCAGGACAATTAGGTTCTTGGAATATGTCTTGAATTTTGGAAACTTAGTACATATTCTCCATGTGAGAGTCTTAAAAAGGGTGGATCATTAAAGCCAAAGATTTGGAGTATCCATCAAAGCTGGCTACTCTGTTTACTAGGTCACATTTTGGGTAACTTTTTATGGTAGGAGCTAACAACTTAGCCAGTAAGTTGCAGAAATAGTAAAGCAATGTCCTGCCACCTTAAAAGCTTACTTTTCTAAGAGAATAGGCATTCTTGGGTCACAGTTGCCCTCTTTCCCTTATTTTCTAATCTTACACATCTTAGACCATCATCTCCTGCCAGTGGAAACTGGCAAACAGGGCTTTTGGGGAAGAAATTCACTTGAACATGTTCAGTCTGCTGTTTGAGCACAAGCAGAAACCTACAGGATCAATGTGCCATTTACCTAGATGAAAGTTGCAGCAATGTCCCAGCTCCCTCTTAGGAAGCTCTCTACAGTCCCCGGCTGAGAAGACTAAAAGCTTGTTTGCAGATAAAGGAGACAGAGGAAAAACATTGCATTTGGATAATTTTATACTGCTTTTATCCCTTCTATCCCAGACACTTATTTCAGTTTTTCTCCTAGTGTCACACCTTTGGATGCACAAAAAATTACATTTGTCTTTGTCAGAGCGCTTGGCAGACCAGGTATGCTGTTTTATGACTTGACCTCTTTACAAGGTCAGTTACTCCATGCAGACCAGCAGCCCACCTTGGAGCTGGTCTGAGCGTTTGTCCTACCTACCTGTCATGGCCATTTGAGAGCTGGCTTGATTCCTGACATCTCCCAAACCTGCTTATCACCTTATTTATTGTATAGCTCCTTAGTCCCTTGGTGATGATATTATAGAGTCATTTTGGTTAGAAGAGACCCTCAAGACCACGAGGTCCAACCATTAACCTAACACTGGCACTAAACCATGTCCCTAAGAACCTCATCTACATGTCTTTTACACACCTCCAGGGATGGCGATTCATCTGCTTCCCTGGGCAGCCTGTTCCAATGCCTGACAACCCTTCCCATGAAGAACTTTTTCCTGATATCCAATCTAAACCTCCCCTGGCACAACTTGAGGCCATTTCCTCTTGTCCTATCACTTGCTACTTGAGAGAAGAGACCAACATCCTCCGTGCTACACCCTCCTTTCAGGTAGTTGCAGACAGCGATCAGGTCTCCCCTCAGCCTCCTTTTCTCCAGGCTGAACAGCCCCAGTTCCCTCAGCTGCTCCTCATCAGACTTGTGCTCCAGACCCTTCACCAGCTTCGTCATCCTCCTCTGAACTCACTCCAGCACATCAGTATCTTTCCTGTAGTGCGGGGCCCAAAACTGAACACAATATCTGAGGTGCTGCCTCACCAGTGCCAATCACTCAGTGACAGCTGGAAAAGCCACCACCCAAACTTTTTATCCTTCGCTGGGGCCAATGCACATTTTCACAGTGGCAAGGTGAGGTTGTAATAGGTAGCTCGTTAAAACAGAGCTGGTGCTAGAGGAGCACGTAGGTACGCAGATGGGGACAGAACAGTCTAGGACAGCTGGCCATTGTCATATTTTCCCTGATTGACAGGAGGTGGTTGCATTATAGATCTACAGCAGCAAGCTGAGTACACAGCCTTACAGGCACAGGCTAAGCAGAGAAGGGACATGTTGATAAGCGAGGGGCTCTGGGCACAAGAAAAAGGAATTTGCTTCCATTCTGCATCAGAAGCATGTATCCTTATGGCTGTTGTCTTTTTTGGCCAGTCTTGTGACAAGTCCAGATATTTTATGTTTTAGTATCCAGTATGGTTTCCATAAAATGGTACTATCTGCATGTGAGTAATCTAGGTCTCAGTGCCACAGGCACAGAAAAGAAGAAATTATCTGTAAGTAAGTACAAAGCAGTGTCAGTGCCTTCTTTTGCCCAATCAGCCTGCAACCAAGGCCCAGATTCAGTAAAAATCTTCATTTTTAAATGTAGAAATAGGGCCTTGTATTACAGCACCTCCCCAAGGAGTGGGTTTTTTAAGTGGCAAGGGGACTTGAAACAGGGACTTTGCTTGCAGTCTTCTGATGCTAGAGCACATTTTGGAGGTGCACCATAAAGTCAGGGGTGTCTTGAGTAGTCCAGATTATCTAAGGCAAAATAATTGTGGAAACCCAGAGGACAGAAGAAACATTTCAAACATGCCAACAAGAAAGCACACAACAGCAGAAGCAGAGGAGCTGGACAGATTTTCCATAAGGTGGTCCAACACTCGGCCTTTCTTTCTGCTAAAAGTGTCATTCTTTCAAGAATATAATGAGCTTTTCAGCTACTATCCGACCATTGTCACTTCTCTGACAGCTGTCAGCTTTTCTTTGCCATCTTTAGGATGAGCTTGAGTAGCTATGCCTATTAATTCACTGTGGTTATATTTTTACTCCTCTGGATCACTATACTTTCAAAACACCCTTTGACAATGGCAAAGTTCCTTTCCACATTGCATTTTGACAGAAAATATTGAACCTATTGAGATTCATTTCACAAAAAAGGGCTACACCTCTGAATCCCACCATCAGCAGTTTCATTGTGTTATCTCACCTAAATTTACATCTCTGCAGTGCAGACATCAAGTATGATTTACTTAGTCTGATATGCTTTTACACTCAGTTGGAAGAGGTAGGCACATTGGGCTGCTGTTGAAGACACTTATTTCAGGAGAAGATCGCCCAAACCATTCCCTGAAAGCACCTATTCCTCTCCATCATGTATGACGGCGTACTAGCCTGGCCAGCACTGATGTCTCACAACGCTGTAGATGCCCCAAGGAGTGCACTGCAGACACCTGCAATCACTCTGAGAAGCCCCATCCAGAAGGTCCCTTCCACAGCTTTGCTGTGCTTCAGAATTAGTCCTCAGAAATCTCTGCTCCTCTTCCAAAACATCGTCTGAATGCTTGCTCTTATGAGCTGTCCATCTTTTTATTACAAAACTAAGCACTTTGAGTAATCCAGAAAATATATTTCTGAGATTTTATTGCTCAGGAATTCAATATGTACAATAAAACATATTTTTGGGTTTAGACTTAAAATGAAAATGTGAGGGTGCAAGCTCTCCCGTCTAGTTTATGAAAATCTCAGTAAATTTAGAGGCCTTATGGCCATTATTATATCAGTTTAAAACTCCCTGTTACATGTATCAAAATGTCCCAGAAATACCAACTGGCAAGTAATTGCAGATGAGCTTTAGCAATACCAAACCCTAGAAAAGGAAAGGTCCAGCCACTTTATAGGCCTTTTTTCATTATTAGAAACATGATCCAAATACTCCTGCATTTAATGATATTTTCCCTCAAGTTCAGCAAGCTTCAGAGTGAGGCCATAACTCTTGTGTGTTTATTGATAAATTTTCTTACTGAAAGAAGGAAGTCTTGTAAGAATTACACAGAATAAAATGCTCTTAAAGACAGCCATGGTCTTCCACTGCAGCAACCTAAGATAAATCATTATAAGGAGCGCAACTTGCACTGCTATGTATTAAATATATAATGAAATAGCATGTATTTAAATATGCATTAAATGTTGTATAATAAAAAACTAAACAACAAATTGAGTGGAGTTAACAGAAATCTTACTACTCCCATGGGGTTTAGTATCTGTACAGGATGGCAGGATTATTTTCTTTTTACAATTAAAAGAAGTTGGCTGCAAAATCTATAGAGCATGTGTTTCTGTGCAGGAAGTCATTGGACACTGGAAGGTCATGACTCACAGCATCACAGCCTGCTAAACAATACATGGTGCTTTTCTGAGTATTAATGAGTCAATGAAGGATCTGAGCTCAAGAAGACTTTAAGTGTCACAGAGAAACAAAGTCAAAAAATCACAGACAAAGGAAAAATTACCAAAACTGCAGTCAGAATAAAGAACAGGCGTTGCAGAGCAATCTTATACAGGAGTGAAATACACCTGCAATTTATGGAGGTGAAATCTTGGCTTCTTTAGCTTCCCCTTGCAATTTATGGTGGTGACTTGTTTAGCTTCCCCATCACCTCATTAAAGCTTTCTTTTAAAGTTACAGCTTTGGAGGCTCAGAGCCTGTCTGGTTTGGATATTTATGATTCTGATATCCAGTTTATCAGGCAATGCACTGCAGTGTTCTCCAAATAAAGTTTCCGTTCCCATCGTGAGCTGCTTTTTTATGCCTACTTGCCAAAAATTATCTTTTTGGTATCTTTGCATATTAACCCCTACTGCTCTAGGTCTTCACCTACATAGAATGCCTTGTACTGTCACCTACTGCCTTGGCCACTCTTTAGCTCACCATGATAATTGTTTGACCCAAAGAATGCAGGGGCAGGGGTGGAAGGGAGGAAGTCCTGCTGTCTTCATTCCGTGTGATGCAGGTCATGAAGGTTGTTCTTTCAGCACCGGAAAGAATGAATGTGTTTTAGCATTTTCCCAGCTGTATTCACATCAGTTTCTCACTCTCAGGCTGCAGTATAAATATACATCATGACATTTTAAAAGGAAAGGAAAGCAAGCCCACCACTGGAAATAGCAACTGCATCATAGATGGGCCTCAGACCCTTGCAAGAAATAATGTAAGCAGACAAAGAGGAGGACAAGATGTTACTGAAGTAACTGGCAAAGAGGAGCAGAGATCAGTGAAGATGCACAAGTTTGATCTTATCGCCTGGCAAATGGAAGACCACCATAGAGCTGACTTAGCAGCATTGAGGATATTTATTATTGTTCACGAAAGTCACAGCCGTTGTGATCTATAAACAGAGACATGAACACTAGCCTGGCTCATCTTCCTAGTGCCAGAGGTCCTCAGTCAGCTCCTGCACTGTCCCCCTGGATTTCAGGGATGCCAAGGGCTCCAGCCCTCTAGAAAAAAAGAAAGGAGTTTTCATTGAGTACAATAAGATTTGACTGAACACCAGCTAAAGTCAAATACTGTTGTCCATATTTCACTGTGCAAGTGGTCAAGGCATCTGAATGAGCCCATTATTTTTCTTTTACACTTTGTGCATAACACATGCCTCAGTGTTCCAAACTGATTCCAAGAAGGGAAAAAATAACATTTAGTTCCAGTGTTGGATCTGTCAGTAACAAAGGACTCCTGATTTACCTTCATTTGATGGGTTTGAACGAAAAGCCAATAGCAAATAACATATTTAAGAAATTAGGGCTGCACTGGTGGACAGTTCCAAAATCTGCAATTGGAAACCTCTTCGTCCTAGTAACTGGTGACACATTTGCAACACAAAACTTGTCTGGTCCTTTCCTGGAAACCACAGAGCATTAGCCTTGCCTTACAAATTTAGACAAAGTGCCCACAGAGGATTGTGTTCAGCCCTGGTACCTGGGGAACAATTGCCATATGGCTGGGGCAGGAGGACTGACAGTGTTTTCCTAATAAACCAATACCAGCTAGAGCAGAAGAAATTTTTAAGAAAAAGGATTTAAAAGATGATTCTTTTAAAGGTGAGAAAGCTACCTGCCCTTCAAGCTACTGTGACTTCAGGTTTTCCCCTCCAGCCCTCAGTTGATTGTAGAGAACTGTGATAGCTTTCCATCTGCAGACCTGAGACTTGGGATGGAAGGATGAGAGGGATCATTTAAGGAGAAATCTCCTGTGTCTCTTCAGTAGTTTGAGGATGTATTAAGCCAAACAGATCTCCTTCCCTTGCTTCTAATTTGAAAAGGATTTCATCTGCCTTAAAGCAGCATTAGCCGTATTTTACAGGTAGGAAGCAGAAGAATGTGGTCAATGAAGTGACTCAGTCTGGAGCATCTCTACAGCTGCTTTGTCTTGCTGAAATACAACTGGAAACAGTGATCTGTTGCCTATTGTGAATTACATCCCTTTTTTTCTTCAGTCTATCCATTTTTCCTACAATAATTTAAACTTACTATCTCACAGTTCTCAGCTTTCCCAGAATAAAATCCAGCTCAAAGACCCCTATGTCCAGAAAACTCTTTAAGTGCTATTAAGAAATGGGGATAAACACATCATTAAGTTAATATTCACAAGAGTACTGTTCCTATGGAGCTTTTTCTACTGACACCGCCCAGCAACTCAATCAGCAGGGCTCATTTCAGAAATTAACTTACCTACCACAAACTAGAGTCCCCAGTGTCATCCCTTAGTTGTACAGCTTCTGCAGCAGACAGACAAGTAGAGCGGATCTTGTAATTATTACTACTCACACAGGGAGCTGTATGTTTTTAAACAGAGACCTAAGTCACGATTTCTTTTCGTGTATGCTCTTGTTGCAATGCAGGAGGATAAACTGTCAGTACTGGACTGTGCATTTGTTTCTAGACTGAAACCGCTGATTGACTTCAATGCAGCTGTAAAGATTTATGCCAGCTAATGACCTAGTTGAATTGGATTCAAAG
Organism: Caloenas nicobarica; assembly: GCF_036013445.1. Lineage (NCBI taxonomy): Eukaryota > Metazoa > Chordata > Aves > Columbiformes > Columbidae > Caloenas > Caloenas nicobarica. Next base: position 75,218,051 of record NC_088284.1, on the reverse strand, counting down.
TGACAGGATGTTAACAAAATCTGACATTATCCTGGCAAGCCAAGAATCAGCTCCCCTGACACTTTTTGCAACGGAGAAGGGAAAGTGAGCTTTCAAATGTATTCTGCATACACCATCTCCTGGAGGCCCTGGGAACATCTGCACTTCCCAAGCCTGAACACATGGGACAGTTTCTGAAGAAAGACTCCACTTCCAGAAGTTCAGCTGTGAATTTTCATCTGCTAAAATTCAAAATTCATGTGCTTCACTGTGAATAATTTTCTTTCATCTCCCTCTGTACCCCACATAAATATTCACTAGTTGGTTTTCAAAAACTCTTGCAGATAAGTAGGGAAAAGCCCATGAACAAAGTTCCACATTGTTTGAGTTTTTAAAAATTTTGTTTGGTTGATTCTTCTTCCCCTGAAACATTGCTTTGTGTTAGCAATTCCATTTCTTTTTTTCAGGGAATCATAAGAAATCCATTAGCAGCCAGACAACCACTTAGATATATTATCTGCATAAGGCAAGATAAAATGCTATTGCTTCATACACCGAAGACAGAAGAATCATTGCAAAACAGCAGATCTCTCAAAGTGTGTCAGTTCTTCACAGCAGAGCAGACCACTTAATTCTACACATCTCCAGTGACTGGCAACTGAAACTGAACTGTTTTTCAAGATCCTGCAGCAGTTCCCTGGCAGAGATCATGCTGGCACTAACAGCAATTCTGCTGATATACGAGATGTCCATTAAACAGTACACTTGTTGTTACACCAGGTAGCCAGCACTATGATGGGGCAGAGATACTGAAACCTCTCTATAACAATTTTTGTTCAAGAATTGTTGCAAAAGTTAGGAAAGTGTTTTCAGCCATGTTCCACCTTTCCATACACTATTAAAATTAAAAAGCAATGTTGTAGGTGGTGGTAAAAGCTGAATGCATGTTAACTCTGCATCTGGCACTGCGTGGTGCAGTCACTGTATACTGCATTGCCATTTTCTGATTTCCCTCAAAGAATAATAATTCGTGGAGTTAAATTTTGAAAGGAGAGGCTAACTGAATGAATGATTAAATCATTTTAATTATTTGGGAAGGAAATTGAGCTCCTGAAGCACTTTTCCTCCAGCCAGCTGTCAAGATGCTCAGAATAGTCTTTAATCAGACTCAGTGAGGCAGGTAGTGTACCCCATTGATCAAGTACTGGGAAAGCATTTCCTAGATATCAGTTACTTCTGGGTTCATTGCTTATAGATAATAGCCATAATTTCACTTCCCAACAGTTGCTCTGTTTAGACCTTCCTCATCTCTTCACAGCTCCCACCAAGCTCAAACCCCACAGGATCAGATGGCCTGCCGAGACCATCTCTTCACTCTATTTATATTCCGTACACTTAGGTTTGCTACCCACTGCAAAAATACACGACAAACAATTGTGGTGCAAACCTCAAAATTATAGTAGACATAACAACCAGGGCACCAACGGAGGAAAAAACTTTGAGCCAAATCTTCTAGCTTTGCAGCACTGAAAGGTCATACGGAAGCCAGAACCTGCTAGAAAGAACTCAATACCAACAGCCCAACTTGGGAGTATGTCAGGGTTAACTGCTGACAGCATGTCATGCATTTTCAGTTTTAAATCCCCACTTGCACAGGATATTTCTATGCCCGAGTCTTTTCAAGTCTGAGTCTAGGTGTTCTCAGCCTAGCTGATGGCACTGAATGCAATGGCACTGTATTACATAAACTGGAATGTGCCAAGTAATGCAAAATCCCTGACATTTAGGATTGTATTTTCCTGTTTCTGCTCCTGTGGTTTTATCACATTGGTATTTACATGCATAATTGGCACCCCAAGCCATAGATGTATGCACACACCCAATTCTTCTCAACATCTTCCCAAATAAAACGAGTTCTCCACTTCCCACTCAGCAGATGTTTTAACAACAGAAGACAGAAACCAAGAAGATCTAGAAGTAAGGTGCCAAGCCAAAGGAACTGGTAGCTGCAGTATTTGCTTTTGACAGTAAAAAGCACAAACATCATTTGTCTAATAGCACAGTGCTATACAAGGTACAGAAGACTCTGAGAAGTCCCAAGGCGTCTCCTGGTGCTGTCAGAGAAGGTGGATGTTCTGCAGAACTCTTGATTTTCCTTAAACACTACATGATTGCCCCATCTTAGTGCTCAATTGACACAACAACCACTTCACCTCCTCAGCACTTGGATACATTCACATTATCCCTTGTTTTCTTACACGGTGTAAAAAAGCATTTCCTCTTGTTTGTTTTCTTGCCTACAGTATGTTTTTTAAACAGTGAGACTTGTGGTTGGAAATACCCACATAGTCCATGCATCCCACAGCAGATATTGTCCTTAGAGGTCACAGGAACAGCTTTGGTACCCCAATTCCAGAAAGCTTACTTACTTCCAAAGTTCTTTAGCCTTTCTCCTGCACCTTCATCCTGCACTCCCCAGCAGCATTTCTGAGTCCTCCCTCCCAAGAGCTCTGCCTTCACAGAAGATGGGTCATCTTGTTGATGCATCTGTCCCTGGCCAGTGCAGCGAGATGCACTGGTCTTGGTGTTCCACAGCCCTGGACCTGTGAGTCAGAGTACTGATTCAAGACAAGAGCTCAGCCCCCTCTGGCGCTGTATCTCTCTGCAGTGAGGGCTCTCATGGCCATCTCTTGAGTCCCCCCCACATACTAACCCAGATCCAAATAGAAGGTCACCATGTCTTAGTCATAGTTCATAGTCATAGTTCAACAAGGGCAAGTGCCAGATTTTGCACCTGGGACATGGCAGCCCTGGCTGTACATACAGACTGGGGAATGAGATGTTGGAAAGCAGCTCCACGGAGAAGGATCTGGGGGTTCTGGTTGATGGCAAGTTGAACATGAGTCAACAGTGTCCTGGCAGCCAAAAGGGACCTGTGTCCTGGGTGCACCCAGCACAGCATGGCCAGCCGGGCAGGGAGGGGATTGTCCCGCTCTGCTCTGCACTGGGGCGGCCTCACCTGGAGCACCGTGTGCAGGGCTGGGTGTCACAGGGTAAAAAGGGTATAAAGCTGCTGGAGAGTGTCCAGAAGAGGCTACAAAGTTGGTGAAGGGTTTGGAGAGGAAGCCGTATGAGAAGCAGCTAAAGTCACTTGGTTTGTTCCGCTTGGAGAAGAGGAGACTGCAAGGAGACCTCATGGCGGCTGCAGCTTCCTCACAAGGGGAGGAGGAGGGGCAGGAACTGATCTCTCCTCTTTAGTGACGAGTGACAGACCCCAAGGGAATGGCAGGAAGATGTGCCAGGGGAGGTTCAGGTTGGACATTAGGAAAAGGTTCTTCCCCCAGAGGGTGCTGGACACTGGAACAGGCTCCCCAGGGAGGTGTCACGGCCCCAAGCCTGACAGTGTTCAAGAAGAGACTGGACAACGGCCTCAGACACACGGTGTGACCTGTGGCGTTGTCCTGTGCAGGGACAGGAGTTGGACTGGATGGTCCTTGTGGGTCCCTTCCAACTCAGGACTTTCTGTGATTCTAAATAGCTTTTTAACCCCTGAAAAACACTGGCTTTTAACTACTCCGTTGACACATTCCTGTGCACGCTGTTACTGCCCAAGTCGCTGGTGCTCCCCTACTTCTCCCACTCGGCAGCTCAGCCAGTGCAGTTTGCAGCTCGCTGTGGTGCTGTGGTGGCCTTGCTGGCTCACAGCCAAAGGGTTCATTACTCACTAAACACTAATGAGTCTCAGCAGTGCTTATCTCCCGTGTACTGCGTGGGAGAGGTCGCTTGGGAGTAGAGAGTTGGCCTGGTGGCTGAGGAGCAATTACGTTCAGCAGCGATGACCCTTTAAAACAGGACAAAACGAAACAAAACAAACCGTGAGTGATTTTGTTTGCTCCCAGGTCTTCAAAAGGGAGGTCTGGCAGTTAAAGAGGTGAATAAAGGAGGATATACCATCCGTACCCACAACTATCTTTGCATCTTGTTCAATGAATTGCCAAGCCGGCAATGTCCCCTGAAAGCCTCTCTCTAGATCAAAACCTTGTTCTTCCAATTTCTTACAGACATAGATGCCTGATTTTGGAGGGACCTGGTAACGTTATCAAAACTGAGTGCCAAGAAACCTTATTTCTGAAGATGGATCTGCAACTATTGCATTCATTTATTTTTAATCATACTTGAATCACCAGCAAAGCTCCAAATACTCTGCGGATACAAAAAGTGTCAACAGTTCCTAGTGCCCATTACCTGCTTTGTGATGGTTATTCAGCTTTCACACTGACTGAGCTTTGAATGAAAAAACAGTATACACAGAAGTCTAGTCTCGACATACTAGAAATGCCTATAATTTGGACAGCTATTTCTTCTCAATAAGGTAGCTTTAATATTTGCTATTACTGATTAAAAAGATGAGGTAACTGTCTCTCCAAATCACTAGTTAAAATAAAATATAATCCATTCTTGATTCTTCAAATTGTGATGCTTCAATGCTGATTTTTCAGAGTTCATTATTTCTCTGAAGCCTTAGGCATTAGAATTCTGTTATTGGTTTAAAGAAAACAGACTCTTTCAATATGGGACTCTTAAAATGTAAGAAACACAAAATAAACAGAGCATGAAGAACAGAAAAGATAAAGATAAAAAGAGACAACTAATAAGGCAAGACTCACAGGAAGACTATGACATTTACCTATCCTGTTGGGACACAGATATTTGTGGTCTCCATCTTTTGACAGAATCTTCCTAGGAGAGGACTACAGAAAGTGAGAAAGCAGCAGTGACAACTGATGAGTCTTGTTTCCATCCTGAAGTTTTTAATCTTCTGTTGAAGCAAGTAACCCTTAGCAGTCTTAGTAGGTTAGCAGTGAAGGTAGCGCAGGTAGTCCATTATCTGCTTTTGGCAGCATTTTTCCTTGTTAATTCGCTGTTCATAGAGCTGCAGGCAAACCTTTTTCCTTATGTGGATAAGCAGCAGTAAAAAGAAAATAGAAGACCCAAAAGACACAGGAGATTAAAACACTATTAAGATTTATCCCTCATAAAAGGAGTCAAGAGTCATCAAACACAAAGTTGCAGACAGACAATTAGGCTTAAGAAAAAGCATAGATTTAAGAAAAAGCATAGATTACCAGAAGCAGGAGGAGCATAGGATGCAAAGGATTACTACGTAACTTCCCTACGCAGACTTTCCAAGGCTTCCCACCACTCATATGGTGTTGCTAGAGACAGGATATTAAGCCAGATGGACTTTTGATCTAATATATAGTCCAATATTGTCATCATTTTTGGGGAAATTTGACAAGGTGCCCAACACAAAATTGCATGGAGGTGCAGCTTACTCTCTCTTTTGTACTTGCCTTTCTCACAGTGCTTAAAGATTTGGCTAGACACAAACACTGGTAACAGTTTGGGTAAGGGATACTTTCCAGTGAAGTCAGGCATCAGCAGTCTTTATCTGCAGATCAGAAGTTGCACTGCAATTGGCATCACTAGGTGGGCGACAGATATCACTACAAATACCTAATTTGACTTGGAAGGTGGCATTATGCTTCAGTATTGAGACTCAGTTAGTTTTTCAGTATCTTCACTGAACCTGCCAAGAAATAAAACCTAAGAAAATAGTACTTACTGTGGCGACGAGCTTCTTGACACATAGACTGTATGGAGCCCACTCCAAGCTCATTCTTCAGGCAGGTTATCCTCAATGTCTTGAGACTACACCTATGTTTGGGATGGCAGCATTGTGCTGGAAGTCTCCATGATGTATTGTCACAACACGACTCTCTGTTATTTATGTCTTCTGGCACTTGAATGCTGCTTCCACACTTCCAGGCAAGGACACTTACCTCTGCGCCCACAGTCCTTCTGGCACAGCATGCACTATGGCCAGCTCTGGATGGAGGCACACCCTGCATTGCCTGTCCCATGGTAATCCAGACCAGAACACCTCAAAAAACAAGCCAAGACTCCTTCCATGCCCACAATCTTGCGTTACCGACAGTTTTCATTCCTGGGTTGTGACACAGGGACCAGAATAGCAGAGTACAACGTGGAAAGTGTCTGCCCACTTTCCAGATAAAAATTACCTGAAATAAAGTGTATTCATAGCTCCAGGACATCAAAATATCATCCAAAAGATTCTCTTCCTTTTCAGACTGAACTAGATGACTGTGCATTTACATCTTACCTCTGTTATTTTTAAAAAAGCTAAGAATATTCTTTTATCCCTGGGGTCATTGAAAAGAAGAGTGGGAAAGGTCTTTTGTATGGCTTTGTTTTGCCCTACACTCTGTTTTACCTAGGCAATAATGCAGAGAGCCAGATCGACCAGCAGAACGCCTCTTTGCTTGGTCTTTGCAAAGCAGAGCGTGGCCATGCTGAGATCATCTTTGCAAGCCGCTATGAAGACCACGAGCTTCCTGGGAAGCAAACAGAGCATGACTACTTCAGCCTTGGCTTTATTTGGTTTCTTGTGCTCTGAAGGTTTGACCTTTGAGAGGCTGGCACATTGCTGAAGGTTTTCCAATTAGTATGGTCTTGGCAACACTTGACCATCTCAAGGAAGTTCTTGGCATAGTAGAGAACATCACCTGACACCCCCACTGCAATCTGAGAATTTTCCCATGAGTAGCTAAATGCTATAAAGACAGAGTACTTTAGAAACAGAGGTCTGTGAAACTTGCAAACATCCAAACTACTCAGGGATTTAATACAGAAGGTGGAGCCAGTTGTGAAAAGGAAAGGACATAGAACTGCACAAATTGTCTGTGTGTGTATAGCCTGGTAATCAAGCTTACAGCCTGGGTTTTGCTGAGGGATGTTCTTCCTCCTTCTGACTGCCAGAGGAGGCTTTTTGCTGTCCACAACACTTAGTTTCTCTATAGAGAATGGCAGGAAAGGCAGCAGTGGGCTGTGGTATACTGTCTAGGCTTCTAGAAGTGAAATGATGGTGCTACACTTCTGTAGAAGACAAAATCTCATTCTTAAGGAGTCAATAAAAAACCATTCTACTAAAACAAATCTAGACTTTGAGTCCTTTGTGGCTACCTGAAGCCCCAGAAACTGGATCCTAACAAGCCTAGTGGCTTCTCATGACACTTTTTGAAACCTTGACTGGTTTAAAGACAAATAATCCAACTATACACTTGGATTTAGGGGTTCAGTGTGTCTCAGGGGAAATGTTTTTCACATTTGGAGAAAATCCTGAGGGTACACAAACAGGCTAGTCAGTCACCTGGTAAGTCTTTTCCACCTTTTACTGTGATGTGGAAAGCTGACTGCAGGAGAACATCAGAAGCAGGTCTGTGAATGCTGAGAATTTCTGACAAGCTGTTCACAAAGATACAGGATCTGAAGGAGGCAAATGACTCTGCTAATCTGTAATTTCATTTCCTCAGCTCCACCACCCATCCCAAGGGTTTCGGTTTGGAACGGTGCGAGAAAGCAGTGCAGAAGACTATGTGAGGCAAAGCTTCCCAGAGATGCACGAGTACATGCGACGATACAATGTCCCTGCAACCCCAGACGGAGTGGCATATCTCAAGTGAGCCTCTGCATGCAACAGCAGACCTGGTCCCTTGACCAGAATGCATGGCAGTGAGATGGTGATGGGTTTCCCGCTTTTAGTGTCACTTATCCCACAAAACAGTCATTGAAGGGAGAGTGGCAGATAGAGAAGAAAGCACATAATCACCTGGAGGGAGTGGTACTTGGAGAGCAAGTTAGCATAGCACCAGGTGGAGTGTTTCAAGGAGAAGCAGTGCTTCGCACTAACTGCTAGGGTGCCATCAAGCATGGACAATGTATAAATCCTGGCAGGTTTGTGTGCTTGGGAGCCCTTCATCAGACAGTGAGAAAGATTCAGAAAAACCACCACAATATAAGCATTAGCTGCAAATGAGGTTCCTCAACACCTTCAGCACGCTGGGCGGAGGGAAGGTTCTCAAAGAGAAACCTGAAAGCTTTTATCATTAAAATGAATAAAAGAAGCATTAGACTAGTAAAAAGCAATAAGCACCAAATCTTCTTGGTTTGGTGAATCATGGCATTGCTCTGGTTCAGAGACATTTGTACCCAATGATCTGGGGTCACACAATTGGTTCACTCTTCCAGGAAACAGGAGAGGTGATAATAAGCCTGAAGTAATTCATTCAGTTTACACATAGAAGTTGTGTAACAGATGGCCTGAGAATTTTTCACTGGAAGCTGTTTCCTATTTATGTATTTTTCCCAGACCCATCCTAACGATAATTAAGATACACCGCAGTTCCTTTGGGTTAAACGGGAATCCATCCATCAAAATCAATGAAGTAATGTAACTTCACATCAAGAGAACACCCAGACCTTTAAGGTGATGAGTGGAGGGTGCAGTCCCTGGATCAGATGAGAGCAAGCACTGCAGCTGTTGTTTTATATCATATTTTTATGCAAGTGTACTATTCATAAATGATTATGTTAGTAAAATTCAGTTCTCTGTGTTCATGAAGACTGAACGTAGAGAAAAGCTAATGTGGGTGAAGGAAATTAATTTACCTCATATTTAAGGAGAAAGGAGAAGGACCTTTGTATGAATTATTCTCCTCCATTTTTGTTCTAATGAGGAACCAAGACAGCATTTGTATTTTAGCAATTTTTTATTTTTCCAATAAAGCTTTGTATTACCTTTCAATTGAGTCGAAGTCTAACATATTGTAGTATTTCCCGTCTTTCAGATCAGTACTGCCTCATGGGAGCAAAATAATTCCTACTCCTGTTGTCCTGCTCTAGATGCACGAAGTTTGTATTTCATGCACAATTCCTTTCTTCAAAATATAAATCAGTTTTAAAATAGCAGTCCCTGAGCTCTGTTTTCATTTAGTGATCTTCCAAAGAACTGCATAGATAAATGTTCAGTGACCATCACTGAGTCTTCAACTGTGAAGTGATTCTGACTTTGATGTTGAATGCAGGCATGATCCAGAGAAACTCGATGCCTTCATCATGGATAAAGCACTCTTAGATTATGAAGTATCAATAGATGCTGACTGCAAGCTTCTAACTGTGGGAAAACCATTTGCCATTGAAGGTAATAATAAGTTTTATAACATACTGCTCTGTTTCTCATGTGTTGCATTTGCTTTATTGTGATTTATTATTCTCAGTTAAAGTATGCAGGTGAAACTGTGGACCCCTCAAAGATTATAGTAAAATTCTCAGTGATTAAGCAGAATGAACTTTTTGCCCATTTTCGTGGCTTCTGAACTTTCAGATCACATGTAACATCTGTTGCAATGGAATACAGGAATTACTCAAAGTGCTGAGATGGTCTGTCTGCAAACAAGTGGAAGGCACCGTCCACTTCACAGCTCACAATTAAATAAAAGTAGCTCCTGAAATGAGGCTTGCTTTCTGTAGCATCACTTTCCTTACACATGTTCAAAACTCAGCAGAATATGTTAAAAATGCTGTTCTACAGTTTCGCTCTCATCTGAAGCAGATAAATGCTGTTCCCATTTTAAAGGTCAGCTTAAGATTCCTGCTGAATCTATAGCTAATTGGAGCTAAAGAAGGAAGTCTGCCCCGGTGTTTTAGTAAGGACAGATCGGAAGGGAGCCGGGATGTGAGGCTTGTCTGAAGCTGCCTCTGCCACGGGCAAGCAGCACATCAGCAGCTATTAAACTTCAGGAATCACATTTGTGATAGATGGCCACTGAAAATGGTCGAAGCTCTCTCTTTCCACCCTTCCAAGGGCAATCACTCTGGCCACTCCCATTGCACATTAAAACAACCTCCTTCGAAAATGTTCAGACCTGATTGACGAAGGCTATATGCTAAATGAAGGCCAGAGGAAGCTGAGCATTTTAATCATTTCAGCTACAAGTCATCAGCACTAGGCATTTTGTAAAATGCTCCTTTTTGCTACACCTCATCAGTGTCTCCCACTTGAATTCACACCAGAGACCCGAAAGCAATCCATTTTCTTCTTTCCTTTTTGTTACTGTGGGGGATGGATGCACAAGAGAGCTGTTCAGGTTGGTTTTGTGTGTTCAGCTGCATGTTTTACCATGTGCATGTAACCTGATAAATCTTCCATTTCAGAAAGGTCAGCTCTACTGAAGTAAACCATCAGCTTCCACAACTTTGAATCTAGTAAAGCTACTTCCAATACAGAAAAACAAACAAACAAAACTCAAAGCCCCAGGCTAGACATTTTCACTTAACTGGACTTCATAGCATCCAAGTGTAAAACAAATATGCCAAAAATGTGGTATTCATGAGCCCTAGCTATGCTTCTCTGAAACCATTCCTTCAATGTTAGAAAATACATTCAGGTGGAATTACAGGGAGAATGAGCAAAAATCAGCAGCAAGGGAGACTATTGCATTGCAGGTACTCATATTACCACATCACTCTGCATCATTGAAAAGCAAGCCACTGTGTTGGCAAGTTCATCACTCATGTACATTTATGTTGGGGTTTTTTTTCCTGTGCTGTGGGTTGGTTTGTATTTCAAGGAGACAGTCTGAAATTCTGAATTCTGAACTGAAAACCAAAAATCAACAGTGGACTAGAAAGGAATCTCTGCAGGCAATTGGCAGGACATCTCTGCATGCAACTGCATGTCTTCCAGACATAAATTGTATTTGTTTTTCTAAAGTCAAAATCCAGGTTCTGCAAATTGAAAGACCATATTTAGGGTTACTGAATCCATTTTCACTTACGCTAAGTCCTTCACTAGCACTTCAACATGGTAAAAGACAACACAGCGGCTAAAAACTGTGTTTCTTACTATTTGAAGGTCCCTGTCACTGCCATTGCAGAACTGCATGAATGGAAAGCACAGCCCCTGGGCTTTAAGTTGCTGTGTAACAATACAGGCTGCTCCCTTATACATTTACATGCACATAGCTTCTCATCACTGCAAGGTCCCGCACCTGGGTCGGGGTAACCCCTGACATCAATCCAGGCTGGGAGATGAAGGGATTGAGAGCAGCCCTGCAGAGAAGGACTTGGGGGTACTGGTGGATAAGAGATAAGAAATGAGCTGGCAATGTGCATTTGAATCCTAGAAGGCCAATTGTATCTTGGGCTGCATCAAAAGGAGCGTGGCCAGCAGGTGGAGGGAGATGATTCTGCCCCTCTGCTCCGCTCTGGTGAGACCCCACCTGGAGTCCTGCGTCCAGCTCTGGAGCCCTCAGTACAGGACAGACATGGACCTGTTGGAGAGGGGCCAGAGGAGCCACCAAGATGATCAGAGGGCTGGAACGGCTCTGCTGTGAGGACAGGCTGGACGGGGCTCTGAGCAACCTGATCTGGGTGAATGAAGATGTCCCTGCTCATGCCAGGGGGTTGGACTAGATGAGCTTTGATGGTGCCTTCCAACCCAAACCATTCTATGATTCTATGATCAGAAAGTACATAGGATAAATAGAAAATAACACATCTGACACTACAGTCACATCCACTGCTTAAACAGTGTGAAGTGATCACAGAATGGTTTACTTGTCATTAAGACCCTTTTGCATTATTAAAACAAGGTAAAAAGGAAGAACCCATGGCAAGGGCATGCAAAAGGCTGTATTTCTAGAGATGAGACAGATTTATTCATCCATCTCTACCTCCATCTTAAGTTTTTAAACCTCCATTTTTACATATTACTTTTGTGGTCTTAATAATTTTGAATTTGCATATCCTGTTTTTATTAGGCTATTTTTGGTTTTGCACAGCAAAAAGTCTTATCTCAGCATTCTCTGTCCATGTTACGCCAGCATCCAGGTTTGAACTGGCTTGTAGAAATAGAATGCCAACTTGATCTGCCACACTGGTGGTTGATAGCTGAAATGAACATACTTTACCAAAATGCCAACGAGTAAGAGAGAGATGATTGTACTCTTTTTCCTTGTAGGATATGGTATTGGTCTTCCCCCCAACTCTCCACTCACCTCAAATATCTCTGATCTGATAAGCCAGTACAAGTCCCATGGTTTCATGGATGTTCTGCATGACAAATGGTACAAGGTTGTTCCATGCGGAAAAAGAAGCTTTGCTGTCACAGAGGTAAGCGATGAACTTGGGTCACATAAATGAGGATTTACGCAAGTTGCCAGTTATTTTCCATCATTCACAATGTGTGGTAGACATATACACATGACACAGATGGGCTGCAGCTGAACAAACACATGAGGCTTCAGAAGCAAGAGATGCTCAGCCCAACCGCATTCAGACCTGAGCACAAGAAAAACATCAGTAAGACCATGCTGCTAAGTTAGGCATGCAGTGGATGCATCAGCGAGCACTTCTGGGCACAAATGGGGCATGAACCATAGCATAAAAAAAGTGATCTGGCACACTGCACAACAAATCTATCTCATTTCACTCAATTATGTATATCACCACCCAGAAGATCTGTCAGTGATTCTGGACCATCTCACATGGGAGCGATAGCGAAAATAGCTAGCACAGAGAACAAGAGCAATAGAAGCAGAAAGAGTGAGAATTTAGTACATCCCAAATTTCTAATATAACCCTGACCGCTTCCTAACATGGGTGGCAGCTACTTGTACCGAAGATAGGACTTCAGCCTAGAAATAGACCACTAACATATCCTACTAAGAACAGAAGAGGAGCAGGTCTCACATCTAAGTAGAACTACAGAAAATAGAAGGAAATTTCCATGGCTTTATGTCCTGATATCCAATCAGAAGAGTTACACCAGCTCATGGCAGCTGAAGATATAGACCATTATTTATGAGAAAAAGACTCTTCTTATCGAAATAGCAGTTCTTCGTCAAGTTCCCTAGACTGTCAAGTAAAAAAGAAAATATAAAATACTGAAGAATCAGAAGATCCAACATGCCTTAACCATACACTTTTATCTCAAGGTGTTCCAAAAGATATGTTTCATGTTCTCACTGGTAGAAAACAGGTAGTTGAAAACATGCTATCTCCTCCTCAGAGCATTCAGCCAAATACCAAACCAACGTGTTCCCTGAGGATGCAATAGCATGACCATTTTCCCCAGTAGGACAAGCCCAGTCCTAGAGCTCAGACTCCTGCCCTTCAGTGATCACCCAAGCCTCTTGTCTGCAAACTCTCACTGCTGACTAAATCACTAGAAAAAGTGCATTTTTTAGAGATCAGACAAATAAAAACTTATATTTGAGTGCTTTAATACATAGTTCGTTGGGGTATTTCTGCATCTCTTATTACATTTTTAACTTTTTCATTAACATTGTATCAGTATGAAATAAATTCTATTTTAACATCAGACATTCATAGAAGAAAATTCAATTTATTTTTATTCAACTTGTTCAATTCAATTTTTTCTTTTTTGTGTGTGATTAGTTTAACACAAGAAAGCACATTTAAACAGAAGTGTGCATTCACTGCTATTTCTGATCTAGCTTATCTGAGGATCATATTATCATCTAAAAAGACAGGTATCTGGGGAATTTTCTTTTTAACGTAGCTGACGTATCTGTTCCTAACAAACATTTCATTCAATGACCTCTTGTTACTTTATATTTTAACACAATCTTTTGAATTAAATCTCAAGAAAATTACCGGATGATAATGCTATTAATTACCACAACTATCTTAAAACTGAAAACTCTTATAGTAGAGACAAATGTACCTTCTTAGTAATTCCACAGTGATGAGACATAAGGAGCTTCCTCTGATCATGAGAATACAGTAGCTGTATCCAGGGCTGTATTCTTTCTGTTCCTAGAGAAATAGCTAAGACACAGAATAAATTCTGAACATCTTCCAGTTAAAAAATAGGGGTTTGTTTAGTACTGTTTTTCTCCCAGAATATATATTTGCTCCTTTAAGCCAGTGGTCTCTAGAGTGGGGTGCATACAGCCCTTGTGATGTGTCATACAATCCACTGGGTTGCAGGAAGGAAATGTTAGAACTTCAGTAATACTTATATACATATATAAAAAAATTAAATAAATATATATGTATATGGGGGTACCTGCTCAAAAAGTTACTGGTAGAGGTGCGTGATCAAAACCAGTTTGGAGACCTCTCTCTCAGTCTTAGGACCTCAAGATCGTCTCATGGACTTTGTTTTTTCTCAGTGTTGAATAGGTTTTAAGCATGGGGTTTTAAGGGTGGGGTCATATCTGGAAGAGATGGTATGCTTTAAAATAATTCAGTCTTTTGAGTGTAAACTCCACATGATGGCCACAAAGGAAGGCAGGTCTAGCTGCTCTGGGCTTGGTTATCTGACTGCAGCCCTTATCGATCTTCAGCTGTGCTAACCCAACATGCATAACTGAGTTCTTCTCCAGGGGCCAAGGTCCAACAAGCTGATTCATGTGACCGAAGGACTCTAAAAAGTCACTCAAAGACTTTGTCTTTGAACAAATCCTCACGTATTTAAAGGCCTTACACCATCAGAAAGAGTGAGCAGAAACAAAAGACTGGTTGTACGTCTGTGCCATTGTGGGGTAGGCTCTAAGTCCAGACCTTTCTCTTCCTGAATTATTCTACTTCTACCACATCTCCCATGAGCATCCCCTCCTCTTAATCCACTCCTCTTGGCCAGGAACTTGCAGATTTTAGGACCTGCAAGTTCACAGCTGGGACAAATTTACTAAACTAAGCAGGGCCAAGCAGCAGATAATCTCTAAAGCATAGCTTCCCTATCATTATGTCAAGAAGCATGGGAACTACTCCTGTTCTTATGTGTATATCAGTTTGTATCCTTTACTCCTGTACAGCCCAGAAATCTCTGTTATTTAACTCCATGCAGTCAGTCACAGTAACATTCAACAGATTCACTGAAGTGTGGACAATGTTCAACACAGAAGCAGATAATTCATTTTTAAAAAGTCTCAGCTTCTAAGTGGGTAGTCATTCACATGGACTATACACCAAACTAAGACGCAGCAATTGCTTTTTGAATGCTTGAGTAAAGCTTTGTGTGTTTCTACATCTTTTTGATAAATTTGGTCTGTAACACGCTACACCTGTTGACCAAGAGTGATGATCCAAAAATGGGAATATATGTAGGTGAAATACTGATCAGTATAGCCTTTAAATGGGTGAAATATCCATCTCCCTTTTTTGTCATTACCTCTTTAGGCTGTACCTGATTCTTATACACCTGCCAAGACATCTTATTCTGGCCAGCACCCACTGGATCATTCATAGGGTATGCAGCTAACTCAGACTTGGAATGAATTGCTGCAATGAATTGCATCGTACCCTCTCCAGCACAAGTAATTGTTGGTAGCAGTGGCTGTTCACACTGATTGCTAGTCGCTAGCAATATCGCTTGAGTACCCTTGATTAAAAACTGTCATAGTCTAGTCTCAAAGGAATTTCTTTGCTATAAATTTGTTAAGTCTCTACTTAGGGCAGAGCCTAGTGCAAGAGGGAAATGGGGTTGGCAGAGTTATATTTGCATATATTACATCTGGACATGATCGGTGTCGTTCATTTTCAATTTGCAGACAATACACTTGGCCCTTCCCCGACATTCCTGTTATTTCCATTAATGCCACTTCAGCAGGAGCCAGGCTCCCAGGTCATTTCCCTGCAGCCCATCAGCTCCACGCTAGCACAGGAAAGACTGCAAAGTCTTTCTTTCTCTGGCATTTTTGAGAATCAAAATACAGTGAATTGGCAGCTTTGCAATTTTCTGCTCGTGGCAGCGAAACAGCCACTGTGACAGCAGGTAGGGTGGATTGCCTGAGCAGGCAAGTTTCCTGGCAGTTTTCAGTGGTTTTAACTGTTCAGACCAGGCAGTAATGATCAGGGCAGGATGCAGAGGAGATGAGCTGGGACACCACGGTTTCTCAAGACAGTATGAAAGAGAAGGGCCCCTCCTGATGCAGGGTGCAGTCAGGTTTTGGGAAAAGCTAACTATGTGTACCGACTGTTTCGCAGCTTTTAAGCTACATTTTAAAATATGTTATTGTTGAAACTGTTTCTTCTTTTTCATTTGGAAGTCTTGATTATTCTCAATTGTCACAGGACAACTGAAGTTCTAGAACTTAGAGACTGATTTATGCATAAGCTGGCTGTTTAGTCACATAACAACAACTTACTGATGCTTTTTGTAAATAGTATCTAACCTGACACTTAAAATAGCAATGCCTGCAGGCACACAAACAACACTGGCCCAAACTGACCCTGTTACTGCAGACCTACCACTTTGCACAGGTGATGGCACTGGGGAAGGTGCAGTGCCACGCATCTCCTGCCAGTGCCTGAGTGAGAGGTCCATACTGCCAATGGTGGGGATCGGTCACTGAGCGTGGGCTTCCATCTGATCCAGATCTGGCACACAGCAAAGACAAAGTCCTTTTCTCCTCTCTTCTTCACGCGTCAGTGGTGGGATCCACTGATGGCCCTTCTCTCCAGTCTTTGAAGGAACTTGCTCAAACTTGACCTGCCGTGGCTTGTTCTTGAATTGGTGATCTTGGGCCCCAGCATCACCTGGGGTGTGCAATCAGACAGTGCCTCATTCATTTTGCCATGATTTTATCCAGTTGTCATCCAGCAAATTGTGCCTTTCTGCTCAGAGTTTTGCCTAGTATCCTTAAAGGTCAAAAGTTAGTGCCCCTTTTCATTACACCACTCACCTGACAACTCAACAGTCAGGTTTTGAGCCATTACCTTGAAGACGTGGTTTATATGTTTGTTTCTGGTGCACTGCAGGTGTCAAGGGAAGGCTATGCAGACCCTTCCACAAAGGGAACGTACTGCCTTGTGCTCACAAATAAAAGCTGCCCGACAGTCACCTTTCACAGTACCTTGTTACAAGCACATCAAAAACAAACACAAAGGACAGGAACAAAGATTTTGCTGCCAAGACAATTTGCTCAGTTTGCACCTATGTTGTCTGGGGAGGAGAGCTGACCCTTAGTCTCTAGAGGAGCAGGAACATTATGAAGAAGGGTATCGCAAAAGGACAGACATTGCATTGTAAAGGGGCCATCTTGTACAGGAAGAGGTAGTGCCATCTGGACTTTCCCTGGGGAAAAAAATACTTTCCACCATGGTCCTGGAGCGTATGACTATTAAGTCTGACAACGAGTCAGGAAAAGCATGTTTTGAGTCTCCTGGAAATGAGTAGCAGATTTAGATTCACCTGTTGAAACTGGGGAAAAAAAATAGTTTACTATCTGAGGAGACAAAGCTGTTATTCCCAATTCACCAGCCTGTCATATCACAGAAGCACAAGTCTTCTCAAGTACTTAATTCGGATGACATGTGTACTGTTGTTCTTCCTACTACAGCCAGGGCTTGGATAATGGATGAGTTGAAAGAAAAAGATTTATTACAAAAGGGAGTATTTTTCCAGATCTGTGCAAATCTCCTTATGACAAGAGGGGAAAGGAACTTGTCTTGCTAATGCAAGACAGTGATTTACAGTATCATAAAATTTGGCACTTGAAACCCTACAGCTATGGTCACCGGTCTTTACTAAGGATAATCTCCCTAAAGAGATTAAATATGTACTACTTCAATGCTGCCACTTCTTTGAGAGCACAGAAAGCCACAATAATGAATAATAAATAAATAAATAACAGTCTCTGCAGTTACAAGAAGTGACACAATCTGGAGGCAGGGACATGTTTTAATACTGTTTAGTTACCTAAATACAAGCATCAGTAGGATTTTGAAAACCTACTGAGATGCCCAAGTGAGTTTAGAAATCTGCCCTTCATATCTATTTATGTCTAGTAAAGCTGGAAATAATTCCTTCTTCAGAGAGGTGCTGCAAAATTTAACTTCCTGATCTCAGCAAAGCTTTTTAAAATCCTCTCAGGGAAGATGCTATCAAAAGGGATAACTTACTATTACAGCTAATATACATATGATATCCCTATTTAGTGTTTGGGTGCAGCAGCATGAAGGACCAATATCTGTGCTCAGCTGCCAACCTGCAAAGTATCCACAAAAAGCTCCAGATGCTTCTCATTAGTCTAAGCTGGACCACAGGCATATTTGATGGCTTATTCACTGTTCTCAAGGCAACCAGGGAGAGCAGAGCATTTACAGTCTCTTGTAGTAGGGAGTAAAGCAGGAGTTTTGCCCATGAAATCCAATAATGAAATCACGGCTGTTTTTTGTCCCTGCTCCCCTCTTCAAAGAGAACTCAAATGTCAAACTCTCTTCTCTGCATCCCCTTCCTCCTCTTCAGGGCCCGAGGAAAAAGCATATAACTACAGAGGAGATGGCAGGAAATGTTTAGTTAGCAAATGCAGATAGGGGCTGCCAAATCAGAAAAGTCTCTACAACAATCCATAAAAAAGCAGATACCTCCACATCTTTTCTTGTATTTGTTGGTTTTCAGAAACTGCGTGTTTCCCAGTTTTCAAGCGGCAAATATAATAGCTCAAGAGGCTGTTGCCACTGTAGTGCTTAGTACCCACTAGCTGTAATCATCACTGGATTGACTATGGGTACCTGTTGCTTCAGAACTACCACATGGGCATAATTGAGTTCCTTCTCCTAAAACGCAGGGAGCTATCTCCTGAAATTAGGATGAAAAAGTTGGAGCAAGGACTGTATTTTTATCCTGGGTTTATAGAGAATACACCACATTATAGGCTTTTATTCCTAAAAAAAAAAAAAAAATAGATACTGCAATAGAGAAGGTCATCAGGTGGTTTTCTATTTCCAGCAAAGACCAAACACACACACACCTGACCCCTACCACTTCACCAGAGATGAAAGCAGTGATACAAAAAATCCCGTTTATTGCTGCACTTTCCAAATATATTCTATATATGCACCTGAAACCACACAAACTACGAAATAAGTAGTAGAGCTTGCTGCTCCGATAGCAATAAGCATTAAGCTATAAAAATGAGAGGTACCTCTATTAGATGGTTTTCTTTATTATTTAACGTGTGTGTCTGTAGTAATTATGAACAGCTGATAAATTTCCATTTTACAGTGCTGGTATTGCTGTAAATAATCACTCCATGCACTGTAAGACATACACTACTAATTATTTCTCCCCTACCTTGTTTCCCCACTTAATTTAGTCTCAAAAATTTCCCTCTAGTGTGCAGCCTTTATCAAGCAGTTCTTTCAATGCACTGTCTTCTTTATTGCTAGGTGAAATATTATTGATGCTTTGTTTTGGCATTTCCTTTCCTAGGAGAAGATGTGTTGTTTGGGACAATTTCAAAAGCTATCCATTACAAGTGAAAACTACATCTGAGATGCCAGTGCTGGAATTTCTTTTACCTGTTTCCAGGGAAGGTAGAAAACTATTCTGCAGAGCTGATAGGACATTGAGCCAGAGCCTCATCAGCATAAATCAGGGCAGATTTACTGATGACACGGGAGTTATTTTTCATGTAAGGAGCTGGCCAAGTGTTGTCTCTGCAGCAGTACTGGAGTGGCATCAAACATCAACCTCAGGCTAGAGGAGACATCTCGCAAATGCAGGAATCCCGACTGCAATTGCCACTGTGCCTCTTTTAAAAATATATATATATATATTTTGAACGACTAGTGTTTGATCATATTCCATTAAATGTAGTTCCTGTTCTCAGAGCCATTCACATGCTCCATACCATACAGCAACCTGACACTAGCAGATCAGCTTCCTTCCTGATCTCTCCTGCCTTTGGGGACTTCTGCATTACTTCTCAACAGCTAAGCAAAAGGATCTTTACTCGGCTGATTTGCTGGTTCCTGCCACCATGGGAGTTTATGGCAATGCCCACCCACAGACTGTTACTCTGTATGACACCAAACAGCAGTAGCCAGGGAGCATATATAGATAGGGGTGTTCTTCAGATGACTGAGCAAAGCTGTTCCTTTTAAATTATTATTCTATTTCTCATTCAATTTATCCTTACATTTACTGTTAGCTTTGCATCTCTAAGGAAGTTGTTTCATACTTGCCGTTGACCATCTTTTTTGGGAAGTGATTTGCATTAACACTTCTTGGAGAATTAGCAAAAGCACATTTAACCAGTAGGTTCAGCTAATATGGATAGCGGTCTTTTTGCTTCTTACAGATAATTATATCTGCTGAATTCAGAAATAGGCCATACTGAGGTCATGGCTCTAAAGACCTCTGAGAAAAATGTCAGGGCCTCATTCTGCTTTTATGCTACCTGGACCAAAAGTTGGCCTTCACTGCTAATTAAAAGAAATAGGCCAGGTAACACAGACCTCCAGTCTAACACTTTGGGGTTTAAAGCATTACTACTTGTGATTTTTTTGTCACCCTCCTGTTCCCCTAACTGGAAGGACAAAGTATGGGACAAGAGGCTCTTGCCAACAAGAAATTCTGAAATTGAGAGGGAAATGTTGCTTTTAGGTTGAACTGATGCACTCTCAGCATCAGAAAGTCTTGTGCCAAGACTGTGACACCCTTCTACCCCAGAATCACTCTACTGTTTTCTACTTCTCTTTCCAGGCTGCAGTAAATTTCTTCATAAATTGCTTTTACACCGCCATTATACCCTTTACACCCTTGAAATGTTTATTCACTGATACAAAAATTCTCTTCCCCAAAATTCTGCACAGTGTGCTTCAGAACAAGCAGGTTGATTTTGGCAGAGAACCCCCAAAGTAAGAGTACATTGCCAGTGCCACATGCAAAAGTTCTCACTCTGATAGAGTGCTGAAGCTCTATTCTTGTTAAAAATCTGTGATATGCTATCTCATGCCATTGTGTTTTAAAGAACAGAAATCAAATATGAAAACCAGAAGAGAGAAATACTGCACACAAACGCCCAACAAAAGTTTGCAAAGGGACTTTTCAGCTTTCAGCTGCAATGGACTCATCACTAACCAACTCATTGGCTTAAAATTACCTCATAGGAAGATTTTTCAAACATTCTGTGATTTATCTTTCAAATAAATTCTGTTTCTTTTCTAGATTACACAGCTGTAGTCATAACAGCACAGTTCCCAGCAAACTAACAACAAACAGAAGGAACACACGGGTCAGTTATCCAGGTGATAGCATCCCAGATACCATCTCCTGACACACAGACCTACCCAAGCAATTTTCTGATCCTTTTTGTTCTGACATGAGGAATACATTCTTTAATAGAAAGGCACAAGTAGAACTTCTGTGCTTGGAAATACTTCCAAATTAGTCTGTAGGCAGTAATTACTATTAAGAGTTTTTAGTTATTGATAACTAACTCAGTTATAAGTTTAAGTAAGCATGAGAATAAAGGTACTAAGATGACACCTAACATGCAAACCTGACCCACCCATTGGAGTGTAGATTTGTGGTACAGATTGCTGCTGTACCTGGTTTCTTGGTCTTCAAACATGATTAATACCAATAAAAGATGCAAATTAATTAAAGGTTTCCTACCCTATATGAAAAGGGTGGGACAGCAGAACAAGGTGAGAAGGTATTGTTTTTCATAATTGCAGACAGAGTTTCTAATAAACACATCTTCAGTCCTGTTAATGCAGGCATGGAGAGGTGCAGTGTGTGTGCTATTACTTCAAAGCATTTTCACCATGACCTTCCATCAAGGATAAAGCACAAAAAGGGGAAATTAATGATCAATTCCCAGAAAATATGAAGAGTTGGTCTTCGCTCACTGCTGATGAAGGACTTGCTCTACAGTTCATTGACTGTATTCTGACAAGCAGTATTTGCTTTTACAAATGCAAAGACACCACAAATACTGTATTCTCCTACGTGTTCAACACAATCTCATTAGGGAAACAGCACGAGGAAAAAAAAAATCCCTGGTCTTTGGCTGATTCTCATTCCCATGACAGGTCCTTTGCTCTGACTGAAGACCAAGCTTTCTGCAGCACAGAAAGGCTTTGTTGTGAACAACACCCAGACTATTCTGCAGTATTTCACCACTGAGTATTCAGTCAGACCACATTTCCAAATGAGAAAACAGAAGCATATGCTAAAATACACTAACAGCCTGCTTCATTAACTTCCCTTCTTGATTTTATTCACAGACACTGCAAATGGGGATCAAGCACTTTTCTGGGCTCTTCGTGATGTTGTGCATTGGGTTTGGGTTGTCCATTCTCACTACCATTGGGGAACACATCGTGTACCGACTGGTCCTACCACGAATCAAGAAGACATCCAAGATGAAGTACTGGCTCCATACAAGTCAGGTATGTATTCAGAAGTAACCCTGTGAAAAGTCATGTGGCTGATAAAAGAAAGTCCAGACAAGAACACGGTGTAAAATGTTATAACAACACTGATGTTTGGCATTTTTGAAGAGGTTTACTTAGTGATGGAATGAGAAGCACAGAAGAAACAGTTCGAATATTCCCAGTTGCAAAGCCTACAGAAGAGACCTTTCCATTTGCACTTGTAACCTTCGAGCTCTTTTGAACACCAGAAGCAAGAGTGTTATTATCCTGAACTAGCTAACCAGAACAATTTATCTCACTGTTAGGGATTCCCACACTTTTGATGCATGCAGGAAGTGCTGGGTAACTTCCTAAATTATTCTAGGGAAAATAATGGAAGAAAATTGCTCTAGGTGTTTGCTGTAAAGGAAGAGGTTACTTTGCAGCACAGGGCACAAAAAGAGAGAGCTTCTATTGCTTTAGAGCAGCACAGGGAAAGAGATCTTTTAGAGAATAACAAAGTTTGCCAAGATCCACTTTTTTCTGAGAAATTCTAACACCAAGGATTGTTTGCAAAATACATAGCAATGATGATATCAATCATGAACCTTTCAGATTGCCCTTCCTTGGGAAACCACAGGAAAATAAATCTGTTGTAATGACAAAGCACAGACATTGCTTGTACCCTTGAATGTGCAAAATAATTTATGCTCAAGTCCATCACACAAAGCACAAATTGTTTCGCTATTTATGGAGCTACTCTTAATCTTGCTTTTACTAATTTATTTTCTTCTTTTCCCTCTAGAGATTACATCGTGCTCTGAACAGTTCATTTATTGAGGACAAATGCCAGCCTAAGACAAAGCGAGTAGAAAAGAGGTAGGAAGTTTTGCATGCCTTGAAACACAAACTACAAAAATTACTTTGAAATTAAATATGTTGTGTCTGGATATCTACTTATGGATCTAACACACTGCAAAGATAATAGAACCAAAAAAAAGGAAACAAAATAGAAGTGACAAGGGAAGGAGGCAGGAATAAATGAATTGTTTCCAAGAGAAAGCATTAAATCCAGAGATTTTGTTCTTTCGTGATATTGCATACAGCTAATAAAAGCATCCCCATTCTAAAGACAGACTTTGCAGTTTAAGTCTGCTGCCCTTGTTTTTAAGTAATTATTTACTCAAATACTGAAGAATGGCAGATAACTAGAGCCCTCTGAGGTAGCCTGACAGTGAATGAGAGATGAGGCAGTATATATGTTAGAAACATTTTCAGCTTTCTTACTTTTTAGAATGAGAAGTAATAAAGATGGTAAGAGGAAAATGCAGTCCTTTCAGAAACCTTTGTCTCAAACAACACATGTTGGAGAAAACTAGGTAACAACCCTGCCTTGTTCTCATACCCTGTGTCTTCTGAAGAGGAGATAACCTTATCTATAGCTACCAGGAGCACAAGGCATTTTGTTAAAACTATACATTTGCTCAGTAGCTCAAAACTGTTAGTGCACTTTTTTAAAGACAGAAGCAGCAATATTGGTTTTCTACAGAGAAGTTCATCCGCAGATGATAGAAATGTCTTTCAGGCTGTTGCTAGATATCTGGCATGACTGAAACCCACGTATGTAAATGTATGTTGTGTTTAATTTGTCATTTCTGCACTAATGGCAGCAAATGTAAGAAGTAAACACCTATAAGCTCCTAGACTGCACGCATACAAACAAGTATATAAAAGTGCAAACAAGTAATTTCCTCTGTCCATTCCTTCGTCTTCTTGCCCCACAAAACTCCTTAGTGTGGCACCTCCTTGCACAAAGCAGCTCCTCGCTTTTGATCTTTGAACAGTAGTACCAGGAGCTGACTGGAGCAAAACATTTCCTCCTCCTACACCCTCCTCACTGGTGGTGGCATTCACGCTCCCACAAAACCAGGGACACTAATGCAGCCGGAGGGAGAGTCTTCCAGAGGAGGGGATTCTCTGTATCTTTTGTGATACAAAAAGCAGCACCTGAGTTATTTGTCAGATATTGAACAGTGCAAAAATTTCATAACACAAGGAGATGGGTGTAAGCTCCACAGGGAATGGCTCAGAGAAAGAACCACACAAATATTCTTTCAACATTGAGAGTGAAGATGTGCAGCCACCCAAAAACTTCTGCCCACAGAGCATCCAGCCCACCCACCTGCCCTCTTTGCTTTCCTTATGGTCTGAGCTGCTGCTTGCACAGAATTACAGTGAATTTAACTCAAGACACATAGGAACATGGAGCCCAGCTTGTCATTAATACAGATGTAGCAAGGTACAACTCAGAACTTTCAAATCAATTATATTATTACACCTTTTATTTCTGCTGGGGACTGTGGAGTTCTTAAAAGCACCATGATACAGAAAAGAGGTAGAAAGAATCTGTACCATGCTACGCAGGAAAGAAAATCCACTGTTTTTTTCAGGTCATAACTTTTGAAAAACTAGGAGGGCACTCCAGCCTCAGTAACCAAATTGTAGAGGGTTTCATTTACTTGATGAAACCTGAGTGTTCACTGTTGGCTCTGGCCTTTGTTAAAACCACTTTCCCAGACCCCCAAACAAAAGCACCACTGCCAGCAGCAGCAGAAACAATGTCAGTTACTAACACTTTATCAAAAAGCGGTGTTTTGAGTTGTGAAAGGAAAGAAAAAATGTATCATAAATTATGGATTAATGATATGACTCTTAAGAAATATTTTCAAAATAAAGGGCTGCAGCTTCTCCAAGACGTGTACATTTATGCCAAGGCAAGTTGGTCGCACCAGCTGCCCAGGATCCCGGGGACCATGGGCTCTGCACAGCTACACATCAAGGAGACAGCTCCAGGCACCTCAGTCCTTGTCAGCAGTCCCACTCTTTGCCAGGTAGCCTTTTTCATCTAGACCACGGTCTGTGCAGAAATGCAGACTAGTGGCCTTCTGCTCTTGGCCTCAGAAATCGTTTGCCAGTTTCTACTTGCCCAGGCTACCCCTATTCCCTGTCTGAAACATGCCCAAGAGGTATTTGTTTGTTTTCTTCTCTTCAGGGGATTAACATAATTGCATCACAAAACACACATCCAGTTTAGCACAAGACTTGAGTGTCTTCCTGTCTTTTATTTTGAAATATGAGAAAAAAATCGCTGATCTACTCAAAAAATAAACAACCCTAAATATACATCCCCACCAGGGTTCCCTGAGCTAGATCTGCTATGCCTGCCTAAAACCTCCCCTCTGTACTCTTTGCCATCCCATCTTTTTGAAAACACTCCTGATTGCCACCTCCTCTAAAGAAATTTCCACTTTCCAACTTCCTTCTCCCAGCTCCAGACTCCTCCTGAAACCAGCTGGTTTCCATCAGTCCCAACCCTGAAACGTTAATCCTCTTCCTTAGCCACAGATTGGTAGCTCACACTAATACACACTTTGTCCGAGGATACTCACAGAAGAGCTCTATGATGGAGCAGTTTTAAGAGCAACTACTTCCAAGTTTCAACCTCAGTTTCTAAAATGGATGCACATAGATCTATCCAAAAGGTAAAGCAAGTAGGAAAGCCAAGCTGCTCTCCCACAACAGCAAACTTTGTGCCTCCTTATGTCCCAGTTAGACAGTGGGGGCCACATGGTCCTCCTCTGTTTGGGAAGAAACCCTGGAAAATGGGAAAATCCCTGGATTTGGGAGGGCTGCAGAGTGATTTTCCCAAGAAAGAGGGAAAAGATCCTCTGGAATCAAAATAATTCGAAAAGATTTTTCCACAGGAAAACACAGAAGCATTTGAATAAGTTCCCAAATGGGAATTTCTCCCCTGACACGAAAACTCCAAATTCTATTTATTCTGTCAAGCACTCATACACAAAGGACGAATGCTGTAATGAACTCAGGACACTGCAACCACAAAAGCTTTCAGAAAGCTTTGGAAGAGGACACACAATTTCCTGAGCTGGAGTTGAAAGGACTGTAATTTCATAATTACCAAAAAAAAAACAGTTTAGGGGAAGATGAATTTTAGGATTCTGTTCAAGTCTCTGCTGTGGTTTAATCACAAAAAAAAATGGCCATTTGCGTTCATGATTTTTGCTTCTCAAGAAAAATAATTCCAAGGATAAAGGAACAATATTTCTATGTAATTTGTAACTGTGGCATCATATTTTTCCAGTAGGATGGCTCACAGGGGAGGGTTGCATACACATGAGAGCAGGCTGTGATCTCTTATTAACTCTCATATCTCCGTTCAGGTCCCATGTAGGGAACAGCCAGCATGCTGTATGGAATACAGCCAGTCTGGGCAACTGTCACCGGAAAAAATATATCTGCACTGATGAAGGGCAAAACGAGGTGACGATCCAACAGCACCAAGACATCCCCTTGCCCCAGGTGAGAAGAGAGACTCCGGCTTCTTTAACAACCAACGGGAAAGCAGAGTCCCTCAACATTGCTAGGACCTCAGTGACGCAAGAGCTTAAGGAGCTGGAGAAGCAGATTGAAATCATCAAGAAGGAGCTGCAACTCGCCATGGACAGGAAATCAGAGCTGGAAGAGTATCAGAGGACAAATAGGACTGCAGAGAACTAGGCCAGCATACCTCGGCCCTTTCCCCTTTTCTTCCTTTTCTCGCCTTCCTCTGTAAAATTTGTAACACACTTTTGTAATGCCAGAAAGAGGTGAGAAAATAAAGCAGGCAATGTTCTCTTCATGAGAACAGAATTGCAGCAGCCCACAGCCACTGCCACTCTCCTGAGTCCTCCTCCTTTCATAACAAGTTTCTCATTCTCCTGGCAAATGTCAGCTATTCCCACAGGACTGGAGAAACACAGAGCATCCAAACAGCAAGAGTTCCTGGTTCCTCCACTTGACAGTACAGTGAGGTTCCCACTTTTTTAGCCCCTTCTGTGCATTAATTCAAAAGAAAAAAAAAAAAAAAGGAAATTTAAACTGCTCATTGGAAGCATGTCCCTGTGGGTATGTTTTTGTTGTGCTGTGGGTCTAGTCTCTGTTCGTGCTAAGGCTCCTTACGGTTGCCTCATTATACCAGGTGCTAGTTCTGTGTTGGCAATCCCTTCCTTCCTGGCACAGGCAGTGGTTTCATGAGACAAATTCCTGGTGGCGATCCCAGTATGCACATTCCCTCAGCTCTGCCAGCACAAGTGCAGATGAGGCTGCTCTGTGACTGCGATAAAGGAGCTCGCCTAGCTTAAAAATAACTTGGCAAAAAACAAACCACCACCTCTGTCTGCTTCTGAGCCCAGGTTTGGCTTCCGCTCCCAGTCAGAGAGAAGCCATGCAAACAGCTGCACGGCAGATGTGAGGGGATGGGTTCACAGTGACGCAGAGCGAGGATGAGAAGGGAGGGGTGGCAGCACTGTAAATCAGTATCTACTGCCGAAAGTGAAGTATTTACTGATGTGAAACTACTTTAATATTCTCTGTCTTCAGTTGACAATAAGGTTCTGTCTCACAGCCAAAGTGACATAAAGGGGCTCTGGTCCGTGATTTATTCCGACACCAAGCTCCCACCAAAGTCAAAATGAGTCACCAAACCCTCCGTGTGGACCAGGACTCACTGTGAAGAAGAATAAGAGTTGTGGTTTCAAAGGCAATGTACTGAGTGGAGCTCCCTCACACCTGGATGATGAGGGGAAGGAAGGGTAAGCTGTTCAGCATCTGAATAAATACTGCATCAACTCAACTGACTGTGTTATTTAAACGGGATTTCTATGAATTTTTAAACACCACTTCCCAACACATCCTGTATTACAGAGGAAAAGAATGTATGTAATACTGTCAGAATTAACTCTGGTCTCCCAGATGTCCCACCAAAGTAATTTTTACTCTCCTTGTATCTCCAGCCACCTGCGTGAATGTTGCCAGGGGTGATGTTCTCATCAGGCATGGTTTAAAGGCGACAGGCAGATCTGCAGCTGTATTTTGGGGTTTGAAAAAGGCATTCTACCTTTTAGTACCTTTAACCTTTGAAAAAACACTTGCAAATGAAACGCTCTGCATGGACCACTAAAAGCTGGTAACAGCGATACCCACACTAATTAACCTCATCAAGAGGAGTTCATATTCTATTCCCTGCTCAGTCCTTGGCCGCAGCTTTTGGGCAGCCAGTGTGTCTGCTGTGTTCAGTAGTGAGTAGCATAGGAAATTGGGGTGCAGAGCCCTGCACATCAGATGGGTATGAAAGACCCAGGATGTCCCGTCTTTCCTGGCTCCTGACAAGCTAGATAACTAGGGGCACATCACGTAGCTTGATTCGTTGCCTTCCTTTACCCTCCCCTCCCTAATTTAGATAATCAGCTCTTTAGGAAGAGCTTATTATTTGTGCAGCATCCAGTTCCTTACAACCACCAACATCATTTGGTTAGAACAGATGAACACTGCTCTTTGTATTACTATGAGACAAACACTAGGAAAGAAATACCTCAGCCCAACTTTATCAGTATGCTTATCAACAGTTTGTTATGTCCTTATCTCTACATGCAGGAGCAGAAAAAAAATCACTTTAAAAAAGTAATTGAAAAATGCTAATGGTAGATTAAACAAAAATTTATGTTTTAGTTCAAAGTTCCAATCCAAACACCCAATCTGTCAAAAAAATCACTCAATTAAAAACAAAAATGTAAGTGAGAAAATGTCAACCACCTAATAATTAATATTAAGCAAAAATCTCTGGTGGGTGCCTTAGGGGCTACTCCTATGTCAAATGCAGAATAGAAATTGTTCCAAATTACTGCATTAATTA
Source organism: Caloenas nicobarica (assembly GCF_036013445.1). Classification (NCBI taxonomy): domain Eukaryota; kingdom Metazoa; phylum Chordata; class Aves; order Columbiformes; family Columbidae; genus Caloenas; species Caloenas nicobarica. The sequence continues at coordinate 75,189,283 of NC_088284.1, read as the reverse complement.
CAGAACCAACTGGAAACCTGTCAGGAGAAGGTCCCGGTTATTGTTTCCTCACAGAGACGTTTGGGCATGTCATTTTCTTATTCGACTATTGCTCCAGCCTGATCCCATAGGGTACAGAAAAAGAGGTTGCCATAACTTTGAGGAGCAACAGGCAGAAGCTAAAGCACAGGAGGTTCCATCTGATTATGAGAAACTTCTTTACTGTGAGGGTGCCAGAGCCCTGGAACAGGCTGCCCAGAGAGGTTGTGGAGTCTCCTTCTTTGGAGACATTCAAACCCACCTGGACATATTCCTGTGTGATCTGCTCTGGTGAACCTGCCTTAGCAGGTGGGTTGGACTGCATGATCTCCAGAGGTCCCTTCCAACCCAAACCATTCTGTGATTCTGTAACTTCCTATGGGACAGGGAGTATTACACACATCAATGCCTGCAGACTGGAGAAGCACAGGGAGGACTGGCTACCATGAGAAGATACACTGGAGACTGTAGATGGTTCTGACCTCTCCATATTGTTGAGCCTCACATTTAATTCCTCCCTTCTCAGACCAAGGGAGGAACTTAAATTCCTCAAGGATTTCATCCTGTCTGGATTCCACAGAGCCCTGGACACATCTAGCATCACATAAGGAAGCAGAGCCCACAGAGAAGAAATCAGAAGGGGTCATTGCTTAGCAGGTCACAGCCAGGGAACTGCAATCACTCATGGTCCTCAGGACTACTTTGGTATTATGGAAGAGGAGGGCAGGAGATTTGCAGGACAGCAGCCAGTTCAAACACTTTTCCAACTTCAGTTATCACAAGAAGAAAATACCTTCAGCTGACAGATTTGAAGAACAGATGGGTTCTGGATCAAATAAGAACACAAGCGATGACTCTCTTACTTCACACAGGGTCATGCTACTGACATAATTGGCTAGTCATGAGATTTTTACACACTGCACAAGAATGGTAGCAAGAAGGAAAATAAAAATTTCCAGATTTTGCAGATTTCAGATGCATCTGTTATTTTGAATTAAATAAAAAACCTGAAAAACAAACAACGCCCACCCACACAACCCCCGCTCACACAAAAACCACGAACAAAAAAAATTCCTCTCCCCCAAAACAAAACAGCCTCAAAACCTCCCACCCTATACTACTTTCCATTTATCATTCTACACTAATGTATTCTGCACGATACACAATTGTCATGTTTATAGGCTGCATGTTGATATCAATGCTCTTTAAAAATCCTGATTAAGCATAAAGATTTAAGCTGAATTCTTGCAAACCGCTCTTCTTTATACATATATAAAAATATGTACATACACATGTATTGTTAGGGCTACAGAGACTTTTTCTTTGTTTACACTTAGTCTGGCTCAGACACTGAATTTACACGGATTATTGATTAAGAATACTTACCACCTCTTCCTTTCTTTTACCCCAGAATACTTATATTCTTGATAAACTTGCTCACTCTGGCAAGTCAAAACAGCCCATCTAAAATGTTCACTGTTTCTCAATGTTTAAATTATAAGCACAGAGAGAAATTAGTCCTTTCCAAAACGAGCTTCAAGGACTTCCTGCACTTAAACCAAAATATTATTTTAAAATAAGAAAATACTTTTTTTCTTGGTGAGGAAAAAAAAATACTAGTTTCCAAATCTGGGAAACAAATCCAGACTGTTTCAAGTTTTTGTCTCCTACCATGACGCAACACTGCCAGTACACACACAAACATTTCAAGCTTGATTTTCGGTAGGAAGCTGATATGACTTCATGACTGGGAAAGAGTAAAGAGGCTTTGCACCTCTGCAAGGGCCGTTTAATTCAGATTGTTGCTCACAGCTGCAAAAGGAAGTCTGCTATTACAGCAAAGCTGTTTGAAGATCCAGTTTGTTGGTGACCCAGGTTGTGGTTTTGGTGAGCAAGCTTTTCTACCACAAAATCTACCATCAGCATTGGTATTCCTAATGCATTATTCTTTCTTCAAGTTGACATCACAAACTGTAATCCAGGGAGCAACTTCCACTGAAAGCAGAGAGGGTTCTGCTTTCCTTTCTTCTACACATGCTGTGATAGGACTTAAGTCATACCACAAACTCTCAGCATCTCAGCTTCCTCTTGCAAGGATGGGGTCATGTGTTCCTTTTCACATTTCAGGATTTAAATAATTTACAGGGTTTAATTAATATTTTCTGAATGTTTACAGAATGATTAAAATAATAAGATAAAAATTAATAATAATAAGATAAAAATAATAAGACAGTCTGCAATTGTTTTCACTTTAGTATTGTTTCTATTATTTCCTACAGTGGATACAAGAAGGGAACAAAGATTTTGTGATTCAGGGAAGGAACACAGATGAGACAAACCTCTGAAAGCTGCATCTTCCAAGAAAATTAAGTTTACAGGAAAAACATTATGCCCTATGAAGGAATGTTGTAAATAAATGACTTCACGTTTTGATTTTAAGAGACTTCAAATAGAGTCTTGCACTACAGGAAGAGTAGAGACTACAACCTATGCCATGTCCTTTCACAAAATTCCCAGTAGCCATGACAAAATGACTGCATAAATAATCCAACATTTTGGCCTTTCCGTTGTGTCAGGAATAAGGTAACAAAGATACAGACAAAAGAACAAAGGTAATTTCAGTTAACCATTTTTTGAAAACAGAAGAAGGAAGAAATTTCTCTCTCTACTTTAGAACCTTAAAGCTTGTGAAAAACATTTCCAACAACTGGACAGAGGACAGGAGAACTGATAGATACTACTAGAGGCAAGAAAAACAGAAACATAACTCAGACAAAAGCTTTTATTAGACTTTGTGCATTAAAAGATTAATATTTGTGGCAAAGCTGCCACAGAGTAACTCCTACAAATTCTCTTCTGGAAACTAAGGACAATGACAGCAATGCCTCAAAATAGTGGAAGATGTCCACATCAACCAGGGTTCATCAGTGGAATGCTATTTTCAATGGTTCTCCAATGTCTTATCTTTCTCTTCTTCTGTATATTAAGATGTGCACTTGCTTTTGGGGGTAGGGAGGATGTTTACTACTGCATCAGCCTTCACAGATTCTTTTCTTGACTCAGGAAGATATGTGTCCAAAGAATCACTCCACTGAAGGCTACAGATGTACCTGTTTATTTGTTATTTGGCCCTGTAACTGGGAAGCTATTCACTCTCAGAAACACTACTATACCTTGATGTGACTTAATAATTAACACCCAAAGCAAGCTCCTCAAATAAAGGGCTCATTTCTCTGTGCTGCACCACAGACAGCTTCCATCCCATCAAGGCAGGACTTCAGTTAGATGTTCCCAACTTAGCAGTGTGAAAGTAATGGATGGGAAACGTCCTCTCGGGCAGAAAGGATCCACAAAAAACGAGGGCAAGAATAAAAGAAAGGGGATAAGAAAGGAATCAAGATCCAGAATCTGTGTCTTTCCATTCCCTAACCACACTTCCTAGAAGAAACTGCAGATCAGCTGACAGAAGCACTGACTGCCCTAAAGGTGACAATCACAGAAAGTGAGGGAGGCTGGGTGGTCAGCATAAGTGGCAACTTTCCATCACTCCAGTGGAAAGACTCAACCGATGTAGATCCTGTGGAAGTCATTGGCACCAAAGGCAGCGTTGCACTTGGGGCACTTACGCTGCCGGGTGTCATAGCGTGTTTTCACACACTCAAAACAGAAGACATGAAAGCACTTTGTGAGCACAGCATCCTTTTTGCGCATGTTGCAGCACGGGCAGGTCAGGCGGGCCTGCAAGACACAAACATTACAGTGAGGGCCCACTGCATTAGGTGTGTTAAAAGATGACTGAAGATCAAAGTCCTTCCATTCCTCACAAGGAGAAGATGGTTTCTTCAATGCAAGATAGGCTACGATGCCAGAGTGCACACAAGAGATGTCCCATAATGAAAACATGACTACACAGCCTTTTGACTAAAATTAAGTTAAAGAATGAAGTTGATAGAGACAGCTACTCACCTTGTAATCCTTGATTTCTTCCATCAATATCTCATCACAGTTGGGAACCATGTCAGGCTTCTTAGTGGACTCCAGCTTCCTGCGTAACCTAGAAATATCTTCCTGCATAAAAACAAGAGGCCAAATAAATGAGCAGTATATTCTCTATCGCAGCTTCTTCAGGGACCAAAGAGAACTAGCACCTGGCCAACCGTGCACCTGGCCACATCACTCCCTTTCATCCCTGATCGTCCAACAGACTTAAAACAGATTACATTATCATCTGGTGCCACAAGTATTGTCACTTATCAGTGGACAAAACCTGAAAGAACAAAGACCCAATAAAGCTGAAATAAAAGTGAAACCAGATGCTAAAAAAAGTAGCGTAGTTGAAACCCACGCAAGCTCAATGTACAAGGAGACAGACACCAGAGCAGACAGATATTGAAGGATTGCACATGAGGTATATACCTCAGTCCTTTTGAAGTTGAACATCTCTTTCTCTCTAGTTACTCTGTTTTCCACAATCTCCTCCTGGAAGTCATGTAACTTCTTCTGAGCCAGCTCTAGCTGCGCTTTCAGATCATCCGCAAGCTGGGCTGCATCCATGGCCTGAAAAAGAAAGCCAGTATAGAAATACCAAGCATGAAAAAGAGCTCTAGTAATTTCTAGTCCCTCTGCCTGGAAATCCAAGATTGCTCACAGAATACTCCTCAAGCTGCTAGAGATCTATTTTTTCAATCTAATTTTGGTACTTCCTGATTATTACTGGAATTACTCCCTAAAATTACTTCAACAGCACAATATCTTTTTATTAACAAGTTCTAATCATTTAGCTTCAACATTCTTCTTCAGCAGAGCAAACTGCTGTCATGCTGCAATGCATGTCACTTAGAAAAATACTAACAATCACACAATTCTCTTCTTGTTTCAAGTATTTTCAGTCTTCCATCTTCTACATTTTCCTGACTAAATTGTTTAAAGGCAGTTCTATAGCTGAACTAGACATAACTGCAAGATAAGTGTTTATTTCCAAGTTCCCTCAATACCACAGAATGTGATATTCAGCAAAAGTGATTGCTGAATTCCCCAACTCCTCTTCATAGCGATATTTCTGCTTTCCTTTCTATCTGTTTTAAAGCCATTCCTGCATTTCTACTAGAGATTTAATAACAATGGCAATATCAACCATGAGACTTAGTCTTCCTTTTCTCATAACAGACCTACATTATTGATCTTAGACATCTCTTAAAGGTGTTAACATTCTCCAGCCATATTTTCCATTTACTTACTCCATCTTTCCTATAAGAGACTTGACTCCAGTTAACTTCATCTGTCTGCTGCCTCTTGTTTCACAGTAGGTCTCCTTTCAAAGGCAGTTTACATCAGCTTCCTAACCAGACTTTCATAGAAATACCCATGACCAGCACCTCCTTATCACAGGAAACATCAGTTTACAATACTTGAATCAGAACTCTCTTCAGGACTCCTCAACCTTCTGGTATGCTAGTCCAAAACCAGAGAATATCAGGTTCTGTAATACCAATGAGAGTTCAAAGCCTTCTAGGCCTCGCACAAGACAACGAACAACTCCATCTTACAACACAAGAAGAAATGAAGCAGTCACTCACCTTGCGTTTGTTCATTTCCAGAGCCTGTGTTCGGAGACCTAGTTCTTTCTCGCCTGTTCCAATACTGCTTTGCAATAAATGTTCCTTCTCCTCCAACTTACGTACAACCTGCAGCTGGGCATCCACCTTGGAAAGGGAGAGAGGAGGTACAGAAGGACTGAAACTCATGCTCTGCGGGTCCTCAGAGTTGTCATTAAAGCTGCATGCTAAAACTATCTCTGCCTCCCCACCACCAAGGAGTACCTCTTCAGTTTGTCTTTTTCTCCCTGAACACACCAGCAGCCTAAGAGCTGTATCCAGACCCCTTCAGTGAACACTTTAAAACCCAGCAGTCACAACAAAGATGTCTTATTTTTTGAAAGGTAGTTTAAAGAATTGCTGCAAGGCAGTAAACAGTTCCACCTTGGTTCCAAGGATGGCAGAATATATGTCTAGAAGTACCACTACAACAGGAAAATTACTTCCCACTTCCCTCCTGCTCTCCATGGCAAAGAACCTGTAGGATATTTTATACTCATACAGCCGTCTCTGTTTCTCACTAAGGCAGGTCCCTTTGAAGTCTGATGCAGCATACCTACGTTGATTAGGTTAACATTCCCTCCTGTACCAATTTTGGCAGGGATACAGTTAGTTCTCTTCATAGCAGCTCATATATTGCTGTATTTTGGATTTGGGACCAAAACAACATCAAAAAACCACTACTGTTTTAGCTGTTGCTGAACAGCACTTACATAGCCACAAGACTTTCTGTCTCTCAGCAAATAAGCTGAGGGTTGGGAAGGGGACACAGCTTGGACAGCGGACCCAAACTGACTAAAGGGATATTTCATACCATATGACACTGTGCTCAGCAATAAAAGCTGGTGAAAAGGAGTGATGTTCAGGGTGATGGTGTTTGTCTTCTCAAGTAACAATTACACGTGATGGAGCCCTGCTGTCCTGGAGATGGCTGAAGACATACTTGCCCATGGGAAGTGGTAAATGAATTCTTGGTTTTGCTTTGCTTGTGCACACAGCTTTTCTTGAACTATTGAACTGTCTTTATCTCAACCCACCAGTTTTCTCACTTTTGTCCTTCTGGTTCTCTCCCCCATCCCACTGTGGTGGAGCAAGCATGCAGCTGTGTAGAGCTTAGCTGCCTATCAGAGTTAGCCCACAACACCTCCACCCTCCCCTCGCAATCAGTTCTGTTGTCCTCTCTCCTCTCAGGTTACCTGTGTCTTCAGTGTCAAAACTTGGTCTGCCAGCTCCTCCTTCTCCTCTTTCAGCAGCTTGTGGATCTGATTGGACTTGATACGTTCTGACATCAGCTTGAAGTTGGCATCATCCTTTTCTCGCAGCTGCTGCATCAGGCGTATGTTCTGCTCCTGCATGTCTTCAAAAGCTTGGCCTGTGACATCCATTTCTGACAGCAGAGCCTCCTCCTCCTGCAAAAGAATCACAGGCTCTGGCAAAATGGTCTCCTGTACCCATATCTATGACCCTGAACATTTTACTCAGAGACACCAAGTCTAGCAGAGGTGAAGGAAGATGTCTCAGTATCAGAGAACAGTATCTTCCCAGCAACCAGAAAACATTGCTTCCTAGAAGTCTGCACCATAGCAGAGATGCCCTGAATTAGAAGGTGTAGAAAAGGGATGGTCATCTTCACGAGCATTCACAGACTGTGGCTTGTCTGCTAGCAAAATCAGCTGTGACATAGTTGTTGCCAGAGCTGGGCAGAAACCAACTCCCAACTCCAGACAGCTGGCTCAACAGCTGTCATATACACTAGGCCAATAATTCTACAGGTGGACAAATCAACATCTTCCAACTAACAGGCTGCCAAACTCCTTATACTCACTTAGGCCTCTTCAGCATTGAAGAAGTGAGAAGATCGAACAGCTCTGTACTATAAGAAAAAGAATCTGAATTCTAAAAAAGCCTATGTCTAGTCACTGTCTTGCCTCTACCCTGCTGAGGTGGTCCTGCTCTCTTATTAGATGAAGCCCTTTTTTGTGGAAAAAGGTGTGTCAGAGTAGCATGCGCTTATATTAATTATATGAACTATGCAGATAATACTTTTTGAAAGATATTGCAACCTTCTCCCCTAACAGCTGATCTAGCCATCTCTCCTCTGTGCTCTTCACCTAGGCCATAAACAATGAAACATTCCCTACCACCCCCACAAGCTTTATGACACTCTGATGTTATGAGGTTTTTTTGATTGTTGTTGGGTTTTGGCTAGTTGGGTTTCTTCCCCTTTGATAAAAAGGGACAAAACTCACATCTCTGGCACACACAGAAAGGGAAATTCCTCCTCTCAGGTAACCTTCCTGGCTGTAACCTGAAGGTGGTTCCTTCCCAGGTGCTCCAACCAAGACAGAACTTGTCAGAAACCTCTCACCTGCTTAGCCATGGCTAATTTCTTCTGTAAATATTCAATTTGTTCCTCCACTGCTCGGATCTTGCGGAGGGCATCCTCATCAGCCATCTTTTTACTCTCCTTTTTCTCTTTGTCTTCCAATTCTTTCACCCTCTGCCTCAGTTCTTCCAGCTACAGCAAGGACAGAACAGAAATGACACTAAACATTAAGAATGTGGCCTGAACAATGTTAAGAACCTCTTTTCCCCACAATTCTCTGAAACATGGGAGAAACTACCTTCAAAGCATAGGAAAAGGAAAATCATCTTATCTTGACAGGACAGTGTATGACTGCCAGATGAACCATTAAGACGAGCTGTAAGCCCAAGATCTTTATTTTAGAAGCTTTGAAAATTCTACAGCATGTTTTGTCAGAGTAGGAACATTAGTCTCTTGCAGTTGTATATGTAAAGGTATGTGGATAGACAGCATCTGCTCCTTAAAGGCTGTCTGGTCACAGACCTTCTTCAACACAAAAAAGGATAATAAGAAAATGAGGAAGCCATAAACAAAACAAACAGACACATGAACCTGACAAAAGGTAAGGGAGGCAGTGATGAGAATCAAACCTTGTCAGTAATAGTAATCGGTGAGAGCCATGTGAGAGTGTGAGAATATTCCAGCAAGGTCATCTGACTGTGGACTCTGTCAACTGAGAAACTAAGGGGGGCGAGGGGTGACCAGAAACAAAATATACAGAGGCACAGACCTGACAAAAACAAACACAGGGACAAAGACAAGAAACAAACCACCCTAGTCATATTAGCTGATAAGCTACCATGAAACTACAGGTACCACTTCCAGGAAGATCAGCCTGGACTTTGCAACTGATAAGACTGTAAACCAGGGGCGGATCTGGACTGGGAGGGCTGTGGGAATCAATCGAGTTGTACAAACCCAGGATGGATGTGCAGAGTAAGGGAGAACAAGGAATGAACAAATTGGGGTTAGACAGAGAAGGCTGTAAAAGGAGCCGGTCATATGTAAAATGCAGGCAGTCAGTACACACTTGTCTGCCTCAGCCCTGCATATGATCACTGCAGCCTGTACTATCTTCTTGTATCTTCTTATTAAATATTTTCTTAACTCTCTACTTCATGTGTATGTGTGCTGCATGGACTAAGTGCTAGCTACAGGTGAGACCTGTACGTGAAGAAAGTAAGAGGGTCCAGGACCTCAGGGGTACCAGACAGACAGAGGAGCCATGCTGGTACTTGCCTGTCAATGCTCATGTTTTGTTTGCATCCAATATATGTGCTGTTGAAGGTAGCACATTGCCTGTGGCAGTGTGACTGGCGGCATCAGCGTCCTCTGTGTGTGTAGCTCTCTGGGACATGTGCTCAGCTTTGCTACTGGTTGAATCTGCACTGAGAAAGCAGCAGCCATGTTCCTCAGCCTGGGCAAAGGGATCATCCCTTCCCAGAGGAGAACATCCCAAAATCTAGACATTAGGAAAAGGTTCTTCACCCAGAGGGTGGTGGAGCACTGGAACAGGCTCCCCAGGGAGGTGTCACGTCCCCAGGCCTGACAGTGTTCAAGAAGAGACTGGACAACGTCCTCAGACACATGGAATGAACTGTGGGGTTGTCCTGTGCAGGGACAGGAGCTGGACTCAATAATCCTTGTGGGTCCCTTCCAAATCAGGACATTCTATGATTGTATGATCTCCCTGTTTATCTCAAGACTATTCCAATCTCTCCTAAGTGACAAAAATGAGAAGAGGAACAATCTCCAGTTTTGAAGACAAAAACAACACAGTTCAGGTGCAGAGTATCCAAAAATAATTTTTAAGTAACACACTAAAGAGAAAAGAGAAGAGAAATGACATTTACCTCAGCTTTTGCCTTCTTCTCAGCTGCCATCAGCTGCACCTTATCTCTCTGCTCTTTGGGGGCAGAGCGGTACATATCCAGCAACAGCTTCATCTCCTTCTGGCTCTCCTGAGCCTTCCTAGAGACAGGGAGATAGACAATTGTGAGAACACGGCAGAAAAGTTACGCTGTTACATACACGGCATGAGAGTCAGAGCAACATTCTCTCCACCTCCCACATGGTATGTATATGGAGTCATCCTTAGCTCATCTTACCCTGGTAACGTAAAATAGCCAAGGACTAGAGGCTGGAGGCTGAAAATAAACATGTTCAGGTATATACAGGCTGAAAAGCCAAGAGAAGTGTGGTGGGCAGGAGACACGTACCCTAATAGTAAGTAACTATCCATCCCTGCTTTGGTACTGATGCAAGACTGGGAAGACTACTGTGCACTTTATTAATAACCTGCTGCTGTAAAGTTTACACAATTGTTGTGACAGCAACAAATAAATATTACTCGACCTACACTATGAAGTATCTGATTTAGTAATTCATGCTTTACGTTGCCATAGAAGAAATGTTACTACATTGTTCAAATGACAATGAGTTACAGAGGGTGTCAGAAACCTTTCACTTCAATGAACCTAATCTCGTAGGCACAAGCTTCAAGTCATCTCTTGAACACCACAGTTTGGGCACTACTCAAGCAGGAAAAAGAATAACAATTCATACTTGAGCTCAGCCTTCAGCTGCTTTATCGCTTCTGCCTCTTTCTTTCTTCCATCTTCATGCTTCCCCTTCTCCTTCTCTTTGGACTCTCTCTCTTTCTCAGATTCCTTCAGCTTCTGCTTTTCCCGCTCTCGTTCCTTTTCCTTTTCTTTCTCTTTCTCTCGCTCTCTCTCTTTCTCCTTTTCCTTCTCTCGTTCCCTCTCCCTCTCCCGTCTCTCTCGCTCCCGTTCCTCTTCATCTCGCCTGGCCTTCATTTCATTAACATCTTCAGAAGCAGCCTTGGGGACAGACACTTGGGCAGAAGGATCATCGGGTTCCTGTTTGATTTCTGGAGGTTCCTCCTTTGTGTCTTCCGTGCTGGACTGGGATTGTAAGAGAGCACTACCGCTGCGAGAACGGATCTGTTGTGGAATAGCAAGAAAGAAGACACAGAAGAAAACAAACCACTAAGTTCTTAGCCAGAAATCTACCTTATCCCCCTTCCCTGGTCTTCCCAGGTCCATGTTCACATACACCTTTCCATAACTGCTACTGCTTTTCTTGGAGCACTATCCAGCTACAGACTACTTATTTAGTGAGTGGAAGCAGCAAAGCATAGAGCTCCATAGAAAATTACATTGCATCCTGCATGCCATAACAGAAAGGCTGACACTGCATTCCCCCTTCTAAGCTCTTCCTGCTCTTTTCTGGCGTTTCCTCCTCCAATACCTTGCTCAAGTCAGATTGGGCCTCTCTCAGTTTGCGCTTGTATCTTAACACCTCTCCCTTCAGCTGGTGGTTGTGATTTTGGAGGCTGCTGATGAGATGACGCATTTCCCGATTAATTGGGCCTACAAAAAGAGAAACACAACTGTAGCAAACCACGCTTTCGCTGACTTTCTGTGAGGACTTTCATGGAGATGGAAAACGAGCTAAGTGACAATGATAAAGAACCAAAATAAGACTATTATAATTCTGCCACACAACAGAGCAACACAGTTATAGAAAAAAGTCATGCTGGTTTTAAATGCAACCGTAAGTCCCTGCAAATTCCGAGTTCTAATTTCCTCTTACCATTACTTTTTCCTCACATTCCTAAGGGAAATGTGTCATGCTATAAAAAACCCTCTACGATTCAAATGCTACTTTAGAAATAGCTTTTTCTTTTCCTCTGATGAAATATGAAAATTACTGGTTTCCTGTCCAGGCTGTCATTCCAGACTCATAAATGAATCTCCCACAAAAGTAATTTTTAATAATGCAAAATACTCTGTCATAAACCAAATTATTAGCAAAACGTATGTATTTTGCAGCATCTAAAAGGAAGTCAGATAACATGGAACTGGCCTCCATAGAACACGTGAAGAGCTTTTTTTTTTTGAGATAAAGACCTGGCAGAACAAGTATTTATCAATAACAGACAAAGAATCAAACAAGTATGTTGTTTGCTTCTTTTTAAGCACAGCAGAAAACTCCATACCTGCTTGTTCATTGGCAGCAAGTGTCTGTTCAAACTCTATCCTCAGCATCTCATATTCTTTGCGGACTTGTGCCAGGGTGTCCTCTAGCTGAATCACCTCTGTGCGTAGCTTCTTGTGAAGGCTGACCTCATCCCTCTGAAGAGTAAGAAGCAGACAGAATGTGGTGCTGTGACCCTCAAGTATCTCTCACCTCATCAACATGAGGTACCAGCACAGATTAATTACTGCTAGGAAGATAAATTTCCTAAGCATCCCCACAGCTACCCAGACCCAGTAGTGATGGTTAATGGGATAACAGTATTCTCTAGTCTGATGGAGCACAGGTTGGACACTAGGAAGTTTCTCCACCCAGAGGGTGCTGGAGCACTGCAACAGGCTCCCCAGGGTGCTGGAGCACTGCAACAGGCTCCCCAGGGAGGTGTCACGGCCCCAAGCCTGACAGTGTTCAAGAAGAGACTGGACAACGTCCTCAGACACGTGGAATGAACTGTGGGGTTGTCCTGTGCAGGAACAGGAGTTGGACTCGATGGTCCTTGGGGGTCCCTTCCAACCCAGGACATTCTATGATTCTGTTCTATGATTCTACCTCGATTAGTTCCACCTGGCGCTGGTGTGTGGTGCGGGTGCCATGAAGCAGAGTCCGGGCCTCATCAAGATGTGCCTTCAGCTGGAGACTCTCATTATACAATACAGAAAATTGGGACTGCATGCAGCGATATTCTGGGGTCTCCTTCACAGCCTCTTCCACTGCTCGTCGCAGCTCAACCTAGTCAGGAGACAAGAAAATGCCACAGAAAGAATAATTATCTCCTTGTCTTTGGCATCTATTTTGCAAGGCAGAAGAACAGCGCAAGCTGCCACAAGCAAAGGCAAAAGTAGAACTTTAATAGCACTGCTGTGAAGTAGATGCAAGCGATATTCTCCAGTATCCATTTAAAAAATCTGTGCCTTATCTGTATGGACTAGGCTGTTTGTCCTGCATAGTCATATGACAAGAGTTTGATTCTCATGTCCTGCAATAGTTTCTCTCAAAGATATGAGCTTGGAAAATATCATATACCATTTCAATGGATTTACTGTAAAACCATAATCACCTAAATCAACAAAGATGGGCACATAGAAAAGTATGACAGAAAACACATGTGCAAATAGGCATTATGTTAGCTTTCTATCAGTAACAGATATAATGACTGAGGAGAAATGAGCAGAAGCAGAAGTACAGAATCTGAATTTCCCTTACAAAAAAAGTTAACACATGATTCTGACTACCAGCAGTGAAACAGACACATATATGCACACATACAGCTCAACACAAATTAGGAGAAAAGGAAAGCTGTAAGCCAAAGGGTCTTTCAAAACAAACTCATGTGGATAAACAGAATTTAGAGATGCCTCAAGATAGTTTCTGGAATCTCAACTCTGAAACTTAGATTATCACATCAGACATTTCTTATAACAGGCTAAAATATCTATTGATCACTAAGATACACAAAGAACAATCTGAATTTTATCTACTACAGTTTTACAGCTTTTTGTGTTACCACTATTAAGACATAAGAAACTTGTACACTCTTTCCTATATATCCACTCTAACACACTGGGAAAGATTTAAGTTCACTGACTCTTTCAAAAGCCTAGCTCTCCTACACAAGTTTCCTGATTTTTTCAGTTCTCTGGTTCCACTTGCAAGGGGAAGGTGAAAGAGGAATCAATATCTGTAAACAAGTGAAATCAGTTTTAACTAGACATCATTAAAATGTACCGGATAGATCGGAAGGGAAAATGGGAAATAAGAAACCAGTACAATTTCCAATAATGACCACGGGGTGTCACCAATGCACTGAACTGCAAGTCAAAGTCACATAAACTTGCTAAATTGTACCTGGTACGAAACATAACACGGCTAAAGTGTAAACACAGAATAGAATAATGAGGTTTTCCAGAGACACAATACAGCAAGACAGAGAGGAACCAACCACACAGAACACCTTCATCCTCAAACATGTACAGATGTCTCACCTTGAGTTTTTCATTCTGTGTTGTTACTTCTTCAAGATCCTGGCGTAGTTCCTCCAACTCATTGAGGCGATTCACAGCAAGCTCTTTATTCTCTTCCAGCTCTGCATTCATCTCCTCAAACTGTTGGGAATATACTGCTTGTAAATTCTACTGTTACTTAATTAGTACCCTCAGTAGATACAGTAACTGTTAATACATAACAGAAATTACAGACTTAACAATACTAAGTGAGACAGAGTCTATTTCCATCAAGTCTGGTTCATGAACAGGCAGCTTGCACACAGACAAAATGGATTGCCCAGAGTCACCCAGGTTTGTGGCAAAGGAGGTATCTAAATTCTGTTCCAATCCATGGCCCTATGCACAAGTTCTCCTTGACTTTATTCTTCTCTTTGCCCACAACCAAGCCCGTGACATTACCTTGCGGGCATTAATGGTGATCGTGCCCCCATAGAGGCTGCTCCCAGCTCCATACACCTTGTAGCCTTTGGAATTCACCTGTATAAAAGGCAACAGATTTCGTCAATATCCAATTAAATTCAACAACTGCTGTTATAGCATATTCAAGACCAAAAGAGGTACACTAAAGATTCTCACGGCCAAGTACCATGTCAAAACTGCACCCATTTATCCCGTTTCCTGGAAAAGAGGTTGGTGCTTACCCGTTCCAGAACATCTGCTAAATGTCGGTTGAGCCTCTGTTCCCTCTTGCGTAACTTGTCAATATCCCACTGAAGGTCATCAATCATAGTTTCCAGAACAGACACTCGAGATTCTGCTGTCTCCACTCTCTCTTGCAGCTTGGAGAACTGCAATCAAGAGAGTGTTTCAGTCAACATATTGAACAGAATCAACATTTTCCGCTATTATTGGATATTACTTTTTCTCTTATTCACCATACTCCAGATTTATGTGCTTTCCATCCATCTTTTGCAGTGGTGACAGACCACTCAATGAACTGTCCTGAATATTACACTAGCTGAATCTCAACACAGTAAAGAAAATAAGACAAAACTGAAAATGGAAAAAGGGCAACAAGTTGGTAGTATCTGACAGTATCTACTCTGCAAACCACTGAAGTGCTTGATGGTCTAATATCAAGCAAGGCCAGCATTAACACAGTTATTAAAGGAACTGAAACCACTGAAACAAATACTGTCAATAGCGCAAATCCCTTAATGACTGGGATTATCTTGTAATTAATGTTGTTCCACTTTCATAGACGACCCAGAAAAAACAAAGAATTTGAAATTACAGCAATGTTACATCATGTGTCTCACAGGTTTACACAACCACGTTAGCATCACCTTAACATTTCCTCTGCTCTGTTTTCTTTTAAAATTAAACCCTTTCAACCCACTGGTTTGGTTATACCCTCTCATTCAGTGAAGAAAAAAGCAAATCAGCCTGAATCACATACAAAATCTATGTACATTTCTCCACAACTCTTTCCATAACTTTCGTTCAGAAGGCAACTTTCACATTTTGTTGCTCCCGTCCCTCTCCAAGGCAATAACCTGCTTTCCAAACTATGGTAACCACAAATTATTCTAAGCAAGACTCCAAAGCAGATTTCTTTCTCTCTCCTTTTTATACCTCCTGAGACATGATTCGGTGCTTCTCCTGAAGAACATCAGCCAGCTCCTGCAGCCGTCCATTTTCATGTGAGAGGTAGGTATTAAGCTCCAGCACTGCTTCTTCCATCAACGAAATATCTGAAAGATGCATAAAAAAATTAACAGAAATCAGAAGGCTCTAATTCTTAAACAGCGAAAAGGAAACAAAAAAAGAAAATAGAAAAGGAAATTTCTGGTTTTATCTTCTGCTTACTACATCCCTCCAGCAAGAGGTTTCTGATGGTCTGATCTCCAGCCACACAGAGCTTTGATTTGCATTCACTAAGCGAAAGGCTCTGTAGTTCAACACACTACACACTCCAGATGGTCAGTGATCATTCAGCATCCGCAACACAGAACATGCCCCTGTCATCCAGTGACATCCTAATGCAGGTCAAATTCATGTGTAAACCTGCTACAACAGGTGGCTTAAGCTAATACACCAGATGACAATTAAAGCAACTGAGTGCAGGCTCATGTTGCACTAACACAAATGCTACTACAGAGTTGAAGACCGCCAACTAAGGATAGTAACACTTTGCTACAGCAATGCTAGACCTGCCACACATCCTTGATCAGATCATATAAAACACCATGGACAGCAGGCAAACCAAGGATGAGTTGATATTCCACCTAAATTTTCAACCAAATTATTAAAATTCTAACCTTAAGCTAATGAAGTTTTTCAGAGAGTCACCCAAATGTGAATTGAATCTGCTACATTAATTTTCAGAAGCCACTGGCTCAGCTTTCCTCAGCAGAACTCTGCTTCATGTTCAAAACTGACAGCTACATGAGGTAAACCAAGACATTAGATGGCTACCATTTTGTTCAAACTCAGAGGAAACTGAGGAGCTGGTTATTCCTACACCTTTTATTAAATTGCAGGTGATGAGGAGAGTTTGGAAAGCTAAGCCAATTTATTTTGGAAAATAAACGAGCACAAGAAGGACAGGCTTTAACGTCTACAATGCAGAATCATGTCTAAGGTGGGGGCAGATGAGGATCCTTGAGTATCAGCCATCTTGGTCATACCTCCACTATTCAGCTTGTGGGTCAGCACATCCACTTTCTCCTGCAGCTTGTCGTACATTGTCACAATCTGGGCAACAGCACGGCGGGAGGACTCTACACGCTCCTGCAGCTGAGATTCTATCTCCTCACTAGTGCTGCTGGCTAGGGTGGCTAGGAAGGAGAACGCCGGCTCCAGTCCTTCACCTGGGAACAGAAAGAGGTGCAAAAAGTAAATGTGTTATGGCAAGCAACATATCACTAGTCTTCACAATCTCTGTCACCCTTTAGAAAGGGACATCAACATTGTCCACAGCTGAAATCCATCTTTTACACTGTCCCCACCCAGGTGTCTCACCTCGTTCCCTCTCATCTTTGCGCTCCTGATTACTGTCCGAGTCTGGTTCAGGTTCTGGTACCACTAGCGCTTTTCTTTCCGACAAAAGGTCTCCAAGACCTTGGTCCAGGTCAAAACGTTTAAGGATGATGCGGATGTTTTCATCAAACTGAATGATGGGACAGGCAAGACAAGACAAAGAATGGATGTGAATAAAAGGAGTGCAGGGAAACAGAAAGGACAAGAGAACAGCGTATGTAAAAATCACAAAGCGTGTTACTAACCTGATTCCAGTATCGATTGATAATCAGCAGAGAGGCATCATCAGTGGCCTGACGACGCTCCAGCTTCTCAATGTGCTCCCGTAGCTCATCTTCAATGGCTTGCCGCTGGTCCAACATCTCTGCTAGTTTCCTGTTCTTGGCCTGTAGGGTCCGGATGTCCAGCTCCTCCTGTGCAGAAGCACAAGTCAGATCACTGGGCTCATATAGAAGGCAACAAGATACTTATGCGTCCAGATTAAAAAAAAAAAAAAAGAGGCTGACTGAGGGTGTGCAAGAAAGACATACCGTTGAAGAAACGCCACCAAGTTTAATGGTCTCCACTGTGGTCCCAGAGTCTTCAACCCCCGCTTTCTTCTCTGGAGGTGCAGAAGGGCCAGGGTCTCCACCTGTCCGTTTATTGCCAATTCCAGACATGGTGGCTGAAGCATATAGACTTCCACCTTCTCTAACTTCTTCCTGAACGTTAAAGAACACTATTAAAAAAACCCAGCAAATACACAGTCACACACACCCAATTTAAGGTTTTTAACATACAGATCCATCGTGGTAACAAGATGTCCAACACAGTACAGACCATATAACTCAAAAGGTTTTGGAAAATACTGGTCAAATATTAAGTCTTAAAAGACACCACTGGGATTAGCACTGCAAGCAGCAAGTTGATGGGAAAAAAATCCACTGTTTTGTAATGTTAAATTGGAAGCACTGTACCTTATCACACTCTTTCAAAAAAAAACGTTCATGCAGGTTCAATCTCTGCTTTTTTGATCTCTCTCTGTATCAACAAAAATTATTTAGGTTAGACTTTAACAAGCAACTGAGACCATGTATATATGGCACCAGTGCATACCCACTAAATTGTTCTTATTATATCAACATTCAAAGTCAGTTAAAGCCAAGGACAGCAACATCTTGAAGACAAGCCCTGTACGAGTTTACATAGAGATGTTAAAAATCCTATGGAACTGAACAGCAATTCTGAGCCAAGGTCTGTGGTCTGTAAAGACCCATTTGAAGAGTTTTCCTGTGTAACAGGAGAGACACTGACATGTCTGAAGAGTATTTATCCCCAAGTCAATGCAATCTGAAAAGTAAGTACTAGTTACAGAATCACAGAACAGTTGAGGACAGAAGGGATTCCTGGAGATCGCCTGCTCAGTGCTCCTGAATAACACATGGTCAGTCAGCACAGGCTGCCAAGGGCCTTGTCCGGTCAGTTTTTGAGTATCTCCCAGAGACAGAAGCTCTGCAATGCCTCCGTGCAACCTATCCCACTACTTGACGACCCTCGGCATTAAAACAGCTGGTTTTTATGTTCGAACAGTATTTCTTTTAGTTCCCTAAAATATTATTGAGTAAAACAACAAATATCACAGTAAAGAGTTCCCAAAACACATACAGCAGTTAGTGCTGGAAAACTAAACCAATTAGATCTTCATGACATGTACGTTCTTCTCCCATATTCACTGATGCTGTGCTGACGCAATCCACAGATCTCAGTCTACCTCTAAACTAAATGAAACCCAGAAGTAAACGAAATGCCAACCATATGTCTAAGATTTACAGTGTTCCATTTAAAACAATAATGACACTTACAGTTAAACTAAGGGTTACAAACTGAACCTGTGAGTTCTTATATATTTGTTTTACTTGCACAGTTCTGTCGAAAGTAATAAAGCTACTGTATTTTTAAGATTAAGCTGGTAGACTGCTTTGCCAAATATTATCATTTAAGCAGCATTTTAGCTTGGCATTGCCCTTCACCATATGTAAAATAATCTAAAGATTATTTCTAAATGAGTTACCGAAACAGCACATATACTGTTCCTGTAACCTGCCTTTTAACACAAGCACTAAATACATCTCAAAATTAAAAAAATAAACCAAGGCAACCTTCACTTAACCATTTTCCTCCTTTTATCATTTGAATTCAGTGAGCATTGGATTTTAGCTAGAATGACTAGGCCACTGTAGGGTGTGGGGAGCAGTTGTCACTAAAAACATCTGCTATGTATCAGTCCAGTGAGCCATCAGTGACTACTGCCTTTCAAATTTTTTGTCCATGGACAAAATATTTCTTCCATTGCCTCTGGTACCATCCCTCAAAGCTCTAGCTCCTCCTCGCCCCAGTACTCACTTCCTCGTATGCTGTACACCAGGACCTGCCCCACTACATTTTCATGACCACAGACCCTCTCTTTCATTTAGGAAGTCAACCTTACCCTTAGTCCCATGTATTCACATTCTTCTCTCTCCAAACAAATCATACTGACTCAAAGAGTGACTGTTCTCCCCCGTCAGGGACTCAGCTTTGTCTTAATCCCCTTCTTATGGTTAAAACCCTCTTACATAGAGACCAAAATACACCTCCGCCTGGCACTCCTCACATCTACCACTGGCCAAAAGTCATGTACCCTGACACCAAGTCACCAGCAACCTTCAGAGAGCAAGCTTCCCCAGGCCCAGTACTTCGCCCAGTACTATTCATCTACAAGCCACAACCACCAACTGCATTTGAGCCCTTTCACATGTTCAAGGCACCTCTAGTCCAGATACCTTTCAAAGCTCACCTTTCAGCTTACTACACATACCACACACTCTCTACACTTTCATTTTTTGTTCAAATAATCCATAGCCCTCTGGAGCTCCTCGAAAACGTATCGTGGCCACCCATTCAAACCGCAGAGACTTCCCCCAGTGACACTGCTCCATGCAGGGTGCCTGCAGCCCCACAGAGACCACCAGAGACACACAGGAAGGATCCCACTCAAAATCAGCAGACTCCTCAACCACATAGAATCATAGAATGGTTCGGGTTGGAAAGGACCTTCAAAGCTCGTCTAATCCAACCCCTGCCATAAGCAGGGACATCTTCATCCAGATCAGGTTGCTCAGAGCCCCGTCCAGCCTGGCCTTGGATGTCTCCAGGGACGGGGCATCCACCACCTCTCTGGGCAAACTGGGCCAGTGTTTTCACCACCCTCATGGTAAAACATTCCTTCCTCATGTCTGACCTGAATCTCCCCTCTTCTAGTTTAAAACCATCACCCCTTGTCCTGTTGTAACACATCCTGCTAAAAAGTCTGTCCCCATCTTTCTTATCAACCCCTTTTAAGTACGTGAAGGCCACAATAAGGTCTCCCCGGAGGCTTCTCTTCTCCAGGCTGAACAACCCCAACTCTCCCAGCCTGTCCTCACAGCAGAGCTGTTCCGCGCAGCGATCCGCTGCACCGATGCCCACAGACACCCAGGGCCGTGCCCGATCACCTCCTCCTGTCTCCCACGCCCGGTGTGGATCCCCCCTGACCCCCGCACGCCCGGGACCCTCCCACACCACCGGACACCCGCACTACGTGTGCCTCCGGCACTGCTCCCGGGCAGCGGCCGCCCCGCACCCGCCTCCGTGCACGCACCTCTGGGCAGCCCCACACCGCCCGCCCCCTAGGCCCAGCCCTTCCATCGCGGGTGTACGGTGCCTCTGCCCCCAAACCCACCCCCGCTCCCGCACTCCCCTGCAGCCCCCGCTCCCGGTCCGCCCCTCCCCAAACACCCGACGGGGCCCGGCCGCCCCGCAGACCCCCATACCTGCCCCAGACACAGCTGCCGCCTCCTCCGCCGCCACCTTCCCCCGGCCCACCGGAAGTCGCTGCCACCGCCGGCGGACCAATGGCGTGCGCGCCTGAGCAGAAGTCACGCAGCGCCCGCCCCCTCGGCCGGCACCGCCCTTTCCGGCGGCCATTTCGCCCTCACCCGTCATGGCCGCTGCCCGCCCGGCCGCTTGCCCTCGCCCGACATGGCTGCCGCGGTTGCCGTGGTGAGGCGGAGGCGCGTGACGCCAGCGCCCTTACCCGCAGTAGAGATGGCGGCCGCGGCCCGGAGCGCTGCAGGAGGCGATGCTCCCCGGCCCCCCAGCTCCCCCGGGCCCGGGGCGGACGCCGTGGGGCTCGGCCTCCCGCCGGGGTGTCCCGCACCGGCCCCGCCTGCCCCTGCTCCCGCACCGCGCTCCGGGGCGTACAGAAACTGCGTGCAAACCTGTGTAAAATAGATAAAAATACCACGCAGGCCCCGTTCCAACTAGGACTCAAGTAATATTTTTTGCTAATGCAAGTTTAATGTATGACTTTAATATATTAGGTTTAATATCTTCATCATGAAAATAAACCTGAGCGAACATGAGCAGCAGGAGCTGCCGTGTGTGAGTGTTTCAGGTGCCTTAAGCTCAGCCCAGAAATGCTTTGTACAGAGAAAGGTG
This sequence comes from Caloenas nicobarica, assembly GCF_036013445.1. NCBI lineage: Eukaryota > Metazoa > Chordata > Aves > Columbiformes > Columbidae > Caloenas > Caloenas nicobarica. The sequence goes on along the minus strand of NC_088284.1, from coordinate 75,167,765 downwards.
GTGTTAACCCTGGTTTGAACTGCTCATTTGGTAGAAAATGCATTTCTCCACTGCAGGAATTGTACGCAATGATCTGTTTTCATTTATTTCTGTGCGTTGGAACAAGACGGTGTCACAGGGAACTAACAATTAAAGGGTTAACCACGTAGCAAGGGCCTAGAGTTTTGTGTATTATGTTAAGACACAGAGCCTCACTGAATGCAAAGATAAGAAGTTTTACAGAACCCAGATGTAACCTGGAGGAGACGAGACAAAGATTTACAGCAGAAAGGAGGGCATCAATCTGGTTTCAACTGACTTGGCAGTTTAGGTTTAAGTCAATTCAGCATACCGAAGCAAAGGTAAAAAGTTCACAGTGACAAAGCTGAAGGAGCCTTCATCCAAAGACCCCTCCTCAGTGATGAAGCTGAAGGAGCCTTCATCCAAAGACCCCTCCTCAAGACCACTAGGTGACACTGCGCAAGCGCAACAGGGAGGGGTCTATGGAAATGATTTCCTGGGACTCATTTTGATAAGAAACGCCTTCTCAGGGAAAGGTTATGAATATGTATAGCCATACCTGGGTTTATTATGAATATGTAACACCTTGCTGTATATAAGCACACCTTCTATTGTTAGAAGGCGCGCGCAAGATTAAAGGAATGATCCTTCACGTGGCCGACGTCGAATAAAACATACCTGCTTTATAACCTTGCGAGCTGTAAGGTTTTACGACTTTATAGGTTGTAAAGTTGTTTCCACACGTCAACGGTCTTTCAGGTCCCAGCCAACCCAAACCATTCTAATGGTTCAATGGTCTCCACCCACACCTGTAGAAAAAACGTGAAAACACCTACAAACCTTATCAGACTGACAGGGTTCCTGCTTTATCTACCAGTTTAAGCGAGATTTGTGCCTCTTAAGCAGCCGCAAGCTTTTCATGCAGGTGCTGGGGTTTTCTTACCCCAGCCTCACAGCAGCTTTCTCGGCTGGGAAATGCCAGAAAAGGTACAACCCCATGTTGTAAATCACAATATAGTGGTTTGCTGTGCCCAAGAGCAATAGATGAGCCTAGTAACAGACTACAAGGCTTCAGGCTGAATAAACATCTGAGTTCCTGAAGGAAAAGTAAAGCTTCCCCTATTTTTTTTTTCTTTGTTTCCCCTGCAGTTGCCAGAACCAGCTTGGTGAGTCAGGGAGCTGCTGCAGCTTTGTGAGCAAGTGTGAGAGCAGCCGGGACGAGGAAACTGACCCCCTTGTTTGAAGACTGTTATCTATGCTGTACTGGAGCAGACAATAAACTTCATGGAACAGAGATGGAAAGGTGGGTACCTCGGGGGATTTTTTTTAAAAGTTGCATTCAAACCTCTCCTAATTAAAAAAAAAAAAAAAAGTATATATACATATTGCATTTTTCATTCACAGCATTTCCTTACAGCTGGAGACCCCTCAGCTGAGTAAGAAACGGCTGGTAAGTCATTGATTCTCAGTGCAGCCAGCCCGTGACCAGAATGTTCAAAACCAGAAGGAGCTTTTTTTGTTGAGTCGAATGTATCCCAAATCAGGTCTTCAAGTCAGCATAGCTTTCAGTCCTTGTGGTTTTTCCTGCTTTTGCTTTGTACTTGGGTTTTTTTCCCCTCAACATATTGTTTCTCAGGTGTTGATCCCAGGCAGGCTGGCTTTACATCATCACAGCAAACCTGTAACTGAAACGGGCACAGTCACGACCTTTTAATTTTTATTTTGGGCTGTGTCTTTTATCTCTGTGCACCTTGGCATTTCCTCCACAGGGACAGAAAAACCCATTTCTGCAAAGCACCTTTCTACTCTGTACGTTCTCTTCCATATCTATGTTAATGCTTTAGATAAGCATTCAAGCCAATCTTTGAGCTGCTCTGTCATACACTGCGTATGGGAAGGTTCTTGCAGACGGATAGATTGTAGTGCTAAAAAAAGAGGTGGCTGTGGTTCAGGATATCTGTGTAGCTTCCCACACAAACGGCAAACTCAGGACACAAAGATTATCCTCTTCCTCCTCCTCTCTGCCCTCACCACTCTGATTTTACTTAACTCCTGACAGTCATTTCTTCTGAGCACTGACACACTTGCTCCCCTCCAGTAAAAGGAATGCCCCGTTCCCTTTAGTGCTGTTTATTGATTAACGATCATGTCCTTGTGAATTGTTATGCACAGACAATACAAGCAGATGTGGGGAAAAAATACAAGCATAAAGACGAGCACTAAGGAGCGAAAGAGAGGGAGTATTAATACTTGAGATACTTTAGTGAAAAAACTGGGACAACCAAGCAATCTAATGTCATCGAAGAGGAACTGCAGAGGATGTCCTGCAGCAATTTGCAATTATTCAGAATGTACTAGGAATGTGACAGGGCTGTTTTTTCTTGAAACTGGCAGGTTCAACTACAGTCCTTCATTTGCAATTGCTGAGATGAACTGAGTAAATAAAGTTGTATAAGGAACAGCTTACAGAGGAGACAATTTTGAACTCTTAGTGTACTAGGGCTGTGACTGCAGAAGGACGCTCTGATTGATTGATTCTCCTCGTGTGGACAAGACTTGCACAGCCTTGTGACCAGGGCTGTGCTGAGCATCACCCATTACCAGTCAATCACTATTCCAAATCAAAAGGACCTACAAAACCTCAGATATTGGCTCTCCCTCAAGTTGTAAGAGCAGTAGTGTGTAACGAAGTTTGTTATGAAAGCTCAACTCATCGGCTTGACATGCGTGCTCTTCAGTAAGGCAAGATGTTCAGACAGTGTTGGGAACTGCTCACACCTTACACAGATGTCTCTGGACAGGCAACATACAGATACATAGTTAAATTTGGAAGTTTGGCACACCCAGGGCAGTACCTAAAATGATCTTTCATCCAGCAAAAAGAACGGTATTGCTTTCAAGAAGAAAGGCTGTATGGGAGGTGGTGTGGTAGCTGATCCTGCTAAAAGCTGTTATTGAAACTGGCTCAGAGCTTGTGCCTAACAGAAGGCTCTGCCCTGGAGGGCTGAGAGAAATCTGCTGTCTTGCCAGAAAGGTTACGTGTGCTGGAGTCTGCTGAGGAAATACCAGAGGACAGATTTATCCCAAAGACAGGAAGGGAGTAGCTTCAGCCAGTCAGCTCCTGCTGCTGTTGGTGGCAGACGGAGAAGGGGATTGCAAGTTGCACACGCAAGGAAGGAGGTTGGACAAATGGACCTGAGGACTTGGGCCTCACAAAGAGCAGCTAGCCTAAGAAAATAAGCTGGAAAAATGCGACCTTCAGGCAACCAATGTGAATGGGCAAAGCAAAATAGTATCCACAACACTCACAGTTGACTAACTGCCCTAAAAGAGCTAACTAGACCCCAAAATCATATGAAGCAAAGCCTTTGTCGTAAATAATTATGTGGAAAAAGTTATCTTTTTGTGTCAGCACACAGGTCAGCCATTCATTTGCTGGGTTGTAAACTGGAACCACAGCAGTTACTTCATAACTCTGCCAGTTACCATAAAAGAGCAGGTGTGAAAGTGTGCTGTGGTAGCTTGCATGTATGCTCAG